>NC_138977.1:7095636-7695636 GCF_964341445.2 Mesoplodon mirus | reverse complement strand
TTACACCAGGTCAATCTGCCTTGACCTGCTTTCCTGTTTTTTCCTCACATGTCTAACCCTAACCTCACCTGTTCACCACAATTTTCTGATTTTGTCCAATAATCAGAATCTTTCTATGAGACTGCTTGATTGCTCTAAAAATTACTACTAAGATATTGGTAAGTGCAAATGACTTAACAATTATTCTCACTACTGCATTTAACCTGCACTTTACTTAAGAAAGAAAAAAATTTTATTTTGGTAAGATACATATAGCATAAAATTTACCATTTTAACCATTTAAAAATGTACATTTCAGTAGGATTAAATACCTCCACAATGTTGCACAACCATTACCACTATCTAGCACCCGAATTTTTTCAACACCTCAAAAGGAAACCCCATACCCATTAAGCAGTCACTCCCCACTCCCGCTCCCCCAGCCCCTGGCAACTGTCTCCATGGATTTGCCAATTCTCTTATTTCTTATAAATGGAATCATACACTATGTGGCATTTTGTATCTGGCTTCCTTCACCTAACTAAGGAAGAATGTTAGCCTCTTTAGCTAAGGGAAGGTGAAAAATGGAAAGCAGAATATATTTTGTGAAGTAAACATTTTGAGGTATCTTTAAAATCACACCAACTACCTATTTCGTTGTTTTACCAAGATTTGGAGAACTCATCTGTGATTCCTCTGCCCCAGACATTGTGCTTTATGTTATTAATTCCTGCTTTCCATGGAGGTTTGAGGCAGCCAGACAAAGCTGGCATCAGGACAGGGTGGCAAATGTGAGGTCACTTCAGGGGACCCTCTTCCCCCACCCATCAGGGAGGCCTTCCTTCCCTGAAAGTGACCTGGCAGGACCATGGGGTCATAAGGTCAGGCAGCCCTGAAGGGCACAAAGATGTTTGTCTCCCAACACGTTAGGTCTTGAGGAAAATAAAAAGCAAGCATGTCTCTGGCAGAAAAGTAAATTATTCATGGGCTTTATTTAAAAAGAGAGACCATATTTGTAGGGAAAGAAATGGACACCATTTCAATTCCAAAAATCACTTCCAGAAGAATAAGATTTTGAATCAAATGTGAGTCAAGGATACTCCCTTCCTAGTTCGCATGACACAGCTCCAGAGATATGGAAGGACCCCAGGTTTGCTAGATGCTGGTTTCTACAGTGAGGGTAATCTGAAAGAAGGCATAGCTTTATAGGGACTGTCCTGCACAGATGGCCATCCCAGACTGCAAGCCTGCTGAAGTTTTGTGGGAAAGGAGCAGCTTGGCAGCCCTCAGTCTAAAGGGTCTGAGAATGGCAGCCAGAAGGGCACAGGGGCCGCTTCAAAACACCCAAACCCTGGAGGCCCACTCAGGGCTTCAGCCTGGGGCACAGATTTTATATGCTGCCAACTCCTCAGCTTTATGCGATCTGACATACGTACCTATGCTGAGGCTTTCCTTTTCCTTTTCAGCCCTTCCTTTTTTTTTTTTTTTAACCAATCTCACATTTTTATTAATAGCCAAACACAAAAAGGTTGTAAATATTTTTAGTCTTTGTTTCTATCCTGTTACTATTAATATTTTTGCTAAGATTAAAGTCTGGATTCATCCTCAAATGCATTCATGTTGTTTTCCTGCTTCTGTTTCAAAATATGGACCACATAGTCCTTATTTTTTTTATTCCCTGGTGACCAGTTTAGATTTAATCATATACACAGAGCTTCAGCAACTCACTAAACAAATCCATGTGTGGGTAAAAGGAATATGGCAGACTGGTCTGGGCACAAAGGCCTTTATATTTTTCTCCTTTTCAGAAGTTTCTAAAGTGTATAACTGAACACAGGACTCTGGTTAAAAATTCACAATGATTCCTTTTTAAATAAAGGCATTTGTCTATAAGTGAAGTCATTAACCCAAAAGGATCCCTGTTTGACCCCATAGATATTTACATTCAAAAGACCTGACTACAAGGCAAGGCCAATGGCTTTTAACAAACATTCCTGAATTTATCCATGCAGTTGAACGCTCTCCCCCTCAAATAGGTAGCAATATTCCAAGGACTTTGCTATTGTTTGAAACAGCTTTGGGACTCCAGTTGGTAACTGCCTTCCTCCTCACACTGAGGGAATTACTTTGAATTTCCTGAACGATTAAAAGAAAATCTTTTTCTCATCTGTGTAAGTTTCATTTTCAGAAACAATAAAGTCATTCAATAAGGCAGATGGTAATTGACTGAATAGAACTGCTTTAGCCTAAGTAAGAAGTGACTACAATGTAATAAGACTAACTTTTTCTTTAATATGATTCCTTAATTAGTCCCAAAGGTAATTCCAAAAGAAGTTCCTAAAAGGTTTAGAATATATATTTTTATATATTTTTTCTTTATATATATTTTATATATATAAATAAATTAGTAAATTTATTTACATTTATATCTAAATAAACATGTTTAGAATATATATTATATATAAATATACATATATATATATATATATATATTTTTTTTTTTTTTTAAGAAAAATAGGCTATCCTCACTTTGATTTTCCACAGCCATTCCATGCTATTGGTGACCAGATAAAGGGAGCTGGCTGTTATTTAGCTTGCTACATGATACATTTTTATTTAACAATCCCATTTTTGAAGCAATCTGAAATTACTTCCTAGAACTATGCTTTACTGATCTCTCCCAAAACAAACTTAAAACATTCACATGGATATACAATCTGGAAGACAGTGTATATGAAACAGAGCAGGACCCTGTGGGACCCTCCCATGTATAAATCCTTTCTCTGTCTCCCATTTCTTGTTTAGGAAATAGGCTTCATTCAGCCTCCTTGATCTTCCCTGAGTTCCAAAGGGCAGATTCAAACAGCTGCTAATCAGGGAAGGGAGGGGATGCAGAAACAAAGGAGGAGCAGCCAAGAAACAATAGTGCAGCCCTGGGGCAGGGTCCTGGTTCCTCCTCAAGGGATATACACAAAATACCTTTGAGTTCTTCTGCAAGAACTAAAGTCCCTACCCAGGTGGAGGATGGTAACTTCAGGCTGAGCACAGTATGCCTGAGACACCATCCTGTTACTTTACCACGAGCCAATCAGAAGAAAGTATGCACAGAATGGAAGATAATGAAGACTTTGACACCCCCCCCCCAAATGATTCTCCCCTTAAAAACTTTCATGGTCAAACAGATTCTTCAGAGTTGGCTTTTGGACACAAGTCCACCTTCTCCCCAGTTTGCCAGCCTCCTGAATAAAGCTATGGGCTTCAAGTATGGGCTTTCAAGCCACAAGCAGCGAAACCTAAGCTTGGTAACATATATGCTATGCACAACAGATAAACATATGTTAAACATACACATGAATATTAACAAAATATTAAAATATGAAGTCTACCTACAGGAATTTATAATGTTGGTTTCAAAGTCTTGTTTCCAAAGCTAATTTCATTAGGCATGTCTATGACGGGGTTGCAAGAATGGCATGTCCTGGAATGTTAGGTGCCATACAAATTAGTTTAAACAAGTTTTCTATTTGGCCCCCATAGAGGTGTTTAATATGTGGATAAACTTGCATTTGGTTTTTTGTGTTCCTGTTGATGATGAAAGGCAGAAGGAAATCATCAAACACTGGGCACCTACTGTTCATGAAAAACTGAACACGGTACTAATTTAATTCTCTCAGCGTCTCTGAGCTAAATAGTTTATCCCCATTTATAGATAGAGAAACTGAGGTGTGGGGAATTCAAACAGCAGAACACTGGCACACCACTGGCAAGTGGGAGAAATGCATTCAGAACTAGCTGACCACTGAGAAAAAAGCCAATGGCTTTTGGAAACTGAAATGCAAGTATCTTCCCACAGAGAGCCATTTTTTCCCCCCAAAAAACTGATGTTAACATACCCCCCTAATCACTCTTTTCATTAATCTCAATAATTATTTTGCCATACTTTTCCCCAAAATGAAAGTGTAATTATCTCCCAATCTGGGAAAATAAAATGTTCTATGAATTTTTATCTTGTTATTTTTACAAGGAGCCTTTGGAAACCAGTTAAGCGCTTGAACCAGTTAAGTGTTTGGGTGGGACATATAAAAATAAAGCAAGCTAAATAAAGAATTGTTGAAATAAATAGAATAAAGAAAAAAAATGAACCTTAGTTAAAAGATACTTGGAGACTTAACCACCTATGGAGGTAATAAGTTAAAGATTTAAATTAGGAAAAGATTAAAGAGAAGAGCCTTCAAATAAAACAAAGAGGAAGCTGAGAATCAATGTCAGGGCATTTCAATTGACCTTAGAAACATATTTTACTGGTGACTTTTTTGTTTTTAAAACTGTTTTTGATTTTTTTTTTCATTTGTTAATGCTCCCAATTTTCCAGTTTATCTCCCAGTGTATTCTGTCTAGTAAAGATTGTTCATTTTCAGCTTTTATTTTCTTGTTCAGCCCCTAATGACTGACAATTTGAAAGGAAACAAACTAAAAGAAGGCATTGGACTAAATAATGAATTGTTTTCATCATCTTGATGGATAGCAACTCAACTATAAGATAAATATAAGCTCCACAGTTTCCTAATATTTTCTGAGATTCTTATGTTATTTCTGTGAGTGTTTCATTGTCATTGCCTTCTGTCTTTACCATTGTTAAAACTAACACCACCCAAATCCTAAAAGGGGTTAAACCTAAAGTGACTGATGTTTTGATAGTGATATGGCAAAAAAAAAAAGGGTCTTATCCAGAATTTTTTTTAACTGAATAAATTTGACAGGTAATATCCAGAAATTTAGACTTGTGAATATGTTATCTGAGGAGTTCTCAAAATCTCAAAATTACTTGCATAATTCTGGCTGTTTTGCTTTCTTTAAGTCTGCATCTGCATCTGTTTTTATGCCAAAGGGATATACAGAAACCTCTATGCATTGCTCATCTTGAGTTGACATCTTACAAAGCAGAGCTGAGTACAGAATTTTCCTTCACTTCAAAGGGCATACTACAGGGTGCAAAGAAAGAAGGGGTTGGGTCCTTCCAGCCAAATGTTGCCCTCTGGCACTCATACTCAACTCCCCGGGGATAGAAGAGGGCAAACTCTGGCCCCTTGTGGCTCTAGGTAACATTTCCCACAACCCCTGACTCATAAATATTGACATTTGGGAAAAACAAGAGCAGAGAAGAAAAAGGGGCGGGGCGGGGGGAGCTTTACTTTTTTTTTAAGTTGTTTCAAGTTGGAATGTACATATATTTTCCGAAGCCTGATTTATATCAAAGATACCATTATGATTTTTAAATAAAATACACCTTATCTTGGTATGTTAAAAAATAGTCTTATCCATCAACTAGAGAAAATAGGAAACAAAACTTTCTACGGAGTTTTGTTTTGCTTTGTCTTGTTTTGTTTTGTTTGCCATCAGGAAAATAGTTTTAACTAACCGTACTGAGCAATTTTTTCTAAAAAGACCCTTAACAATGTTCTCAGAGAAAATCTTTTCTGCTGAATATCACATTTTTTAATCATAGTGAATTTGGAATTCTTTATTTTCAGCATAGTCTTTTCTTTTTCCTTTTAAGTATCTGTCTCCACCCGTCTTCGCTTCAAAAAACAGAAACAATATGGTTAACTAAGACCTCCGAGAATTCTTCACAGACCCTAGTCTGTTTCCATTGTGGAACTACAGCGCAACCTGGTGGTGATTACTGCAATTAACACGGTTTACACCTGTGAAGGGCGGAAATTACAATACAAATGGAAATAAAAGAATGCCTTGTATTTAGGCTTTTAGAAAATAAACTATCAAGAAAAAGAACAGTGGAGTGGCTCTCTTAAATCATAATTGCGAGTAGAGCTTTTTATATTTTTAATATAATATACCTTTTAAGAAAAGTTTAGTTAGGTTGCTGATGAGGGATACAAATTTTAGCCTCCATATATGTTCACAGTAATCCCTATCATGACATGAAATTATATGAACAATGTTTCAAAAGCATTTAAGAGGTTAAATATCTTCAATAAGTGATAAAGGAAAGTAAACTAAATAGTTTATCAGTCTTTTGAGGATTTTTTTTCTCTTTGTGTCTCGGGTAAAATAAGCACCATCAAAATAAAAAAAGATGCATTTGTCATAAGACTTTTCCCCCTAACCTTGAAATTTTAGCTAGCAAGAACTCAGTTAAGTTCATTTCCATTCTTTGAGAGGACATGTATTTTTTTTTTCCCTAAAAGAGAAGACAGTTTTATCTGCTTTTCTTTCACATCTAGCAACACCACTGATGCAGGACTTGGACAAAATGGTGATTCATAGTAACTTGTAATCTTTTATGTGTTTATGGTACTTTACACCCATTCGCTTATCTAATCCTGTCAACAACCCTATAAATTAAGGATCAGTGTCTCCATTTTACAGATTAGAAAACTGAGGCTAAGGGATATGAAATAACTTATTCAAAGTCACTCAGCTGGTGAGTGACAGAGGGACTGAACCCTTCTCCAAAGCCCATGCTCAGGGTCTGGTGGATGATCAGCCCTCAGTAAATCACTGTTGACAGTGAACAAATGCACCTGATGCAAGGATGGTAAAGTTAAGCCTGGACTGGATCCAAAGTCCTTTTACTCCACACCCAGTAATTTTTCCAGTAAAGTTTAGACATACTTTGACTTTCTCTTGCTTCTGCATGCAATTCTTCTGAGTCCGCTAAGTGCCTCCTTTGTTCCAGAAAAGAACAAAGAAGGAAAGCCAGGCAGGAGTCAACTGAGCTTCACACCTAGGCTTTTTCACCCATGAAGCACTAGCAGGGGATCTTTACAGCTTTTGTGCCATATATCCCTTTGGAAGTCTGGAACCCATTGCAAAAAAAAAAATCCTTTTAAATATATTACAAGGAAAATCAACTATTTTCAAATAAAATTTTCAAAATATGTTTAAAAACTAATTTGTAACTTATGTGTTCATTTATGAATGCATTAAATGATGAGATGTAGCAGTAGATTTAATAACTACTATATTTTTTTTTTTTTTTTTTTTTTTTTTTGCTGTACGCGGGCCTCTCACTGCTGTGGCCTCTCCCGTTGCGGAGCACAGGCTCCGGACACACAGGCTCCGCGGCCATGGCTCACGGGCCCAGCCGCTCCGCGGCATGTGGGATCTTCCAGGATCGGGGCACGAACCCGTGTCCCCTGCATCGGCAGGCGGACTCTCAACCACTGCGCCACCAGGGAAGCCCAATAACTACTATATTTTTAAAGTAACAATAAATATAAATGATATTTTGAGATATCTGTAACCCCTGTAATGTGATTTTAATATATCTGTGACTTCTTTTGGTGAGAGAGATACTGTTAATGTTAATATGTAGCTTATATTCATAATTAAAGAAAATGCCAAATTTCAGTTTCAAGTTAATGAAAATAAGAATTTCTTTTCATCCAAGTTCATGGGCCCCTCATCCTCTTAAATTGAAAAATCAATCTGAAGTGAATTACTCATAGACAAATCTTTTCAAAAACTAAATTATAAATCATAATTTATAAAAAATTATAAAACTAATTCAAAAATGCCTACAGCAAATATATATATATCATATATACATAAAATCCCTTGATTCACACACGAGATATTCACTTCAATATGAATGATGTGATATGAGGCAAGCCTCTAAAAATAAGCATGTCTAAGACCTAGGAAGATATTAAAAAATAGTCTTACCTGAGTCTTAGGACATTCATCAACAAATAAATAATTAGTTATTGATGACCTATAATAATAATTCCTTTTGACTTACCAAATACTTGCTGAGCAGTTACTATGTACCAGACAGTATTCTGGGAGTTTTAGGAAATAGGTGAAAAATGAATAATTTTACTTCATTTGTTTGTGTAGTATTTTATAATTTTCAAGACAGTTCTAAACACCTCCTTCATTCATTCAAGCCTAATTACAACACTGAGAGGTAAGCAAACAGGGTCTGGAGACATTCATTAATTCCATATTCCCACAATAAACCCCACTCCAGACACATGGTAGATACTCAATAAATGAAGACACTGCTCTGTTCTTATCCCTTAAACAAGCCCCTGAATTGGGGTTGTCAGATAAAATATAGAAAGCTCAATTAAATTTGAATTTCAGATAAACAAGAAGTAGTTTTTTAGTATAACTGCATCCCTTGCAATATTGTAACACACACCGTATTTGTTTGCTAGGACTACAATAACAAAGCAACCCAGACTAGGGGGTATAAAAACAACAGAAATGTATTTATTCACCATTCTGACGGCTAGAAGTTGGTAGAGTTGGTTCCTCCTGAGGCCTCTCTCCTTGGCTTGTAGATAGATGTCCATCTTTTCACTGTGTCCTCACGTGGTCTTCCCACTGTGTGCAGCAGTGTCCTAATCTCTTCCTATAAGGGCACCAAACATATTGGATTAGGGCCCACACTAGTGATCTCATTTTATCTTAATTGCCTTGGTAAATATCCTATCTCCAAATACTGTCACATTCTGAGAGACTGAGGACTTGAACATATGAATTTGGGAGGGGACCGAATGCAGCCCATAACACACACTAAAACATTATTTGTCTTTTATCGAAAATTCAAATTTAACTGGCCATCCTGTAGTCTTATTCACTAAATCTGGCAACCCCACCCTGGGTTTCCCCGCCTGAGAACTCTCTCCACTGCAGCAACTCAGCCACGGGCAGGAATCAACCGGAAGTGTGGGGAAGTTAGGGCCCCTGTTAGCAGCCAGCAGTCAATGATGGATGTACTCTGGTGGACAAAGGTACCAGCTTCCTCTCTCTCTGGCAGACGACCCTAAACATGTTCTACAAAGCATCCCAGAGGTTCCCAGTGGGTTGGAGCCCAGCTGCCCTCCGTGGTAACCCATCTGTGAACGTGTCCCCCCTTGGCTTCCTCTCCTTCCGTATCTCCCCTTCTCACTCCCTTTCTGCTATTCTGGGGTCGCCTCCCAAATAAACCTTCACATGTACATCCTTGTCTCAGGATCTGCGTCTGAGGGAACTCAACCTAAAACAAAATGCTCATTGAATTAAATCCTCATTTTCAGATATGAGGTTCAGGGGACACACCAGATGCTGAAGGGTGTGGAGGTGCATCGGGATGGGACTTCTTTCTCTTGCTCAGCAATGCCTCCAGCTAACAATCATGACACTCGATTCATGTACCAGGCATGGGGAGAGCCCCTTTACAGGTATCCTGGCTAATCCTTTCAACCATTCTGCATGGTAGCTATATCTCTCACATTGCAAAGGGGGGGAAATGGATGCTCAGAGAGGTCTTCTGAAGTCACACAGCTATGGCAAATGCTTTTGCCTTGAGGCGAGCTGAGACACAATATTTATCATGAAAAGATAACTAACAACTCAAGAGAGTAGGTTGAAGTGTATACTAGGTAGCTCAGAAAAGAAGTCCCATGATTCTTCTCTGAAGAAATAAAAGCGAACTGGAAAAATGAGGGAAGTCTTCACGGGAGAGGTTGGACTTGGGGTGAGTCTTAGTGGCTGTGGTGGATTCAGCAGTGGGAAGGAGGGCAGGGGACAGTTCTGGGTGAGAAAGGGGGGTGAGCACAGTGCAGAAGCAGGGCTGGGCATGTGTACGGACTACACGCAGACAGGTGGCCTGAGGACAGGATATAGGAGACAAAGCCATATCACAGAGGACTAGGGATGCCAAGTAAGAAATACGGAGTGCATCTCAATACTCATCTGCAGCAAATGAAGGTTGTGAAAAGAAGAAAATTGACATGATCATAATAAGATTTAATCAGATTCATCTGACGGTGGCTCGAAGCAGAGTTGGGTGAGTAGACACCTGACAGTCCCTGCCCATGACAATAAAGACCCAACCAAGAGTAGCAAACAGGAGGGTGTAGACAATGGTACCAAGAAGGGGTTTTCAAACCCGAGTCACTGAAGAGTCAGAGAGAAGGAAGAATGAAGAAAGCTCATTCACTGCCCCAGAGTAATGAGGGAAATGGCACCATGAACAATATACCGAAAAGCAGGATACAGGAAGATGAAGAGAATAACTCTCCCAGGGTGTTAGACTGCTCCTCTAAAAATTATGCTCAAGATATTCTGAACAATCTGGAACCGTAGATCTGTTCCCACTTGCCAGAAGCAAGTAACTCAAACCTGTGGATGAGTCAGTATCTCTTCTCCACCCTCCTGATTCCACCCTGTGACCTTGCCTGTACCTAAGCCCAGAGGGATGCTATAGAGGACATCGGTTGTTTCTGCCTGCCCGACACCAGCCACCCCCTTCACCTGGTAACAGCACTCTTTCCTGTAGTGATCTCATTCCATGCAGGACAGGTGGGGCTGGCCCTGTGCCACTCCACCCCCACCAACCCCCCCACCACTCGCCCAGCTACAAAAATGGGCATATAACCCCACCTGCCAATTAGGTCACCCCAGCCCCCTTGCAGTGATTCAGGAAGAGGCATGTGGCTGAAGCCAAGACAATCCTTATCCATGAAATCCTTCTTGAGAAATAACAGGAAACCCTTCTTTCTGCTACAATGAGTCCGTAGGAGGAGTTAGGTGTTGTATAATCAATTAAGGGTTAAAAATCAAAGGATGGGACTTCCCTGGTGACACAGTGGTTAAGAATCCGCCTGCCAATGCAGGGGACACGGGTTCAAGTCCTGGTCCGGGAAGATCCCACATGCCGCGGAGCAACTAAACCTGTGCGCCACAGCTACTGAGCCTGCACTCTAGAGCCCGCGAGCCACAACTACTGAAGCTCACGCCCCTAGAGCCCGTGCTCCGCAACAAGAGAAGCCACCGCAATGAGAAGCCCACGCACTGCAACAAAGAGTAGCCCCCACTCGCCGCAACTAGAGAAAGCCGCGCACAGCAACAAAGACCCAACGCAGCCAAAAATTAAAAATATAAATAAAGCAATAAGTTTAGTAAAAAAAAAAAAAAAAAAAATCAAAGGGTGGCACGAGGGCTAGGAAAGAGCTGGGCTAAGAAGAGAGAACCAGAGTCCTGGCAAAATCATTTGAACCCCTGGATCCAGCCATATCTGAAGTTCCCTGAACTTCTGAACTTTCCAACTACGTCATCAACAAATTCTCTTCATGTTGTTTTCTTTAAAAAAATAGAATTAGATTTCCAATCACTTGCTACCCCCAAAAAAAGTTTTTGTACAGATAATTTTATTAGCTTTTTTATTAAAATCTGTCCTGCCTGTGCCGACAGCCCCCACAATCTTAAAAATCATTTTACTAAAGTTCCTCCTTCCTTGGTCACCCGTTCCTCCCTCTCTCTGCCTCCCACACCCAGCGTATCTGATGTACTTTAAAAACATTTAAAAGTTGGCTCTAGCAGCACACCCTCCCTTATGTGGTCACTAACAAAGGAGGATCTCCAAAAAGAGGAGAGCAGCAAATGACCAGGTCCAGAGGACAACTGCAGTCCTAGCCAACACCTTGATTTCAGCCCAGGGAAATCCAAGCAGAGAATCCACCATCTGACCTACTGAAATCATGAAACCGGGCAGGACTCTGTGGGGTTCCTGGGCATGGAAGCCTTTCTGTGTCCCCCATTTCTTGTTTGTAGGGACTAGGCTTCAGCCCCCATGACCTTTTCCCTGAGTTCCAAAGAGCAGGTTCAAACAGTTGCTAATCAGGGAAGGGAGAGGATGTGGAGACAAGGGAGGAGCAGGCAAGGAACAATAGTGCAGGGAACTCCCTGGCGGTCCATTGGTCAGGGCTCCACACTTCCACTGCAGGGGGCATGGGTTTGATCCCTGGTGAAGGAACTAAAATCCCACAGGAAGGTAGGTGTGGCCAAAAAAAAAAAAAAAGGAACGATAGTGCAGCCTTGGGGCAGGGTCCTGGTTCCACCTCAAGGGATACATAATATTTTTCAGCTCATCTGCAGAACTAAAACCCCCAACAAATGGAAGATGTTAACTACTGGATGAAGCATTTTTCTTTCCAGAGAGAAGGTCACAGTTTGATAACCTCGAGAATCACAGAAACTCATCAGGAGACCATGTGAGGCTAGATCAAAGGAATGCAGGCCCTGCACATACCCTGATCCTTATCAGCAACCTTACCCTTGAACCAATGCTATAAAACTCCTCACCAAATCCCCGCAGTGCTGGAACACACATTTTTGAGGGCATTAGCCCACTGTGTCCCCTGCCTTTGCCTGGCAAAGCAATAAAGCTTTTCTTTTCTAATTCACCCAAAACTCTGTCGCTGAGATTCGATTCAGCACCCGTGCAAAGAGGCCGAGTTTCAGCATCAATTATGAGATAATCAATTCAGATTGTTGTAAGCCACTAAGTTTCTGGTAATTTGTTACCTGGCAATGGAAAACTGATACAGATTAGATGCAACAATTTGCCCTTCACCTTAGGAGGGATGTCTTGGCATGCCCTAAACGACTAGGACCTTAGAAAACATACAAAATGACGATGCAGTCTATACCTCTGGAGAAAAGCCCGCCCTGACTCCTGGTACAGAGCTCTTCTCCCTATGCAACACTGGCCCTGCACGCTTGATCATCCACTGCCGTAAATATGATCAAAGCTCCTTCTAATTTCTTACTTGTGGCAAGAGAAAAATCTGTGTTCACTCTCAAGTACATTTAGTTTAACAGAATCAAAACAAAAACCCACAGTTGATAGAATCGTGTAAATTGCTATTGACACTATTTCAGACTTAAGGACCTTCAACCAGAAAGAAAGGTCAAAGCAAAATGGAACAATAGCTTCGAAGATCATTGTTTCTTTTCCTTTCAGAATTTCATTATCAACAAAAACTAATATATATTGAGCATGCTATTACAAGGCACTGTACCAGGCATAATAGAAAAAAGTGAGTGTATAAAACATAGTCCTACTCTTTTTTTTTTTTTTGGCTTCACCTCGCAGCATGTGGGATCCTAGCTCCCCAACCAGGGATCGAACCCACGCCCCCTGCAGTGGAAGTGCAGAGTCTTAACCACTGGATGACCAGGGAAGTCTCAGTCTTACCCTTTTAAAATATGGTTGATGGCTTCCCTGGTGGCGCAGTGGTTGAGAGTCTGCCTGCCGATGCAGGGGACACGGGTTCGTGCCCCGGTCCGGGAAGATCCCACATGCCGCGGAGTGGCTGGGCCCGCCTGTGAGCCATGGCCGCTGAGCCTGCGCATCCGGAGCCTGTGTTCCGCAACGGGAGAGGCCACAACAGTGAGAGGCCCGCATACCGCAAAAAACAACAACAACAAGAACAAAAATATGGTTGAGTGTATAGAACACAATCATAGCATATATAACCAACTCTTCTTGATAGCCTATTCTAACCACTACATGAATGATACAGGATAGGGAATAATCACTGAGGACTGGAACAATCAGAAAACGTTTTTTACATAGATGTAGATATAGATATCTATATACATATACATCTGAATTACTTTGCTGTACACCTGAAACTGACACATTGTAAATCAACTATATTTCAATAAAAATTTTTAAAAGGGAAAAAAAGAGTAAATGGGCAATGGCGTACAGGCTGGATAAGAGGTATCAGAGAATCATAAAAGATACTATTCCACTTGTCAACAAAAAAATTAATCAGTTGATCAAAGAAAGAAATGGAAGATTTTTCGAACCAATTTGAGGATTATAACCTGGGAATAGCCTCTCAGAAAGCTCTGAGAACTGTTCCGTCCATCAGAGGTGAAACCACAGTTATATAAGTTTTTGAGACAGAGGGCTGTACATTAAATGACAAATTTGTGACAGTTTATACAATCTAGCAACTAGTGGGTCACGGGTCATCGTGGCCCGTTACAAGATTAAGAAGGAAGTTTTAAGCTGAGGGTACAGGCATATGCATGAGGGAGCGTGGGTGGTGTATGCATATTATGAAGGAGCTTGATCAGAGGAGAATTCAGTATAGAACTGGGGCAAAGGTTGACAGAGTCCAGGCTTGGGTCGACTGGAGTCATAAGGGTCAGAAAGGTCAGCAGCATCATTCCTTAGGTTCCAGTTAATCTGATGGTTGAGTGCTCCAGGGGGTTTGAATTCTGCAAAACAGCCCAAGAATGAGCTTCAGGCTAATCTTTACTTTTGAAACAGAACTGGGAGTCTTTACAACTGATATATTGTCTCCTGATAGGGTTATCTCCCTGGCCTGGTAATAGCTGTTTGTTTTTTACCTTCTTTTGTTCCTTAAAATCTTTAACTCCAGAGACCTATTCTTCTGCAAGGGCATGCATTGTGGCCAGGCTTAGATCACAAACTTATGTTAAGAAAGTTCTGTCTGGTTCTCTTCCCCTGGGGAGCCCCTGCCCTATCTGCTTACAGGTTCCTATTGAGTAAAAGTTAAAAAAAAAAAAAAAGGAAAAATAAAAGTGATGAAAAAAGCTGCTAAGAGATAAATCATAAGATTCCTAACTCTTTCTTGAAGAAAGTGTTGCCAGTTAAGACTAAAGAAATCTTTTTCTTTAAATCAGCAGTAAACTGGATTATGTGGCCTCCACAATAGATATTTTTATATATTACATATATGTAATACATAACATATAAATAAATAATATGAATGTTAGAAATATGAGTTCATATCAATAGGCTTCCATAATAAGAAAGTGTCTAGCTTTATAAACCGTCTTTGGGGATAAACAAAAACAAAATCCTGCTAGATCTAAGAATTTGTAACTGTACATACACACACACACACACATACACACATCTCCCAAGATTAAAATAATCTGATTAAGAAACTATAGTCCCCCCTTAAAGCTGAAATTCTTTAAGACTGTGAGTAAAGATGACAGTGATATAGCTGATGCAATATATGATGATAGCTCTTTATTAGAGATTTTAAGGATTAACTATAATTGGAAAGAAAACTAGACCACCAAGTCTCATTTTGGTATTATATATTTTTGCATAAAATTTTAACTAGTCTTCGGTTACAAATTTTGCTCTCACTCTGCTTGGCTTCACCTCTTTTCAGAAAATATATGTCGTGCAGTTTTGGGCTCCCTGAGGATAGCTAGTATGGTCAGTTCGGTGTTGCTGTAGACTTCAGATGTGGATATTGTCACCCATTTGCTCTTTCCAAAGACAGGGCACTTATTTCAGGACACCTGTCCTATTGTATCAGCTTTAAAGAAAATGCTGGTGACAGTGTAGCTGAAAATTCAAATGGAAAAGGATTGGAAAGGGTCAGCATCTTTCCTTCTGCTGATTTTTTAAAACTGATTCTTGAGAAGAACGTTTCTGTGCAGCATGACCAGGCTATGGCACCGCTGATCCTATCATTTGCAAGCCCCTTCATTATCAGTATAGATGGCCACACAGTTCATTCAACCCATAGTGATGAGAATCAAACATGAAGATGGCTGAAATAATTGGGTCAAATATGCAGCAGGCCAAGTCACTGGTCACATAAAAATGAGGGCATATTCAAAAATCATAATGGATCATTCTCTGAAGGTAAAAAAGGAGTGATGCTAGTGAAGTATCAGCTAATTTCAGAGGGACACTAGCAAGGAAAATGATGTAAATGATGCATTTATATAGGCGTGGAGTAAAAATAAACAATACTGTTTTTCATAGAAATGTAGGCAGATTTATGTCCCAAACATCAAATTTCCAGCTCATTTCCTCTCATAATAAAAAAGTTAGTAATGGAAGCATTGGGGAGTCAGAATATCTTAAGCTATTATTTTGAATACGTTCTGCTATGTTATGCTGGGTTGGCTTTCTTTTTCACTCTGAATCCATCCTCTGCCCTTTTTTGCTGTATTCTGTGCCCTGGGAAGCTGATGTGCTTGGACTACAGCAAAAGGCTCCTTTGTCCTCTGGCTTCCAGTTGAGTTTGGCCAATAGGGGACATGAACTCAAGATCAGGGGAAGGGAAGAGAGCAAGGTCCAGCACTAATGGCTTCCCCTTGGTGGGGTCATCCCTCCACAGACAGTCATAGCTCTTTTTAATTTTTTTTTAACTTTTAGCAATATTCCAATATTTTTACTTGAATAAACACTCCCAGGGTTGTTGCAAGTCTTTAGTTAATATCCAGAATTCTGAAAAGGTAATTTTGACAAGTTTTGCCAGTGTTTTCATTGCTTTTATGGGGTGGCCATTACTCTACCATTCAGAAGTTCACCTCCTTCTAAGACAGTGTTTTCGAAATTCATTTAAGTTGTTTTAGTACTTTGTTCATTTTTTATTTCTACCTAGTATTCCATTATATGGATATATCACAATTTGTTTATGTATCTGCCAACATATGTTTGAGTTTCTTTGTGAATATGTGTCTTCTTTGTTCTTGGATAAAATCCTAATACTTGCTGGGTCGTAGTTTTATAAGGAACTAAAACACTGTTAAGTAATTTTAGAAGGAACAACTAGTTTTTCAAAGTAGTTGAATTCTTCTACACTCCATCAAATGATGTATTATGAGAGTTATGGTTGATTCACATCATCACTGTCATATCTTTGTCAATCTTTTTTTTTAATTGAAGTCTAGTTGATTTACAATGTTGTGTTAGTTTCAGGTGTCCAGCAAAGTGATTCAGTTAGATATATATATCATGTATATATATATATATATGATATGTATATATGATATATATATATATACGATACATATATGTACCATATATGTCTCATAGCTCTTTTTAGATGACTCATTCCTTCCACACAGCCTCTCCATCTTCATGTTCCTCTGCTGTTACTGCACCATCCCAAGTGGTTTCCATGCTCCTTGACCAAACCTTTGTAAACAGTCCCTCTATTGAACACTCTTTTTTTTTTTTCCCCCTTGGCCGCACTGCAGCATTCAGGATCTTAGTTCCCCGACCAAGGATAGAATCTACGCCCCCTGCAGCAGAGGCAAGGAGTCTTAACCACTGGACCACCAGGGAAGTCCCCTACTGAACATTCTTCAAATCGCCCAACTTGACCATCCGTGAGTGACCTTGACTGAATCATATGATGGTAATCATTATTTAGAATTATTTGACAGTTAGTGTTAATTCAAAACAATTGTGTGATGATAACAAAAGGTGCAGCTGTTTCCCTTTACCTTGTGCATAGTTCCCTTGATACACCTGAGACAAGATTCGTGGAATGTACCTTCAATATTATCTCAGACCTTCCTCAAGGGTATGTGGCCTTGCTTTGATTAAAATGTCTCTGGGTCTAAGAGCAGTCTTAGGGAGGGAAAGCAAGTAACTCTGTCAGGTTGACTCAAGTCAGGCTTCCATTCACGAAATGTGTAATTTTTGGTGATACAAATCACCTGGTTCTCCAGTTTGATCTTTATTGGGAGCCAATCCCCATGGTACTTCTGTATACTTTCTTTCTATCTTTTGTTCTGGAATATCTTTTCAAGGATATTCATATAGCAAGCAGCCTTGAGAGGGAGAGATAGCCTCTCCTTCTAGGGCAAAGAGCACATTTGTTTCCCGACTAGGATGATAAAGACAATGTCTCTCTCCAGGGCAAAGGTTGACAGGTTTACTCTCAGGTCATTATAAAAGACAGGGTTTTCTAAGCTCAGAGTTGCTCGGCTGCGGTGCAAACCTCCTTCCTACACAGCATACACCTGGGTCCTTCCACCTCACCCCATAGGACTTGGGAGGCAAGAGGAACCAATGCAAACACGAAGCTCTTACTGCCTGCTGTGCTGTTACTAGAAAAGTCTTTTGCCTCTGACCCAGATGTCTCATGTCTTGTCAGCATCCATGAAACTGTGGCAGGCTAACCTGTTAGATTGCATATAGGGTACAAATCTCAGACCCTTCACAGATATTAACAGTCCAAGAACTCCCAGCTCAGTGACCCACCATCCTGAAGCCATGTGTTTCTATGTCAGCCACTAACTTTCTGGTCATTTGTTATGGTAGCAACAGAAAATACATCAGGCGAGAATTCCCTGGCAGTCCAGTGGTTACGACTCCGCACGCACTGCCAACGGCCCAGGTTCAATCCCTGGTTGGGGAACTTAGATCCCACAAGTCACAAGGCACAGCCAAAAAAGAAAAAGAAAAAAGAAAATACATTAGGCAAGGTATTTTTCTACTTAAGTCTTCCTTCCTGGGGTCACTGATCACAAACCCAGGGTTCCTGAGAATAAGGAGAGTTAAAAAACCTAGTTCTGGGGCACTTGCCTGATTCTTATATCCTGACTTAAGAGACCCTCCTAGGGAGAGTGTCAAGGAGGAAGGGGAAAAACAAAGACACTGCTCACCTGTTTTCCTCTCCTTTCCCAAATGAGAAAATTGGAAAAGCACAAATCATAGGATTCACACTCAAGGAGTTAAAAAAAAAAAGTCTAGCTCTACATCTACAAAGTAAAGCCTGGTGGGCTCCAATCAGATCTTTGCATGCACAGAATATCGCTCTATGGGGCGAGAGAGGAATCAATTCTCACTCCACCCCCAGATCTGACCCACATAAAGCCAAGTAGGACATGTGCTCATGAGCTTACACAGGGCAACTGACAGCCTAAAATACATGAGAAAAGTAAGAGGTAAAACTCAAGCTCCATAGAGAGCTCTGCTCACGTGTGAAAGAGAAAACTTCCTCCACACTGGGGCGAAATCCTCCCATGAATTCTCCTTACTTCATGTAAGTCAAGCCTTCTTTCTGTGGGGATCACCACAGTCTAGCATCTAAAGTACACTAAAGGACACAGTGATTTTTGTTTAAATCCTAAAAGAATTTGTCTCAGTATAAAAATAGTTTCCTTTCTCAGTGCACAGATCATCCTAACTGATAATGCACAGAATCTTCTTCCTAAACCAGAAATACCTTCTCTCCCAAATCTCATGAATTATCTAGTTTTGAATCTGTTACAAGTATTAAGGTTTTCCACATTCCTTTTAGCCTGTAACTTGATATGCCAGAAGTATCTTAAATCAGTCTGAAAATAAAACATCAATTAAAAAAAAAACTTCCTCATCAGAGTTACTGGAAAGTTCATCTACTGAGTAATAATTTATAGAAAAGGTAATTTATTATTTACTATGCGAGTCGCTTGCACCTTTCACAGGATCCTCTTCACTCGAGTGACAAAGGATAACATACACTACTAAGAATTACAGGTGGCTTAAGATACTTTATTACCTTTCTTGTGAGGTAATTGGAGATCCTGATAGTCATTAATCCAGTAATGCCAATAACACACTTTTGAAGAGGAGGGCAAATGTTCTATTTATTTAACTATTTCAGTAGTTTAAATAAAGAGCCTTTATAAAGAAAATCCAGGACTTCCCTGGTGGCGCAGTGGTTGGGAGTCCGCCTGCTGATGCAGGGGACATGGGTTCGTGCCCCGGTCTGGGAGGGTCCCACATGCCGTGGAGCGGCTGGGCCCGTGAGCCATGGCCGCTGAGCCTGCGCGTCCAGAGCCTGTGCCCCGCAACGGGAGAGGCCACAACAGTGAGAGGCCCGTGTACCGCAAAAAAAATAATTAATTAATTAATTAATTAAAAAAAAAGAAAAGCCAATATAAAAGTTACTGTACTGGGACTTCCCTGGTGGCACGTGGTTGGGAATCCGCCTGCCAATGCAGGGGACACGGGTTCGGTCCCTGGTCCAGGAGGATCCCACATTCCGCAGAGCGGCTAGGCCCGTGCGCCACAACTACTGAGCCTGAGCTCTAGAGCCTGCAAGCCATAACTACTGAAGCCTGCGTGCTCTAGGGCCGGCGAGCCGCAACTACTGAAGCCCGGGCACCTAGAGCCCGGGCTCCACAACAAGAGAAGCCACCGCAATGAGAAGCCCACGCACCGCAGCGAGGAGTGGCCCCCACTTGCTGCAACTGGAGAGGGCCTGCGCACAGCAACAAAGACACAGTGCAGCCAAAAAATAAATAAAATTTAAAAAAAAAAGGTTAATGTACTGAGGGAATAGACCCGAATCAAGAATGTGAAAATTAAAACTGTTAAGCAAAGAAAGCCATCAGAAGTTGTTAGGCAAAATAAATAAATAAAAAATAAATTGTTAGGCAAGCCCTAGAATTGTGGGGAGTAGGATCTGAAAACAAGAAGCAAAGCCAAGGACAAAGGCTAGTGCAAGTCAGAAACGCAGGCATGAGACCCTAGGACTGCAATTTCCAAATTGTGTGCTGAGGGGCCACAGAGCACTGGAGTGGATTCAGAGGCCCCATGGATTGGATAGCTTAAATTTTTCAGAGAAAACAGAAACATCTGTCAGACATTATATGAATGTCTACAATTAGGTTGTTTGGACTTAATTACTTACTAAATGGAACTATTAGAAATTTCTTTGGCCTAAGGACACCATGAAAAAATTACTGAGATTCTAAGGGTGCCGTGAAACAATGTTGGGGAATCTCTGCCTTAGGGACAAGCTAAGGTTCAAAGGACATTGAGAGACTGCTCAGAGGAGAATCAGAAAAGCACATTAAAAGTGGAAATGACAATATCTCCAGTTTCTACATAGTTAATATACATGGTGGGGCCTTTTCTTTCATGTGATCCTGGCTCTAAAGAAAAGAACTCTTGTGCCCTGTTATTCTGAATTTACTACAGGATCCCTCTAGTAAAAAAATCAGTGAATCTTGCTTTTAAATCAGTAAATCTTAATAACAAAAACAAAACTGAGATTTTCAATGTTGATTTTGGGTTGGAACAACTAGAGTTCCCCAAATACTTAGTGTGGGAAAGTCTGCTGAAATTTAAATACATTCCTAGTGAAGAAATGAGGGAACTTGGGAATTCCCTGGTGGTCCAGTGGTTAGGACTCTGCGCTTTCACTGCCGAGGGAACGGGTTCCATCCCTAGTCAGGGAACTAAGATCCCGCAAGCCACTTGGTGCGGCCAAAAATTAAAAAAAAAAAAAAGAAAGAAAGAAAGAAAAAGAAATGAGGGAACTGTATACTGAGATTCATTTAGCAACTTTATAAGAGCCCATTATAAAATTTTAAACATTTACTCTAAATTAGGGGTTGGCAGACTTTTTCTATAAAAGGCCCGATAGTAAATATTTTAAAATACTCTTTTAAATTTTTTTTACAACTCTAAATATGTAAAAGCCAAAAAGAAGTGAGTACATTTACATTGTCACCAACCAATCTCCAGATCTCTCCACGTCTTGCAAAGCTGAAACTCTATCCCCACTGAATTAACAATTCCCCATTTCCCCTGTACACCAGTGTATATAGCAGCATTGGACACCATTAGGGGACAGGAAGGAGAGTGCTCTGGTCAAGGTCAACAGCAATGGAGGAGGATCACATCCATACCTCCTCCTCCAGGTACATACAACTATGTTCATAGAAGCATCCTTCACAATAAGAAAAAGGTGGAAACCAACGTTCACAGCAGCATTATTTGAAATAGGCAAAAGATGGAAACAATCCAACTGTCTATTGACAGATGAATGGATAAAATGTGGTTTACACATTCAATGGAATACAATTCAGCCTTAAACAAGAAGGAAATCCTGATACATGCTACAACACGGATGAACCCTGAAAATATTATGCTAAGTGAAATAAGCCAGACAAATAAAGGACAAATATTCTATGCCTCCACTTATATAGAGTACCTAGAACAGGCAAATTCATAGAGCCGGAAAGCAGAATAGTGGTTACCAGGGACTGGGGGGAAAGGGTACTGGAGAGTTAGGGTTTAATGAGTACGGAGTTTTCAGCTGGATGATGAAAAAGTTCCAGAGATGGAAAGTGGTGATCGTTGCACAACGATGTTAATGTACTTAATGCCATTGAATTTTAACCACTTAAAATAGTCAAAATGGTAAATTTTCTGTTATGTGTATTTTACCACGATAAAAAAAGAAATGTAAAAACCATTCTTAGCTCATGGCCCATACAAAAACAGACTGTGGACCACACCTGGGTTGCAGGCCATAGCTTGCGCTGAAACATCAGACTCAATAAACAAAATGAACAAAATGACATAAAATAATTTTTTAAATTACAATTTATTTTTATTTTAACATGAACATGTTAGAGTTTCACATTTAATATACTTATTACATTTACCAAAACTTATAAATGCAACTACAGTATTTAACTACGAAAACATACTTGAGTCTCTTTAAGACAAGGTAGATTGTATATAAAGACATCTAGACACATAGAGATATGGTGATACACCCAGGAATCTACAGGAGAGGGAGAGATCAATAAACCATGGCATCTTCAACAAAGCTTAAAATGTAGCCTGAAGATGTGGTAGGTAAAGCTGAAACTTAATGGGTGAAAATACTCAAAGTTCAAATTTGAAAGTCTGATATTATAGCTTGTACCACTTTTATCTTCTTTCCCACTCATCTGGTGCATAGTAAACAATTCTCCTTCCATTTGGGCGTAGGAGAAAAAATTATACTTTACAAAGTTAAGCATAGTGTTTAAGATCTGCTAGGAGCTCTCCCCTGCATTCTTGCAACATTTAAATCTAAAACTCACTTAACTCTTTGACTGGTTGACACAACCTCAGACTCTGAAGGCAACATATTCCTAAAGGAGAAAAGCTTGAGGCAATTTATCTAGACTTAAAGTCAGCTCTAAACACAAAAACAAAAAACAAAAATCACTCTAAGCAGGAAGCTTCTTTCAGATTAGGTAGAGTATATACACACATAGACACAAGTCACTGTTTCAGTTATCCATTCACTGGAACAAATGCATAACAAACAACCCTAAACTCAGTGAGGTAAAAAAAAACATTTTCATTATGCTCATGGATATTTTTAACTTTATTTTTTTGGGGGCAGTTTTATGCTCACAACAAAATCGACAGAAATGTACAAAGAATTCCCATATCCCCCCCACCCCCGAGAGCGCCCCCCACACGGCCTCCCCCATTATCAGCATTATTCACCTTAATGGTACATTTTTCATCAAGGATGAATCTACACTGACACAGCATAATCACCCAAAGATCATAGCTAATCACCCAAAGTCCACAGTTTACCTTAGGGTTCACTCTTTGTTGTTGTACATTCTTGGGTTGGGACAAAATTATAATGACATACATTCATCATTATAATATCATATAGAATATTTTCACTGCCCTAAAAATCCTCTGTGCTCTGCCTGTTCACCTTACCCCTCCCCCCATCTGGCAACCACTGATCTGTTTATTGTCTCCATAGTTTTGCCTTTTCCAGAACGTTATATAGTTGGAATCATACAGTATGTAGTCTTTCCAGATTGGCTTCTTTCACTTAGTAATATGAAGTTAAGATTCCTCCATGTCCTTTCATTGCTTGATAGCTCAATTTTTTTTAGCGCTGAATAATACTCCATTGTTTGAATGTACCACTGTTTATTAAACTGTTAACAATCTAATCTTGGTTGTTTCCAAGTTTGGGAAATTATGAACAAAGGTGCTATAAACATCCATGTGCAGAAGATTTTTTTGTGTGGACATAAGGTTTCAACTATTTTTGGGTAAACAATAAGAAGTGTGATTGTTGGATCATATGGTAAGAGTGTGTTTCATTTTGTAAGAAACCATCAAACTGTCTTCCAAGGTAGCTATACTATTTCACATTCCCACCAGCAGTGTATGAGAGTTCAATCACTGGTGAAATCCTCAGCAGCATTTGGTGTTGTCAGTTTTGGATTTTGGCCATTCTAACAGGTGTGTAGCAGTATGTCATTGTTATTTTAATTTGCATTTCCCTGATGACATATGATGTGGAGGATCTTTTCATATGCTTATCTGACATCTGGATATCTTCTTAGGTGAGTTCTGTTAAGGTCTTTGGCCCCTTTTTTAATCAGGTTTTTGCTTCCTTGTTGTTGAGTTCTAAGAGTTCTTTGTATATTTTGGATAGCAGTCCTTTAACGGATGTGTCTTTTCCAAATATTTTCCCCAGTTTGTGTCTTTCTTCTAGTTCTCTTGAGCTCGTGGATTCTTCAGGTCAGGAATTAGGAGAAGGCAGAGCTGGAATGGCTTCCTCTGGTCCATAAGTCTAGCACCTCATCTTGGAAGATTCAAAATGCTGATGGGTGACTGAAATGGCTGGAAGCTAGAATTGGCTTCTCCACTCACATGACAGGCACCTGGGCTGGGCTAACTGGAGGGCTGGGCTCAGTTGTGACTGTCACTCAGCATACCTTCAAGGGCCCTCCTGATGTGTCTTGGGCTTTTCACAGCTCACCAGCCTCAGACAATTAGACTTCTTACACAATGACTGAGAGTTCCAAAAGCAATTGTTCCAACAGATAAGGTGGAGTTGCATGGCCTTTTATGACCTAGCTGCTAAGGTCATATGGTGATGACGATCACTTTCACTGTACTCTATTGGTCAAATCAGTCACACCCTTCCCAGATTTAAGGGGAAGGGGTACAGAGTATATACTTTTATGGGAAGAGTAAAGAAGTTGCAGCCACATTTTAAAACCATCACAGACATATGTCCATAGAGAGATAGGGTAATACATGCCAAGGGGTTAACAGTGCCCACCTCCCAGAATCCCTCAAAGCAAATTTTGTTAACCTATTATTTTAAGTCAGACTAATCCAAACATATCCTCCATGGATGGCAAAATTTCACCTACCTATTTTCATGTGATACAGTAATAAACAGAAACTTCATTTTATCTATGTAAATTGCATCAAGAATGACTAACAGCTTGCTTTTGACCCCAGTACCATCTGCTAGTTATTTCTTATTTTTCAAACACGATCAAGCTCAGATCCACCCTCAGACTTAGGCTAAGTCATATCCTAAGAAAGAATACAGAGAACACCTAGAGCAAGTAAAGCAAGTAGATCAGGATCATGCCAACATTATGACTACTGAAATCAGTGGCCAATCCTTCTATCAGTGATTACTAGACTTTAGGATTTCACGGACCAAGAACAATTTCAGAAATAAAACAAATGGGAGCAACTAAACTTACCAACTTTTTATTTTCCAAAATAACAACATCTAGAAAATAACTACTCTGTAACTATCATCACATTAAAAAAAATAGAATGGACAATTTCAAAATAAAGCATAATCCTTTAGAATGAATAAGTTTGACCAAATAAAAACTCACTATGTATTTTTTTTCTCATTTCTCTGCTGACGTGTAGAACCTTCATCATGAATGAACCCCAGTTCACACACTGGTGTGGGAAACCACCTGTGCATCTGACATTCTGGTCCCTTCCCTCCCTTGCTTTATTCTAATAGTTCTAGAACTTTAGCTTGCTCCTAGAAACTCAATCTAAAAGACAGACAGGGACTTCCCTGGCATCCCAGTGGTTAAGAATCAGCCTGCCAATGCAGGGGACATAGGTTCGAGCCCTGGTCTGGGAAGAACCCACGTGCCGCGGAGCAACTAAGCCTGTGTGCCACAACTACTGAGCCCGCGCACCACAACTACTGAAGCCTGCGCACCTAGAGCCGGTGCTCCTCAACAAGAGAAGCCACCGCAGTGAGAAGCCCGAGCACCACAATGAAGAGAAGCCCCCCGCTCACCGCAACTAGAGAAAGGTAACGTGCAGCAACGAAGACCCAACGCAGCCAAAAATAAATAAATAAATAATTTAAAAAATAAATAAAGACAAATAAGTAAATGATTATAATATATGAGTGCCATAAGGTTACGGGTCGGGGTGGGGGCAGGGGATCAAGGAAGTTTTCACAAATTATGTGAAAAAAATTTGCCCACTAGAAAGAATGGGGAAGATTATTATAGATGGCAATGACTGTGGCTGAAAGCACAGAGACAATCTATGTATGTAGTATACCCAAGGAAGACTATATTGTGTACCAAAAAAGTAAGTAGTGGATATACTTAGTTGTAGAGTAAGGGTTACTTTTCTCTTCTTTATTCTTCTATTTTTTGAAATTCAACAATGGAGTATGTGTTAATTTAATGATCAGGAAATTTTTTAAAATAACGACTTCAATTTTGTAGGTTAGCTTAGAAAGAACAAACAAAAGGCCTATTTCCCTTTAAGAAAGCAGTTTGTATTAAAAGAGGCCAAGTTTTAAAAAGGAGATTTTATCAAGCTCCAGACTTTGGCCAGGACCCTGGGGAAGACAACATTCCCTCAGTGCTTCTGTGAGAATCTTAGGCTGGGTGTATTCAATACTGCAAGCCTTCTTGTCCATATATGGTCATTAGTCAGAAATTCTCAGGTGGCAGATACTGACAGGTCCAATGCTGGAGTCAGACACCAAGGTTAGAATCCCAGCTCTACCACTAACTAGCTCAATGAGCTTTGCAAACTACTTAACCACTTGAATACGTTTTCTCACCTGTAACATGGAAAACTGCCTACCTTTGGGGATTTTTGTGTACATCAACTAATATACTGTAAGAAAAGCGTGTAGAAAATGACAGATATAGGACATATTTGTGTATCTAATTGAGAGGTACATATTTGTTTGCTCTATTGGTTTAGGAAGGCTTTAAGATACCATTTGCCATTTGTTTGCTCCGTAGGTTCAGCTAAAAGCTTTAAGCACATAAAATTTCTTTGTCAGTTGTAATGTCAACTCTCTGAAACTTAAAGTATGCGAGTTTTTAACAAGTTCCAAATGCAGTACTGCTTCTAAAATTAAGCTATCCCTAGAATGATCCTTCCGCAGAATCCCGAAATGACTAAGTGGCTCTACCCCTAGATTCTGGCAACTGACACAAAACTAGGTGGACGTTTCCCTTTTTTTTTTTTTTTTTTTTTTTTCCTGTCTTAGTCCAGCTGACTCCCCTATCCACTCCCAGGGAGAATCAGAGATGTTTGTGCAGATAAAGGTTCAGCTCTAAGGTAATGGCCTCTTACCCAGGCTTTCTTAAAGCTGGAATATAGTCAGCAGAACAATGTAGCAGGAGTTCCTCATGTGTTCTCAAACGACCTATACAGCTTGCAGAATCCTCCTTGGCCACTGGGCCACCCGGCAGCGACTGCACAACTTCCACACACCTCGGCTTCATACAACCTTGTACCCTTAGTACCCATCCCAACAGCCCCGCCCCGGAAAATGACCAATCAGAGAGTGGGAAGTGAGCCGGATGGGGCGGGCCTATCTTGGCATTGTCCACGAATCACCGACCTCAGACAGCGGGGGCGGAAGCGGAAGCCCTGGTTTGGCCTTGGTTCCGCCTTGGGGGACTGGCCCGTGGGAACCAGTGAAGAAATCCTGCGGCTGGTGGGTTTAAGTTTTCATCTTTTATCTATCAGCGGAATCGGCCGAGCAGACGCCTGCGAGCGCGGGAGGGAGGGAACTTCACCGCCCAAGAAAAGAGCGAGCGGGCAGGCAGCCGCGGGGCAGAACCGAACTGAGTGCAGGGTCTCTACAGGCCGGTCCGGCTCGGCGCCGCTTCCTTCGAGGCCATGCTGCAGGCAGAGCTCCGGGCGATTCCTAGGTGAGGGCAGCGGCTCTGCCGGGGATTCCACCGCGGAAGAACTGGGTAGATGCAAGGTGGGGAAGAAAGCATGCTGCCCGCACTGCTCCCCGGTAGCACCCTGAGCCGCCGCGTTTGTGGTAGCAGCAGCAGTAGCAGCAACAGAAAGCACAGCGTGGGCCGAGGAGGCGGTTCCAGCTGGTGAAGTCGCCCCACGGCTGTTTTTCCGTAGTATGCGAGTCGACAGAACAGCCAAAGAACAGGGCTCCCCATTACCATCTCGTTCGAGCTCTTTTCCCGTGCTACTCGGAGCTGATTTATGCGGAAACATGCCTTGCACTTGTACCTGGAGGAACTGGAGACAGTGGATTCGACCTTTAGCGGTGGTCATTTATCTGGTGTCCATAGTGGTTGCGGTTCCCCTAGGCGTGTGGGAATTACAGAAACTGGAGGTAAGAGGGTCCCGCACCATCCGCCTCTACCCTTTCTTCTACCGTCCTGCCCAGCTAAGGTAGCCTGTTTTTATCCCGGATGCTCCAGACTTGATATCCTGAAAACCATGTCCTGTAATGAATCCGTGACATAACCTGTCTGGTTTCTGGTTGTTCACGGTTTTTCAAACCATGCTACTCGTGAAGGTAGGACAGAGAAAATAAAATATATTAAGATAGCTGCTTCGGAAAGCACTGTTTTGCAAACATTCATCAATATCCTGAAAGTAAGGTAACTTTACTTCTGAAATCTGATCTGTTTAAATATTAAGACTTAACTAGATCTGCTTTCAAGACCAGGTGTTGAATTTTCTTAGCATTTAACTAGCTTCCTGAATTAAAGGATTCGAGTTGGTTTAACTTTGTTTTTACTTAAGAAATTAACTCTTAACAAAGGTTTTGAAAAAAGTCCCTTGTATATTTTTTGATGTCATATTTTTATTATGACATCAGTAAAGTACTATAAGCTGAAAGACCTCAAGGTAAATATTTGACTAAGTACTTTATAAAAATTGTAATGAACTTTTAAGTTTGAAGTTCATAAAATCCAGGGAACTATTTTTACTTAGAAACAACTATTTCACAAGTTATGACAAGACCATGGCTATTTTAGGCCTTCTGTGTGGAAACAATCTTTATGTAATTAAATGAAATGCATTTAATATATGTTTGTTTTCTGTATGTTCACTCAATTTTTTTGGTTGACTTTTCTAAACTAGCATAGTCCATATAGTTATTCTTAAGATTACTATAATATTACAGTACATTAAGTATTTCTAGTTTGTTAGATATTTAGGTTACTTCCATAATTTGTCTACCAGAATTCATATATAAACATCTTAATACAAATAGGGATTTCTTACTTTGGAGTATTTCTTACTTTGAAATATAGGAACTATTTTAAAGATTAATATTATGTATAATATCAACCTAATTTAAGACTTCTCTTAGTTGTTGGTGTCAATGACAAAAATTAAGAAAGAGATGGAAAATTTTATTCAAGTCAAACTGAGGATTATAGCCCGGGAGACAGTCTCTCAGAGAGCTCTGAGGACTGTTCTGAAGAAATAAAGGGGGAAGCCAGTATATACGTGATTTTGGCAAAGGGGGTATGTGCAATCAAGCGCACATCTCGGTAGAAGGTCACACAGGTCACGAGGAACAGACATCTAAGTTAATGGTTTTAGCGCTTTTCTAAGTATGGGAAGATGCAAGAATCCAGGTTCATAAAAAATTTCTCCTGAAAATATCTATCTGAAGACAAGTTTTCCCAGAGCACAGAGTGCCTCATCCTGATCTTGCCCCAACACACACCCCGAATTCCTTTCAGGGTGTATTATTCCTTCCAGGGTGTATAGCCTCAGTGGCTAGTGATTTGATTCTTGTAGAACTGGATGGTGGGCAACAGCCTTTATTTTACAATCCCTTCCTTTTCGGTCTTAATTTCAGCCAAAGTTTGGGAGGCATTTTGACGAGTTTGTCCCATGTGGCTAGGAATGCTCATTCCCAGGTCAGGTGAGGATTTTGTTGATAGGCCACTCAATGTGCTATTACTGGACAAGGCTCTGTTAACAATAACCAAAAGCCTCTGGGCCACCTGTCTTACTAGTCTGTTACTGTCCAGGAAACGGTTCCCTCTTCTTGTTCCCTCTTCCCATATAGAAGAAGTTACATGATTACGGTTATGGATCTTATAGAACTATATATTTGGTCAGTTGTTTCAAGTGGCCTAATCATCATTAATTTTATCTGAGTCTCAGTCACACATTTGGTAATGCAAGAAACAATAATCTTGTAAAACAGGCAGAATACAAGTAATTTAGCTAGTAACATTAATAACGTCATAAGCAAGTATTAAGCTACGAACTTCGTTAGATGTGGCCCAGTATCTCCCCAGGTCGTCTGACCAGTCTGTTCTGCACCAATCGCTGTCTTTAAGGGGAATGATATATTGGCATTGCACATAAAGCTCACCAGAGATGTCTGCACTGACAAGGCTAGTGGTGGGTCACCGTGACACCTTTCAGAATTGAAAAAGGAATGTTATCTTCTAAGGAATTATGTGGCTGGTACCAGAAGGAGAAAAAGTGATCACTATGGTTGAGCAGGTATTTCTGCCATTGAGGAGGTCTGGTTAATGCATAATGCAGATGCGTGATGCATCTAGAGGGGAGGGAGGAGGCCAAAGGGCAGAGAAAAAGTTCTATGTGTAAATAGTTCTTGTCTTGCCTTAAAATGTAAATTTTTATTTCATCAGTGATGTCAATTGTACTTTTTCAGTATGGGCTTTTAAGGACAATTTTAATCTGCAATCTCGACTGCTAACATCCTGAGCCAAATTCTCATCGTGTATTCCCTGGACTATTCTGAACATACCAGCCAGAGTATCCAGTTAAAACATAAGTCACATTATGTGTGTCCTCTGAAAGTTTTCCAGTCACTCCTAGTCCTGGATTAAAAGCCACTATTCCTGACTATGGCACTGGAGCCCAGCATGATCTGACACCACCCCCACCTCACCGCCCTCCGACTCTCTCTCCTCAGTTCCTGGGCCTCCTCCACACTTGCTTTGCTCAAATGCAGGGCGGGCTCCCTCCTTAGGGCCTTTGCATGTCATAATTTGTCTTTCTCCAGACGGTATTCTCATTCCTTTGTGTCCTTCAGGTTTTTACCTCAGTGTCACCCAGCTGCTACCCAGTTTAAAAATCGCAAGCTTCACTTCCTCAACTCTTCATATCCTCTTCCCTTGTTTATATTTTTTTAGGACTCACCACCATCTAACAGGATACATTTTTTATCTTGGGTTTTCTCCTTCTTCCCAAATATCGGATACTTAATAAATGATTATTTGAGTCCCAGTGATACGTCAGGTTGGTATTCTGTATGGTTAGAGAGAGAAACATGGCACCTACTTTCATGGAACTTGGTGGTGGAGACAAACACAACCAGTAAAAACAAATCAATAATATAAAATTATGTAAAATGCTTTGAGGAAACTAAAAAAGATCTAAAAAGCGAACAAGCAGGGCAACATTATTACACATCTTCAAAAGACAACTCCACCAGCCTATGGAAAACTAAGTGGAAGTGGAAGAAGCTAGAAAGTTCTTCAAGGTAGTTCAGAGGTAGTGGGTGCCTGGGCTACGATGACTTATGGCCCAAGTCAGAATAGCAGAAACAGATATGGAAAAGTGAATTTTAAGTGTCGTTGGAATTGAAGAAACAGGGCTTGACACTGGATTGGATTGGAGAAGAGAGGCAGTGAGAGAAAGGGGGAAATCAAGAACCACTCTGAGTTTTATGTCTTGAACAACAAGGTAAATGGTGATGCCCGTTACCAAGATGGAAACTCGATAGATAAGGACAGGTTTGAAAGCATTTGAGTTCTGTTTGGGACACTTAGTTCAGGGTATATGAGAGACATTCCGTTCACATGGGCACGTCAAATATGCTGTTGGAAATGTAAGTCTAGAGTTCAGAAATATTTGAGCTGCAGATATAAAAATGAGTTGTCAGAACAGAGATGGTGTTGAAAGCCATAAAAATGGATGAGATTATAAAGGGGAAGAAGAAGAAGAAAAAGCAGAGGATGTGGCACCAACATCTATAGGTCACAGGGAAGAATAGGAACTTTAAAAAGCAGCAGCAGCCAGTGGGGAAGTAGGATGCCAGGAGAGGGGTGTCGTGGAAGCCAGAACAGAAGGACCAAGTAGTGAACAGTCTGCTGCTGAGCCATCCATTGCAGGGTCATTTGTGATCCTCGTCATGGTTTCTATGGAGGTATCAGGGCCAAAACTAAAGGCAGTTGTTTGAAGAATAAATGTGGAGTGAAGAAGTGGTATCAGAATATGAAGACGGGCTTCCCTGGTGGCGCAGTGGTTAAGAATCCACCTGCCAATTCAGGGGATACGGGTTCCAGCCCTGGTTGGGGAAGATCCCACATGCCGCAGAGCAGCTAAGCCCATGCCCCACAGCTCCTGAACCCACGTGCCACAACTCCTGAAGCCCACGCACCTAGAGCCCGTGCTCCGCAACAAGAGAAGCCACCGCAATGAGAAGCCCGCGCACCGCAACAAAGAGTAGCCCCCGCTCACCACAACTAGAGAAAGCCTGTGCGCAGCAGCGGAGACCCAGTGCAGCCAAAAATTAATTAATTAATTAATTAATTAATTTTAAAAATATGAAGACAAGTTTTTGTTCATTTTGTTTGTTTTGAGTATTTTTTGACTCAGGAGAATGAATGGCACAGTAGATAGAGAGGAGTGTGGGTTAAGGGAGGGTCCCCCACTCCCACCCCACCCAACCCTTGTGTTTTGTTTGTAAGGTGTTAGAGACACTAACCACAGCATGCCCCTAAGATAAGGTGTAATTTTCTTTAATCTTCTTAAAAGTCCTGAAGCATAGGAATTAGCCCCGTTTTACAGATGTGAAAACTGAGACGGGTAAGTGGCTAAAGTGACACTATGCTAAGTACTTAATATACAATCATTCTCATTATTCACTGGATGAGTTTATGTCTCTAAAATGCATACCACTGGGCCCGGCACATAATAGGTGCTCAGTAAGCCTGAATTATCACTATTGTTTTTAAAATATCATCACTGTTGTTGCAGTGGGGCAACAGTTCTGTTCTCGTGGGATAGCATTTTCGGATAGCATTTTCATTGGGATTAGCTTCACAGCTGAACACCTAAAGCAAAGTTATAATGCATCTGATCGAGCACTAGAAAAAGTAATTGACATGTTTAGGGACGGTTTCGTACAAATACTTGTCTTTTAAACATCAGAATCACAATGCTCACCCTGTGAGAAGTCAGTGGGAACTAAGGTAGAAAACTAGAGGTTCGGCTAGCCCATCCCATGCCCATGGGGCATATACTCATGACTGGAGTGGCCAGGTGACCATCTGCACTACTTAAACCATCTCTCTCATTTTCTTACTTGGTTGAGCATGTATAAGTGAGGTCATGTAAGTTAAATGCACACGTAAGGGACTTCCCTGGTGGTCCAGTGGTTAAGACTTTACCTTCCAATGCAGGGGGTGCAGGTTTGATCCCTGGTCGGGGAGCTAAGATCCCACGTGCCTCGGGGCCAAGAAAACACAACATAAAACAGAAGCAGTATTGTAACAAACTCAATAAAGACTTTAAAAATGGTCCATATCAAAAAAATCTTTAAAAAAATAAAATAAAAAATAAATGCACACATGATGTCACGCTGCTCTGCATTCGTTTCACCCTGCCCTGCTGGTCCTATGTTCCAAGTAGCTACTCTGTGGAAGTGCTCCCTTCTTGCCCTCAGGACAAGTGGGCCCAGAAAGCACTCTCCTGTTTCTCTTTAACTCTCTGCTCTGAAAGCCTTTGGCTGAGTGAGTTAACTCACTCCTGGAGGCTGGTCTTTAATAGTCTTTTTCTTTCCTCTCTGCTTTCTTCAAGTTACCTTAGGAAAAAAAAAATCTACACTACTTATCTCTTTCTTGTTTTGTGAGCCCAAAAAACCCTACTAATGGCTGATAAGTTTAACATTAATCGTATCATTCTATCAGTGTGTCTCAAATGTGAATAATTTAGAGATAAATGTAAATTAAAATAAATGTAATAATCATATAAATAATTTGTATAGATACCTAGAGTTGACTTATTATATATAATGTCACCTAAATATGTACACACATAAAATAGGTTCAGTTCTTACACACACAGCTTTTTAAATAGCTTAAAAATCAAAACAGTTATAAGACCAGTGATTCAAATTAGTGGCATTAATGTGGATAGGTGATGTTTTTCTGAAACTGATTCATCACTTGCAATGTAAAACTGGTACTAACTCTATGATGCAAGATTTTTAAAATTTGGAATCACTATAGTGAAATGACTCAATTCTCCAGTCACTTTTTTTGTTTGTTTGTTTTGTTTTGTTTTCTTTAACATCTTTATTGGAGTATAATTGCTTCACAATGGTGTGTTAGTTTCTGCTTTATAACAAAGTGAATCAGTTATACATATATCCCCATATCTCTTCTCTCTTGCGTCTCCCTCCCTCCCACCCTCCCTATCCCACCCCTCTAGGTGGTCACAAAGCACCGAGCTGATCTCCCTGTGCTGTGCGGCTGCTTCCCACTAGCTAGCTATTTTACATTTGGTAGTGTATATATGTCCATGCCACTCTCTCACTTTGTCCCAGCTTACCCTTCCCCCTCCCCGTGTCCTCAAGTCCATTCTCTAGTAGGTCTGCATCTTTATTCCTGTCTTGCCCCTAGGTTCTTCATGACCATTTTTATTTATTTATTTTTTTAGATTCCATATATATGTGTTAGCATACGGTATTTGTTTTTCTCTTGCTGACTTTCTTCACTGTGTATGACAAGACTCTAGGCCCAACCACCTCACTACAAATAACTCAATTTCGTTTCTTTTTATGGCTGAGTAATATTCCATTGTGTATATGTGCCACATCTTCTTTATCCAGTCACTTGTTTTATGATCATTTGAAAAAGAACTTTCTTCCTTATAGCACACGGAGGACACTTGACCATCATTAGTCACAAGCACATAATTTTTCTCTCAACTCTACCACCAAGTTCTACCTTTTGGCACTAAGGCAATCATAAAAACAAATGTGGGCATTAAAAGTACTTGGCACTACTGTCCTTAATGATCACCTTATGATGAAGATCTAGAGTATATTATTATTAAGTCATCATTAAAATGAGTACTGAATTTTAAATGAAACTGAGCCAAGGAAAAATCTCTGGAAAATTATTGTTCAGATGTTCTTTTCAGAATCTTCACCTCTGCGTATTTGCTTTTGACTTGCTGCTTTGATTAATCTCCAGCATTCAGCAAGACTTTTATTTGCTTTTCAAGTTTTCCATACAGTTGAATATAGAAATTCATTGTTGTAAAAATACGTTTGTTCTCTATACTTTTGTTTTCTACTTCTTTAATCTTTGACCCTTTATGAAAAAAAATCTTGTTTAAAACAGCAAAAACTACAAGTTGTGGACTTAAGTTCCTTTTCCATTAACTGTTCAAACTCCTCAAGTACTAAAAATAAATGCCCACCTTTTTTGCTTTAAAAAGTTAGCATTTGCATTTTTTTTTAATTAAAAGGATTCACGTTCTTCAAGGCAGGAGTATAAGTTAGCATAAAATTCATTCCTGAGGGCCCCTCAGAACAGAGTTTCAGCTAAATTTGTTTTTGCCAGAAAGTGAGTGGATTACTTCAACTCTACGTTAGGATGAGGTAATTCAAAGTATATTTTTAGAAATTGAGATTTTAGAGGTTAAAATGTTGATCAGATATTGACCTAAGAAAGAAATTAGGGACTTCCCTGGTGATGCAGTGGTTAAGAATCCACCTGCCAATGCAGGAGACACGGGTTCGAGCCCTGGTCCGGGAAGATCCCACATGCTACAAAGCAACTAAGCCCATGTGCCACAACTACTGAGCCTGCGCTCTAGAGCCCATGAGCCGCAACTACCGAGCCAGCGCATCACATCTGAAGCCCACGTGCCTGGAGCCTGTGCTCCACAATGAGAGAAGCCACTGCAATGAGAAGCCCATGCACCACAACGAAGAGTAGCCCTTGCTCTCCGCAACTAGAGAAAGCCTGCACGCAGCAACGAAGACCCAACTCAGCCAAAAAAAAAAAAAAAAAAAGAAATTAGATCTTTTGAAAATATAATGTCCTGAGTTGATAATGTTGTATATAAGAGGGGCAGCCTATATTAGCACGGGTTCCTTGGACAGGAGTTGTGGCAGTGCTTAGCAAATGGGAGGGTCAAAAGACATGATGCATGTAAAGAACTCAGCAAAGTTATCAGGCAAATAGCAGTCAGTAAGTGTTTTACTAACTTGTTGAGTAACAGTAAAATTTGCAGGAAAACATTGATTTGCAGATTTTTATCCAGACATAAAAGCAGAGGAATAAACCAGAAGAAGATTTTTAGATTTGACTTGCAGAAATTTTTAAAACTTTTGTACATCCTCAATCACAATAATCAAATATAAAAGGCAAATAACAAGTTAGGGGGAAATGACATGATGTTAACATTCTTAATGCATACAGCGCTGTTACAAAAGGCCATGTGAGGAAACATCCACCCCCTCCTTCCACAAAAGCATAAATGGGCTGTTTATTGAAGAAGTAATAAAAATAGCCACTAGTCATTTGGAAAATATTGAGCCTCGATAATAATCAAGTAAAAAGTTTTAAATATAAATATTTTATTTAGCTCTTTAGTTTTAATATCAGAGAATTTATACTAACATATTCTTTGCTGATTAAGGTTGGAATACACACCAAGGCTTGGTTTATTGCTGGAATCTTTTTGCTGTTGACTATACCTATCTCGCTTTGGGTGATACTGCAGCATTTAGTGCATTATACACAACCTGAGCTACAGAAACCAATAATAAGGTAAATCTTTATATGCTTTGATTCTACTAGTGGTGTGTTGGCTTATCTCCTAAGTATGATGCAAACTGTTTTAAATTTATGTTTTGCTTTCCAAATAGGATTCTTTGGATGGTACCCATATACAGTTTAGACAGTGTAAGTATGCTTCATTTTATCTCATTAACGAAGAACTTGTTTGATGATGCTAACTGTAATTAAGGTAATAAAAGTAATATTCTTTGGCAGTAAGGAGTTAGGTTAATAAGTGAAAAGCTTCACTTGTTTTTAATAGTAATAGAGAAGATAAAGTATCATCATAGAAAAGGCAGATGTTTAAACATCTCAGATTAGTAGCTCTTAGTTCTTTAAAGAATGTAATACTTAAATTACATTATCATCTTTTTTATTTATTATAATACTTATTTGGACCAAGACAGAAATCTTCCCCAGTGGATTCTAATACGTGCAGTTCTTACAGATAACTGCTTTAATTTGATTAAATATAAAGAAAATATCTTTAACATCATTTTCTGTGATCGTGTCAAGACGTTTCGGATTATATTTAAGAACTCACGTACATAATTTAACTTCTCTCTTCATATTCATTATTTACCCCCAACACAGATGTTTTTGTTTACCAATATCCAAGATGTTTATTGCTTTTAAAAATTCACTTCACAGATTGGTAGCCCTCGTAATGATAAAATTTAGAAAGTTTGATCTAATTATGTGAGTACCATGAATTGGAGTGGTAATTCATTTTAGCATAGTTGCAACTGTTTTTAACATCTGTGCTTCTTCATAGTGGATAGCATTGAAATATCCCAGCATTGCAATATATGTGGATACCTGCAGAGAATGTTATGAAGCTTATGTCATTTACAACTTTATGGGATTCCTTACCAATTACCTAACTAACCGGTATCCAAATCTGGTATTAATCCTTGAAGCCAAAGATCAGCAGAAACATTTCCCTCCTTTGTGTTGCTGTCCACCATGGACTATGGGAGAGTAAGTATGTTTGGTTTTAATTCGTTTATGTTTGGTTTTATTTAAGCGGGTTTAACTATCATTTCTCTGCAAAACAGTGTAAGTACTATATGCAGGACGAAGAGTATAAGACAGAGTCCGTACCCTCATGTAATTCATAGTCAAGTGTGAAGACGAAGAAAGCACATTTTTATAACCCACACATATAAGGTAGTTTCTCTTACATTATTCACCCTAACTAGAAAATTTTAAATGTTGTGGGGAAAAAACCTTAGAAATCATTTAATCAACATCCTCTTACAGTAGGGAACCAGGGTCTGCAGAGATTAACTTACTCAAGTCACGTGGTGAATTAATGGCAAAATCAGGTCTAAAACTCAAGGAGAAGGTAGTCTAGGTGGGGAAACAGCATTTTATATGAAATTAGAGCAACAAATAGCAATGTTTATTCTAGTAATCTGTAAGTTGGCCTTATTATACATTCATGTAGGACAGTAAAGGAAAATAAAGCCTAAAAGGTTAAGTTGAAACTAAGATTGCATTTACTCTATGAATTTATTTTTCGGCAGGAAACATTTGAAGCCAGCATTTTAGAAAGATTAATTTTACAGTACTATACAGGATGCATTAGGGGTAGAAGAGTCCAGAAGGGGAAATAAATTAGGAGGTTATTACAGTAGTTCATTTGTGAGATAAGCTGAAGAGGAGGGTGAAACTGGAATAGAAAGGGGAAACAATAAGAGAATGCAACTGGAGAATCAACAGGACTTGATCACTGATAGAAGGGGATGTAGGTGGAAGTTGCAAGCCAGTGTAACTGGAGTGACTTCGAGGAATCAGTGTAGATACATGGCCTAGGGTTAGCTCCATTGCCTTCCGTGCAGTACAGAACCATTTCTACAACATCACTAAATGGAGCACCTAGTATGTGCTAGTATATAGATATAATACATAGAACAGATGCGGAACTTAATGGAACTTACAGCTTGGTTAGGAATTAAAGGAAGACACAAATATATAGTTACTTATTGCAGGAGATGCTATGAAGGAAAAAGAACAGGAGTCTATGAAAGAGGGTAGTAAGGAAAAAGTAACGTAGGTTGGGGATCAGGGGAGAGAGATTGTGCTCAACTCCAAGTAAAACAAGAACAAATAGGGATTTATAGCCAAAGAAATTGGGGTGGTCACTGGATGGAAAATTACTAAGGAGACATCAAGGGTAGGGGGATTCTCTCTAAACTGGCCTGACAAGAATCTTACTAAAGGCAGGCCAAGTAAACATCAAGAGTGAGGGATGAGGAGCTTGATCGCATTTCCAGGGTAATCAGATACTGGGGGTGGGGTGTGCTGGTGATGGGTGTCTTAGCAGGATTTTTTGCTCAGACTGACTTCACAGGCCAAGGACAGGGCCTAAGGATGATGCCTAGTTGAAAAGAAGGCTCAGAGGAGCCCTGTCAAAAGTTTGATCAAGGAGAGAGATTGTCAAGTGAGAAGCCATTATAGGATGTTAAGCAGAGGTCTGGTATCCAAGATTACTTGTACTCTTTGTAGACTGAACCGGACGTGGGCATAAATGCAAGAGATTGCAGTGGTCCAGTAAATATGATGATGATGATGGTTGTGGTGGTGGTAGCGGCAATGGCAGCTTGGCTTTGAGCAGGACTCTTCTATTAATACAGAACCTGAGATGAGGCTCTAGCTGCCTCTTCAGGCTGGCTCATGACCGTTAGCAGGTGGTCAACTCCAAAGCTTTTTCAAATGATGCTATAGGTCAAAATTTCCCTTTTCTGTGCTTGTGCAATTGATTTATTCCTAACTACACAAGCAATTACATTTTTTCTTGTTAAGACTCTGTGTTGGTTTCATTTTTTTCCCTGAGACTCAGGTTCTGACAGCTGCTACCTGAATAATATCAGCAGTGCATCCATAACTGTAACCCAGATTTTCTTTCCTTTGAAGACATTAAGCATTTACCAAATCCATGCCATTTGGGGGTATGGTTTTAGTAATATAAAACTTCTCATTCTCTTGTATATAAGTACACTTTAGGTTACCAGTCTCCTTCTGTTAGATAACTGGTGTTATATATATGATCATTACTCAGAATATTGCTGTTGAGAATAATTCAGTATAATCCTTTGGTTTTAAGATGCAAACGCCACGGCAAGTTTCTAGTCCTTAGATGTTAGAATTAAGTCTGCTTTTTGTACCCTGATTTCTGTGACATAAGCAGTGAGCACAATGAGTTTTCTTTTTTTTTTTTTTTTTTTTTTTTTTTTGCGGTACACGGACCTCTCACTGTTGTGGCCTCTCCTGCTGTGGAGCACAGACTCCGGACGCGCAGGCCCAGCGGCCCCGGCTCATGGGCCCAGCCGCTCCGCAGCATGTGGGATCTTCCCGGACCGGGGCACAAACCCATGTCCCCTGCATCGGCAGGCGGACTCTCAACCACTGCGCCACCAGGGAAGCCCACAATGAGTTTTCTTTTAATGAATGTTAGATTTTATGTATGTGAGTTTGTGAGAGGAGGGGAACATTTTACCTAGTGATTTAATACTGTTATGAAACAAATGTGTTCGTGAAACAGTACTAACTCTTACTATGGATTCCCTTCCTCCCTCTTGTTTCTAAAATTTGGGTCACAGCCTACTAAATTACATTTGACACAATTTGAAAAAATTTGCCCTCGGGTATGTACCTTGGAGTGGATATGCTAGGTCTTTAGGTTTTGTGCAACTTGGTGATAAATTGATGGCTGAAGTGGCAGAACCAAATTACTCTCCCATTAACAGTAGAAAAGATTTCTAATTGAACCACAGCCTCCCCTATATTTAGAATTACCAGGAGTTCTTTATGTTTGCCTGTCAAGAGGGTGTAAAGGATTTCCCTGGTTAGTCGTGAGGTTGAGCAACTTTTCATATGTTTATTAACCATTTGTGTTTCCTTTCTGAGGAATGATTGCTTCTGTTTCTCATTTTTTAATGGGTTGTCTGTACAGGATCTTGATATGTTTAGATACTAATTCTTTATTTAATGCATGTTAAAAATATCTTTTTCTAGTTTTTGGCCTGCTTTGGCACTTTTACTATATCTTTTGATAAATGAAAGTTGTGAATTTTTATATTGTTGAATTTATCAATCTTATTTTATAGTAAGTACTCTGCGTCTTGTTCAAAAAATTCTTCCTGACCCCAGGATTATAAAAACATTCTCCTGTGCTTTTCTTCTAAGCATTTCATATTTTTTCCATTAAAGCTTATAACAGGGACTTCCCTGATGGTCCGGTGGCTAAGACTCCGCGCTTCCACTGCAGGGGGTGCGGGTTCGATCCCTGGTTGGGGAACTAAGGTCCCGCGTGCCACGCAACACGGCCAGAAAAAAAAAGAAAAGACTTATAAACATATATTGATTTTTTTTTTCATATGTTGTGTGAGGTAGGAATGCAGTTTCATTTTATTCCATTGGCTTCCTGACCTAGCACCATTCTCTCTCCTACCTCACTTGTCTATGTAGCCATCTCTACCGTATATAAAGGTTCCATATGTATGGGTCTATTTGTGATCTTCGTTTTTTCTGTTTTATTGGTTAACTTCTCTATCCCCGGACCAATTCCATACATAAACTACTATAGTTTATTAATAAGCCTTAAAATAGAAGGGCAGGTGCCCCACCCCTATTATCTTGGCTATTCTTGGGTCGATGCTCTTACATATAAATTTTAGATTCAGCTCGTCAGGTTGTTTGAAAAGCCCTATTGGAGTTTTTTGATTGGAAGTGAATTCAATCTTCAGTTTATTGACATTTTTATGGTTTTGAGTATTCTTATCTATGAATATTGTCTACTCTACTTATTTAGCTCTGCATTTATCTTTTAATTAAGTATAGTTTTCTCATAAAAGTCTTGTAAATCTTTTGTTGACCTTATAAACATCTTATATTTTATTGCTATTATAAATGGCATCTTTTTAAAAGATTAGTTTAATTGCTGCCAGTGTGTAGAAAGGCAGTTGATTTTTGCCTATTGAGCCTATATCCAAAAATCTTGTTAAATCTTCTTATTCTGTAGATCTTAATAAGTTCTCTATAGCCAGTCATCTTCAAAAGAAGGATTTGTTTGCTTTCTAGTCTTTATACCACACATTTCTCTTTCTTATCACTGTGCTGATGAGTACCTCTAGACTTTCTTGTATCATTCCTGGTTTTAAAGGGATTTTTTTTTTTTTTTTTTTTTTTTTTTTTTTTTGCGGTACGCGGGCCTCTCACTGCTGTTGTGGCCTCTCCCATTGCGGAGCACAGGCTCCGGACGCACAGGCTCAGTGGCCACAGCTCACGGGCCCAGCTGCTCCGCGGCATGTGGGATCTTCCCAGACCGGGGCACAAACCCGTGTCCCCTGCATCGGCAGGCGGACTCTCAACCACTGCGCCACCAGGGAAGCCCCCCAAATAGCCTTTTTTTGATAGTTGTTGTTTTGGGACTTTTTTGCTTTGTTTCTGTTTGTTACTCCTTGTGAATTTTCCCCTACATTAAGTGACCTCAGTGATAAAAACTGTTTTATGTAGGATCTCTGTTTTGTTCTTTCAGAGTACCTAGTCAGTGACACTCTCTGGAATTATATATATATATATATATAAATCCAAACTTGAAACTGAATCCTAAATGTAAATAATATTTTCTAAATATGGTTTCATATATGCAACCCTACACGTAATTTACTTGTTACTTGGTTTTTCTTCCAGAAGTACACAGGGACCCACTTCCATTCTTTTTGTTCCTGTTGTGTGCTGCACTATTCAGGAATTTGAGACTGGACATAGGAAGGGAGATCTTTCCGAAGATGTAGTTGTTACACAATTTAAAAAACAGTATTTAGATAATTTGTATGCTACCATCCACATTCTTCTCCAGTAGCCATTTAGATTGACTAAATTAAAAGAATTAAATATAAATGTGGCATCATTTGTGAAAGTGATTTAATTTGGGGGCTTCGGAGAAAACTTGATACTAGTGAAATGAGTCGGTGAAATGCTAAGTTCTTTTTCTTTGGCAGAGTCTTGCTGTTCAGATGCAAACTGGGTGTATTACAATATACAGTTGTCAGACCATTCACCACCATCGTTGCTTTGTAAGTGCACAGAACTTCTATTATTATTTATTTTTCAAAAATTCTCATGCTTTTACTTAGGTGGGACCACTGAGTAGAAAAGCATGTAAAGAGCGTTACTTGTTTATAACACATCTAGTCTGGTATAAAAACACAGTATATAGACATCCTACTATATTATAATAAATAAGGTGACCATGTATAGACAAGGAATCACCACAGGATTATTCTAAGTAATACTCTCTGGAGATTTCTGGCAAGCGTTATCAAATATTCTTTTTCAAGTTATTAATGTTCACACAGCTTTATAGAAACATCTACTACGTGAGGTTAAAGTATACCACTATAGATTCATTACATGCTTTTATTTTCTAAATGAGTACTGTATTCTAAAGAAGAAAACATATTTTTCTTTTCAAAAAATTGTCAAGTCTTAGCACTTCAGGTAAAATGGGGTATCATTAAGCTACCTGGTAAGACTATTCCCTAAACATTTAAGAACATCAAATAGTTTAAAGCAGGTAGAGTGTGTATTTTATCTGCTAGCTATACTAGCATTTTGTCTGTTAACAGAGGAAGACTGGAAAGAAAGGTGAAAGAAGCATTCAGTTCTTTATTCTGCTTCTGTGCTAGCAAGTCTTCAGTGAGATTTGCCTTGGAATTAAAACTAATTCACTTATGTATGAAGGCATGCTTCATTTCTCTGCTGTTCAGAAATTGGATAATCAAGACAAGTTAATACTTAGATCTGGGTCATCATAAAAGTTGCCTCCAAGACAAATTGGGAGAAAAAATTATAGTTGTAGTTATAGACCTGCATTATATGTTTTTAACAATCTTTTTAAAATTAGGCAGCATCATTTTTGGAATCTAATAATTACCCTTTCTAGTTCAATGTATGTGTCTTCTGGATTTCCTTCAAATTGGAGGAACAGTAATATGGTAACATTTCTAGAAAAATGTTTTTCTTTTGATTTTTGAACCACCTCTATGGCCAAAATCAAGTGACTATCTACAGGATCTTTGAAATAAACTGACTTCTAAATTTAAGTCTTGCTGTCATTGCTGTATTTTAAAATGTATTTTTGATTTAGTTATTCATAAAGTTGTCTCATTCTTACCATTTTTTAGAATCTGTGAGCTGCTTGGTATATATGATGAAGGGAACTTTAGCTTTTCAAATGCTTGGACTTACTTGGTTATAATAAATAATATGTCACAGTTGGTAAGTAAATATTCATCTTAACTGTATTAAATTTAGATCTATAACTCTAAATTTTTTTAGGGAAAGTCTCTTCTGGAATAAAGCTTAATTGTAACTTTAATATTGAACTTTATCTGTAGGAAGAACTTGAAACTTTAACATATATAAAGATATAATATCTTTGTTGATTATCTGGTGACTTATACACAGACTCATTGATTATGTTTTTTCATTTGGTTCTGGTATTCATTGCATAGTTATATGGGTATGTCCTAAATAAAAGCACAGTGTTCTCCTTTAAAAAAAAAGCACATATCCTAGGCATATTCAGTAAGAAAAATGTTTTATTGGTATATGACAGTAGTGTTTGAATAAAAATGGGAGAATAAAATTCTCTCATATATTTGGAATTGAAAATTGAGAATGCCAAGTTTTTAAAAATGATGTTACAGAATCTGAAATGCTCCAAAGATATAACTATTGGATCCTTTCAACTTAAGAATGTGCATTTTATTGAAAATCTTTCATTAATGCTTTCAGCAGAATAATAGTTTAGGTGCAGTGGCATGCATCTGTGGTATTAGAAATTTATAATAAAAATCAAACGCTTGTGTATTCAAAGCTTTTCCATACGTTCATATTCTCTGGAACCGGTAATTCCACTTCTGGGAATGCCTCAAGAAATGGCCAGAAGTACTTTTGCTTTCAGTTTGTATATAAAGCCTATTGTTTGTTAATTACAAAAGCCTGGAAACGGTCCAACTAGTTAAATATACTATGTTCCTTCCATTGGCCAAAACATTAGGCAGCTATTTAATGAAATATATGGAAAAGGGCACTTTAAGTGGGAAAAAAATCAGGCAACAAAATTTTATATTTAATTTATTATACCCACCTTATGTGTAGAAAGAAATGGATGATGGGACTATGAACAACTTTATACTTTACTGCTTTCATATTCTATAATAATTTAAATGAGCATTTTATAATAGGGAAAAGTAAACTTTTAGGGAAGTGTTCATTGTTATGCAACACTACGCTCATTACAACTGATTTCTAAAAATAGTTAATGTCTTGAGCATTTATCTTTAATAAGTAAATTCAGCTGGATTAACATACTGCCCTCAAGAAAAATGGTTTCCCTGATTCCTTACTTTCCAATTTCATGGTTACAGTTTTATTGAAGTAGTACTTATGTGTTCACTTATAAATAATATGCATACAATTAGTAGTTAGTAAGCTCAGGCCTTATACAATGAACCGTAATTTGTGTATAAAAGCCATTAACAAGCAGATAGATGTTTTTATTTTGGTTGAATGAGAGCCTTTTCTACCATTCATGGCAGTCACTTGTTCATTGTGTTCTTTGTGGGCTCCAGTAAGTGAACACTTAAAACCATTTTCAGGGAGGATGTTATACATCTCTTCTGAGAAATTTCATACTGTATATATTCATCCACAGTAAACTATAAAAGCTTGTTGTCAATCTAAAAATAGCAAAATAAAGCGTAGAAAATTTTGCCTGAAATATTACTCTGTACCAGGTCTCTGGTCTATAACTTTAATATCAATATCTCTAATACCATATTTAGTTACTCTTATTTAAGAACTTTGTTTGTTTCTAGTTTGCCATGTATTGTCTCCTCCTGTTTTATAAAGTACTGAAGGAAGAACTGAGTCCAATCCAACCTGTTGGCAAATTTCTTTGTGTAAAGCTGGTGGTTTTTGTTTCTTTTTGGTAAGTGTTGCTTTCTCTTAAATGTTCTCATTTTCTAAAGGGCAATAAAACTGTTGATTCGGAAGGATTTTTAAAAGTCTTAATATGGCAGATGAATTAAAATGTCTACTTAGCTTTCAAAAAGTTCATTCTTTTAGCCCTTCTTGGTTTTTCATAAAGAAATAATTAGATGGTCACTGTAACATTTTTAAAAAGAAAACAGTTTGAGACAGTAAATGTCTCAACACTAAGGGAATCATTAAAAAAAATCATGGTCTCTTTATATAAGAGAATACAGTTTGGAAGATAAACATCATGTAGAATATTTAATGTGAGGAAATGTTCATTAGTAAAAATACTGTTTAAAACAGAGGGCAAAGGGCTTCCCTGGTGGCACAGTGGTTGAGAGTCCGCCTGCCGATGCAGGGGACATGGGTTCGTGCCCTGGCCCAGGAAGATCTCACATGCCGCGGAGCGGCTGGGCCCGTGAGCCATGGCCGCTGAGCCTGTGCGTCCGGAGCCTGTGCTCCGCAACGGGAGAGGCCGCAGCAGTGAGAGGCCCGCGTACCGCAAAAAAAAAAAAAAAATAAAAAAAAAAAAAATAAAATAAAACAGAGGGCAAAACTATACATGGTCCCAGTTTAGTAAAGGCGTGGGTGATAGGGGCCTAGAAACAAATACACCAAATTTAACAATATACAAATAATACAAAAAGGGGGGAAAGAAAAATCCCTGAAATCCTACCACCCAGCATGAATGATTGGCATTGTGGTCCCCGTCATTTTATATAACTCCACAGAAATACATACTATAAAAACTTGTAGAACTCAATGATATGTTTAGTATATTGCAGTCATAGTTCTTTGTAAGTACAGTGAGGATGTAATTTTGTTGTTTGGGTTTTTTTTCACCTCATATAGTATTCTGATACGTGGATAGAACTTTTTAACCAATCTCCTATTGACATTTAGGTTGTTCCTAATTTTTTTTTTTACCATTACAAGCAATATTGAAGTGAATATTCTTGTATATAGATCTATGAAAGCTTATCTAACTATCTCATTTTAGCTGTTTAAATTTAACCTAGGGGCAGATCCCTGTATTTGCTTGAAATGCTCAGTTTGACTCCCCATCTTGGAGTCAGACCCCTTCTGAGTTTGTCTCTAGTTCTAGGACTTGAAACAAGACTGGTTTCAAAATGTTCTTTAAAATAATCTGAGTAATCAATTGATACATGCATAAATAACATTTAAATATCTGTTCTTTATTTCATTTTAAATTCCAGTTGTACAAGGTGTTAGGCATTGTCTATGTGTAGGAAGAACTTAAAAGCTAATTACTGTACACACTTTCAAAACAAAAAAAAGACTATAAACCACGTACTGAAGTTTTAAGAATACACAATCAAAATTCATGTGATGAAACTGTACTAGAATTTGTAAAACAAGTATATTTAATACAGATACACAGTGTCTTCAGGAATACGCTGTAAAGGCGGGGTGGTGGTGGTCCACAGGTTGTGCTGGGGTTTAACTTTTTAAATGGCATATTTTTAAAGCAACTGCTCATTTTATGCTTGATATAGATTTGGCGTTTACCTTTTCCTAACATATAGGCAAGCAGTAGTTATTGCTTTGTTGGTAAAAGTTGGCGTTATTTCTGAAAAGCATACATGGGAATGGCAAACAGTAGAAGCTGTGGCCACAGGACTCCAGGTAAGTAATGCTCTCTCTGAATTCAATAGAACTTTACTATTTGTTATGCATTTTTACATGTTATCTCCTCAGCCTGACCACATGCAGGCTATGGAGCTACTGCTGTCCTCACTTCACATGTGAGGAAATGGGGGAACCCTAGAAAAATTGTTCACAGTTACTAATTTGTAGTAGAACCAGGAACAGAACCTAGATTTTGTTATTCCTACTCTATTTCACTTTCTGCATTTCTCCTCTAAGTCCTTGGACAGTGCAAGAGAATGCATTGTACTTGGCAAAGAAGTACTTGATTGAGGTAGTGCAAAATAGAGTTAAACGTTTGGCATTTTGTGGGGTTTTTTTTGAAGAGGTCAAAAATCATTATTTTGGAAAATGAAAAATGAATACAGTCTTGTGGGAAAAAAACAGCTGTTGGGACTTAAGTACTTTTGAAAAGAGAGAAAGATAGTGCTTTTCCTTTTTACCTGCAAAACTAGATTTAAACTCCAACGTGGCTGATATTGTTGATATTGTTGTTGTAGGACTTTATTATCTGTATTGAGATGCTCCTTGCTGCTATTGCTCATCACTACACTTTCTCATATAAACCGTATGTCCAAGAAGCAGAAGAGGGCTCATGTTTTGATTCCTTTCTTGCCATGTGGGATGTTTCAGATATCAGGGATGATATTTCTGAACAAGTAAGGCATGTTGGTAAGTACCAGCCATTTAATTCATTCGAATAGGCTATTGTAGTTCTCCTATCAGGTCTGTTTAAGAGGTGAAAAGACTCTGTGTAAAGCAGTACCACAGTAAGGCTCTCCAAATTGGGAGGAGGGAGGCGGGGAGCTTATTTTTAGCATGGCAAGTTTATAGTGGTAAAAATAACCAAACTTTCGGTGAACTCAGAAACCTTTATGTTACTTTAAAGGAAGGACAGTCATGGGACATCCTAGGAAAAAGTTTTTTCCTGAGGATCAAGATCAAAATGAACACACAAGCTTGTTATCATCGTCATCACAAGATGCAATTTCCGTTGCCTCTTCTGTGCCACCTTCACCCATGGGTCACTATCAAGGGTTTGGACACACTGTGACTCCCCAGACTACACCTACTACAGCTCATGTATCTGATGACATATGTAATGATACTACAGGAGAGAAAAAAGAACCTTCAGATACGTCCGTGGCCTTCTGAACAGTGTGCAGAAGCTGTGCTACTCCCATATTATTTCATTGCCTGGTATCCCATTGCTCAGGATTTTGTGCTTGGGACAAGCCGTTAATGATGGAAAATTTCAACAAAACAGCGAAAACCGGGTACAACTACTGGATTCATACAACTAGGTTTTGTATATCACAAATAATCAGTCTAAATATCCTAGACTTAGACTTGACTTCTTAACACTACAGAGTATCACATACTCAAATGGAGGAAATGACTTCTTAACACTATAGAGTATCACATACTCAAATGGAGGAAATGACTACTAAACGTTCTTGACCTTACAGTGCTCTATCAAGAGGAGGACGTTAAAAAAAAAAGTGCTTTCTACCACTGCTGCATGAATATAATGCTCTGGAATTAGCAGAAAGTGTAATTCAGAAATATGAATTAGTGGAACTTAATCATGTGCCATATATGCTTACCTAACAATTATTTCTCTCTTTCTCAACTGGATGTCTTTCAATAAATAAGAATTTATCATTTATTTTCTGCAACTTTTTTTTTATCTCTCATTCTTTCAACATAGACCCTTAATGTTATAACAAAAGTTCGTGATTAGAGGCACAGCAGAAAAAAATTAAGTCCAAAAAATTAAAGGGTGGAAAATCATATACCTACAATGAAAGAGGCCTATATCTTACATTCCTACTGGGAGAAATATCTGACCTAATCTACTAATCTTAAAACAACTACTGTCTAAAAATCATATTTGTACCAATGTGAACAGATTAATAGGTTATCCAGGACTTTGAGATGAAAGGGATAAAGTGGATGGAAGAGTGGAAGAATAAATAAGAACCTTGTGATAGAAACAGAGTCTGCTTTTCCTCAGTGCTACTAAAGGTGTCAGCAAATGTAAATCACAGCTGAGTAGTCTTAATTATTTATATCAAACCACAGTCAGAAGACTTATAGATGCTCTTTGGGAGAAATTTATTACTTACGATGGAGTTCCTCTAATTGTTAATCACAGCCCATTGGGTCTAACATTTTACACTGGAAATAAATACAGAAAGGGCCAGAGCGGTATGTTGCAAATAGCAAGGATAAGTATCATTTCTCAAAACCTATGCTTTATATATTTAAGCGCATATACATACACACACACACACATACATAAACATACCTACTGGTTCACAGTAATTAGATACAAAGTTTTTATTCTGTCCGTTATTATAAACTAAACATTTCTATTGGACATAAAGTTGGGCGGTATAAGAGGCAAGGGGAATAGGCAGTGTGAAGAGAAGGTGCATCTTATTTTCTGTGTGGCTTACCTGCAGAGAGCACACAGGACATACAAGGCAGGATAATCTTCTTCCTAATTCATCTCCCTATTTCAAGTCTTTAAAATCTGGACTAATTATTTTTTTCTTTCTGTGTATCCAAATCAAAACTTTGAAAAATACTGGTTTAGGTTTAACTCTTCCTTGAACTTAATTTATCAGCTCTAAATTTTTTCTTCGCCAAAGGCAGACCACGAAAAATGCTGCCTCCTAAGATTTTATTTTGTCCCTCTTTTACTCTTTTAATTACATTTAGTCTAGAGCTTAAATTCTTACTCAGGTTTGCATACCCAAAACACAAAAACTGAGAAGGAGGTTCAGAAGTATTTCACTATTTACAAGAAGCAAGCTTGGAATTTACAGGTAACCATAAACCCTCAGTCTAAAGTGGAAGCCAACTTTTTGAAGTATCCCCACTGTAAGTTTGGATTTGAGAAAAATAGCCAAGATGCCTAAAAACTGAATATGAGACTCAACATTCCTTATATTTATAGCTTTATAGTACAAACTAACAGGTTTGGCAAAATTTAATCTATAGTAAGTAAAACCAAGCAATAAAAACAGTTTCCTAATTTGAAAAATGAATGACAGCCTTTTCCAGTAAGGAAGTCTGCAGCAATATTTTTGTAATAATGCTACTCTTTAGGATCTTTTAAAGACACTTTATTAGTGTCAGTTTTTAAAAACATTTGGCCATTACAAGGACCTAAATCTTTGTACTCCATTTTATGACAATCCCGCTACTCATTCAGACTAGAACTGTGTACTTCTGCTCGACTTCCACCTTTTTTCATGAGAAAACTGCTCTTCACTGCTTTACTGTGATGCTGATGTTGCTTTTGTGGTGCTGGACGTTGAGTACAAGTTCGTCTCCCATTTCCACCTGGATGGGGTTATCTAAAACAACGGCAGCTTGTTTCCAGTGGGAGGCTTCACTGGACGTATCCAACCTAATCTCATCGTCAAGGTACATCTGATACCAAAAGGGAATGGCAGTCACTTGTCCAGATCTACAGATGCATACCTATGGAAATTAAGAAATCATGAAAATTTCATCAGAGTACACAGAGCAGACTTGGATAAGTCTTTGTCTTTTTAGCTTTAGATCTAAATTTTATAAAGGAATATATTTAATCACCCAATTCAAATTAATACCAACCTGTTTTATTCACTAATATTTACCCAAGCCCATGTTTGGATATTGTTCAGAAAATTTAAGTCTGCAAAGGAAGTGGCTAAAAGTATTTTATGTATGTAAAGTAGTATATAGTTTAAGATAATTCTGAATACAACAAGAGTAATCATTTTATATTACCTTTACTTCTCTGTTAGAGGTGTTCAAATATGGCGTCATTAAGTCTAGTCTTAAGAGTTCCACTGGTTTGCTTAAAGGTATACAGGGCAGTGAGGATAGGTCCAGAAATACACGTATAGGTACCTAAAGAAAGTAGAAAATTTTCACGTTTACTCAATTCTTTTTTTGACCAAGTCTCGTTAAGTTTCCTGCTTTGTACTTCGCTCAGTATGATGTAGTGCTTTTGACATCTATTACCTCATTTAATTCCCACACATCAACCTTAAGGCATAAGGACTTCCATGATTCCGTTTTACGGGAAGAATGAACAAACCAAGGTTTTAGGCTGGTTAAATAATTTTCTGTGATTTCAGTTATCTATAGATTCTTCACTTGGATGAAAGCAAAGTTCTACTTAACCAGGCAGCTCCAAAAAGTTTAAGCCAAGGATGTGCTTACGTGTGAAAGATGAACTAATAAGCAGATAGTACAGTAAGCCCCCTACGTATGATCAAGTTCCGTTCCAAGAGCACATTTGTAAGTCCAACCAAGTTAGCCTAGGTACCCCACTAACACAATCAGCTATATAGCATTGTACTGTAATAGGTTTATAATACTTCTCACACAGATAATGCATGAAAAACAAGCACAAAAAATAGAGAACATTTTTAATAGTATAGTACAGTACCTTGAAAAAATGATCCAGTGATGTCTGGGTAGCAGCTCTTTTTTTCTCATCACAGATGAAACAGTAGCACTGGATTGCATTCTGAACGGCAGCTGCAACCTTCGTGGTACCGTTCTACATTCGAGTCCTGTGCCTCAAAAACTAACAGTGCGCCCCCCCACCCCAATAAAGAAGATCCCCTGGCCACTTCCTGCACTGTGAATCTCTCCGGTTCTTCAGTCTCTTCTTCCTCTTGTCTCTCTCTCTCCTTTCTCTGGGTCGAAGAGAATTCAGGAAATTCCCGGGCAGCTACCGTATCTGTGCTCACTGCCTTGCCACTTTTACACTGTGAAGGTTGGCTCTAGCCTTGAACCGATGAAACCAGCCATGGCTGGCATTAAAAGATGCGCCCTCTGATTCTTCGCCATGTTTCTTCTTCAAGTCTTCATAAAGGCTTCTAACTTTCTCTTGCATCAGCATTAAGCTGAGCGGGACTCGACGCTGATGCTGATCCTGCCTCCACACACTGAGAAGTTTCTTCATCTCCTCCATCACTTTTCCACGCTTCTCCTTCGATATTATTGACATCATCGGCACAGCAGACTTCACATGTTCCATGATCTTGTCCTTGTTTAGAATCATGCTGATGGTTGCACGATTCACGTTATAAGAATGAGTGATGTCTTTTCGCCTCACTCCATTTTCAATTGTTTTCTCTTTTGTTTCCATCGTTATCGCTTGGTGCCTTCTTAACAGTACCAGTTACATCACCGCTGCTTTTACGCTTGCTTCCAGACATCTGGGCTTGAAATAAAGGTACTGTACCACTGTCCTCTATACAGTATTGTACTGTAAAGTACACAGAAGCACAACCACTTGTAGAGGATGCACGCACATGACAACATACGCCAGACAAACTTGCGTGATTGGACATGCGAACGCATGTTTGCATCTTTGAAAGTTCGCAACTTGAAGGTTCATATGTAGGGGACTTACTGTACAACGTTAATTATTGAACTGTTTGAGCAAATATGCCAAATTCAACCAAACAGCTAATAGTGGATTTCATTTTGAAAATAGGTTATTTATCTAGAAGGCAGTGGTTCTCAACTCTGACTGCAAATTGAAATCACCTAAGGAGCTTTGAAAAAGTCCAACTGCTCAGGCCACACCTCAGATCCATCTGGAGTTGGGATCCACATACCAGTAGTTCTGAGAGTACAGTCAAGGTTGAGAACCACTGCTATAAACTGTTCCATCAATTTTAGTAGCAATGGAAACTTCCTACTAATAACTTTTAGCATATTCTCATTTGAAATAGAAAGGAAACTGTTTAAAAAGTGTTCTCTGTCTGCCTGCCGATGCAGGGGACACGGGTTCGTGCCCCGGTCCGGGAAGATCCCACGTGCCGCGGAGCGGCTGGGCCCCGTGAGCCATGGCCGCTGAGCCTGCGCGTCCGGAGCCTGTGCTCCGCAACGGGAGAGGCCACAACAGTGAGGGGCCCGCGTACCGCAAAAAAAAAAAAAAAAAAAGTGTTCTCTTTCCTTTGAATAAAATATTAGAGAGCAACTGTTCATGGTGAGAAAGGACACAGATATGTCAACCTCTCCCTGGGCATCCTTGAAGGCATCCAACCTTTCCTCCACATAAAAACAGCAATTCCATGCCATTTCCAGGACTCTCACCCTATATCCCTATTTGTATCAGTCACCAGAAGAACAGCCCTAGATTCCTGTGTCACCTGTCATCACCTGCACTCTAATCCCCACACAGCTGTACCCATCCCTCGTCATCTGTCCTCACTTGTTTCTTAACCTAGCCTACTGGCCACTCCTGTCATCTTTGCTAATTCCTTCTTTGATTTCCAATGTCGAGCTCATAACTTGGTGAGTTCTCTAGAATTTAGTTCTCAGCCCTCTTCTCTTTCTACACATCCCCAAGGTGATTGCATCCCATTATTCTGGCTTTAAATATCATCTACCAAATCTGACTGCCAAATTTACATCTCCAGGCTAGCTATTTCTCTGCATTCTTATCCAACTGCTTAATGACCCCATAAAAACGTAAGCACAACCTGATCCTCCTGTTATTTTCCCCATATCAGTAAATGGCAACTATCCTTCCAGGCGCTTTCTCATACCCCATGTCCCATCTATCACAAAACCTACCTTTAAAATACATCAACAATCTGACCACTTTGCACCACAACCATTGCTACCACTCTCGTCTAAGTCACTACCACCTCTCCTGGATTACTGCAATAACCTTATGCCTCTGCCGGCTCTCCATCGTGGTCTACTCCCAATACAGCAGCCATAGCAAGCCTTTTGAAACAAGTCACACCTTATCACTCCTCTGTTCAGTACCCTCCAGTTGTTTTCCACCCCTTTCAGAGTAAAAAGCCAAAACCTTCACCACAACCTCTACAGGAGGCTCTACAGGATCTGGCCTCCCAATACTTTTCTCACTGCATCCTTCATCCGACTCTCCCTCATGGTTTCCTGCTGTTTCTGAATACTTGTTGATCCTTTGACTTGTATATGGTTTGCTTCCTTATTTCTCTCTGGTCTCTGGTTAAATATCACTTATCCTTGAGTCCTTTCCTTAGGCAGTACCTAAATAAAATAGAATATCCCATCCCTCCAACTCTCATTCTCCTCTAGCGTTCTCACTTCTCACCATCTATCATACTAATCTTTCTACTCCTTTGTTTACTGCCCATCTCTTGTCTTTGTCGTCACTTTGAATGTTAGCTCCAGATATGTGAAAAATATATCAGCCATGAAACATAAGCTGTGAAAGAAAGGAGGATATGAGATGGGAAGCAGGGTGAAAAGATGGCAGGATTAAAATATCATAGATTCTGATGGAATCGAAGAATTGCTGATGTCAGGATCAGGAGAGAATAAGCTAGAAAGATAGGAGATGGTAGTATTTGGGGACCACACAAAGAAATAATTTAAACTTCTCTGTCTTCTGGTAAGTGTATTTTGTTTATTAAATGCTCCAGAAAAACTAAAAGTAAATAAACTCTAAAACCTTAGTCTGCTCTGAAAAACTCATTTACTCAACAAATTTATATTTGTTTAGCAAGTATTGTTCATGGAAGATCTAACACTGCATATTCAAGAGCTTACCATCTATAGCCTTTTGATAAAAGGTTTAGCTATCACTCCTTTAATTCGGTACTCAACATCCCACTTCCCAAAATGCCGCTTTGGCCTACACAGCAGATTTCACCTCTTTCCAACCCCACACCTCTTCCCTAGACATTCCATCCACCCCAGCACTAAATCCTTGTTTCCCAAAGAGCAACTAACCCCTTTCCTAGGCTCCTCCATTCTGGCTCCCTGCAGCCTGACCGCCCAGACGTTAACTGCTCACACCTCTCACCTGCCAGCCCGAAGTCTCAATGTGATTAAGGGTTCATGTTTAGAACAGATGTCTCCTTCTGGCGGCTGCTTTTTTAGACAAGGAGCACACTTTTTCATAAGACTAAACCCAGTACCCTATTTTCCATTTACAACACTGGTTCCGAGCAAAATCTATAGACTTTTGTCAGTAGGAACAAGAGAATTGCTTGGCTATACTAACCCCTAGGTTGATTTTTACCAGTAGTAAGTTCCTTTGCTACAGAAAACTGATGACCATCCCAATCCAGCTAAACATAGTGACTATAAAACTACAGAAAGAGATAAGGCAGACGGTGGGCGACAGCCAAGTGGTTGAACTTCTCTTCAAAACACTTACCTGAAACTGGTTAATAAAAGGTGCTATATTAAATCCAAGAGTTCGTTCTGTTCCCTGCACAGCGCTCTCCTCCACCAGTGTCTGCGATTCCACGAGCAACCCGAACATCAGCATGTACTGGGGAAAGATCTTACCTCCAGACTGTAGCAAACACCTGGAGGAAGGAAAAATGCTTTAAAAAGCATCCTGATTCTCCACATTCTATAAGTATCAATAACTAAATCATGACTAATTGGGGAGGTACAGATTGTATATAATCTAACACACTTTAGACTGGTAGCTGGCTGGTAGCTCAGAATGGCTACCAGCCGTTACTTGAAAAGTAACCAGTCAGCTGGATGGATACAAGTTTTTACATTAAGGAAGAATCATCAATGGCTATTAAAACTAGTGGGTAAGGGGGACTTCCCTGATGGCACAGTGGATAGGACTCTGCGCTCCCAATGCAGGGGGCCAGGGTTCGATCCCTGATCAGGGAACTAGATCCCACATGCATGCCGCAACTAAGAGTTCGCATGCCACAACTAAGGAGCCTGCATGCTGCAACTAAGGAGCCCTGGAGCCACAACTAAGGAGCCTGCCTGCCACAACTAAGGAGCCCACGTGCTACAACTAAGGAGCTGGCGAGCTGCAACTAAGGAGCCCACCTGCTAAAACCAAGACCCAGTGCAACCAAATAAATAAATGAATAAATTAAAAAAAATACTAGTGGGTGACGGACTTCCCTGGTGGTCCAGTGGTTAGGACTCTGCACTTCCACTGCAGAGGGCACAGGTTCGATCCCTGATTGGGGAATTAAGATCCCGCATGCCAGGCAGTGCAGCCAAAAAAAAACAACTAGTGGGTGAAAGTTTGATTAGGAAAAGGATATTTACATAGTCTCAAAGTATCACCCCCATAAATGACTTACTTATTACAAAGGGAAAATAGCAACTTAGGGTGGAAAAACTTAATAGATACAACTTAAACTAACTGATCTAAATTCACATCAACAATATGGGATAAAGCAACACCATGTGCCTTTGTGACAAAACTTCTGTGGTATTCCTCTGTAAAATGGGTAATCTGACTCTAGTAAGAAACATGAGAAACATTCCACAAAATAAAAGGCCTGCACTTTTCAAAACTGCGAATGTCATGAAAGACTGAGGAACTCTGGGCATATACCCAGAGAAAACCATTAATTCAAAAAGACACATGCACCCCAACGTTCACTGCATCACTGTTTACAACAGCCAGGTCATGGAAACAACCTAAGTGTCCATGAACAGACGAAATGAATGGATAAAGAAGATGTGGTACATATATACAATGGAATATTACTCAGCTATAAAAAGGAACGAAATTGTGTCATTTGTAGAGACATGGATGGACCTAGAGGCTGTCATACAGAGTGAAGCAAGTCAGAATGAGAAAACAAATACCATATATTAACGCATATATGTGGAATCTAGAAAAATGGTACAGATGAACCGGTTTGCAAGGGAGAAACAGAGACACAGATGTAGAGAACAAACATATGGACACCAAGGGGGGAAAGCGGATGGGGGGGATGAATTGGGATACTGGGATTGACGTATACACACTAATATGTATAAAATAGATAACTAATAAGAACCTGCTGTATTTAAAAAAAAAAAAAAAAAAGACTGAGGAACTGTTCCAGAATAAAGGAGACTAAAGAAACTAAATGCAATGTGCGATCCTAGATTGAATTCTGGACCAGGAACAAAAAGGCTATAAAGGATATTACTCCAACAAATGGTGAAATCTGAGTAAGATTTTTCCCTTAGATATCAGTACTGTGTCCATGTAGATTTCCTAATTTTGTTAAGTGTGTGATGAATGTATAAATGAGTGTCCTTTTTCTTACAAAATACACACCAAGGTGTTTAGGGGTAAAAGGATACGGTATCTGGAACTTACTCTAAAGTGTTCAGAGAGAATACTAAAGCACATGTGGCAAAACAGTAACAATTTGTGAATCTGGGTGTAAGGTACATGTTTGGTTCTTTGTACTATTCTCTAACTTCTCTGTAAGCTTGAAATTTTTTCAAAATAAAAAGTTAAACACTCTGAAAGGGAAAAAAAAGTGATTAAAAATCCAAACACTCTATTAAAAGTGCGAATAAAGGGCTAACAAAACCCTTTCTCCTCCTACACTTGATCCTGGATTCACTTTGTTTCCCTGGAAATCCCAAAAAGGTGGAATGTCAGCTTGTTACCAGCAACACTGCTTATGATTTAAAAAAATTTTAAATGCCTCTTAATAGGTAGATGCATCTGGATTGAGAGAACTGTAAACTATAAATGCCTGATGGGAAGCCATACCACCTCTGGGCTTCCCTGAGTGTGGGATGACTTGTAACCACGTGTTCCTATTGCTGGGACTTGGAAGCCATGCCCCGGGGAGAAGTTCCTATGTGAGATGTAAGGCTCTTAAGCCAAGGCAGCTCCCACGCCCACATGCACAGGGCTGTTTCCACACACCTGAGCTGTGTGGGAGGCATGAGAGCGGTGGGTGGGTCACCTACTGCCATCAAGTTCGCCCCATTTACAATCAAACGTTAAATCCCTCATTTTTACTGAACATTCCAAGTCGGTTTCCACTTGAACTTCTAGGACAGGCTACTACAGACAGCTGGACTTTGTATTATCTATCGTATGTATCTTTCGTAGTAAGCTATCAGTCTTAAAAATATTTCTAGTCAGTAAGGATCTATTTATAAAAATACAGGACTAAATGTTTGACCAATGCATATCTAAAAAAATAGTTCCTGCAAGTTTCTAAAATTGTACGCCACACAGTTTCCCTGAATAAATCACTGAAATCTTGACAAACTATAAAAACACCCCATTCCTCAAAACCACTTTGGCCCTTCTGCTCTTAAGTTAGTTTCAAATTCTTCATTCTGCTTTTACTAAACTGATTATCTCAACCATTTAAAAATGTCTAAAACCAGAACCACCACTGAATTATAACAAGACATGGTAACGAAATGTAATACAGGTCCCTTGATTAGAACCTAGACTGGGGAGAAAAAAAAAAGCAATAAAGAATATTACTAGGATAGCAGAGAAAATTTTAATACAGACTATCTACTAAATAATAGTATTTTATCAATGTTAAGTTTCCTGAGTGTGATAGTATTGTGATATGCAGAGGAAACCCTTTGTTCTCAGGAGATACATGCTAAATGTTAAAGTAAGGGGGGAGGTTATGAAGCCAACAACTGTCAAATGGTTCAACAAATAAAACAGTAGCCTCGTGTTCACTGTTACTTTTCTTGCATTTTTTCTTTAAGTTTGCAATCTTTCAAAATAAAAAGCTGACAGAAAGGTTTACAATAAGTACACAGGCTGCTCTTCCTAAAGACTAGCTAATGGGGAGCCAAATCATAACCAGGTCATTTCACGAGCACAGAATCAGCAAAGAAAGTTAGAGATGATTCCTGAGTATAATGGCATCAGTCTGACTTATAAACAAGTCATGATCCGAAACCAGGATAATCTCTCCTCACTAAATATAAGTACGTGATCATTTAAGTTGTAGTAAGTCCTTATATATATATATAGGTTAGCCCAAAAGTGGACTCCACTCTGACTCCAATGCTTTATTCATTTTCATTATTCCTTTCCTACCAACTTTTTAGCATTTTAGGTGAAGTCTGGTAGAAACTGAATCTCCACAATTAGTAAAATTACATACCTCAACAAAAACCACACAGCTGTTATCAAACTCCCAATCTATACCTTTACCACACCAGATAAAATTTTAACATCTTCCTAAATAAGTGGAGAAACTTACCCATTTTCCTCAAATGGATGAAGTTAATCCTGACAGCCCATGTTATTAAATTTTCTGAACTGAAGTTATCTGCTAATTGTGATCCATTTAAATGAAAACATCTAATTTTTCTTAAGATCACAAAGTCTCAAATGAGAGACTAGCCACAGAGCTTTACGTTGCTTGACTAATTCCCTCCACCCCCAAATAGCCACAAGAAGGAGCGTTCTCTTAAATCAGCAAACAAAAAGCACATAGGTTAATAAAAGCCAAACTTCTAGCCATAAAGGGAGGGAGGGAGGGCAATACCATTAGGTCATTTAGGGGGTAACCAGAAATCAGGCTAAACAAGATGTCAAAAATACATCTGCTGGGCTTCCCTGGTGGCACAGTGGTTGAGAGTCTGCCTGCCGATGCAGGGGACACGGGTTCGTGCCCCGGTCTGGGAGGATCCCACATGCCACGGAGCGGCTGGGCCCGTGAGCCATGGCCGCTGAGCCTGCGCGTCCGGAGCCTGTGCTCCGCAACGGGAGAGGCCACAACAGTGAGAGGCCCGTGTACCGCAAAAAAAAAATAAATAAAAAAAATACATCTGCTGAACCCTGGGAAGTCAGAAAAGGCTGAATCAAGTACTAACAACCATGCCAGAGATAAATACTACACAAAAGCAAGTATGCAAATTATTTTAAAAGGCCATGTTCACACTATTTTAATCTAAAATCTTAACTCAGATCCTTCTTAACTCAATGTTACCGTTACTAACAAGGATGCTTCTTAGTCATGTGTAGATAAAACAGTAATCTCCTTGCAACTCCACTTAGCTTCACAGACACTGAGTGGTTGGTTTGTTGTCACACCACGGCAGCTGCCAGACTCCTCAGTGGACTCCTCTGCAAAGCCAAGTAACATATCTGAACCATCTGTGCCCTCAGGAAAAAAAAATATATATGTTCCAACTCAAAACTCTAACCATAAATGGCAAAAATTCTGAAGAAACTCTTCGCCGTTTCCTTGGGATCCAACACAAAGTGTTTTAAAATGGGTTTAAATTAAAAAAAAAAAAAGCTCACCAGGCTTTTAAACTTTCTCCTGTATTTTAATCTAGTATGACTGAATAAAAGTTAATAATGAACATTTTAAAACAACGTTAGCAAAGGTAACTGAATACTTAAGTTTGTGTAGTGGCTTCTTTTTTTCCTTGCCTTTCTTTTGGGAGGGTTGGTATCCAGTGAGACAGATGCCCTTTAGCCTTATCCTAAATACAATCTAGCCTCCCAACCCCTGAGTGCATCCTCTTTGACCCGTCATGAGGCCTCCCCACTGTCACCGGCTAAAGATAATCATAAAAGGCTTGGGTGGGAGTCGCTGCCCACCCCTGGCCCCGGAAGCCAGGGAAGCTGACACCTCCAGGAGCACCTGGTACGGGGCCTGGGCAGGAGCTCCGGCTGAAGGGCAGGAGCACTGGCCTCCACTGTGACTCAGGAGCTGTTCTGCGGGACGGGGCGAACACTGGCTAAAACAGCGATCGCGGGTGCTACCAGCATTGAGTTCCAGAGGTGCCAAACATCCTGCAACACATAGAGGAGAGTCCTACCTGAGAACTGACCCCGCCCCACCCCCTAAAAAACCGTCCCACCCAAACTGCCAACCGGACCCCTCCCTCTGCTGAGAAACACTGGAGGGGAACTGTAGCCAGCTTTACATAAGTTGTTTCCCACTAACATAACCCATCAGCCCATCAATGGATGGATAAGCAAAATGGGACATATACATACAATGGAAGATTATTCCACCTGAAAAAGGAAGGGAATTCTGACATATACTACAACAGGGATGAACCTGAAGGACATTATGCTAAGTGAAGTAAGAGTCTCACACACATACACGCACACACAAAACCAACAAATACTGCATGATTCCAGTCATATGAGGTACAGGAGTCAAACTCATAGAAGCAGAGAGTAGAATGGTGGTTGCCCGGCCCTGGTGGGGGAGGGTGGGATGAAGAGTTATTGTTTAACGGGTATAAAGTTTCAATTTTACAAGATGAAAAGAGTTCCGAGGATGGTTGGGGAAACGACTGCCCCACACTACGAAAGTATTTAATACCACTGAACTATCCACTTCAAGACGGTTAAGATGAAAAATTTTATGTGCATTTTACCACAATAAAAAAAATTAGAAAAAGAATTAAATCAAAACTAAAAATAAATAAACCATTAGGTAAACTGTATACCTTTCCAAGGTGATTCTACCAAATAAGTCAAACCCCATCTGTGTCAGAAATTCGTAGGGCTGAAATGCCTTCAAAGGCATCTATCTAATCCAGTATCCCCCATTTTATAGATGAGGGAAGCTGAGGACGAGAGATATTAAATGACTTAAAAAAAATTTTACTATGTCAGGAATTCACAGACAAATCTGAGACTAGATTCAAACCCACCCTTCCAGCTCCTTGTTCTATACTCTACCTAAAGTACACCTGTTTAAAATTTTAAGAGAGTGTGTGTATGTTTCTATTTATATATGTCAGACCTCTATATCCCCATAATTTGTGATATGTACAAGATTGTTTTAAAGACTAGAAAATGGCAGTGATTTTTACTAGTTACCTCATAAGAAAAGATAAGTGTGGTTAACAAAAGAAAATGCATATAAAAGCTAAAATATAATTAACTATATAAGCAAATGTTTTTTTCCTGAACAATTTGCCTTTTGCTATTACAGTTTGGTCTGCAGTTCCACCACTGCTCCTGTACTACAAAACAACCCCTGTTCATCTACCACAAAATTTAAAGCCTATAGATTCATTTTACTTAAACTTGGGCCCCCAAATGTTAAATATTGCCATCTTTTCAGATCTGAGCAGCACAACTGAAGAACTTGGAAGCTTAGCCAGATTTGCTTTTGATTTTAAATACTAGGGTCAAGTTTGTCGCCAGTAACCTAAACTGAAGGACAAATTCCTTAGGGAGAGAACTGTACTATAAACTAGAGATTTTAGGACCTAAAAGGACGAGGACTTGTTCCCAAGCAGCACTCTGCTCTCCCAATACACCACCAGATGCATACTATACGTTTCTCATCAGTGTTTCTTATAAAGATGAAATTTGATTTTTCCTTATTTACCCTTGAATGTCCTATCTGTTCTTATAGAGGTCTAATTAATTCCCTATATTATACATAGGCAGTCCAATCCCAAAGCAGGCTCTCTTCACACCTGCAGGGCAGAGGATCCTTAAGAAAAAAAAAAAATTCAGTAATGACATGCACAGAAAGAGAAAGACAAGAAGTTACAGGTCCTGAAAAGCAATGCTTGAGGAACACACAATGACTCATTTGTGCAGATACACCATCAAAGAACTAAAAGAACTTACATGAAGCTGAGCTCAAATAAACCAAAGGTTGTATTTTGTGTTTTACCTGGAGATTGCTGCTTTTTCCATTATTTCCTGCTGAATGAGCCCGGATGGCTCAATGACATCCAGGATAATTATACTCCACAACTTGTCTGATTTTGGCCTTTGCAACACAGCAGATTCATCTTCCACGTGTCTCAGCCAAAACTCAAGTGTTTCTTTAGGAAAGTGATTGGCTTCAGATATGAGGTCCAGAGTCATACGATGCTGGTCTTTCTCCACAGAACTGTAAGGTTTAACCTGCCCGAGCATCCCAGCAATTATAGGCAGAATAGAGAAGCCCTCAGACACATCTAACACATACAAAGGCTCAGGGACGCTCTGTTCAGAATTATTCTGTCCACTTGCACAGCTCATCTCGTTATTCTGACACTGAGTATCCATGGCCTGACCCCGTTTCTCCAGAGTCAGTGAAGACAACACTTTCTTCATTGCCATTTTAAAGCCTTCATGGTATGGGATGTTATTAAGCAAAGCAATTTCTGTGGATTCCAATACACAAGTCTGCTCCACAGCATCTGGTTTACTGGTCTGAAGATTGGCCAGGGCACTACAGAGTTCAGCCTCATTTCCTAAAGGCAGCAAGTCTTTATTCTTGGTAAAACTTTTCCCAACATCCACTTCATGTTCCGAATTGAAGACACTGATACTCTGGATTCTTAAGTAACAATCTTGACAAGACACTTCCATCATCACCTGGTCCCCAGGCTTTATCCAGTAGTCTTCATAAAACAGGAAGAAAGAAAAAAGATTGTAATTGATGAATATGAGTGTGTATAAGTCTGAGGATCACACAAACACCTCTGTCCTCCTGTCATTTTTTAAACCACGACAGGAAGGATTGCATCTATTGACTTAAAAGAATTAAGTGAATTAATCTATTCATTTCAAAAAAAAAAAAAACCAAAAAAACAAAACTAGGAAAATCCCTCCAGCTTTACATAGTGAAAAACTGAGGTTAGAAGATCCAATTGACTTACAGCATAATAGAGAGATTCAAGAGATCATTATTGGACCTTAACTATCAGTATTATAGTGCTTTTACTCTCATCACTAGGTACCATCAATGTCCCCAAATTGGAGGGTGGGGGAAGGACTACAGGGGACTTTCAATCTTTGGTAATGAAGCCAACAATAACAAAGATAGATGCAATTCAGGGATCAGCACCAAACCTCACTTTAGCTTAAAGGGACATTCTTTTCTCTACGAGAAATTTCCAAAAGAACAAGGCAGCATTCAGTAGCACCTTGTCAGTAATATCTCCTAACTGTAAGTACTTAGATATTCTTGCATGTTTAGGAATTTGAAAATATAAGGAAGGACTAAGTCCTACAATAAAGACTGTATCAGGCTCTTATCCATGAGCTTTCACACGTCGTAAAACTTTAAAGTGTAAATGTATAATTGCAATTCCTTCTTATTAGCCATAGAGCCAGTTGGAAATACAGTTGCTATTCTTGTGTTTACACATTTAAAATATCCTTTCCCAAAGAAGGACTTTTTTTAAAAAAAATACCATCTAAGTTACTGAAAGAGAGTTAGAATAAGCAAAATTTTAAAGTAAGTGCTATTTATTGAGTGCCAGTCACTATGGTAGGCATTTTATACCTAGTATGTCTAATAATTCCTACCACAATCCTGCAACATAGGCAGCATCCTCCCTTTTTTTTTCTTTTGGCCACGCCGCACAGCTTGCAGGGTCTTAGTTCTCCAACCAGGGACTGAACCCAGGCCCTAGGCAGTGAAAGCGCAGAGTCCTAACCACTGGACCAACAAAGAATTCCCAGCATCATCCCACCTTTATACATCACATAACAAAAGCTCTACGAAATAACCAGCAAGGCCTGCCAGGAAGTCAGTAAGTAGCCAAGACCCAATTTCAAATCTACCTGACTCCAAAACCCACACTGGCCACAATACTATATTGATTCCATGACTTAATGACCTTGCCAAATTAGATCCTTAATTAAGAGACTTATATAGAAGTAAGTATTTATTACCTTCCAGTTTTAAAAAGGTAGAATTTTTCTATGTAATACAACTGCTGTAAACTATATTGAAACCCATAAAATTGCTAGTGAAAAATTTCTAAACAAAAAATATCTTTGATATAAGACATCCGTAAGTAAGTCCATGGATTCATGAACTCTAAACTGCAAAATTCTGTACTTCTATGAGTATGCATATTTCTAGGACCTGGGGCTCCACAGATGCTATCAGATTCTGTAAGTGGTAAGAATTCCTGCACTAAAAGCAGGACTTCTCCGCTATGTTCCATAAAACATGGACTAGCTTTTCTCTTATTTACTGATAACTAGAATAATCAGAGCTGAAGAAATGATTTAATGATAGATATTTTTGAGTGGTATGCAGCAGAGTTGTGTTTTAGTCTTTTTTTTTTTAATATTGGAATATAGTTGATTAACAATGCTGTTAGTTTCAGGTGTACAGCAGAGAGATTCATTTATACATATACATGTATCTAGTTCTTTTTCAAATTCTTTTCCCATTTAGGTTATTACAGAGTATTGAGCAGAGTTCCCTGTGCTATACAGTAGGTCCTGTTGGTCATCTATTTTAAATACAGCAGTGTGTACATGTCGATTTTAGTCTCTCTTCTTAACCACATATATTAATTATTTAAAACTACTTTTAAAAAAGGAAAAGAAAATTCTGAAAGATTTAACCAATCTCCCTTGACTGGAAACTTCATATTCATAGTGAATTTTCTGACACTGACTCAAATGCTTAGAGGATTAAAAAAAAAAGTTTTAAAAAACAACAACAACAAAAATTAGACAAGATATACCTGCAAGGTCATGTACGGGGTAGACAGCCTGTTCCCAGCATGTTTCCTCACTAGGACTTGTGGATAAACTGTGTTCATCATCAAGCTGGAGCACAAACCAAACCACAATAGCATCGAGTATGCCTTCTTTAGTAACAGGGATACCAATTTTATCAGGTTTTTTAGTTGCAAGACTTTTTAATTCCTGACAAAAATGTTAAAGGAATAAGAGGATTTTAGACATTCATTATATACTTGCCCCAATATCGTATCCATTCCCATTTCTGTAAGTTCTCAGTCCTGCCCAGCGCCCTTAGAGGATCGGTATCTTGGCACACCTACAACCATTTAAGGCATGCTGGATGGGAAGCTCTGATATATGGTATATGGTAGTGAGTACCATACAGTTATTACAGACAATGAGGCAGACACATATTACTGATGTAGAAAGAAGTCCATGACATAGTGTTGAATGAGGGTAGCGAGTGGCAAAGCAATAGAGATTATTTTGTTTTAAAAAAGTGTGTGGGGCTTCCCTGGTGGCACAGTGGTTGAGAGTCCGCCTGCCGATGCAGGGGACACGGGTTCGTGCCCCGGTCCGGGAAGATCCCACATGCCGCGGAGTGGCTGGGCCCGTGAGCCATGGCCGCTGAGCCTGCGCGTCCAGAGCCTGTGCTCCGCGACGGGCGAGGCCACAACAGTGAGAGGCCCGCGTACCGCAAAAAAAAAAAAAGTGTGTGTGTGTGTGTGTGTGTAGAGGATTAGAAAAGCAAGTCTGAAAAGATGTATTTCAACTGGTGACCTGGAGAAAGAAGGGCCTAGATTTTAAAAAGGAAAAAATATACTTTTTCTTCTTCCTTTCTACTGTATTACTTGGAAATGTTAAACAGGCAGATATTATTTTCAAAAATAAAGTCTTAATAAGGTGTTTTCATGTGTGCGTGGCAAAGAAAAATTAAAATAAGAAAAGGATAGCTCTGGAGTACTCAGCAGCTATGATTGTACTGTTCCCCACTGGAAGGTTGCTACATCAGAAAAGAAATGCTTGTGAAGCTCAGCCAAAGTAATCAATGCCAAAGTGTTAATTTAGTTCCACACCACCTCAAAAAACAAAAAACAAAAAACCTAGTAACAATTAATAGGAGAAAGCTTTCATTAAATTACAAAGATCTTAGGCTAAAATGACCCTCACAGAGTCTTCTGTACGCAGGCAAGTTTCATCTCAAAAGCTTAATGTACTTAAACATTTAACCTTACAGGAAGATCTCCAGAGAAGGACTCGATGTACCCTTTCTCAGTTTCCTTGGGCTCTTTCTTTGTGCAGTGCACCCCTCCACCACCCACACAGACACACCAGGGTGACGGCAACTTGTCCTGGTTTGCCCAAGACTGTCTCTGGGGAACCCCTCCATCCTGGCAAGCCAAGATGGCTGGTCACATACAACCTAGAGAGCTGAATTACGTTTCATTTCAAGGAATACTGTTAATTTGAAATGGCAGGATGACACAGAGAAGAGTCAGAAGACCTAGGTTATAACTCCTGCCCCTACATTCATATTTGGGGGGAATTAATGTAAGCTATAGTTTCTTCATCTGTATAGCACAGGATAATTTTAACTGTATTGCAACACTGTTTTAAGAGCCACCTAAGAATACCCATGAAAGCACCAGGCACACTGTACATTCCCAAAAACCTTAGAGATTTTTTTCTCTGTATTTACAGTAAGTAAATAATTTCAGGAGGGAATTCTGGTTACCGTTTAATCATTTTCTTTACACAGTCAGTGGAATCCCACGCAAACTCATAAAATAAGACTGTCCTATGTATTAACTATTTAAAATAATGCATGAAATTTAATGCTTAAAAACAGTAACCGGGGCTTCCCTGGTGGTGCAGTGGTTAAGAATCTGCCTGCCAATGCAGGGGACACAGGTTCAAGCCCTGGTCTGGGAAGATCCCACATGTTGCGGAGCAACTAAGCCCGTGCACAACTACTGAGCCTGTGCTCTAGAGCCCGCGAGCCACAACTACTGAAGCCCGCGCGCCTAGAGCCCGTGCTCCGCAACAAGAGAGGCCACCACAATGAGAAGCCCTCACACGGCAAGGAAGAGTAGCCCCCACTCGCCACAACTAGAAAAAGCCCGTGCAGCTACGAAAACCCAACGCAGCCAAAAATAAAACCAAATAAATAAATAAATGTATATATATTAGAAAAAAAACAGTAATTGAACTTTTACTTTTACCTGAAGATTGTTGAAATCTACTGTCATAAGTTCAAAGCATTCTGTCAAAGCCAAATATCCCCCAGGAACTCGACTCATCTTTTCGGTTGTATAAGGTTCAATTGTTTCTTCAGCATCTACGGAAGAATAAGCTGGACTCTGAAATTTCACACTGGTTGGCAAACAGATCCCAGCAATGTCCTTAATACCCACCCTGGTAGGAGGGTGAATAAGAGAGGAAAAGGAGAAAGACGGGTTTGGTTTTTTGTGTTTTGTTTTTTTTAAGAATCAAGTAACACCATCTAAATTGAATCCAGCAAAAATAAATATAAAAATGCAATAAAGCTTCATAGAAAAAGGTTTCTTAAACACAGTTATAAACACAATCACTAACTATAAAGGAAAACAAATGATAAATAAGTGTACATTAAAATTAAGAACTCTGCTCATCAAAAGATATCCAGGAAGAAAGTAAAAAGGCAAGCCACTGAGTAGGAGAAGAGATGTGTAATACATTTTACTCAACAAAGGGCAAATATCCAAAATATAGTTTTAAATTCCCACAATAAAAGAAACACAAAAATAGGCAAAAGACTTAGACACTGTACAAAAGAACATATCCAAACGACCAATAAGCATATGAAAAGTTAGTCACCAGGGAAATGAAGTTAAAGCCATACTACACAACCACCAGAATGGGGAAAGTAAGCGTTGTAAGAATAGTTTCATGCACTATTGGTAGGAATAGAAAATTAACAAGACCATTCTGGAAGACTTTCGTAGTTCCTGCTCAGGCTGAACGTGAGTATTCTAGATTCACTCTTAATATGGGAACCTCAGAGTGTCTGACATTTGCACTTTTAGGAACATAGCCAACAGAAATTCATACATACCACCACCAAAAGAATGTTCAAGAATGTTTATAGGGGCTTCCCTGGTGGCGCAGTGGTTGAGAATCTGCCTGCTAAAGCAGGGGACACGGGTTCGAGCCCTGGTCTGGGAGGATTCCGCATGCCACGGAGCAGCTAGGCCCGTGAGCCACAACTACTGAGCCTGTGCGTCTGGGGCCTGTGCTCCGCAACGAGAGGCCCGCGCACCATGATGAAGAGTGGCCCCCGCTTGCCACAGCTGGAGAAAGCCCTCGCACAGAAATGAAGACCCAACACAGCAAAAATAAATAAATAAATAAAACCACATTAGAGAATGGCTGAAAACACTTAAAAAAAAAAAAAAAAAAAAGAATGTTTATAGCTGTGCTATTTCCAATACTCCCCAAACTGGATATAACCTAAATGTCCATCACCAGCAAAATGGAGGAATGCACTGTGGTGTATTCATACAAGGATGGACAGTAGTTGCCTACTAGTGAGGCTTTGGGATGATTTTTCTGTTCTTCTTTTACTCATCAGTATTTCTTAAAATGTAAATATGTTACATTTAACACTATCAAGTTATCAGATGGAGGGCCTCCTTAAAAAGTCCCAAAAGGGCTTCCCTGGTGGCGCAGTGGTTGAGAGTCCACCTGCCGATGCAGGGGACACGGGTTCGTGCTCCGGTCCGGGAGGATCCCACATGCCGTGGTGCAGCTGGGCCCGTGAGCCATGGCCGCTGAGCCTGCGCGTCCGGAGCCTGTGCTCCGCAGCGGGACAGGCCACAACAGTGAGAGGCCCGCGTACCGCAAAAAAAACAAAAAAAAAAGTCCCAAAAAACTATGGATCAATATTTTAACAAAATAAAAAAATTCATTCATGTTCAAGAAAAAAATGTAACCAAGAAACTTCTATAACTAAAAAAATTTTTCACCTGTATCACACGTGATAAATCTCAGAATCTCAAGCATAGAAAGATCCTAAAATTTCATCCCACCCAACCAGAAAACATTATAATATCAGTAGTTATTAAGAGGAGAAAAATGGGAGAAATGAAATTATTTTCACATTGGAAATTTTTACTTCACTTTCTCTAAAATCAGTCTTAACTTAGTATTTTTCTCATGAATCTATCACACATCAAAAGGATAATAAGTGGTATCAAAATTAATTTTCCACTAGAAAACTGAAAGCTGATTTTAATCCTAGAGTTCTATTTTCGAAGAAAGTTTAAAAAAAGCAAAAAGAAAATTAAGACTGGAATAAACGTCATGAATTTAAAGGTCAGAAAACTACACATTCTCATCTGAATAAAGGTCCACTAAATAACCTCTGAAGTACAGTCTACGCCTTAAAATTACTATTTTTTAATATTTACTATTTAAATAATCACTTACCTATGATGTCTTCTTATCTCTGCACATTCTACTGCCATCCCAAATATAACAGCACTTGCCGGTATAACTTTCCCATATTTTTCACAATTACCATTTTCACCTTTGGTCTAAAAATATAACAATAAAAATTATATTCTGTTATACTTATGTCAAAATATGTGTGTATGATGGCAAGCTATGAAAATTTATCAGAAAAAAGCTCAAAAAAACAATAATTAAGATAAGCAGGCCTTCCCTGGTGGCACAGTGGTTAAGAATCCGCCTGCCAATGCAGAGAACACGGGTTTGAGCCCTGGTCCAGGAAGATCCCACATGCCACAGAGCAACTAATCCTGTGCGCCACAACTACTGAGCCTGCACTCTAGAGCCCGCGAGCCACAACTACTGAGCCTATGTGCCACAAATACTGAAGCCCGTGCGCCTAGAGCCTGTGCTCCACAACAAGAGAAGCCACCACGATGAGAAGCCTGTGCACCGCAACAAAGAGTAGTCCCCACTTGCTGCCACTAGAGAAAGCCTGTGCGCAGCAATGAAGACCCAATGCAGCCAAAAATAAATAAATTAAAATAAATAACTTAAAAAAAATAAAGTGCTCATCGTGGAAAAGGCAGAAGTTTATTAAAAAAGATAAGCAGGTTAAGGGGTTTTTTTCCTTTAAAAGTTTTTTATTTTCATTGGTGTGTGTGGGTGTGTGTGTGTGTGTGTGTGTGTACACATATATATATATATATATATTTTTTTTTTTCCCCAGTACAAATAGGAAGGAAGGGAGGGAGGGAGGTGGGGAGCTAGAAGTCTCTAAGTCTGCACACAACAAAAGACTATTCAGCATGACTTTAACTGAGAGGCCAAAATCACCATTACCTACTTGAAAAACAAACTGCTCTTCTTGCAACCTTTCATTAGCTATTTTAAATCCAAATCATTTTCTGTAAGTATTAAATTCTTATTAAATGTTAAAATCCTTTCATTTATAATACATATATATAAACCAAATCTACAATTTACTGGGCCACAGTAGAGGATTTCAATGCAAAATATAACTTGGCCATTATAAAAATCAGTCCTGTCCAAGCAGTGGCCTGGGTTCAACTCGTACCTTAAAACTATACCACGCCAGTTATCACTATATTCCCTTTTGATAATCTGCCAAAAAATACAAGCAGTGAAGGCTGTGAGACTGAAAGTACTTCCCTTTCTCAACCCTACTCAACAATTCCATAGTCAATCCCTTCATAACGTAATCTCAATTCCTAAGAATTCTGTCCTGGAGTGTTTTTTGCCTATATACACCATTTGGGCACACAAGTATACACTGCACTATGTTATTAAACGTTTTTTCACACTGATTTCTTTCCAACAGGGCAGTATGCACCTCAAGAGTGGGACGTATCTCACACTGATTTGCAATTAAGCTAGGGGCTCAATAAATTATCTACTGAATAATGAATTCTTAATCAAATGTAAGTGTTTTCATGCTGCTTACCTTTGGCTGCAAAAGTAAATGCTCCCATGCATGAATCAAACTCTCCACAATTCCTTCTCCAAATAAACCTGCATCGACAGTTTCTGTTACAACAAGGGACACTCTATAGAATGATTTTTTAAAAATATATGTAAGTAAAATATCATGCTATTTATATAAAAGATGTCAAAGCTGAGAGCAGAAAGGAAGAGTATATTATAGCAACAGTTCCTATGTAAAATTTTCTAATACATTTTGTGTTGAGTATCTACCCTTGAATCTTGAGGAAGGTTCGGGCTCCTCTGTTCTCCACCGGCAGCTTCGTGGCGGGGACAGTAGTGGGAGTACACAACCTTCACTTGACCCCCTGCCTCTTGGATTATCCTTTCATTGCCTAAGTCCTAAGGAGTGGTTCATACCCATTACCTTTACCAGTCCCCCTCCTTCACCCTGAGTAACTGGACTTCTATCCCCAACACTCTATAAAAATACTCTCTACCGCCAGTGACTCCCCGACTTACCGAAATGAATACTCTTTCTTGGTTCTAATTTTCCTTGATCTGTAAATAACATTTAGTGCGGGTGAGGAGGCCTGCCCCTCAGAATCCTTCCTCTACCTCTGCTGTGCTTACCTCTACACGCTGCGTGTCCCTCTCCTGGTACTTCTCTTGCTTTACCCACACCTGTGAGTTTTCACAAAAGCCTAATCCACAGAGCTCTGATATTCTAGAAAATTTCACGCAAAGACACACCAAAAAAATGTCTCCCTTCTCTGAACCTCTTCACTACTTACTGCCAGTATCGTTCATTTGTGTAATTAGAAGATAAAGATATTTTCACGAATATCCCTTATCTTCCTATCTAGACTGTAGGTGCCTTGAGGGCAGACACAACTTGGGTATCCCCTACAGTGCCTAAGCCAAGTATTATATATATTCACAAAATTTTCAATATTTATGATTGCAAATATTTAGAACGTGGAAGGTACCTCAAATCATCTATTCCAACATCTTCAAGTCTCTAGATTTGCTCAAGGTCAAACTACATTATTATTAATTATTATTACTGAACCATATCTCTTAATTCAAAGCCAACAGATCCTTCTACACCACCACCTGTGACAAAAATGTAGATTAAATTAACGTAACTTTGATTCATGCTCCGGACTGAATTGTGTACCACCAAAATTCACGCTGAAGCCCCAACTCCCAGCGTGACTATGCTTGGACATAGGATCCTTACGAGTTAATTAAGGTTCAGTGAGATCATAAGGGTGAAGTCCTAACCTGATAGGGCGTGTGTCCTTAAAAAAGTGGAGGAGACAGCAGTGACCCCTCTCTCCTCACATGCACAGAGGACAGGCCACGTAAGGACGCACAGGAAGGCCATCTGCAAAGCTAGGAAGAGAGCTCCCATCAGAAACCAAATTCGCCAGCACCCATGATCATGGACTTCTAGCCTCCAGAGCTGTGAGAAAATAAATGTCTGTAGTTTAAGCTACCTGGTCTGGTATTTTGTTAATAGCAGTCCGAGCAGACTAAGACAACTGAGGACACTGTTTATTTCTATAAAATGGTATAATATCTGCCTCAACAATCTAACAGGACTTCTTTCATGAGAACAGATGTAGAGACCATTGGAAAGCATAACTATTATGTAAATATAAATATTATCATACATATATGGAAAAAGACTTTTTAAAATCATAGTCTCAATGATGAGGGTATAAAAAAGCCCTGTTTCAATGTAAGCTGAATTTAAGTAAGATGAAAAGACAGACTACCCAGGAGAGGTAGTAAAGCAAGTGCTACTCAGAGAAAACTCTGTATCTAAAATGATAGTTTACTGGACCAGATGATTTTTAAATCCCCTCTAGCTCTAAAATTCCATCCCCTTGTGATATGGATCAAGGTGAAATAACATACTAAAAAGCGAAGACTTATGAGATAATATTCAAAGCATTTGAAGGGCCCAAGCCAAAATACATTCATTGACAGCTGACGCTTCCAAAGCCAAAGCCTATCCTTCATTTTAGCCAGGGATATTAACACCAAATGTGATTAAGCCCATCAAGCTTCATCTACTCACGCATTATTCTTAAGTACAAATTTTAAAGTTATTGACCACACAGAAGGACTAGAACACTGAAATTAACAAAGGTAAAGTAACTTGCTAAAGCGGAAGCTTATGTATTAAATCCCTTGCCACAAAGTTTTCTCAAGATCTTTGCATCTCTTTTATCAAGAATATGACCTTACTATGAAAATCAATCTTATGCTAAACTGTCCTATATCTGCATCTTTACAATATAAGGGTTTTAGCATTTTTGTTGGGACTAGAAATGTGAATATCTTAATTTTTTTTAAAAAATAGTGGATTATAAACACTAAAATTAGTTCATATTATAATACCTTTCAGGAATGTGTTTTGGAATTTCTATGTCAAGCGACTTCATATGTAAGAGTTTGATCCCTGCTTCCATCTCGTTTGCTGCCACTACATCACAGGCAAGTTCATACATGGTCTTGGATAACTCACAGGCATACACCAAGTGTGCTCCAGCTTTTTTAGCAAACATGCTACAAGAGGAAAAAGTGTTCCATCAAGAAAAAATAATCTACTGTAATTTTTCAAATTTTAGTGGAATTATAATGCTTAAACATGAGGTTTTCCTTTTATTTTTTAACACAACCATTATTCGCTCTGCATTTTAAAAAATGAACTAATATTCTTGTCAAGCAATAAATCATACAATAAATCATGACATTCACCTTATTAAAACACAACTGGCATGCAGAATGCCAATTAACTTTAAACAACTAGATTCAACCAGAATGTTAATGTAAAAAGTACTCTTAAAATTCATTATTTAAAATTTCAATGATAATCCCCAATTTTTCTTGGTGGTTATGTCGAGTTCTTAATTAAGTAAAAGTTATAGTGAAAAATACAATAATAATAGTTCCATGAATAATCATAACAAGATTATGAGAAATAAACTCTACTTTTAAATTCTCCTGTTAAAAGTTTCCATATTTGGTACAATCCTTAATTTACATTAGTATATATGTATACATAATTAAAACACAATTCCAACAAACCTTAGTATTCCAGTTCCTGCTCCAATGTCCAACACACTTTTGGAGCCCAAACAAACCGCCTTTTGGATTGCTGCATTATAAATCGTATTCCTTCTGGTGTCATTAAGCATGATAAAGTGCCAGCGTTCCACCAACCAGTTTGCAACACGATAAAAATTCTCCTTTGCATCACTGAAATCTGGGTTTAGCTTCACTGCTTTACGAAAATACCCGGCAGCTTCATCTCGAAAGCCCATTCTAGAGTGAAAAATAACAGACAAAATATTCAACTATATACTATCAATTACAGTGCCTTTGTTCGTGCCACTCATCTGGCCTGAGAACCCCTCACCAGCACCCCAAATCCTACGCAACCCAAGCGCCATCTCCTTGGGAAGCCTTCTGTGAGGACTGCAATTCTCACTCACTTCTTTCCTTTCTGAATCCCTTTTATATTTATGCATCCCAGGACACTAACAACTGATTGACTATGAATTACTACTTTACTATGGTATAGTAGAGGCTCTCTTAGCCATCCTCCATTTAAACAACTTTCTAGAACACCAGTGGTTTCTAAAAACCACTCCCTCTGTAAAAGATATTAATGCCTATGGCTAAGAGGTGCCTCTTTGCTGTGCCTGCATACCTTTTCCCTGAGCAACTGAGTTGAATGGTCATCAAGAGTCAGTTGTAGGGCAGGAATAAAGATGCAGACGTAGAGAACGGACTTGAGGACACGGGGAGGGGGAAGGGTAAGCTAGGACAAACTGAGAGAGTAGCATCGACATATATACACTACCAAATATAAAACAGTTAGCTAGTGGGAAGCAGCCGCATCGCACGGGGAGATCAGCTTGGTGCTTTGTGCCACCTAGAGGGGTGGGATGGGGAGGGTGGGAGGGAAATGCAAGAGAGAGGGGATATGGGGACATCTGTATGCATATGGCTGATTCACTTTGATATACAACAGAAACTAACACAGTACTGTGAAGCAATTATACTCCAATAAAGATCTATTAAAAGCATAATAAAATAAATAAGACACAACAATGTAATGCACAGCACAGGGAATATAGTTAATTAATATTTTATATTAACTTTATATTGAGCATAATCTATAAAAATGCAGAATCACTATGTTGTATACCCGAAAGTAATATAATATTGTAAGTCAACTATATTTCAGTAAAAGTAAATAAATACATAAGTCTAAAAAAAAAAAAGAGTCAGTTGTGTTTGCTGCCAGACCAGTTTACCCCAGTTGCACTCGTTATTATTATATATTTTAATTAAATACAAAAGAAACCAAATAAATATGACTGCAAAAAGAGAGGCATTGTGTCTAAGGAAAAAAGTTAAAGGTGAGTCACCCAAAAAACTACTCCTAAATCAGATGTGAGCAAATCAATAATAAAAGACAGGGGGAGAAAACTATCAAACCATCCGGAACAGTGTTTCTTAAACTATCTATGATAAAGAACTCCCTTTCCTTCTAAAATATCTAAGTATCTGTAGACCAACACACTTGATTGCACATGATTACTTAGTGTGCAACTCCCACACCAGATTTCAGCAGCAGAGTGGTCCATGCTCTCCTCAGCAAGGGAGTTCCCTGACCACATGCTTGGATTTACAGCAATGTCAAACTGCTACATACATTTCTAACTGTTTACTCACAATTTTTACACTTCTCTGTCATTGACTGGTAATCTGTGGATCACACCAGTGTGTGGTCCACACACTGAAGAGAACTAAGCTAGTAGAACTCTTTTACACTCATACTTCTTCACAAGCACCTCTAAGCATTCTGCCCATTTTAAAGATTGAATCGGACTATTCATTTTGGGTATGGTTTAAGCAGAAAAGACATTCTGGAACCCAAACAGGGAACAGCATTCTTACAAAAGGAAACAGCAAATTTCCAGGAAGTTCCAGAGAACAGATTTACAACAAATTCCCTGGCAAGGGACCACAGTGGCTTCTCTGCCATCCTGTGAATGAGGGCTATGTCCTCTCCAACAAGGTGTGGATCTCAGCCCAGTAAGAGGAACTCTTCCATGGATGCTCTATCTTAGCCCCAGGGGCAGTGGCTATTATGTAGTATAAGATATAATATTATTACATATTATATCTGCTATTCCTATATTCTTTTCAGTTCTCTTCTTACTAGCCGACCCTTCATTACTCTGATCCCCTGTTATCATTAATAATTGTCTATATTAAACTTCCCGTGTTCTAATTAGTGTACGACAATTTAACCAATCTGGACTGATGCAGAATAATCCAGAAACCATTACATACCTGAAGAGATGCTCCCCCATACTATTGCAAATCACTTCATCATCAGGAAACAGTTCCAAGGCTTGCTCATAGCAACCAAGGAGGTCTTGTGTTCGACTGAGTGCATCAAGTTCTTCAGCCCATCTGAAGAGCGTATACTGAAAAGTTTCCTTTACAAAAGAGAAAACACTAAATTAGACAGTAACATAAATGATGAAAGAGGGAATTCCCTGGCAGTCTAGTGGTTAGGACTCCGAGCTTTCACTGCTGAGGGCACGGTTCAATCCCTGGTCGGAGAACTAAGATCCCGCAAGCCGCATTGCACGGCCATTAAAAAAAAAAAAAAAAAGATGAAAGAATATTCAACACTGGTTGAAGATTCCACAGAAAATAAAACTTAGTTATAACTGAAAATCACCTTAAGTTTAATTTAGCTTTAATAGGCCCTGTTGCTAATTAAACAAATGTGTAAATGCATAAATTTTACCACCTACATGGCAGTAACATGCAGAATTAAGACAGTTTGACCACTCTGCAAAATCTCTCCATACTTGGCTGCCATATCATATTCTCCACCAACCTCTTTTTGTGGACTCCTATGTTTCAGCGGTACTTCCTTGACCGTCTTCTCTTTTCTCATGCATCCCCAGTGCATTAACTATCACCTATGTGTTGATGGATGCTACATCTACATCTCCAATTGAGACCCTCTCTCCTGAACCTCAGACCCATAGTTACCACTCCCTATTGGTCATCTCAACCAGGGACCCTCAGCCATCTCAAATTCAGCTCAACCCAAATATTTCCTGATCGGTGTGCAAAGAATACCAATGAACAACATAACATAAATCCTGTTCCTATCCTCAGAGAGACCTCATAGAGAGAAATATAACATACAGTTTTGAAAAAATTCAAAATGTTCTAAACTGAACCCATCGTATTCCTCTCACACAGGATATAAGGTTAAGGTACCACCCAACCTCAGACTAAGAAGTCACCTTAGAATGTTACCTTAACTCCAGTACAATTAATTTGAAACCCAGCCAATCCTCTCTCATTATAGTTACATCTGTCACCTCCTCTCCCCCACACTGTTACAACGTGGTCCTTGTAACCACTTGCTGGACTACAGGAAGAGCCTTCCCACTGTCACCCTAGCTCCAATTACACGTCCACCAAACATTCTCCACACTGCAACCCAGTGCAAAGAGAGGAGGCTGTAGTCAGGGACACATTTTATATCATCTTCACACATTTTATACACAAGAGTTTATACCTGAAACTGAATCTTGATAGATTTTACTAGAGAGTCAAGGAGAGGAAGAAGACTCTAGGATGTGAGGGGAAAAAACACAGATGGATCAGGGAATTTACAGCTAAGCAACTTGGTGTGGCTGAGGTGTGAGGATGGGGAGTAGAAGGAAATAAGACTAAAGAGATAGGTCTTTCGCAGAGGACCCTGCAAAGAAATAGGGGACTCTGTTCTGCAGGAAACAGAGCTAGTTACTTAACCCTACTGAACACCAGGCAAAGAAATACAAACTTTAGATAATACTTTTAATACACACTAAATATAAAAAAAGATATTTTCCCTGTTTTACGAAAGAGGAAACTAACGAACAAAGAACTGAGGAAAAAGCACTTGGACTGATCCATTATTCTACTTCTGCCTACCTAAAAGAGCAAACTGTATCTCCGCATAACACGTTTTCCTCCCTGAGGCCAGCTGATCCTGAAATTTAAATGTCTATATGTTACTGACATCTACTGGGTAGAAGTCAGGGATGCTGCTAAACATTCTACAATGCACAAGACAGTTTTCCACAACAAAGATTCCATCCAAAATATGAGTAGTACTGAGGTTGAGAAACCCTGGGTGAAATAAAGCAAAGCAGCTTCAGGCTGAAAGTTGAATGCAAAATTAAGTTAAATCACTTTTTGAAATTTAGATTCTGAAATAACTTGAAACAAAATGTACAGCATTTCAACAGAATAACTCACAAATACTCCAATAACTGAAACTTAAAGAATGCATCATCAAATGATTACTTTAGGCTAATTCCAAACTTAATTCAACATTCGTTCCACGTAACAGTAGCGACACGTGCAAAGGTCCTGGGGCAGGGACTTGCTACAGTTAGATATAGGAGGTGGCAGAAGATCACCTGAGGCCTCATGCAATATAACCTTAGGAATTTTGAATGAAATGGAAGTTTTGAAATAGAGAAATGACATCATCTGGCTTTTATTATGAAAAGCTCGTACTGGCTGTGTTGCGGTAGGCTGCAGGAGAAAGCCTAGTTTCGAGCCTGAGCCTATTGCAAAAGTCAGAAGATGACTGAAGCTTTAATCAGGGTAGTAAAAAAGAAGGTGGTAAGAAGGGATACGATTCTGGATATATATTTCGATGGTGCAGCAGACAATATTTTCTGATACGCTGGTTGTAGTTACGAACAAAAGAAGAGTCAAGGGTGAACAGTAAACATTAATAACCACCACCAAGCACTCACAGTACCCCCCTCCAATTTATTTATGTATTCATTTATTTATACGAGAAGAACACAGGATCTGCCTGCAAGCGAGAGAAACAAGGGTACTCCTCACCTTCACATCGTCTTTCAGCTCCGGCGCCAGGCTGAGCACGAGGAGGTAGTGGGCATAGGCGGTGCCGAAGTCCTGGGCGCCCAGGCAGTGCTCTGCGCTCTGCAAGGACCGCGACACCAGCTCGTCCCGCCCGGCTGCCCTGGCGCCCCGTCCGGCGCCCCGGCGGGGCCTGCGCCGCAAGTTCGGCATGGCAGAGTCACCGGCCGAAATCTGCGCCTGTATCACCAAAGGGAAGATTCTTTGGTGAACGGAAGGCGCAAATTGTCTAGGTGATCGCACGTCCACGTGACTAACCAGAGCCCGAGAACCGGAACAGGAAGCCTATTCCCCTACGACTGCAGGAGCTCCCACCTCTGCCAGGCAGAAACCCCGCCCCCTCCCCAAGGGGCGGGTCCCACGCCGCCGGCGCACGCTTCGCGAACGGCAGTGCGCCCGACGTGGGCACGTCGCGGCCCGCCCCCTCCCGTGGGAGGGGAGGCGCGGGGCGGCCATTGCTCTTTCGTGTAGAGGATCTTTCCGAACTCTTTCTTCCCTGCTCGCGTCTCTCCCATCTCTCCGGCTGGAATCGGAGCTTTGTGTCCCTTTCTCCTGGCTTTTAGGAGTGTGTGACGTCAGCTACGAGACCTCCTTCGGCAGGCTCAGTTAGCGCGAGGGACGTGGGTGTGTATGAGGAGAGACGGTCAGGCAATTGTGGTGATGCTTAAGGCCTTTGGGTCGTGATGCACCAAATCTCAAAGTGGCGAGAGTGGAAGGAGCCTGGAGATAGCAAGAGCACCCTAAATGGACTAGAGGAAATGCTTTCACTGGCATTTAAAAAATCATCCTCACAAGACTCGGTGAGGTGGACCTTTGGGTCATACTCATCTTACAGACCGAGAGGGACGTCCTGAGAAGTTACTTGCCCAAGATCACAGAACAGTTCGTAGCATAGGCACGGCTCAAACCCGAGTCACTGGCTCCCTGTTCAGTTTTCTTTCAAACGAACTTAGGGTTTATCTCACTGTTCGGTATATCACCACTGTATAGTGGTTACATTTTTAAAGTTTTTTTACATTCAAGTGTGGACCCTAAGGGGTAGATTGAGAACTTTTAAAGGGAGGGGGTGGTGCATAGGAATTACGGCTGAAAAAAGTCTCTTTTGCCCCTGGTTTCATACATACATACTGATGGTGAGTATTTTACTTAAGAAACAATAGAGCAATTTTCCGTATCAAACTGACAAACTTTGGGGGCTCCTTCACTCAAAAGTTAAACATTTATATGCCTTTTTTGCCTTCTCTCTCTCTTTTTTTTTTTTTTTGCGGTACGCGGGCCTCTCACTGTTGTGGCCTCTCCCGTTGCGGAGCACAGGCTCCGGACGCGCAGGCTCAGCGGCCATGGCTCACGGGCCTAGCCGCTCCACGGCATGTGGGATCCTCCCGGACCGGGGCACGAACCTGTGTCCCCTGCATCGGCAGGCGGACTCTCAACCACTGCGCCACCAGGGAAGCCCTTGCTTTCTCTTTTAACCTGTTTATCTGAACCACCCTTCCTCTGAGCACACATGTAAGTCCTAATCAATTCTTCAAAGTCCAGATCACTAGATTGTGACTTGCTGCCATAGTCAGAAAGTTCCTCAAAGGCAGGATCGGTTCTTAACCATTTTTTAACTTTGCACCTAGCAGAGTCTGGCTCAAAGTAAGTACTCATATTTTTTAATTTTAGTGGAAACTACATCCCCCGACTCCTAGGTTTTGCACTTAGACTTTCCCAACCATTTAAGGTCCTTATTTCTTTCTCAGCCTCAATTGCTGCTTTACTAAATTTAAGATTGAGTTGTATTTATTTCACTATGTAGAGGGAAGTCATCAATAACTGATCTATAATAAGAATAGAAGAGAGTTTTAAGCCAAACTGAGAAGTATAGCCTGACAAACAGCCTCTTGGGTAGCTCTGAGGAACTGTTCCAAGGAAACATGGTTTCAGCACAGTTTTATATCTTGTCGGAACACAGAATATCAAACACGAGAGGGGTACATTCAAGGTTTCAAAAAAGACAGCATCACATACACAGTGAGTCAGTATGGCCTTGTGCCTGGGAAGGGAGCCTTGTCATCTAAGGAGTACTAGCGTTGACCATTGACGTCCCAGGAAGAGGGAGACATTTATCTCTATCTTAAAGATGGACGTGTTACTTCTGGACAAGGCACCCTTTTCTTTAATGGTTAAAGCAAATGTACAATGTATGTTTAATAGGCCACAAAACAGGCTGTTCTGGTTAGCATAAAGTTTAAGTTAAATCATGTGTAAGCAAGAATGTCTTCCCCATACCTCAGTATATGAAAACTTCCTTCATCACCTCACACAACTGAAATGCTAAGGACTTAGAGAGTCCCAGTGTGATGTGGTAGAACGTGAAAAGACTTAAAAAAAAAATACATGCATTCTAGTCCAAGCTGGGTCCTTTGTGGCCCATTTAAGAACATTTCCTTAAGAGTCATTATTTGTAAGAAGGCCTAACAAAGCTACCTTTCCTACTTTGGACACAAGATTGATATGACCATCAAATGAGATATTATATACAAAAGCATTTTATATGTAATATATACATATTTAATGCTATGTGTTGTTACTATTATCTAGAGTCATTTAAAACTTAGCTGGATTATTAAAAATTAATTAAGTCACTAACACGTTTAAGCATTTGATCAGCATCAAATGCAACTCATATCCTTTAAGAGTCAGATGTAATTGGCTGGAATCTCTTTCCAGAAAGCAGAGGGAGACCTCCCAATCATTCTCTCCAGAGATTTTTGTTTGGAGAAATCACTTTAGACTTCATCATTCTGGTCACCTCTTTGAGTCCCAGCTCTGAGTTATGCGATACTTCATTTTACAGATTATCTTGTACTCCAGGGTTTGCTTTCCCATTCCACAGGGCAAGGTTTCTTTTGTCTTGTTTTGCCTTGTTTTGTTTTTTGGTCTGTTTGGGTTGTGAGATAACCAAACTACCTAAAACATTTAGACTGCATGAAATTGAAAGTGGACATATTACCAAGTCAACATAGGCTGAGATGGAGGGAAAACTTGACAGCAACTGGAGAAACGGCAGAGAAGAAATAAAAGAAGCCAACTTGGGTTGTTCATCATCTACAGTATCAACCTGTGGGCAGTGACTACTAAAAAAGTGCAAGGGATGCTTCCTGTCCCTTCTGAAATACTTCAGATAACTTTGTGAGCTACTAGGCCTCACTAAGTTACATTGCAATTATCCTAGATAGAGAAATCACAGGTTCTCTGCATTCCTGTGTAGTTTATCTATAACTCAAGACACTCTACATAGGGAAAGTCACTTGGAAAAATGGAACTGACACAAATAACATGGAACATTTGCTCACCATAAGAAACTGAGGTAGAAAACATATTTTAAAAACTATTATTACCTCATTCCTAAGACTTGGAATTACTCAGGATCATGTATATTTATTGAAAGTAACTGTATTTATTGCAATTACCTTTCACTTTTGAAGGAACCCCATATTTGATCACGAAGAACCCTGAAGCATGATGCAAAACAAATGCAGAATACACATTTTACTTCTTGATCCTTAGTCAAAGCTTTCTTTGAAAATATTGAAAGCATCATTCTTTTGTTCACAATAGCCTTCCCGCTCCCCAACCAAAACTGTTATCTTTAACGGCTCTTGAGAGTCTGTTTGATTCCTTCATTTATATGCTCTTTTTTCACCCTCTTTTAGGGTCCTAAGAAAAACCTCACTGATGGAGAAAACCACTGCTGACTCAGAGGTAGGTGGTTTAATTGTGGTTGTCTTTCACCATGTTCTGGGCAGCTTGTCAACAAACCACACACACCAAACAAGGAAGCAAAACCAACTGAAGGGCTCTCAGTCAGCTTTCCAGTGTGCAAAAACTGAAGGTTAATGGGGGGAAAAGGCTCACAGGAAGTTCATTAACAAGGGATAAACAGATACAAGGTATCTTGGGTGTATACATTCCGTGGAGAGTCATATCTTTTTGTGTGATCTTGGTGGTTTTATTTTATGGTTTGGAGTCTTGTTCTCAACTTTGTTCATTTTAGGGGAGATTTTTTTTTTTTTTGCGGTATGCGGGCCTCTCACTGTTGTGGCCTCTCCCGTTGCGGAGCACAGGCTCTGGACGCGCAGGCTCAGCGGCCATGGCTCACGGGCCCAGCCGCTCCGCGGCATGTGGGATCTTCCCGGACCGGAGCATGAACCCGCCTGCCCTGCATCGGTAGGCAGACTCTCAACCACTGCGCCACCAGGGAAGCCCTGGGGAGCTTTTAAACAATATCCACACCTAGGCCTCATTTCCAAATTGCTGATTTAATTGGCATGGGGTGGAGTCTGGGAATGAGTATTTTTAAAGAGCTCCCTGGTGAGTCTAATGTGCATGCGAGGGGTGCAGGGTATGGGGGCAGTCTTCTATAGGGGTTGTTAGGGTATTTGAAGTATTTAGGGTAGGCAGTGTAGGCATAAAGGCAATGTAGGGAGTAGAGATATAATTAATGACTTAACAAGAATTATGAAGAGTCTCTCAACTAAATTCTTGTGAGTTGAAGTGATTGTTACATGATGAAGAATAGAATGTTCATCATACTGAATTACTTGTCGGAGAGAAAATTTTATAATTTAATCAACAAAACACTACAGCCATAGGCCAACTGCTTGGGTATTAAAATTTGCATTAATGCATTCTCACTGCTAAATAATCCGAGTTTCTTCAATGTTTTCAAAGCTTTTACTATAATTGGGAATTCTGTTGTTGTTTTACATAGCCCTTTCTAACTGTCCCATGTACATTTCAAAATCTAGAACTCAAAGTTAGATATAAAACTAACAATGGCCAGACCAATGCTGAGTTCAAAATCCGAGTGTATGGGGGCCTATAATAATGTGACAGTAAAGTTCAGAGACACTGAGAGAGAAAATCCATGTATTGAGTGCTGCTCTACACCAGGCACCATGCTTGGTTCTGGAGAACCTGCCTGAATCTCCTGCTGGAAATGCCAACCAAAGTGGTGGTGCCAGGGATGGGTTCCAAGTAATCTGAATAGAGCATGTCCTAATAAAACACTCAGGAAAATGCTAAAAATCAATTTGAGAGGAAAGAATCTAAACCTGGGAGTCACCTCAACTCTTTGTACTCCTCTCCCCATTCCCCATCAATCACTGCGAGTCCAGGTCCCAGCAGGAAAAAGACTCAGAGGGCTTATTAATTACAGAGAGTTTAACCAAAGGACTCTTTACAGAGGTCAGGGAAGTTAAGGGAGTCAGCAAGGTTTGTGAGGTACCCACAGACCTGAAGAAGCAGAAGGAGAGGACTGTATTAGCAGAACCAGAAAGAGTTGTAGTTATGGAAGAGGGACCACCTAGATGGAACTACAGCCGTAAGCAGAGGAGAGAATTCCCTGACCTTTTTCTCCCCCTACCTGCCAATCTCTTACTAATGCCTCCTACTAGCAGAACCCAATCGAAAGCCGGCCAGTAAGGGATTTTGGATGATACAGTTCAGAGAGTCAGCCACCCTCCAGGGCACAGAGCTGGGCAAAGAAAGGTAGAAAATGGTGCTGTAGGGATAATAAACAGCATAATTACCAAGTTTCACCTCTTTACTTACTAAATTTTTAAAAATCTGCCTTCTCCTCTCCATACTTATTACCACGGCCTGTGTTCATCTTCTTTTAATCTTTCACCTTGTCTGTTATAATGGCGTTTTCATCATCCAGCCTTCAGTCATGCACCCCTTAAATTTATCTTCCTTGCTGAAGCTAGAACAATCTAAAAAGCAAATTTCCCATTCAGTGGCTCCCCAACACCTACAGCTGTGTGTTATAAACTTTCAAAAAATTATTTGTGTGGAGAATAATTCTAAATCCTAATTAAAGATTTCCCTTAGAAAAGGGGAAGCAAGAGTCATGTTGAATGTGTAAGTTTACACACTGAGGTTGTTTGGTTTAGAATGTACATTTGAAAAAAAGGCATTAAAGATCTGGGGTTCCTTAGTGGTTAGAAGCCCCAAGAATTTCTACTTATAGTGTCCTCCCTGAGCAAAATAAAATAGGTGACCCAATTAGAATTGACCTGTGTTAGTAAACAAGTTGATAAGGACACAGCCTCCACTTCTTTTGTAGCAACCTTTGGGGAACTGGACCATCAAAGTACAGTAAGTTCCCTAAACACGAACGAGTTCCATTCCAAGAGTGCGTTCGTAAGTCCAATTTGTTCGTAAGTCCAACAGAGTTAGCCGAGGGGCCCAACTAACACAATCGGCTATATAGTACTGTAATAGGTTTATAATACTTTTTTATAATACACAAATAATACATAAAAAACAAACAAAAAGTAAAGAAAACATTTTTTCATCTTACAGTACAGTACCTTGAAAGGTACAGTAGTACAGTACAACAGCTGGAATATAGGGGCTGGCTTCGAGTGAACAGGCAAGAAGAGTCACTGACTGGAGGAGGGAGAGGAGGTGGGAGAGGGTAGAGCTGAAGGATCGTCAGCAACAGGAGACGGAGGGCAAGCTGCAATTTCACTCACGCCTGACATTGATGGCACAGTTTCTGGTTCCTTGCTGGATTCAATTCTATTTACCCTCTTGAAAAAATGATCTAGTAATGTCTGGGTAGTAGCTCTTTTTTTCTCATCATAGATAACACGGTAGCCCTGGGTTGCATTTTGAACGGCTGCTGCAAACTTCGTGTACCGTGCTATGTTTGAGTCCTGTGTCTCAAAAACTAACAGTGCCTCCTCAGATAAAGAAAATATCCGTGCCATTTCCTGCGTCCTGAATCTCTTTGGTTCTTCAGTTACTTCTTCCTCTTGTCTCTCTTCGTCCTTTCTCTGGGCCTCCAATTCCTGGCGCTTCTTAGTACCAGCTACATCACCACTGCTTTTACACTTGCTTCCGGACATCCTGGGCTTGAAATAAAGATCCTGCACTACTGTATACAGTACGGTACAGTAACGTACACAGAAACACAACTACTTGTAGAGGATGCACGTGCGTGACAATGTACGCCTGGCATGTGAACCAACTTACGTGATTGGACATGCAAATGCACGTTTGCATCTTTGAAAGTTTTCAACTCGAAAGTTCGTATGTAGGGGACTTACTGTTACAGGCTTTCTTTTCAAATGGTAGAGATGAGATAAATTGAGTTTAAAAAGACTAAGCCCTAGTCCCAGGCTAGGCTTGCTGGAGTTGGCCTTTTACACCCTTTGCATTGAAGGACTCTCTGTAAGACCCACTTTTAAGGAGACGCTTTAGCTCAGTGACTGTGAGATCAAATACGGGAGCCAGACTGTCTGAATTTGAATTCTGGCCCTGCCATTTAATACCTAGGTATCTGGAACAAGTTACTTAGCTTCTGTACCTGAATTTCCTTATACTTAAAATGAGGATCACACAGTACCTATCTCTTAGCTTCATTGTCATGGTTAAGTAAGTTAATGCAGTTATGGTACCCAGAACATATTAAGCCCTCTGTGAGTTGCTGTTCTTACTCCAGCTCCCCCTGGAGCAGAACTCTGATGGCTCTCAGAGGAGCCAGGCTTCCACCCAAGAGGAGCCGTATCTCCTGCCAGTTACAGAAGCCTTACACAATGCTTGGACTTTGAGACCTCTAACTGGGGGGAAAGAAGACAAGAAGTCTTTCCTCCTCTGCTTGCTGCCTCCCAAATAAACTGACGTCTGCCTTGAGAGCTGAACAATAAGTGCTTACTTCTTTTCTCCCACAGCTGAGTTAAGGAAAAGGAGCAAATACAGTGTTTTTCTTGGTACAATAGATCTTAAATTGTGGTAACAAGCCCACAGAAGGTTTTTTGAACTTGGTGGAAGATTCCTGTCACCTCATTTTTGTGCAAGGTACTGATTGGATGTGAAAGATCATAGAAAGCTATGTGGAAATAATAACTGAATGTCTCATCTTGTGACTCGTCTTCAGAGCAGTTGGCTTAAACTGTTCAGCACTCATGCTTTCCAAGCTCATGATACCCTCCCCAACCCCGTTACGTGTGTGATTTTGATAAACACCCAACACCTTTAGGTCAGGGAACTGTTATGCAAATGATGGGATAAAGGTTAGCTGAGCTGTTCCCCTTGAAGTAGGTGTCAGAACCAAAGCTGTGAAGCCCAGCTGGCCTTCCATGCCCTCGCCCACTCAGTGAACCCTGAGGAGCTTTGTTTAGCCCAGTTTGAAACTACTGCCCTGTAAGGTTAAGTCTAAGCTCCTTAAGTCAGTCCACGTTACATGATTTAGCTCCCACTTAACCCCTCCCTCCAGCCTCAGTCTTCAGTATTACCTACTCGCTATCCTCATTCACACGTTTGCTAAGGCAGTTCTCCCTCCCTGTATGTAGTGTGTTCCATTTTAGTTTGCTCTGCTCACTCCATATCATCCTTTCTCAGTTCAAAATTCTCCACTTCTCCAAACTGCTAGTGTAGGTAAAGCATTCTTTCTCTGATTTCCCATAGTCCCCTATCCATAACTCTGTTTTAGCATTTACCCTGTTGTATAAATGGAATGATCTGTTTATCCTCTTGACTAGAAAGTGAGTTCCTGGGCCTCAGGGAGTATGCCTTATTCATTCTTTATCTGCAGCGTTCAGAATAGCAATTAGAATTAAAGAAGTCATCCAATGTCTGATGGAACTGAGCTGCAGGCCATGGAAGGAGAACCAGAGGAAAAGGACGATTTGGTACATCTGTAGAGAACAGACTCTACAGGAGTTGAAACAATTATATGATTGGAATAGCAAGGACACAAGGAAAGGGGAGAAAATGAAGGTGATGCCAAAATGTTTAGCATGAGCAACTAGGTACGTGGTGGTGCCATTAACCAGGATAGGCAGTACAGGGCAAAAGAAGAAGGAGAAGAAAACAGATTTGAAAAGAAAGATGATGAGTAAAGTGACTGTGTCTGAGGTGTCAATGGGACATGAAGTGAAGATATCCAGTGGGCAGATGAGTAGGTGTGTCTAGAGCTTGGGAACAAGATCTGGCCTAGAAATATATTTGGAGGTTTTAATTACGTTGGCAGGTTGAAGTTGTATGAATGATTATAATTCTCCAGGGAAAGTATACAGAGGGAGGAAATATGCAAACCAAAATATAGACTGGGGAAAGAAAATGTAGACTAGAGAGAAAGCAGCAAAGACTCTGATTGGGAGAATCTTCTGAATATTGAGAGTGGAAGAAAGCAAGATACTGCCTAAGGTGGATCATCATCCTAAGGAATGGTTAAAACATGAGTTGCCAGTAGGACCAGGGTCTCTCCTAAATGCAATCAGCATATAGAATAAATAAATATAAGACATATGAATAAATTATGTTTTCTCAATATATTATAATTTACCTTTATGATGAGAATTTTTTATGACTCACTAAAAATGGGAGTTGGAAAGTTAGGATTTATTGACGCTTCTCAGGGGAGTCTATATTGAATGCATTCTGTATTGTAGGCACTGTTTTAAGTAATTTAATGTTTCACCAGCCAACATCTCCCCTCTCTTTTTCTGGGAACTGCTTGTATTAGCTTTCACCAGGTTATGCTATATAACAAACAACTCTGAAAATTCAGTGACTTCGAAAACAAAGGACTAATTTTTGCTTATGTTACATGTAGACTACAAGTTGCTTACGGTGCTGCTTCAGGCTTTGGGAAGACTGTGGCTGTGCACTACGTGCTGTCTCATCCTGGATTCCAGGGTGAAGAAACAACTCCTACATGAGACTTGCCCAATCTCATGGCAGAGTGGGGCAGCCAGGGAACTGCCAGAAAATCATGGTGCCTCTTAAAGCTTCTGCACAAGTGTCACATCATATGGCTAAGCTCAACCTCAGTGGAGAGGGAGTATATACTCTTTCCACAAGGAAAGGAAGCTTCAAGTCACATATACGTGGAAAGTGAGGAGCAAATAATTGGGGGCAATAATACAATTTACCACACTGTTCCTCTGTCAGCTTAAACCCTGTAGCACCTGTGGGAGAATTGCATGTTCTTTCATGTTCCCAGTCCTTTGGCCACAATTGATTTCTTCAGGGTTAAGGACATAACCCAAACATCTTCTAACAGGAATTGAGAATGAAAGGGAAAAAAAAGTAGAATCTTGGTAGCCAAATTGTAAGATGTAAAACATGGGAGTTATGAGTGACCATGTTCCTCACCATATGCAGGAAACTAAGCTGCAGTTGCAGGGAACAGAGGCAACACACAGAGTAAAGTCAAACAGGTACAGAGAGGAAGGTATTATTCCTGCTCTTCCTATGGTTTGGTTGTTCAGTCATTCCTTGGATTCTGTGAATTATGAAGTTTTCCTTTTTGTCTAAGCTAAAGTTGAATTGGTTTCTGTCATAGTGAAATCATGATTCATGCACATGTGTAACTGCATTTAATCCTAACACCAATACTTTTAAGTAGTTACTGTAATTGACATTTTATAAATGAGGCACAGAATTAGAGATGGAAGTTCTCCCTGGTACCCTGCCTAGAAGAAATATTTTACAATAACACCCAACTGCATTATTCTACCCTGTGCTCACAAAGCAATTTTATTTATTTATTTATTTTTGCGGTACGCGGGCCTCTCACTGTTGTGGCCTCTCCCGTTGCAGAGCACAGGCTCTGGAGGCGCAGGCTCAGCGGCCATGGCCCACGGGCCCAGCCGCTCCGCGGCATGTGGGATCCTCCCGGACCGGGGCACGAACCCGTGTCTCCTGCATCAGCAGGTGGACTCTCAACCACTACGCCACCAGGGAAGCCCCCAAGCAATTTTTTGACCTGGTCTCTTCCATGGGTACTAACACACTGGGAAACAGAGACCAAAAAATGGTCTGATATTGGTTATCTTGACAGAAATAGTTTGCATTATGAAATAATTTATTGACATTATGATTTATAAATTAGTTTCTTATGTGGTTAGCATGAATCATTTCTGAGAATTAGAGGTAACTCTTTAGAGTTTAAGGATCTGAAAAGTTGAGGGTCATATTAGAGCTAAACCTTCTCAGGATCTGACCTTGCCTAGACTTGTACAACCTCTTTTGGACATCTTCTTAGCTGCACAGCTGCCATAAACTAAGATTCCTCAAGATGTCAAAGATAGAGGTTCCACCAACAATTGAATCCTGGCCACAAAACTGAACTTTCTAATGAGTTGTATCTCAGCAAACATTTAAAAAAATTATTTGGCAAAATTCCCAATGAAAAATGGGCAAACAACTGTCAGAATCAACTTTTTTTTTTTTTTTTTTGCGGGCCTCTCACTGTTGTGGCCTCTCCCGTTGCGGAGCACAGGCTCCGTATGCGCAGGCTCAGCGGCCATGGCTCACGGGCCCAGACACTCCACAGCATGTGGGATCTTCCCGGACCGGGGCACGAACCCGTGTCCCCTGCATCGGCAGGCGGACTCTCAACCACTGCGCCACCAGGGAAGCCCAGAATCAACTTTTTTTGAACTCTGGAAATTAGCCAAAGACCTGCAGCAACCTGGCAAAAATACTTATTTAAGGAAAATAGCTGATTCTTAGTAAGTACTAATGAGATTCCAGTCCCATCCCCCTCTCCTTAGATCAGTGGTAGCTGTGAGAATAACAGCCTGCATTCCTGGTACCAGAGTGAACAATGAATTGTGATTAGTTATTTGTTCTAATCTGCCTGGTGGCTTCCTAGAATAGAGGCTTAAAGGCGTGTCTTTATTTTGCCTAACTACAAACTAGCCTAGTGCGAAATCTCCTTCCCAGGAGTATTTGTTGAAAATATTTACAGTCTAATATCTTAGGTTACTACTGCCTGTGGTGATCACTAACAGCAGGGGCAAACAGCAGACTAAACAAAAAGCTTGTGAGGAAAGGCTGGGGAATGAGTGTCCAGTAAGGGCTTACAAAGCTCTGACAAAGTCCTGAGAATGTAGAAGGCCAAATGCATGCATCGGGCTGTGTGCATGCTCAGGAGAAACCAAAAAAAGCTCTGAAATTTTCACCTCCCACTGACCTTAAGGCTCTAGGAAAGCAGGAAATAAAGGCTAAGGTAGAATTGTAAGGTTCTTGGCAAGTGTTGAAAGCGGGCCACTACAAACACGTATGAGCCCTCTGCAAAGACTGGAAGATTTTTTGGTTCCAGGTACAGGCACACCTCATGATATTAATTTCACTTTATTGTGCTTTGCAGGTACTGCATTGTTTACAAATTGAAGGTTTGTGGGAACCCCACATCAAGCAAGTCTATCAGCACCATTTTTCCAACAGCATTTGCTTACGTCATGTCTCTGTCACATTTTAGTATCCTCACCATATTTCAAACTTTTTCATTATTATTATACTTAGGGTGATCCGTGACCAGTGCTCTTTGATGTTACTGTTGTAATTGTTTTGGGGCACCATGAACCATGCCCATATAAGACAGAGAACATAGTCGATAAATGCTGTGTGTGTTCTGACTGCTCCATCAACCAGCTGTTCCCTGTCTTTCTCCTTCTCGTGCCTCCCTGTTCTCTAAGAAAAAACAATATTGAAATTAGGCCAATTAATAACCCTTCATTAGCATCTAAGTGTTCAAGTGAAAGGAAGAGTCACATGTCTCTCACTTGAAATCAAACACTAGAAATGATTAAGCTTAGTGAGGAAATCATGCCGGGCTGAAAGCTAGACCTCTTGCACCAACAGTGAGCCAAGTTGTGAATGCAAAGGGAAAGTTCTTGAAGGACATTAAAAGTGCTGCTCCAGTGAGCACACGAACGATAAGAAAGCAACACAGCCTTATTGCTAAAACGGAGAAAGTTTTAGTGGATCAAACCAGCCACAGCATTCCCTGAAGCCAAAGCCTAATCCAGAGCAAAGCCATAACTCTCTTCAACTCTGTGAAGGTTGAGAGAGGTGAGGAAGCTGCAGAAGAAAAGTTTGAAGTGAGCAGAGGCTGGTTCATGAGGTTTAAAAAAGGAAGCCATCTCCATAACATAAAAGTGCAAGCTGAAGCAGCAAGTGCTGTTGGAGAAGCTACAGCAAGTTATCCTGATCTAGCTAAGATCATTAATGAAGGTGATTACACTAGACAACAGATTTTCAGTGTAGATGAAACAACCTTATATTGGAAGAAGATGCCATCTAGGACTTTCATAGCTAGATTGGAGAAGTCAATGCCTGGCTTCAAAGCTTCAAAGGACAGGCTGACTCTTGCTGGTGCCAACACAGCTGGTGACTTTAAGTTGAAGCCAGTGCTCATTTACTATTCCAAAAATCCTAGGACCCTTAAGAATTATGCTAAATCTACTCTGCTTGTGCTCTGTAAATGGAACAACAAAGCGTGGATGACAGCCTATCTGTTTATGACATAGGTTACTGAATAGTTTAAGCCCAACGTTGAGACCTACTGCTCAGAAAAAAAGTTTCCTTTCAAAATATTACTGTTCATCAACAATGAACCTGGTCATCCAAGAGCTCTGATGGAGATGTACAGTGAGATTAATGTTGTGCCTGCTAACACATTTATTCTGCTGTCCGTGAATCAAAGAGTAATTTCGACTTTCAAGTCTTATTATTTAAGAAATACATTTTGTAGGGTGTAGCTGCCATAGTGATTCCTCTGATGGATCTGGGCAAAGTAAATTGGAAACCTTCTGGAAGGATTCACAGTTCTAGATGCCATTAAGAACCTTTGTGATTCACAGGAAGAGGTCAAAATATCAACATTAACAGGAGTATGGAAGAACTTTATTCCAACCCTCACGGATGACTTTGAGGGGTTCAAGACTTCAGTGGAGGAAGTAACTGCGGAGGGGGTGGAAATAGCAGGAGAACGAGAATCAGAAGTGGAGCCTGAAGGTGTGACTGAATTGCTGCCATCTCATGATAAAACTTTAATGAATGAGGAGTTGCTCCCTAAGGACGTGCAAAGAAAGTGTTTTCTTGAAATGAAATCTACTCCAAGTGAAGATGCTCTGAACTTTGTTGAACAAAAACATAGGATTTAGAATATTACATAAACTTCGTTGACAAAGCAATAGCAGGGTTTGAGAAGATTGACTGCAATTTTGTAAGTTCTACTGTGGGTAAAATGCTATCAAAGAGCATTGCATGCTGCAGAGAAATTGTTCGTGAAGGGAAGAGTCAGTGCGGCAAACTTCATTGTTGTCTTATTTTAAGAAATCGCGGGACTTACCTGGTGGTCCAGTGGTAAAGAATCCGCCTTCCAATGCAGGGGACACGGGTTCGATCCCTGGTCAGGGAACTTAGATCCCCCATGCCGAGGGGCAACTAAGCCTGTGTGGCATAACTACATACCCACGCACTCTGGAGCCCGCACACCACAACTAGAGAGAGAAAGCCCGCAGGCCACAACTAGAGAGAAGCCTGCACTGCAACAAAAGATCCCACGTGCCTCAACTAAACCCTGATGCAGCAGAAAACAAATATTTAAAAAAAGAAAGAAATTGCCACAGCCACCCCAACCTTCAACTGACCACCCTGCTGACCACTCTGATCTGTCAGCAGCCATCAACATCAAGGCAAGACCCTCTACCAGCAAAAAGATTACAACTTGCTAAAGGCTCAGATTAAGCATTAAAGCATTAGCAATATAGTTAGAATATAGTTTTAGCAATAAAGTTTTAAAATAAAGGTATGTACATTGTTTTTTTAGACATAATGCTATTGCATACGTAATAGACTACAGTACAGTGTAAACATGACTTTTGTATGTACTGAGAAGCCAAAAAATTGATGTGACTCACTCTATTGAGATATCTGCTTTATTGCAGTGATCTGGAACCAAACCTGCAATCTCTCTCAGGTATTCCTGTGTTTAAGGACTCTTCCCAATCATTTGCTGACCACTAAGATAATATAACAGAGACTTCAGGAGCCACATAAAACAAAGAAAAGACTACAGAATTCATCCGTTTAGAAAAGTCATTAAACAATAACAACTACAATAAGCAGCAACAACAACAAATCCTCGGAAATGGAGAGTTGATACAATTATTATCACCCGAAGTCCATAATTTACATTAAGATTCATGCCTGGTGTTGTACATTCTATGAGTTTTGACAAATGTATAATGACATGTATCTGCAATTACAGCATTGTACATAGTAGCCCTAAAACTCCTCTGTGCTCTGCCTATCCATCCTTTTCTCCCTCTAACCCCAGGCAACCATTCATCTTTTTACTGTCTCCATAGTTTTGCCTTTTCCAGAATGCCATATAGTTGCAATCATATAAGATATACCCTTTCCAGATTAGCTTTTTTCACTTTCTAACATGTGATAAATGTTCCTCTGTGTCTTATCATGGCTTGATAACTTCTTTTCAGTGATAATATTCCTTTTTCTGGATGTACCACAGTTTATCCATTCACCTACTAAAGGGCATATTGGTTCCTCCCATGTTTTGGTAATTATGGATAAAGCTGATATAAACATCCATGTGCAGGTTTTGTGTTAACATGAGTTTTTAACTCCTTTGGCTAAATACCAAAATCGTGATTGCTAGATTGGGTGGTAAAATTATGTTTCGTTTTTCAGGAGCCACCAAATGCCTTCCAGAGTGGCTGTACTATTTTGCATCCCTGCAAGCAATGTATGAGAGTTCCTGTTGCCGCATATCCTCAACATTTGATGTAATCAAATGGTTTGAATTTTAGCTATTCTAATAGATGTATGGTGATACCTTGTTTTAATTTGCAAGTCCCTGATGAAATGTGTTATTGAGCATCTTTTCATATGACTATTTGATAACTGTATCTTCTTTAATAAGGTGTCTATTCATATCTTTAGCCCATCTTTTAGTCGGGTTGTGTGTTATTGTTGGGTTGTAAGAGTTCTTTGTATATTTTGGATAACAGATCTTTATCAGATGTGTCTTTTACAAATATTTTCTCCCACTCTGTGGCTTGTCTTCTCCTTCTCTTGACAGTGTCTTTTTGCAGAGGAGAAGTTTCTAATTTTAATGAAGCCCAGGTTATCCGTTCTTTCATAGATTTTGCCTTTGGTGTTATCCCTAAAAAGTCATCACCATGCCCAAGGTCATATAGATTTTTTCCAATGTTATCTTCTAGGAGTTTTATAGTTTTGCATTTTACTCTTAGGTCTGTGATATATTTTTAGTTAATTTTTGTAAAAGGTATAAGGTCTGTGTCTAGAGTCACATTTTTGCCTATGAATGTGCAGTTGTTCCAACACCATTTGTGGAAAAGTCTACCTTTGCTCCATTGTGTTGCCTTTGCTTCATTGTCAGAGATCAGTTGATTATATTTATATGGGTATAATTCTGGGCCCTCTAGTCTATTCCATTGATCTACATGTCTATTCTTTTGCCAGTACCACACTGTCTTGATTACTGTAGTTTACAGTAAGTCTTAAGGTCAGCTTGTGTCAGCCTTCTGACTTTGTTCTTTTCCTTCAATATTGTGTTGGCTATTCTGGGTTTTTATCTCTCCATGGACATTTAGAAACAGTTGTTGATATCCGAAAAATAATTTATTAAGATCATTAGGATTGCATTGAATCTATAGATCAAGTTGGGAAGCACTGACATCTTGACAATATTGAGTCTTCTTATCCATGAATATGGAATATCTATTTAGGTCTTTGATTTCTTTCCTCAGAGATTTGTAGTTTTCTTCAACTGGATCTTGCACATATTTTGTTAGATTTATACCTAAGTCTTTCATTTTGTGGGGAGGGGCGCTAATGTATGTGCTATTGTTTAAAATCTCAAATTCTACTTGTTCATTGTTGGTACACAGGAAAGCCATATACTTCTGTATATTAACCTTGTATGCTGCAACTTTGCTATAATTGCTTATTAGTCCCAGAAAGGTGTTTTTGGCAGTTATTTCACACCTTTTGTATAAACAACCATGTCATCTGTGAACAAAGACAGTTCTATTTCTTCTTGAAACTCTATACCCATTGAACAATAACACCCAATTCCACCTTCCCCCCAGCTGCTGGCAACCACCATTCTACCCTCTGCTTCTCTGAGTTTGACTACTCTAAGTACCACATGGAAGTAGAATTATATAGAATTTGATTTTTGTGACTGTCTTATTTCATTTAGCATAATATCCTCCAGGTTCATTCATGTTGTAGCATATGTCAGAATTTTCTTCCTTTTTAAGGCTGAATAATATTCTATTGTGTGTATATATTACATACAATGTATGCATCCATTACTGGACACTTGGGTTTCTTCCATGTTTTAGCTACTGTGAATAATGCTGCTATGAACATGGTTGTACAAAACATCTCTTTGAGACGCAGCTTGCAATTCTTTTGGGTACATACCCAGACGTGGAATTGCTGGATCTTATGGTAAGTCTATTTTTAATTTTTTGAGGAACTACAATACTGTTTTCCACTGTACCATTTTACTTTCCCACCAACAGTACACAAGGGTTCCACTTTCTCCAAATCCTTGCCAATACTTTTTATTTTCTAGTTTTTTGATATTAACTATTCTACTGGATGGGAGGTGGTATCTCATTTTACTTTTAATTTGTATTTCCCTAATGATTAATGTTGTTGATCTTTTTCTCATGTGCTTATTGGCCATTTATATATCTTCTTTGGAGAAATGTCTATTCAAGTCCTTTGCTGATTTTTGAATCGAGCTGTTTGGTTTTTTTGTTGATGAGTTTTAGGAGTTCTCTATACATTCTGGATATTAATCCCTTATCTGATAAATGATTTACAAATACTTCTTCCATTGTGTGGGTTGCCTTTTTTACTCTGTTGATATTGTGATTATTATTACTACTTGCAGTAACATAAGTTATCCATAAGGTACATGGTGTAATGGAAAGAGCAGAGTATCAGGGGACTTGATTTCAAGTCCTGTTCACATTTATTATCTCTGACTGAGGTATATAGAGTCCTGGGTTTGAATTCCAGGTCTACCACTTATTAGCAATCTGAACTCAAGAAGAATTTTGAAACTTAGTTTCCTCATATGAAAAATGGATAATATAATAAATCGTACCTTGTGTGTTCTTGTGAGATTAACAATACTATATATAAAGCACCTGGCACATAGAAAATGATTATTATTTGATATTATTTTAGTGTTTTTTTTCCCCTTTGAGTTGTTTTAGTTGTATACTTTAGGAATTTAGGGAGATATTATCGTAGAGTGGTTTTTAATCCCAGTAAAAAAGAGTAAGACCACTTAGTACTGACCCAAGGAATAGAGATAAAGAATAGCAGACAGAGGCTTCCCTGGTGGTGCAGTGGTTGAGAGTCTGCCTGGTAATGCAGGGGACATGGGTTCGAGCCCTGGTCTGGGAGGATCCCACATGCCGCGGAGCAACTAGGCCTGTGAGCCACAACTACTGAGCCTGCACGTCTGGAGCCTGTGCTCCGCAACAAGAGAGGTCACAATAGTGAGAGGCCCATGCACTGCGATGAAGAGTGGCCCCCACTTGCCACCACTAGAGAAAGCCCTCACACAGAAACGAAGACCCAACACAGCAAAAAAAAATTAATTAATTAATAAACTCCTACCCTCAACATCTTCTTAAAAAAAAAAAAAAAGAATAGCGGATGGGATACAGCTTAATGGGATACCTTATCTAGTGCTTTGATAAAGGAAAAAGAGATGGAAAAGACAGAGAAATCAATTATGTTTAATTTCAATTTCAAAAATTGCCTCCTTAGTCCAAGATGTCCAGTATCAAGCCATATGTTTGATGACATTGGCAGAAGGCAGGAGGAGAAATTCCAGAATGTTCTTTGCAGCAAATGGAAATATAAGGAGAATCATTTGATAGCAAACTCTCTATGGCATATAATAAATATATATGAACCCGAAACTTTTATTGGATATTCAAATTTGTAAATAGGCAAATTACCTTCAAGTGTAAATGTGGTATTCAAATAGTAATTTAGAAAAAATTTTAAATCAGTATAAGTGGGACTTCCCTGGTCGTCTAAGGCCTCATGCCGCAACTAAGGGCCTGCATGTCACAACGAAGATCCTGCATGCCACAACTAAGATCTGGCACAGCCAAACTAAATATAAATAAATAATAAAAAAGAAAGAAAACAATATAAGTATATAAGCAGAGCTATACAATTGTCTCTCTGATAAAGATAATTAATAGAAAGGGTAAAGCTTTGTTTCATAACACATCATGTCCATTTCTCTCCTGAAAATAATAAATACCATAAAGAATAGTATATCCCATAATAAAATTTTTAATAATATGGTTGAAACAAAGGAAATCAGGTTACATATATATATGTCAAGATTAAATCCTGTTATTTATTAATGCACTTAAAATAACAGTGATAAATTCATTAAATATTACCATTCATAACATATTTTTATGAGGAATAATTACATTTTCCAAAACAAAAAAATAGTAGTGAGGAGAGTGGCATTGTTTTACATTTTTAAATCTGATTAATATCTAACTTAAACAGAGATCCTCATATCTTCTCATTCTATGAGTGCAATATGTTGTTTTAGTAGAATTTTATAAAGAAAACCCAGCCTGATATAGATATGTAGCTGTAAAAGTGAGGAATATTCTAATAACATTTTTGCATAATCGAGGATATTTTTCTTTGATACAATACTCAACAGTGAATAGTTTCTTAAAGGCTAGTTACAATATGAAATCTGAAAATATTTCAATGGACTTAAAAAAAATCATCTGGCTGGAACCATTATTATTTCAGAAATAAGCATCCTCTGTAATTTGAGGTGGATAGAATAGTTATATCTGTAATATAATATTCGTCAGATTACTGTAATAAATATTTGCAGGAACAACAGTCATCTCAGTAATCATACACATCTATTTTATTCATAAAGTACTTACAAAAATAATTCTTCTGTATCAAAAAACTTACAAATGTCACAAGAGAGTTAGCTAATGGTCTACATAGTAGAGAAGGAAAAGTGTGCTAGGGAAAGCTCTAAAGAAACATTTTCCCCATTACATTTTTGATTGGTATAGTTCATGAAGAAAGCCTAGTTTTGCCTTCCTTTTTGGTGCTTTGTCTGAGAAGGAACACAAGAAACCAAGTCTTAGGAGAAAACTGCTTTCAAAATCTCAAGTGTAAGCCACAAATAGGCTCTTTTGGTAAAAGCTTCAAAGTTAAAGAGATGAGAAATACAAAAATATATTCTATAAGGTATTTCAAAAAATTCAGCAACTATAAATATATCATTTGTATACTTGAAAGTACAATTTTCATGCTTTGAATATTTTATTCTGAGAAAAGGTTTGACTATTTTGTTCCAGAAGATTCGGAAATGAAATTTACACACATATATATTATGTTTCAGGGATTATGGATGTATTATGTACAACAGGAATTCTCCATATGATTAACATTCTGGACTGTCCAAACAATGTCAAACAATGAGAAACCAAACATCACATCTGTGTTGTAAAAAGAGCACGGAGGGCAGAGTCAAGATGGCGGACTAGGAGGACATGGAATTCACGTCTCCGCACAACTAGGGCACCTACCAGGCACCAGTGGGGGACCACGGACACCTAAGGGGATGGGAGGAACCTGCAACAACCGGGTAGGACGTGGGGCATGGGGGAAGTGAAGGGGGACAAGAAGTGGAGGCGGGACGGGACTGGTGCCCCTGAGAGGTGGCTGGGGGAGGGGAAGGGATCCTGCACCCGAAGCGGGAAATTGGGGGACCACTGGGAAGGAAGAGGATCAAAAGGGAGCATGTCCAGGATTCCTCTGCCCCCTTGGGCCCCCTTCAGCCCTCACTGAAGGCCTTATCTCCAAACTCCAGAACTCCACACTCCAGAGGCCCTCCTTTGGACATGCTGCCTCTCCCCTTCCACACAGGTCCTAAACAGAGGCCCCCACCCCATGCTTGAACATTGCCCTGCCTAGGCCCAGCCCCCACGGCCTTTTCTGGCTGCCTGTGTCCTGAGCCAAGGCCCCACCCCAGGCTCAAATGTCACCCCACCACCCGCTTAGGTCCTACCCCACCCTAAACGCCACCCCTGCCCAAGTTCCACCCCTGCCTAAACTCCATCCCCATAGCTAAGGCTTTTTTTTTTTTCCTTTTTTCCTCTTTCAGATTGGGGTTCTGTTTTACCCTGTTGATTCATTATTGATTCATTTATATTTTTATTTTTCCTAATATTTTATTCTAATTTTATTTTGTTTTTTATTCCTTGACGTTGTACTGCTCTTTTTTTTTTTTTTTTTGGCACACCACACAGCTTCCAGGACCTTGCTTCCCAGGCCAGAGGTCGGGGCCGAGCTCCTGTGGTGGGAGCTCCAAGTCCAAACTACTGGATTAACAGGGAACCTCAGACCCCAGGGAATATTAATTGGAGTGAGGCCTCCCAGAGGTCCTCATCTCAGCACCAAGACCCAGCTCTATCCAACTGCCTGCAAACTCCAGTGCTGGATGCCTCAGGCCAAACAAGCAGTAAGACAGGAATACAGCCCCACCCATCAAAAAAATACATAAAATGACAAAAAAAAAATGTTACAGATGAAGGAGCAAGGTAAAAACCTACAAGAACAAATAAATGAAGATGAAATAGGCAACCTACCTGAAAAAGAACTCATCGAGTAATGATAGTAAAGATGATACAAAATCTCAGACACAGAATGGAGAAAATACAAGAAACATTTAACAAGGATCTAAAAGAACTAAAGAGCAAACAAACAGTGATGAACAACACAATAAATGAAATTGAAAATACTGTAGAAGGAATCAATAGCAGAATAACTGAGGCAGAAGAGCGGATAAGTGAGTTGGAAGATAAAATGGTGGAAATAGCTGCCGGGGAGCAGAATAATGAAATAAGAATGAAAAGAATTGAGGACAGTCTCAAAGACCTCTGGGACAACATTAAATGCACCAACATTCGAATTATAGGGCTCCCAGAAGAAGAAGAGAAAAAGAAAGGGTCTGAGAAAATATTTGAAGAGTTGATAGTCGAAAACTTCCCTAACATGGGAAAGGAAATAGTCAATCAAGTCCAGGAAGTGCAGAGTGTCCCACAAAGGATAAACCCAAAGAGAAACATGCCGAGACACATATTAATCAAACCATCAAAAATTAAATACAAAGAAAAAATATTAAAAGCAGCAAGGGAAAAGCAACAAATAACATACAAGGGAATCCCCATAAGGTTCAGTAGAAACTCTGCAAGCCAGAAGGGATTGGCAGGACATATTTAAAGTGATGAAAAGGAAAAACCTACAATCAAGATTACTCTCCCCAGCAAGGGTCTCAATTCAGATTCGACAGAGAAATTAAAACCTTTACAGACAAGCAAAAGTTAAGAGAATTCAGTACCACCAAACCAGCCTTACAACAAATGCTAAAGGAACTTCTCTAGGCAGGAAACACAAGAGAAGGAAAAGACCTACAAAAACAACCCCAAAACAATTAAGAAATTAGTAATAGGAACATACATATCGATAATTACCTTAAATGTAAATGGATTAAATGCTCCAACCAAAAGACATAGACTGGCTGAATGGATCCAAAAACAAGACCTGTATATATTGCTGTCTACAAGAGACCCACTTCAGACCTAGGGACACATACAGACTGAAAGTGAGGGAATGGAAAAAGATATTCCATGCGAATGGAAATCACAAGAAAGCTGGTGTAGCAATTCTCATATCAGACAAAATAGACTTTATTTTTTACTTATTTATTTTTTAATTCAAGACCCATTTATTCTCTAGCTCTGCCCACATGGAGATACCCTCATTGAAATGGCATTAAATCCTTCCATTCACTTTAACACCTTGTGCTGAAAACACATGTTCCAAGGTTTCAGCTATGAGATCCACATTCTCAAAGCACTAATTCTTAAGCCTCATCTAGATTTCTCCCCTTGGAGGGGGGAGATGACCCAAACACAGTGAAGAACAGCTCAGGACTGTGGGCTCTGCTCTCCCAGAAGACCTTGCAGCTCCCCTGACCACCTGGCTGGAGTCAGGATTAGGACCCTGAGATGAGGGGCGCCTTCTGGGCTGCTGCCACCACAGATGGGATGCCGCTGCCTTTGGGCACCTTCCTGCTGCCACCACCACTGGCCCCCAGCTCCTGTCCTCTTCACTAGGCTTGCTGTCACCTTTAGTTTCCCTGGAGTTTGGGGATTCCAAATGCTCTCTGCTCACACTTCTGTATCACTCCTGCTGCCTCAGCACTGCTGATCCACACCAAGAGGTGAAAAGCACACAGAACTGCTTTTCAGCACACCAACATTCCACACAAAAATTATAAGCCTGCAGGTTCTTTTTCATCAGAGGATATTCCCAAGGCCATGACTTCCCCCGGCTCTCCACTGCCCTTTTAAGCAGACTGGATGTGCGTGGCCACTGTGCTGTGAGTTGGGCACACCACACTCGCTCCACTACTGTGCACTCTCCTGGAGCACTGAGGACGGTACCCTGGGCTCATCAGCAGGATCTGTCCTGAATCCAGTCCTAGAGTGACAAGAGCCACACCTGTAGGTCTATTCCACTGACCAGCCGCACAGGACCAAGCTGGGCCCACGGACCCTGGTCTGGATTCTGTTGGCTGATCATTCTTGCCTAGGTTCACAGGCCAACAGCCACCATCCTTCCTTTCCTGCTCATCACTGCACCAGTGGCTGACTCCTACCTGCTGCTTTCACACGCCTGGCAACCTCATGTTCCGGGGCAAGCCAAGAACTGAGACCCCAGCAGGCCCTAGTTCCCAGCAAGCAAACTCCCCATTAAGCTACTGCTGCCTAGACGTGTTCTTGAGGCTTCAGAGCCAGGAAAGTGCAGAGAGATAGCAAGCTGTGGCACCCCCAGCCCCAGACTCACGATACTCTGCGGAGGCATCAGAACCTCACCACACACACACACACCCCCCCCCCCGCAACACAAGCAACTTCTGCACCCGCCTGTCCCGCAGACCTGGGTGCACCTCCAGCCACCGGAACCCAGGATGGAGGTGCAGGATGCGGGGCTCAGCTGGTGGTAGGTGCTGGGGTGGGCGGGGACCTGGGCTCCGGCCCTGAGGCCTTGCAGACCCCTCCAGGCCCACCTCCATCCCCACCACCTGGAAAGTGACAAAACAGACTTTAAAGACTATTACAAGAGACAAAGAAGAACACTACATAATGATCAAGGGATCAATCCAAGAAGAAGATATAACAATAGTAAATATTTATGCACCCAACATAGGAGCACTTCAATACATAAGGCAAATACTAACAGCCATAAAAGGGGAAATCGACAGTAACACAATCATAGTAGGGGATGTTAACACCCCACTTTCACCAATGGACAGATCATCCAAACTGAAATAAGGAAACACAAGCTTTAAATGACACATTAAACAAGATGGACTTAATTGATATTTATAGGACATTCCATCCAAAAACTACAGAAAACACTTTCTTCTCAAGTGCTCATGGAACATTTTACAGGATAGACCATACCTTGGGTCACAAATCAAGCCTTCGTACATTTAAGAAAATTGAAATTGTATCAAGTATCTTTTCCAACCACACCACTAAAAGACTAGATATCAATTACAGGGAAAAAAAACTGTAAAAAAAACAAACACATGGAGGCTAAACAATACTAAATAACAAAGAGATCACTGAAGAAATCAAAGAGGAAATTAAAAAATACCTAGAAACAAATGACAATGAAAACACGATGACCCAAAACCTATGGGATGCAGCAAAAGCAGTTCTAGAGGGATGTTTGTAGCAATACAGTCGTACCTTGAGAAACAAGAAACATCTCAAATAAACAACATAAGCTTACACCTAAAGCAATTAGAGTAAGAAGAACAAAAAACCCCCAGAATTAGCAGAAAGAAAGAAATCATAAAGATCAGATGAGAAATAAATGAAAAAGAAATGAAGGAAACAATAGCAAAGATCAATAAAACTAAAAGCTGGTTCTTGGGGAAGATAAACAAAATTGATAAACCATTAGCCAGACTCATCAAGAAAAAAAGCGAGAAGACTCAAATCAATAGAATTAGAAATGGAAAAGGAGAAGTAACAACTGACAGTGCAGAAATACAAAGGATCATGAGAGATTACTACAAGCAGCTATATGCCAATAAAATGGACAACCTGGAAGAAAAGGACAAATTCTCAGAAAAGCACAACCTTCTGAGACTGAACCAGGAAGAAATAGAAAATATAAACAGACCAATCACAAGCACTGAAATTGAAACTTGTGATTAAAAATCTTCCAACAAACAAAAGCCCAGGACCCGGTGGCATCACAGGTGAATTCTATCAAACATTTAGAGAAAAGTTAACACCTATCCTTCTCAAACTCTTCCAAAATATAGCAGAGGGAGGTACACTCCCAAACTCATTCTATGAGGCCACCATCACCCTGATACCAACACCAGACAAAGATGTCACAAAAAAAGAAAACTACAGGCCAATATCACTGATGAACATAGATGCAAAAATCCTCAGCAAAATACTAGCAAACAGAATCCAGCAGCACATTAAAAGGATCATACACGATGATCAAGTGGGGTTTATCCTAGGAATGCAAGGATTCTTCAGTATATGCAAATCAATCAATGTGATACACCGTATTAAAAATTGAAGGCTAAAAACCATATGATCATCTCAATAGATGCAGAAAAAGCTTTCTACAAAATCAACACCCATTTATGATAAAAACTCTCCAGAAAGTGGGCATAGAGGGAACTTACCTCAACATAATAAAGGCCATATATGACAAACCCACAGCCAACATCGTTCTCAATGGTGAGAACCTGAAACCATTGCCTCTAAGATCAGGAACAAGACAAGGTTGCCCACTCTCACCACTGTTATTCAACATAGTTGTGGAAGTTTAGCCACAGCAATCAGAGAAGAAAAAGAAATAAAAGGAATCCAAATTGGAAAAGATGTAAAGCATTCACTGTTTGCAGATGGCGTGATACTATACATAGAAAACCCTAAAGATGCTACCAGAAAACTACTAGAGCTAATCAATGAATTTGGTAGGGTAGCAAGATACAAAATTAATGCACAGAAATCTCTTGCATTCCTATACACTAATGATGAAAAATCTGAAAGGGAAATAAAGGAAACAATCCCATTTACCACTGCAACAAAAAGAATAATTAACATACCTAGGAATAAACCTACCTAAGGAAACAAAAGACCTGTATGAATAAAACTATAAGACACTGAAGAAAGAAATTAAAGATGATACAAACAGATGGAGAGATATACCATATTCTTGGATTGGAAGAATCAAGATTGTGGAAATGACTATATTACCCAAAGCAATGTACAGATTCAATACAATCCCTATCAAACTGCCAATGGCATTTTTCACAGAACTAGAACAAAAAAGTTCACAATTTGTATCAAAATACAAAAGACCTTGAATAGACAAAGCAATCTTGAGAAAAGAAAACAGAGCTGGAGGAATTAGGCTCCCAGACTTCAGACTATACTACAAAGCTACAGTAATCAAGGCAGTATGGTACTGGCACAAAAGCAGAAATATAGATCAATGGGACAGGATAGAAAGCCCAGAGATAAACCCACACACATATGGTCATCTCATCTTTGATAAAGGAGACAAGAGTATACAATGGAGAAAAGACACCCTCTTCAGTAAGTGGTGCTGGGAAAATTGGACAGCTACATGTAAAAGAATGAAATTAGAACACTTGCTAACACCATACACTAAAATAAACTCAAAATGGACTAAGGACCTAAATGTATGGCCAGACACTATAAAACTCTTAGAGGAAAACAGGCAGAACACTCTGACATAAATCACAGCAAGATCCTTTTTGACCCACCTCCTAGAGAAATGGAAATAAAAACAAAACAAATGGGACCTAATGAAACTTAAAAACTTTTGCACAGCAAAGGAAACCATAAGACGAAAAGACAACCCTCAGAATGGGAGGAAATATTTGCAAACGAAGCAACTGACAAAGGATTAATCTCCAAAATATACAAATAGTTCATGAAGCTCAATATCAAAAAAACAAACAAGCTCATGAATCTCAATATCAATAAAACAACCCAGTCCAAAAATGGGCAGAAGACCTAAATAGACATTTCTCCAAAGAAGATATACAGATTGCCAACAAACACATGAAAGGATGCTCAACATCGCTAATCATTAGAGAAATGCAAATCAAAACTACAATGAGATGTCATCTCACACCAGTCAGAATGGCCATCATCAAAAAATCTACAAACAATAAATGCTGGAGAGGGTGTGGAGAAAAGGGGACCCTCTTGCACTGTTGGTGGGAATATAAATTGATACAGCCACTATGGAGAACAGTATGGAGGTTCCTTTAAAAACTAAAAATAGAACTAACATATGACCCAGCAATCCCACTACTGGGCATATACCCTGAGAAAACCATAATTCAAAAAGAGTCATGTACCACAATGTTCATTGCAACACCATTTACAATAGCCAGGACATGGAAGCAACCTAAGTGTCCAGATGAATGGATAAAGAAGATGTGGCACATATATACAATGGAATATTACTCAGCCATAAAAAGAAATGAAATTGAGCTATTTGTAGTGAGGTAGATCGACCTAGAGTCTGTTATACAGAGTGAAGTAAGTCAGAAAATCAAATACTATATTCTAACACATATATATGGAATCTGTAAAAAAAAATGGTTCTGATGACAGGAATAAAGACACAGATGTATAGAATGGACTTGAGGACATGGGAAGAGGGAAGGTTAAGCTGGGATGAAGTGTGAGAGTAGCACTGACATATATACACTACCAGATGTAAAATAGATAGCTAGTGGGAAGCAGCTGCATAGCACAGGGAGATTAACTCGGTGCTTTGTGAGCACCTAGAGGGGTGGGATAGGGAGGGTGGGAGGGAGATGCAAGAGAGAGGGGTTAGGGTGGTATATGTATGCATATACCTGATTTCACTTTGTTATACAGCAGAAACTAACACAACATTGTAAAACAATTATACTCCAATAAAGATGTTAAAAAAAATAAGTGCCTGCGCTCACAGGGGCCTTCTCTCCGGTTCATAAATTTAGCCAACAGCAGAGTATCTGCAAGTGTATAAAGTAGAAATAAGGCTCCCTCCAGACAGAAGAGCCATGGTAAAAATGAAACACCATTTCTCTTGGGCCTTTTATGAGGAGGGAGACAGAGGACCCGCTGTCATCTATTCCAAATCATAGCCCTGCTCCTAAATCACTGTTGTGGGCTAGACCTATGTGAGCGGTATTATTCCAATGTGCTTCTCAACGAAATGCAACATATGCCACCATCATTACTCTAGTGTCACTTGCGGCCTCTTGGTCAAGTGAAGATATTTCAGATGCTGCATTTCCACGTCAGAACTGGCTTCACAGGGCCTTCCCTGGTGGCGCAGTGGTTGAGAGTCCGCCTGCCGATGCAGGGGATGCGGGTTCGTGCCCCGGTCCGGGAAGATCCCACATGCCGCAGAACGGCTGGGCCCGTGAGCCATGGCCGCTGGGCCTGCGCGTCCGGAGCCTGTGCTCCGCAAGGGGACAGGCCACAACGGTGAGAGGCCCGCGTACCACAAAAAAACCCCAAAACAAACAAACAAACAAAAACTGGCTACACAGTGTTTAGGGGACTACACAAAGGAACCGCCAAGCCCTTAATCAGAGGCGTGGCCCCCGAGGGCTTTTTACACCCAGACAGGCCTGAAAAGGGATAAATTTCATTCTTCTCACTCCATCATCCTCTCCATCTTGAGCGCTGTGCTTGACACTCCCCGGCGCTGTCCCCAGGCCAGGTTTCTGCCACGAGCCTTGTCCCTGTGCCATTAATAATCCCCAAGGTTGCCCGCACGGCAAGGGCACATTCACTGCCTTCCCTGGCTCCCTGGGGCCCACATCCCAGCTACTCTTTATTTTCTGTTTGGAGAACTGGAGGGACAGGACCTCATTTCTCTTTCTCCCTGGATGAGCCCCAAGGTCTCCAGGGCAGAGATCATCAGACTCTGGCCTGCCTCTGCCTGTTTGTGTGAATAATGGTTTATTGGCACGCAAAAAAAATAAAAAAGCACTGAGAAGGAACAGTGAGAGAATGAATCACCGAAGTCTGTGTTTTTATTTATTTATTTATTTATTTATTTATTTATTTATTTATATTTTGGCTGCACCGGGTCTTAGTTGCAGAACATGGGATCTTTGTTGCAGCATGCAGGATCTTTAGTTGTGGCATGTGGACGTCTTAGTTGTGGCATGTGAATTCTTAGTTGTGGCGTGTGCACTCTTAGTTGTGGCATGCATTCAGGATCTAATTCCCCAACCAGGGATCAAACCCAGGCCCCCTGTATTGGGAGAGTGGAGTCTTACCCAGTGGACCAACGGGGAAGTCACCCTATCTGATCAGTTTTAAGTATTTCTTCCATTGATGGTTCCGATGAGGCCTCCTTGAGTTCTTGGCCAGTATTTCTATAATGGTTCTCAATTCTTTTCTTGGTGGTGTATTCCCTCCTGGGCGTTAAGAGCCATTGATTCTTTGTAATTAAATTCTTCACAGCATGGGAGGCCTTGATAAAAGCTGGCTTGGAAAACCCAGAAGGATCTGAAAAGCTCAGTCCCGGTCACCTCAACTGTGCAGTTCCCCTTCTCGATGAATGTTTCATACTGTTACATTAAAGTTTAATGTCTTTCTCACACCTTTCACGGACCTTTAACACATGGATGATTTTGTAACCTCATGCATTTGTCATTTGGAAAATAGTTCGCTGAGCTCTGTGGATCTTCCAAATGTTGGCACACTTAATTACACAATATCAAAAAATGACATTTGCTGATATTGCCACCAATCTCATCAGAATTCTTTGTGTTTTGAGAAGCTGTGAAACTAACAGTGGTGGATACAGATTTTCCAAAATTCTGCTTTTTACGTGAAAGGTTGAATTTTACTGCCAGTTATTTTCCTGGAAGTTGCAGAATTACTTAGCTTATTTTCAAAAAAAGAAAAAAAATGTCTGACAAATTTTCAAGTCAATTTTCAAGAAAACCATAGTTTATCTTCCAGTTGTTCTTTCAAGGAACGATGAGGTTTCATTTTTTAAAAAAGTGGCTAGTTCAGCATGCAATTCAAAGCATCACATGTGCTTTTCCTCAAGACAACCATTGTATTTCTGGATGCAGCAGAGGTACTTAATGTGTATTTCCCTTTTTGTCACACAGAATATTTAAAAAAAGTGTACTCAAAGGGTGAAATTTAACATAAAAGTTGATCAGTTTTATTGCTCCATTAAAGACTGCTTAAATGAAACTGGCTTTTTTTTTTTTTTTTCCTGAAGGTGTGTGGTGGTGGAGAATGCAGTAACTACTATACAGTTGGTACCACTCCCTTGATTCATGCTAAGGCACTTGCAGTTTAACCCACCATTGTTTTTGTGCCATCAGTGCACATATGAGCGCACTGAAAAAGTCAAATAATACCTTAGTATTATGAATACAATGTTTTTGACCTCTTGGACCCTCTGAGATATTTTTCAGGGACCACAATTTGAGAACTGATGATCTAGAATGTGAGCTCTGTGAAAGCACTGAGTTTATTTTGTTCACTGTTATATTTTCTTTCCTTTTTTAAAAATTTATTTATTTATTTATTTTTGGCTGCGTTGGGTCTTTGTTGCTGTGCGCAGGCTTTCTCTAGTTGAGGTGAGCAGGGGCTACTCTCCTCGTGTGCACGGGCTTCTCATTGCGGTGGTTTCTCTTGTTGCAGAGCACAGGTTCTAGGTGCACGGGCTTCAGCAGTTGTGGCTCATGGGCTCTAGAGTGCAGGCTCAGTAGTTGTGGCGCACGGGCTTAGCTGCTCTGTGACGTGGGATCTTCCTGGACCAGGGCTCGAACCCATGTCCTCTGAATTGGCAAGCGGATTGTTAACCACTGTGCCACCAGGGAAGTCCCACTGTTATATTTTCAACACTGCTGTATCTAGAACAGTGCCTGACACACAGTAGATGATTAGTAAATATTTCCTAAATGTATTAATGAAGAAAGGACAGATGGGAGATTAATCCTCTGTGGAGAACAGAATAACTTAAAATGTATATATATTTTTTACTACATATAGCTCAATAATCAACCAACACTTGCCACAAAATGGTATGAAAATCTAGTTTCATTATTGCCATTTCCTCTGCTGAAGACTCTACTGACTTCTAAATTATGAGCAAAAAAGACTAAAGGACCTTTGTGAAGGAAGAAATGTAAAGTGTGCCCAAACCACAGAACAAATGCATTTTTTTTCGTTGAAGCACAGAACTGAAATGTCGTTAGATCATCTAGCCCAATACCTTCATGTTTACAAATGAGAAAACCAAGCTGCCTGTGGGGTTAAATGATGGACCCTAAGTCATAGCTAGTGACAGGGCTAAAATATAGGCTCTTTCACATTTTCTCTTGCACATAGCAATGATGGGAATGGGAATGAGAAGCAAGAGATGAACTTTGGTGTATTTTTTATGTAGGAGGCTGGCCAAGCAAGCTCAGAGGCAAAAACTCAAACCACTCCATGGATGGAAGAGGAAAGTGAAGTTAAAAGATGGAACACCTAGGGCTTCCCTGGTGGCACAGTGGTTGAGAGTCTGCCTGCCAATGCAGGGGACACGGGTTCAAGCCCTGGTCTGGGAAGATCCCACGTGCCGCGGAGCAGCTGGCCCCGTGAGCCACGATTGCTGAGCCTGTGCGTCTGGAGCCTGTGCTCCGCAGCAGGAGAGGCCGCGATAGTGGGGGGCCCACGCACCGCGATGAGGAGTGGCCCCCGCTTGTCGCAACTAGAGAAAGCCCTCACACAGAAACGAAGACCCAACACAGCCATAAAATAAAAATTAAAAAAAAAGATGGAACACCTAAATGTACCTCTTGGTCCAGCACCTTGCTCCTCCCCCAAACAGCTCAGGCTGGAGAGATGCAAGGACTGCATGGGGAGACAAGCTAGTCCCATGGAACTGTGGAGAGGAAAAGAGTCAGCTTCTCAGAGATAAGCAAGGAGGACCCTGGAGCTGTACCGTTTAGTAACACAGATGGGGCCAAAGATTGGAAAAGCCCCCAAAGAGAAGAACATCTATGGTATTTTTCAGCAGGGAGCTATTGGCATTTTGGATGGCATTGTCCTGCAATTGCATGATATTTACCATCCTTACCCTTGCCCACCAAACGCCAGTAAATCCCTAAGTCACTGTGACCACTAAAAATGTCCTGCACGTTTCTAAATGCCCACTAGGGGGCTCGTATCACCCCTGAATACCATTTCCCCCTTCACCCACTGAATCAATAGCAGTCATCGCTCTAGGATGAGGGTGAACATAGCCAAGAACGAAGAGGACAACTAAGTTTCTGAATGGAATTTTAAAATCAAAGCTGAAACAGTGGACTTCCCTGGTGGCGCAGTGGTTAAGAATCCGCCTGCCAATGCAGGGGACACGCGTTCCAGCCCTGGTCTGGGAAGATCCCACATGCCGCGGAGCAACTAAGCCCGCGCACCACAACTTCTGAACCTACGCTCTAGAGCCGGTGAGCCACAACTACTGAGCCCACGTTCCACAACTACTGAAGCCCACGCACCTCGAGCCCGTGCTCCACAACAAGAGAAGCCACCACAGTGAAGCCCAAGCACTGCAATGAAGAGTAGTCCCGCGGGCTTCCCTGGTGACGCAGTGGTTGAGAGTCCGCCTGCCGATGCAGGGGACACGGGTTCGTGCCCCGGTCTGGAAGATCCCACATGCCGCAGAGCAGCTGGGCCCGTGAGCCATGGCCGCTGAGCCTGCGCGTCCGGAGCCTGTGCTCTGCAACGGGAGAGGCCACAACAGTGAGAGGCCCGCATACCGCAAAAAAAAAAGAGTAGCCCCGCTTCGCTGCAACTAGAGAAAGCCCGCACGCAGCAACGAGGACCCAACACAGCCAAATATAAATAAATATAAATTAATTAATTTATTTATTAAAAAAAAAGGCTGAAACAGTAGGCTTTTTATTATAGGGCTGGTTTCTTGAAAGTGGAAACCTTTTTTGAGTTCTAAATGAATAAGCGCTTGGAGGACTCAGGACATTTACATCATAAACCAAAGAGTTAGGAGGTATGAAGTTGTCTACGGAAAGGAAACAAGAGGAAGAAAATCTAAGGGCACATGACAGGATTTAGATGCGTAAGAAAGGATCCTACCCTCTGTCCACGCTCCTCAGTCAGCTGAGAGGACAAGAAATTCCCTGCGGGAAGACAGGAAGGACTTGAGGGCAGAGAGGATCCTCACCTCGCTTCCAGCAGGCCTCACTAGGCGACTGAGACGTTGCTCCCCACCCTCCAGGATAGTGAGCATCCAGCACTCTCCTGAGCACCCCCAGCCCCCAAAGCACACAGGAGTGGCTGAGAGAGGGATGGCAGAACAGGAGGGGCCTTGTGTTCAGGACAAAGCTGGCAGAGGTGGGTGCCGACATGGGGCAGCAAGGGAAAGAAGCTGACAACCGGACCAGGGAATTGCCCAGCTCAGCGGATCCTGGGCCAGGGGCCTTTGAGGTCAGTACAACATGCAAATCCCCGGAAAAGAGAAGGAAAATGGAGAGGGGGAAAACCCCTGTACTGACTGAGTTTAAATCTGTAAATTGCAAAGTTTACATAAAAGGTTAAGTCTTAGGCTCTTAAGTGGAAAGGGGACTCAGCAACTAAGTATAGTAATAAGGACATAAAGAGCCCAAGAAATTCATGTTTAATACATTAATGAATACTTACCCTTCTTTAGTGAAGCCCTTTTAATTTGCAGGATGTATCTAGGTGCCAAAAAATAGCTATTCAGCTTGTTTGGAGTTAATTATTTGTGTGGCTCTGATGACTGTGTATTGGCAAACAAGTGCTCCTTTTACCTCTCTGTGATTGTAGATATCACTGAAGTAGCCCCTACCTATATAGAGGCTGCAGATCTGTTAATTTTGCCATTATCAAAGGATGAGATACTTGAATATGTCCATTTTTTAATCAATGAAGTATTTACTCCCTATTTTGTGCAAAGTGTAATTTTAAAATTGTCACTAAGAAAACAAGCACCTAGACCTTAGGATGGTTTTCTTGAAACACCCTCCAAAGAATTACAATCCTTAAACTGAGAACCATAGTGTAAATAGAGAGAGAGAAATTCTACTTTAGATTTGACTAAATATCTAGGAGCAAATGATTTTCTCTTTGTTCACACTCTTTTTTTTTTTTTTAAATGCTATAGTGTCTGAGCTTCACCCCATCAGCACCACATTTTGTTTTTGTTTTTAATTAATTAATTTATTTGGCCATGTCAGGTCTTAGTGTGGCAGGCAGGATCTTCATGGTGGCGCACAGGCTTCTCTCCAGTTGTGACGTGCAGGCTCTAGAGCACGCAGGCTTAGTTGCCCCGTGGCATGTGGGATCTGATTTTCCAGACCAGGGGTCGAACCCACATCCCCTGCATTGGAGGGCAGATTCTTAACCACTGGACCGCCAGGGAAGTCCTGAGGTTTTTTGTTGATGTCATTAACATTCAGATTTTTTAATTTGCTAGACGTATGCGGTGTACAGACTCAGCTCACCTATGGAGATGACCAAAATGGGCCTAACCTACTTACACTCAATCCAAGTAAGCCTAGAGCTGATTTCCTTGTTTTGATACTGGTGAGAAGCTCATGTTTTACATTAGTAATTTCTACCTGTCTCTCTCTCTCCCTAGAAAACAAAAGAATTTTAGTTTGTTCACAAAGAATGCCAAAATAGTCTGAAAAAAACGAAAGCCTTAAGCTCATAAGCACATAATCAGATCTTCCTGCCTTTCATGGGGACTGTTGTTTGTAAATTTTGCTTTATGTTCTAGAAGAACTAAGTGGTGGTGTTCTCACACAATTCTAGTTTTGCAACAAAGTCCGATAAAATGTCATGTTCTCAGCATTCAATATGTGGGTTTTTAAGGGCAGTCTCCTTGCCTTATGTCAAAACCAACTGATAAAACAAAGGAATGTGCTGAAGCCAGCCTGTTTTATTGCATACCTGACACCTTTTGTGGTTGACTTTATTGATGCATGAAAAAAATCTGCAAGCTTGGCTTTCAGGTCACTTCTGATAGTCTTGTGGTCTCTTCTGTTACTTACAAGCTTCGTATTTTGCTTTTCAGTAGTTTGTTTTACTTTTCAGTGAAAATGAGTTGGTAGCTTGAGTGGCACCTATGCTTCAGTTATGCAAAGAATAAAGAGAGATGACTTCTTAGACTTCTTAATCGTATTAATGTGTTCTCGGGGAAGATGGCTGAGGCTGAATGGAACAGAAAGGCAGTTGTGAATGTAGAATTTCTTTTTTTCTTTTGATCACTTCATTCCATAAGAAACAAGAAACCCATGAAACATAAAATTCTAAAAATTAACTTTTAAGCTCAATGTTTAAAAACCAGCTTGTAAATTAGAAACTGGATATTAGTCACCAAGCATGCCAAGCAACTTATTTCTTGCACTCGTAACTCCTTTTTTCAAACTGGTTAAAAACTGATAAGAAGCTTGGGAAACTCTTATCAGTCATTGCAAAAAATAGCTTAACCCATCCTAATCTGGCAAGATTTAAAAGGCCTAAATTCCTTAACGTATTAGGGGATTTATTTATTTTTTCTATTCACTGTGTGCAGAATAAAAATCATTTGTGTTACAATAAATTCAGATTTAAATATCTTCCTATTCATGTGATATACTCTATGAGGGCATTTCCAGCCTATAAAATAGATCGTTGCTTAAACTGATGCTGTAAAACATTGCAGGAAGTACAGGTTAGAATTTGCACATTTGCTCTGAGTGTGTGAATTCCAAGCATGTTTGCTAATGGGAAGGAGGGGCTCTTCCATGGCTGTGTAGCTCTAGATCACGGCCACCTGGGTCTGTTTCCTAGGGACGACTGCCACTGATATTTTGGTGCATAACCTTCCTGTCTTTTCCTCTCTTCATATACATTTTTTAATTTGCAAAATTAATCCCATAGTGTACTTGCTAGTTTGTAATCTTTTTTCATTAACAGTGTCTTATTAATTTAAAAAAAATGGTCAACCATGTCAGATAATCCACCATTTGCTATAATGTAATTTATTAAGCTACAGTTGACCCTTGAAAACACAGGTTTGAACGGTGCAGGTCCACTTATATGCAGAATGTTTTCAAACAGGAAATACTACAGTACTACCTGATCCGCTGTTTGTTGAATCCAAGGATGCAGAACCGAGGCTGTGGAGGAAATAACGGATGTGGAGGAACCACTCCTGAGGAGAGTTGACAATATATTATACTCAAATCTTCTACTGCGAGGAGGGTCAGCGACCCTAACCCCCTTAGTTATTCAAGGTCAACTCTTCTCTCCTATTGTTATACACTTAGATTATTTCCAATTTTTACCTATTGTAAATATTGTTGTGACTAGCATCCTTGAACTTAAATCTTTGGGCATATCCTAATTATTTACTATAGATAAATTCCTAAAAGTAATATTATTGGGTCAAAAGACAAATATTTTTAAATAATCACATATGGTATTACCACCCTAAGATAACCACTGCCAACAATTTGATGCATATCTTTAGTCTTTTTAAAAATGAATATGTATGTGCATGAATATACGTTTTTTTTGGGGGGGGGAAGTTGTTACTGTGTTATGTATAGGAGGGGATGTACTGAAGAATTTTAAGCAGAGGAATGATATGATCTGTTTTGTTTGTTTGTTTGTTTTGCCGCGCCACTCAGCTTGCAGGATCTTAGTTTCCCAACAATGGATCGAACCTGGGTCCCGGCAGTGAAAGTGCCAAGTCCTAATCACTGGACCACCAGGGAATTCCTGATTTTCATTTTAGAAGGATCACCCTGGCTGCCCCGTTAAAGATAGACTGTCAGTGAGCCAGAGCAGAGGCGGAGCCCAGGGCGGAGTCTGTTGCAGTGATCCAGGAGACAGGTCCGAGTGGCTTGCAGCAGAAGGCAGCACTGGAGGGAGTGAATGGAGGTCAGATTCTGGATATCTTTTTTGCAGGAAGGCAGACTGGATGTGCAGTACAAGAGAAAGAAAGCAGTGCAGATTAACTCCAAGTTCTGGAGGCCTGAGCAATTGGAAGGATGGCATTGACACCAAGTGACAGGGGAAAGGCTGTAGGTGGAGCAGGCTTGGCGAGAGGGAAGAACAGGAATTTCATCTGGAGAGAGTGAGTTTGAGGTGTCTAGTGGGTATCCAAGTGGAGAGGTCCAGTAGGCTGCTGAATACGACTTTGGAGTTCTGGGGTGAGTAGCTGTTGGAAATACACACTTGGGAATCATTGGCCTATAGATGATATTAAAAGCCAGGAGACTGGGTGAGATTACCAAGGGAGTGAGTACAGACCAAGAGAAGAGGAACTAGACTAGAGAGGGGGAGTAGGACAACGTGAAAGCACTTACTCTGCACCGGGCACTGTTCTGTGTGCTTTGCATAGATTACAGGGTGACTCGTTTACTCTCCAAAAAACTCAGCGAGAGGGTACCATTATTATCCCCATTTTACAGAGGAGGAATCTGAGGCATAGAAAGATTGTCAGTAAAACAATAACTGTTTCCTATTATGAACTGATGAAATAAGTTTTAACTCCCTTTTTCAATAACGCAAACTTATTTTGAAATAAATCATGTGAACTTTTTCTGCACAGGCTTTACCCATCATGTCTCAAAAATCTTCGCAATTATACATTTTAGTTATACTTTAAAGAATCAGCATGACTACTCTGTTCAAAGGTGCTTTTCTTTTCAGCTGACCACACATTCTAGGGTAGAGTATTGAGGAGAGACCAATAAAAAGAAAAGCTTATGTTCAAAAAGGAGAGAAGCAGAGCCATATTTAGTGGTCGATATTTCTTAAGGATATGTTTCTTGCTTGCATGTGTCTCTTCCTCAAGACTCATGCATTTTCTAATTATATTTGAAGATGGGAGAGGCAAGTTAATAAAGGGAAATTGGCATCATTCCTACCACCTCACCCTATAACATAATCAGAATATCTCAATGGGACAGTTTCCAAGGCCATCGTTACTCTTAACAGAAATGTACAAAAGACGGGGAAAGACAAAAAGCACTATGGTGGGTTAATCATTACAGAAGGCTACGAGAAAAAAATCTTTGAAATTGTCCCCTTGGTACCCTGGAGATTCTTACATCTTGGGACAAGGATGCAGATGAATGAACTTGCAATATGCTTTTCCACCTTCTCCTCTTCTTTGGGAAAAGGGTTATTGTGAAAGGGGAGGTGGGTAGGAGAACTTGCAAAATAGCTTTTCAGACAGATCAATTTTAGGAAGAAGAACAAATGGAAATTGGGGATCTGGAAATAAAATTTTCCCTGCCACCAGTGCTTCTTGGAAAATTTCTACATACTTTTGGGGGTTCCTGTAAGTCAAATTGAAGATGGTTGTCTTAATTCCAATGGGGAAGAAATAAAGAGCGAAATCTTAAAAAACCAGAAGCAGCTGCAGAGGCATTCCTCTACCGAGCCCAAAATATGAGATAATGGATAAATGTGTATATTTACCTAACTACCAGAGAGCAGCACATTATTTACGCATGACCCTTAAGTAACAATATCAGGAAAAGCAGATCCAGAATGAGCTTAGAGATGTGAAAAATAGTAGAAAACCAAAAAGGGTCCTTTTAAGGTCATGTTCATAGCAAGAACAAAAACACAAAGACTCTGGGGAAAGATGATGTAATGTTAAAAAGATAACAGAGAAAGCAGAACTAACCAAAGTCTCTTTTTCTCCATTCTTATCTCAATAATTACCTTCAGATGGAAAGGGGAAACGAGTTATGGTAGGACAGAACCTAAATTCAAGAAAGGTAAGAAATAGGAGATATTTTTTAAAGTTAGTTATTTTACTGAGCTTATTTTTATGCCCAGATACATTGTATCCTGAGATATTTAGAGAACTTGTAATTGTAATCATGCAACCATGGTTAACAATCTTAGAAAATAATTTTATGAACAGAAAGTCAACTGCATTCATTAAGAATCAGAACTGTCAAACTAACCTTACATCTAGGAACTTACTACTCAACTTACAAACGAAGGTTTGTATTTTTTTCATTTAATGTTATATTGGAGCAGTTCACCAGTATTCCTCATTAAACATTCTACTGTACTATAATTCTAAATAGCTAAATAATGCTCAATTATATGAATATACCCTAAATTACATAACCAATCCCCCATGGTCCACTGTTTCACATTTTTAGCTTTTAAAAACCATGCTGGGGTTATGATAATTTTATGTAAAATTTTGTAAATTATTTTTTAAATTTTAGGTCAAATACCCAGAAAAGGAATAAATGAATCAAAGGGCTTCATATTTCAAAGGCCTTTTTTAGTACCAAAATTGCCTCCAGAAAGAAGTACCTATTTATATTCTCAATAACAATATATGAATGCCTATTTTTCCAACCCTTATCATTATTGGATTTTGATAGAAAAAAGTTTTCGGTGTTTTTTAAAGATTTTTTTGATGTGGACCGATTTAAAGTCTTTGTTGAATTTGTTACAGTATTGCTTCTGTATCATGTTTTGGTTTTTTGGCCACGAGCCATGTGGGATCTTAGCTCCCTGACCAGGGATTGAACCCTCACCCCCTGCATTGGAAGGTGAAGTCTTAACCACTGGGCCACCAGGGAAGTCCCGGGGATTTTTTAATTGTGGCAAAATATACGTAATATATAAAAATTACCACTTTCACCATTTTTAAGTGTACCGTTCAAGTAGCACTGAGTACATTCACAATGTTGTATAACCATCATAACTATCTATTTCCAGAATTTTGTCATCATACCAAACAGAATCTTTGTACCCATTAAACAAAGAAAAACTTTAAAATAATTTTTAAAAATTTCGCCCTTCTTTTTCTATATGTTATCCAATCCCATTAGCAATACCCTTCCCCCTTCCTAAGATCTTGAAATTCTTCTGTATTAGTCAGAATAGGACAGGCTATACTGTGGTAACAATCAACTCCCAAATCTTGTGGCTTACCCAACAAGGCTTTATTTCTCACTCACGTTACATAATCTATGCCAGTCAGTGAGTATATCTGCTTCTCCGTCTCTCAGAAGTTCAGGCTAATAGAGGCCCAATCATTTCATTGCTTCGCCTTTTGGAACAAGAGGACTTCACGGTTACTAAGGCAGGGCAAGAAAGTGCAGTAGAGCCTTGTACCAGCAATTAAATGCCTCAGGCTGGAAACAACACATGTCTTGACTTGTTTCTCCAGTGTGTGCCATGGGCTACTAGGTTCCCCTCTCAGAATATAAAAGGGTATGTAACTGTTTTCTCTTCTAGCTCAGCCACATAACCAATTCCAAGTGCCCTACAATTTCCCTGAAGGTCCATTGCCTTCTAGTACCAATCTAGGTATCTACTGCTTCTTGGGTTGCAAAGAAAAAAAAAAAGATTCTGGCAACTTAAGCAAAAAGGCATTTCATTTGAAGAATGTGGGGTGCTAAAGGAAGCCTGAAGAACCAGCCTGGGAACTAGAAGCTGGGTAGCCTGCCAGGCAGCAGGTCTCTTTTGACACTCTTGGCTGGACAGATGAACTGTTTCTCCTGTCAGTGCTTTACTGGGCTCAGGAGTCAAAGTCCTGGGAAGGAGAGTCCAGTTGGCTGAGGGTAGGTCACGTGCTCAGCCTTTGGCAGCGGCAGGCCTGAGAGGCGGGGTTAACAGAAGGAGGCTCCAGGGATCTCTGGATTCCCTAGTGTGAGGCAGGCACACGCATTTTACCGAGACTCCATGCTTTGTGGGAAAATGATTACTCAGGTGGAAATCAGTGTGCTCTGGGGAAGTGGGAGTGAAGGGAAAATGCCAGTGTCCACCACTGAGAGCTAAAGCACGATCAGATTAATGGCATCAAAGCCCGTGAACCCGAGTCTGCTGAGTTGATATGTGCTGATTTGTTTTGCTATTTTCAATTATTAGATTGATTCTTTTTTTCCCCCTCTGTAACGAATAGCCCGAGGCATATACATCTAAAAAAATTATTTTCTTAGGACAAATTGCCAGATCTGGAACTGTTGCATCAAAAGATATGAGTATCTACACATGTTCATTTTTTATTTTACTGAAGTGACCATGGACTCTGAGAATATGTCCCTAGTCATGGCAGATGGGCTTTCTAGTGACAGGATAATTGCCTGCTTGAAGGTCATCCTACGGAAACCTCTCTCTGGGTCATGCCAGGGGCATCTGGGCTGCTGGGAAAAACATACTCTTTAGAGCTCTTCTCTTTCCTTCAACATTTGTTTTATATCCATTGCTCTCTGGATAAAATAAACTGCAGCGTCACTGCTTAGGTCAGTTGATCCACGTTATAGGAAAGAGGGTAACATTTGCCTGAGGGACCCATAGGCACTGGGAGTGCCTGCTGATATACATCAGCAAATATAAGATGGGGCACCCAGCTCCCTTTTCTCCACGCCAGGTCTCTCCAAAAGCTGAGGGCAGGGGAAGCAGTGATTGCATGAGGACAGGGCACACCACCTGGGGAGGGTACCGCTTGTGTGCCTTGACCTACATCTTAAGCCAGGTTCTTCTAACTCCAAACTTGAAAAGATAAGAGTCCCAGATTTTTCAGAGGATTTTAACTTAAATGAGAGAGAATTGGAAAATCCCTCCCGCTTCCCTGCCCACACACTCATTCCCAATTCCCCCACCCCAGCTTCACTGGAAACATCCCCTTCTCAGCCGGACTACCAGGGTGGCTGGACCAAGCAGCAGTGAACTTTGTTTTGTAATTATCCATGTGTCAGCTTATTCCCCATGGCTCGAGCATATTAGATTGTAAACACCTTGAGATTAGGGACTGTCTGACCTTAGTATTCCCTGCAGGACTCTCCACAGTAGCTTGCCCAATCCAGGTATGCAATCAGTATTTGCTGACTGAATATCCTTAGGTAAGTGGAGTAGTTCTAGAACTTCCTTGGGGTTCCAAACTCTTCCAAGTTATGATGTCTAGGAGTGTTGGGAAAGGGAGCTCTCCCTAGAAGCAATCAGGGAACCCTGGAGGGGTTCTGAAACCCACGCTTAGTGTTTTTTTTTTTTTTCTTTCTTTGTTTTTTTAGTTTTGGCCACACAGTATGGCTTGCAGGATCTTAGTTCCCCAACCAGGGATGGAACCCACGCCCCCTGCATTGGAAGCGTAGAGTCTTAACCACTGGACCATCAGGGAAGTCCCTCACACTTAGTGTTCTTCAGCAAAGAAGTGAGTCTGGTGCAGAAGCAGGTGGGATGGGCCCTCACTCCGTCTTCAAGGGCTGTATCTCAGCCCATGGTGCTCCAGCCACAGAGCCTTTTTCAGTTTCCTGTTCTAGTTCTTTGACAGCACTTTCCCTGGGAACACTTCTTCCCTCTCCGCGTCACATCCATTTCACCTCTACCCATTAACTCCTCATCCCACAGATATCAGCTCCATTGTCAGTTCCTTAGTGACATCTCAGAATAGGCCAAATTCCCATTTAACACCTGCGCGGCTCTTCCCCAGCACTTATCAGGATTTTCAATTAATATTTACATTTGTGTTTGTAATTACTGATACATGCTTTCTCTCTGACTGGAGACTCTTGCTCCTTGAGGGCATGGATTGTGCTGGTTTTGTTTGCTGTTTTCTTCCAGGTTCTAGCACACTGCCGGGCATATATATAATGGGAGAACAGTTACTGTTAGAGGCACAGGTAACCATTTCTCTACACCACATGGGTTTACGCTCTGCAATCCTGGGAGACACAGAGTGTATTAGGGTTCTCTAGAGAAACGTCATCAACTAACAGGAGATAATATATATTTATATCTATATATCAATAGATATCTAGATATCAACATATTGATATTGATATAGATATATATGGAGAGAAAGAGAGAGAGAGAGATTGAGATTTACTATAGGAATTGGCTCACGCAATAATTATGGAGGTTAAGAAGTCTCACAATCTGTCATTTGCAGGCTGAAGAACCAGGAAAGCTTTGGTGTAAATCCCAATCCAAGTCTGAAGCCAGAGAACAAGGAGCAGCAATGTCCAAGGGCAGAGGAAGATGGATATCCCCGCTTAAGAAGAGAGAGGGAATTTACCCTTCCTCTGCCTTTTCTATTCAGGCCCTCAGTGGATAGGATGATGCCCGCCTGCATTGGTGAGGGTGATCTTTTTCACTCAGTCTACTGATTCAAATGCTCATCTCTTCTGGAAACACGCTCCTAGACACACCCAGAAATAAAGTTTACCAGCTCTCTGGGCATCCCTTAGCCCAATCAAATTGACACACAAGAGTAACCATCACACAGAAATTCTGGCTTGACCCTCAGTAGAGCTTATGCAATGTGGTGCTCTCAGAATAGAATTTCTCAAATTGCATTACCCAGATTACTAGTTCATGAACTCTTAATAGGGTTCTGTGAAGGAAAAATTTTCTTTTAAAAATATAGATGTAATGAAAATGTCAGACACACTTGGACAGCTATTTATTCTGTGATAATTTATCTTTAAGAAAACATACACTCCAAACTGCTAACATTGGTTATGTATGGGGAGGAGGTTTTTCTGCTCTCCCCTCGTTATACGTTTCTGTTATAATGTATCTGAACCTAATTCTAACTGACTCACAGCCTGAAACATATCCAAAGATAATGTTCAGTGGAATCCATATTTGACTTTATAGGTAGCAACTTTGTGACTCATCAGGGAAAGACAATATTGTATGTAGTGGAACCTACATAAAGGGAAGGTTTCATCTGAGTTAACCTCTTTTATCTAGACTGGAACCTGACCAACTTTTATTGATTCAAATCCTTAACTCATCCAGGCACTGATGAGTGCCCACCTGCCAAACTGACGTGCATACTTGAATATCTCCCAGGCACCTTAAGCCTAATGAGTCTGAAACTGAAACTGATCTTGCCCATCCCAGTCACCAACACCACATGGACTCCTTATCCCATGTTTTCTTTGCAGTCAGTGTTCAGTAGAGTTCATAGCTGTCTACCTAACTTATCATGCCAGGAGCCTGGGGCCATCTTTGGCACCTTCTTCCTCATTTCTATATCCAGGTCTTTGTCAAGTCCCAGAATCTCCCTCTAAAATACATTTGGATCTATTACTCTCTGTCTCCACTGTCACTTGGAGGGTGAAGCTGTACCATTTTTTGCCCAGACAACTCCAAAAGCCTTCCCTCTGGATTCCCATTCCCTATGCAGCACCTGGAGAGAAAAGACAAACCAGATCACGATACCACCATGCTGAAACCTCTTCAAAGGCTCCCGATAGCATTAGGATACAATCCCAAATCCTATTGTTAACAAAAATAATCAATAAACAATCTATAATAGGAATAGAAAAGAGTTTCATTTGAGCCAAACTGAGGACTATAGCCCAGAAGACAGTCTCTCAGATAACTCTGAGGAACTGCTCCAGAGAAGCATGGTTTTCAGTGCAGTTTTATGCCTTGTCAGAACAAAGAACATCAAATAAATCATGGATACATTCCTTCAAGTTTTCAAGAAAAAAAAAAAAAAAAGACCCAAACAAACCAGATCAGCAGGAACACAGTGAGTTAGTGTGGCCTTGGCCCCTGGGAAAGGAGTCTTATCATCAAATGAGTTCCAGCATTGGTGTCCCAGAAAGGGAGGCATTGAATCTTTATTTTTAACATGGACATTCTTATCTTCTGGTCAATGCACCCTTTTCTTTAAAAATTAAAGCAGATGTACAATGTATGTCTGATAAGCCACAAACAGGCTATTTTAGCATAAAATTTGAGTTAACTCATGTATAACCCAGTAAGACTTCCCCATACCTCCCATACGTGGAAATTTCTTTCATCACTATATATGGCCTGTGAGGCTCCACCAGATCTGACCCCTGCTGACCCTCCACCACCCGCATTGTCTTGAGCTAGTTTCTCTCACTCACTGGGCTTGAGCCTCCTGACCTCCTCTTTTAGTCTCTGGAATGTACCAGACTCTTTCCCATCCCAGGGGCTCCCCTGCCTGGATTCCTCTGCTCCCACCCCCTATTTAAGGGTCACCCCCTACTGATTCTTCTGGTCACTGTTTAATGACACCTTCAATGAGGCCTTCTTAACCCCACTCCCAATTTATATGCGGACACTTCATACTGAATATTATATGTGGTGTTTTGTGGTCGGCTTCTTTCATGTAGCATATGTTTTTAAGGTTCATCACGTTGTAGCATGCATCAGTACTCCATTCCTTTCTATTGTAGATGAATTATTCTGTTGTATGGATACACACATTTTGTTTACCCACTCATCAGCTGGTGGACATTTGGGTTGAGCCCACTTTTTGGCTATTATGAACAATGCTACCAAGAACAAGCATTTGTGTGGACATATGTTTTCATTTCTCTTGGGTATGTGCCTAGCGAGTGGAGTTGCCAGCTCATATTGCTAAGTCCATGTTTAACACGTTGGGGAAGTGACAGCGGCCCCTCTTTATGAGGAAAGGTCTAGGATTTTGCCCAGAGGGTTGCATGCCTGTCAGTGTTTGGTTGTTTTGCAAGGCCCTCACTGTTTACACCCCTCCTATTCCTGAGTGTCTTTCCCCCTTTTATTTGCCTCTTTTATTTTCTGCTCTGTAGACTCCAGTCCCCCAGCTGATTGTAGCCGGAACCAGGCTTTTCAACGGGTGAAAGTTATTTGTAAAACGTTTTGAACTCTCTGGAGGATGGCCATTAAAGTAATAATGTTTATCTGTGGGCTAGCCACTCACAGCGCTGTTTTGTAACGAAAATCTTATTGAGTAGGAGGCTTATTTAACTTGTTTCTGAGGGTTACAATCCTACAACATGCCATCCAGAGCCTCAATTACCCTACTCCGAGTTTGAACGTTTTAAAGAATCACTTTGAAGTCGCTTGGTGACATTATTAGTGAACCTATATATGTAAACATATGTTGTGAGCCTGTAAAAATGTATGTAGAGTTCCTGGTGGTGCCTGGCACATAATAATTGCTTAATAAACTGTTAGCTGCTAATTACTAAAAGTTACTCTAATGAACAATCGGTTTCTTTGAGGTAAGGATTTCAAACATTTAAAATGTCTTAACATTTTGGGGACACATTTGAGTTGTTTCAGGACACATGGAATAGTACCCTTGTTCCATCTGCCCTGACAAATTCTCCTTTGATCATCACCCCCGCCTCGCGAAAACCAGAGAACCTGGCATTCGTTGTCAGGTGGTTATACTTAGCATAATAAAGATCGACTCTACCTACCCAGGCAAATTTAATCTGCTGAATAAAACAGAACCCTTCCGTGGTTTAGACACCTTCTCCCCTCCCCCCCAAGTCGTTCAGTGTGGATACACAGAAGAGTGTAAGAGTAGCTGTCTGGCCCATAAGAAAATGCTCCCTGCTCTTAAAAAGCTTTCAATCTAAAGCGGAGATTTACACGCATTTTACTTTAGATGGGGATCGAGAGTGGGGAAGAAACAGCCATGAGTGTGAGTCCATTCACAGCTCAGGGTCCGTCCCGGTTCCATGAGATAGTTGTCCATCGTTTTCCCCTAGCAAGCCAGACCTGAGTTAAATCGCCCGGCTGCGGGGATTTACAGATGCTCTGAAGACGCCCCTTCCTGGCCCGGGTCAAGTTCCCCGCTTCGGGGAGCCGACAGTGAGTCACCCCGAAGAAGGGCGTTAAGAAAAGGGAGGCGCCCGCGCCCGGAGGAGAGCCGCGGGGCGAAATTCTAGACCAAGGAAGCCTCGGAAGGAAGAGGAGGGGCCACTGCGCGTGGGAAGAGAAGGAAGAGGCATCTGGGGAGGAGGAAAGGAGGGAAGGGAGGGAAAGGAGAGAAGGAAGGAGGAAGGCGGAGGAAGGAGAAGGGGGCGAGCGGCTAGCGCGGGAGGGGAGTGGGCGGGAGTCGCCGGGGCGGGGCGGGCTTGAGCCTCGGGGAGGGCGTGCGGCGCCGGGGCCGGGCGGGGCCGCGGCGCCCGAGTTTCGGCGGGGGCTGGCGGGATCGGAGCTCCGCCGGGATCGGAGCGCCGCATTCTCGCTCGCCTCGGCGGCGCTGCTCCGCACGGCCGGGCTCACCCTCGCGGGGCATGTCCGCGCTGCTCTCGCCGCGCGCCTGGGACTGCTAGCTTCTCGGGCGCTTTCTGCGCGCGGGGCCCCGCACCTGGCCCTGAAGCCCGGCTCGCGCTGTGCTCACGGACCGCCGCCGTCATGGGGCTGCAGCCCCTGGAGTTCAGCGACTGCTACCTCGATAGCCCGTGGTTCCGGGAGAGGATCCGCGCCCACGAAGCGGAGCTGGAGAGGACCAACAAGTTCATCAAAGAGCTCATCAAGGACGGCAAGAACCTCATCGCGGCGACCAAAAGTAAGTGGGGACCCGGGCGCGGGCGGGCTGAGGCGCGGCGAGGCCGGGAAGAGCCTCTCCCGGAGGGAGACCGACCGTCCGGTGCCTGGGGCCGGCAGCCGGAGGATCAGGAGATTGATCCGGGACCCGGAGGCCCCGGGGTCGTTCCTCCGCGGCTCCCCGAGCAGCCAGGGGCGAGTCCCCTTTCCCGTCCCTGCCCTGCGCGGCGGCTGGAGCCGGGAGCCGTGCGTGCGAGCGCGCCACCCGCCAGCCCCGCTGCCCCGACCCGGCTCCTTGCGTTCCCCGCTGGACCCGCCCGGGGGCAGGTTCTGTTACCCCCTAGAGCTTATCACTGTCTCTCCCGAAACAGACACATAAGTTTCACGGGTCTTGTCAAGTTCTTTTGAGAGATCACGAGACTGGGGATTCTTTGAAAACCTGCTGGGTGTTGAATTGTTCAGAAGGCCCTTAAGCCGTACGCTTTCCGTGTCATTTTCGGATCGCCTGCGACAGTCTCGTCCCGGGTCCCTTACTGTGCTCAACCCGAAAGTCCACCTGGCGTTGTGCTGCCTTCCGCACATTCCTCCCCTCCTCCTGCGCCGAGGACGGTTCAAAGATTGGGGCTTGTGAGGCTGTGCAGACAGCCTGCCCTCTGGCCCCAGCGAGCACTGCCTGCAAAGAGGGAATTTCACCCCGGTTAAGCTTAATGTTTTCCTCCCCTCTCCTCCTCCATCTTTTAACTCGGAAGTGGCCACACAGGAGACCACAATTAATTAGTTGATTATCTGAAAAGAGTCTTCCTAGGAGGGAGGGGGCCTGAAATTCGTGCTGAAACACTGAGTTGGCTGGAAATGGGGAGACATTAGCTTGAGTGAGGAGGTGCGCAGCCTGACCACACGTGTAACCCATAGCCGGTTCTGAGGAAGCCTGTGAGTGCTCCCTTTTCCCTCTTAAAAAGACCTACCCATATAGCAGACTGGGAAAAAGGCCCCGTGTCATTCCCCCCCCCCACCTTTTGCATTAAGGAAGATGAAAACATACTGAACAGACTGTCTCAGGTGCCCAGCCCAGTGCCTATTCGTTGAATGAATGAGTTGAAAGAAGTACGTCTTCATGGGTAGAATTCAGTGAGCCACGTCCCTCGACTTCTCTGGATGTTGTCCGGTTTCTTTTGCCTCTGTGACCTCTTTGGTGTTGCAAAACGAGGACTGGGCATCACTTTGTTTGGGACATGTGATTGGTGGGCATATTTGGTTGGTGGCTCTCCAGTGCCTTGGCATTGGGTATGTGTGTTGGGATGGAGGTGGGGGGGCTGTAAATAGGTAGGAGTGAGTGGAGAAAGGAGGAGAGAAGGGTATGCGGTGCCTCTGTGTGTGTGTGTGTGCGCGCGCGTGCGTGTGGGTATGTGTGTGTAGTGAACAGGAGAGGGAGGACTCTCCCTCTGTAGTTTGGTCTTAACTAGCGTCACTGGGTAGGGGAGTGCCCCTTCTCTCTTACCGGCTGTAGCAGCTCCCTCTGGGACCAGGGGCATGAGGAGGGAGGCTTTGGTATGGAGAGAGGTAGATGGCAAAGCCAGTTTGGCCACTGGTAGAAAGCTATTTATGTGACTGCATATTCGCTCTTCTGCCAACAGAACACATGCCCGGTGTTCCAGCAGCAGCTAGTGCATCTGGGGGGCCAGCTGTCAGCCTTCCCCTCCAGAATGTAGACTTTCTTGAGTTTGCGAATTGGCTCCTTACTCCTTTTGATTCTTGCCCTTTACCATAGGAAACATAATTTACGCTCATCCTCTAGAGATCAACCAGAAAGTATCTCTTTTCTCGTTGTGTGTAATTAACTTAAATTCTTTTCCAGAGGAGGACAGAGATACAGCTTTAGCTCACACGCTTGTGGCAAGTTAGGGGGACCTGGCCTTTGCCCCACTTGCGCCGTAAAGTTGACGTCGAGCTCCTATCAAGACTAAGAGCCCTGGACATAAGTCAGGACACCTGGGTGTAATTCGCCTTCACTGTTAGAGCCTGGCTACAGGACAGTTGGGCAGGTCATTTTTGTGTTCAGTTTTTCTTGTCCTACTTCTTGGAGGCATCAGTAAGATTCTGCAGTGTTTGGAAATGGCTTGATTAGGTCATTTGAAATTGCAGTCTAGGTCAATCGTTGGCCTAACCAGTTGAGCTTTTCTATAACATCTGAGAAAAGCTCAAGAGGTTGAGGCAGGACCTGAGACAAAGGGGGAGCTACAGAAAGGAACAATCAGCTAGGTCAGACTGATTATATTTTCAGATGTTTTGCGCTTTGTTTTGCAAGAACGGCGTTTTGTGCATTTTCAGAATTGCATGTTTAAGTGATTTCTGCTTTTAATTACCCTGTAAGATGCCTCCTCCACGCGCTAAATACATGTTGGATTTATGTAACTTTGATGTCTTGATGCTTTGGTTTTTTTTTTTTTAAATTTCTTAGTCCTTTGGGAATGTGTAATCTCTGAAAATTATGAAAACATCCCTGCTACCAATACATTTCTAAATACAAAACTGACGACCATATTGTTACCTCCGTGTAGAATGTCTTGATGCTTTGCATAATCCACAGATATTTAAAGAAGTTGGAGGTGACTTCTGTGGGACCTGAAAGTTTATTGCCGAGTTCAATTATGTAGCGATCAGCAAATATTTAACATCTACAGTTTGTTAAATATTGGGCTTGAGACACAGAGGAAAGAAGGTAGAGGCCCTTGTCCTTGAGGTTATTGTCCTGTAGTTGAATTCAGTTCAATCTAGGGAACATGTTTGAACTGCTGCATGCCTTGTGCTAAGTTCTTGAAGAAGTGAAGGATACACAGACACACATATTAAAGGATTCAGAAGATTCAGTGGCAAGTTTTCTAACTTTGACAGAAACAAGAGTATGTTGTAGGTTAGAGTGGAAGTTTGGGAACTCATTGGTGTTTTAAGGAAGGGATAGAACCTTGTAGAACCTTGTCAGATTGGAAACAGCTGAGAAGAAACCAGGCGCTCCCCCCCCACCACCACCACCGCCGCTGCCACCGTGTCTGAGGAGGATGAGAAGACCAGTTTGGCTGGAATGGCGATGATTTCATTTGGGGGAGTAGAATGAGCTTCATGGAAAGGTCAGTTTAAGATTGTGGAAGCCATAAAAGTGGGCTTGGAATGTGGGCTTTATCCTGTGGAGAATCACTGACATAACGGGAAAGAGATGGTTTAGAGGCTGTGTATGGTATCTGTCTGTGTGTCAGGTGGTTTTTGGAGATAGCAGTGGGGCTGGGGAGGGGCTGCGGAGCAGAGAGTCTGGGACCACTGATTTATGTGGTGGATTTGGAGATCATTCACTCAGTTCAGTGGAGTCTTTGTTTAAATGGTTTTATTAGCCCTTTTTCTTTTTTCACTCCTTTCCTAGAATAATCAGCGTCTTCTTTCAATACAATTTAAACTTTTGTGAGCCTTTCGTAGGATGTCTATGTAGTTGCAGATGCTTATGATTCGTAGAAATGCATAGTCTGTTTACCAGAAACAGCAATAAGCTACATGTACTTTTCTCATAAATTTTACAATTAGGTGTTCTTTTTCTTTTTTAATTTATTTAATTTATTTTAATTTTTGGCTGCGTTCGGTCTTTGTTGCTGCGTGCGGGCTTTCTCTGGCTGCAGCGAGCGGGGGCTACTCTTCATTGCAGTGCTTGGGCTTCATTGCGGTGGCTTCTCTTGTTGCGGAGCACGGGCTCTAGGCGCATGAGCTTCAGTAGTTGTGGCTCTTGGGCTCTAGAGCTGGAGGCTCAGTAGTTGTGGTGCACAGGCTTAGTTGCTCTGCGGCATGTGGGATCTTCCCGGACCAGGGCTTGAACCCGTGTCCCCTGCATTGGCAGGCAGATTCTTAACCACTGTGCCACCAGGGAAGCCCCAATAAGGCATTCTTGAAAGAATATGTTTTGTTCTAGAGAAGGAAATATACTTTTTAAACAAATAGTCCTCACAGTTCTTAAGCACTTACATAGCTAAGTAGAAGGCTATTTAGTAAACTTATATTGCGTGTGTGTGTGTGTGTTTGTGTGTGTGTAAGCTGGAGGGGTCCTCATAAGTGAGGCTGCTCTCATCACAGACGTGGAGAAGGATGTTAGTGGTGGCCAGGACTAGAACTTGAGTCTTTCAAGTCTTGGTTTTGGTACTTCTTTAGGCCTTGATGTTTTAATGATTTTTGCCTTGTTTTTCTCAGGACAACATGAAAGTTCCCTTTTGCTGTCTTTGTATTTATTGTTCCAGAAACATGGTTCACGTGGTAATTCCTTTTGGGGAAATTTCCCAGGTTGCTCTTGCATGGAAACATAGGGAGATTCAGAAGACTTAAAAGAATTTCACTTTGTAAACTTCAGCCTCGGTCTCCTTATTTGTAAAATGGGACTGTTGCATATAGCCTTGAGGATTGAACCGCATGTGCCAAAGTGTTTTTAAAACACAAGTGTGAAGCGGTTGTGTAGCCTCTATTGTTTGCCCAGCTATTATTTTTTTTTCTGACAATCCAAATTTTGTTCAGGTGTCTACACTCTTTCCCAAGTGACTCACAGAAAGGTGATTAGGGATAATTCTGATTAGTCTGACCCAGAGGTTCTCAATCCTGAGCATGGCTAACCATTAGAATCACCTGGGGAGCTGTAAAAAACGTGCAGTTGGGATTGAGAAACACTGAGCTCTAACAACTCAGCACGGTAAACCTATTTTCTGGGCTGGTAATTGGATAAATGAGGATGTGTCTCAGTTCTGACCAGTGAGACATGATAGGAAGTCTGCTGGAGACTTTGGGAAAGGTTTTCTTTTGTGTGAGAGGAGACTCGTAAAAAGGGTTCTTGACTCTTCTGTGATGTCTGGTTGTGTTGCCTGGAGCTGCTCCTGCCATCTTGGGACGGTGAGTGGAGCCAAGGTAAGGACCGTTGGAGCAGAGAGGTAACTGAATCTGGGTTTTTGATGCGGTCATGGAAGCCACAGATGGTTCTGTGCCTGAGCCTACCTCTGGGTAGCTTGTTAAATGATATAAGCCAGTTTGAGTTGGGTTTTCTGCTACTTTACACCCCCTAATTTTTTTTTTTGGCTGCACCACGCAGCTTGTGGGGTCTTAGTTCCCCCACCAGGGATTGAACCCGGGTCCTCGGCAGTGAAAGTGCAGAGTCCTAACCACTGGACTTACAGGGAATTTCCAACACCCTAATTTTTTTTTTTTTTTTTTTTTTTGCGGTCCGCGGGCCTCTCACTGTTGTGGTGAAAGTGCAGAGTCCTAACCACTGGACTTACAGGGAATTTCCAACACCCTAATTTTTTTTTTTTTTTTTTTGAGGTCCGCGGGCCTCTCACTGTTGTGGCGTCTCCCGTTGCGGAGCACAGGCTCCGGACGCGCAGGCTCAGCGGCCATGGCTCACGGGCCCAGCCGCTCCGCGGCATGTGGGATCTTTCCGGACAGGGGCACGAACCCGTGTCCCCTGCATCGGCAGGCGGACTCTCAACCACTACGCCACCAGGGAAGCCCCCAACACCCTAATTTTGATGGAGAGATATAATTGTAAATTTTGGGCTGATGCTTCAGTTAAGTGGAATTTAGAGAGGCATGGAAGTGAAATACTATTTAAATTACAAATATATTTTTACCCCAAACGGACAAGAAGACTTATCTATATTCTTTGCCCCAAAGAAATGACTGTGGACCCCCTACAACTCAGGGCATCACTTGGGGGTAAGTCTTCAACTCTCACTTGGGGTCTTACTAATGGGCCGGTCTCTAAAGCTAATGTAGATTTGCTGTGAAAAGATTTCCTATCTGGCTGGAACTGGGATGTGGACACAGAAGGGCTCTAAAAGCTTTCATTGCTTTACTCTCTGCAGGTGGTCCTTGTCTGCATTTAGAGTAGTTCCAATTTACGGCCCTCCACCAGCTGACCCTGTTTGTATGGAATGTTTGCTGGGTCTGTGAGTCTTCTGCTGTTCTGAGTTTTCCCGCCACGTTGCCTTTTCCCTGCCTTCCCATCTACTGGGGTTCCTTTGACCACCTCCTCTTCAGTCTGTTTTTGAGATGGGGGGGACCAGGAGCATTGTTGACTTCTGGAAGAGGGAGAGGGCACAGGAGGAGGGCATTTTTGTGTTTTAATGTTGAACATGGCTGATGAGACAGTGTAGTAGAGAAGATTAAGAGCATGCTAAGGCGCTGCCTTTCACGCTGGAAACCTCAGTCACGTTGCTTAGCTTTTCTGTATCTATGTTGTCCAACAGAAAATGGAGATAATTCTACTGTCTACCATGTAGCAGTTGGGTTGAATGAGTGCGTACATGTAAAGCGTTTCAAATAAGCACTCAAACGTGAACAATCATGATGTCCTAAATTGCAGGTATATGTTTTAATATGCAGGCCCTTTTCTTGCCTGAAAGACGGATGCTCTGGCCCAGAGACTAGCGTCTAACTTTTTAGCGCTCATTACCCCTAAGAATGTATTTGTCCAAATCATCATGACCAGTGACCAAGAAGAAAGACAAAGTGGTCAAAGTCTGGTAAGGCTTTGAAAGTTTAAACGTAGCTCAGTATGCTGGAAAGTCTGGCAGGTAAGTGGATGAATCAAAGCTAAGTGGTATCTTGGGAAAATATGTCCCAGAATTTGTTTCTGAGTCACAAAGATCTGAGGGTGATGTGGAAGGTGTCACTAAGCATGTTGGAAATCTAGCCCAGCCATCTGCAGCTGAGACCTGAACAGGCCTCTCCTTCAGGGGATTGCTAAGAAAGCCAGAGAGGGCGGGGAGAGCTCTGATCAAGGAATTGGGATGACATCGTCAGAGGCTGGAACCTGCAGATGCTTAAAAATTACAATGATGCCCTTAGAAGATATTCACTTTAGTGTTTAACTTGCAGGAGACCCTAACAACCTACTGGACAGTGCTTGTATTTGCTGTGGGAAATCTACAGGAGGAACACAAGGCAGCCAGAGACAGCCCAAAAGAGTTGTTACGTAATCCTATTTTCTGCAAAACGATACTCAAAGTCTCCTGGACAGATTCCCAAAGGAGCTGTTTTGAATTCTGACTCCAATAGCTATCTATCACCTTATGATTTTGTGTTTTTTGGGGAGGCAAGAATTATGAAGGAGGTAAAAATATTGGGTAGTCAGCTGGGTTGCCGTAAGTCATGCTTAAGGTGATTGCTGACTGTATGTGGCAGTGAATAGGTCAAGTGTTTACATCTGACCATAGTTAGTAACATCTGGTGTCTTTTCTCACTTTTTAAAAGTTTGATGTTAGAAACGTAGTATGAACACATTGCTTTATGGGATTCAGTATGGTCTTGCATTGCCTTTGATTCTACATCTTGTTTAGAGAACTCATTTAGTCAGGTTGGCTTTCCTTCAGGATTTGTAGGAGAGTGTTTAGAAATTTGTAGATAATAATTCTGATTAAGGGTGTCTTGGATGCTTTACTAGGTTATTTTTTTAAAAAGATTTTATTTCCTTCGTGGCACAAATCAGTATTTTATTTTATTTTAAAATTTTATTTGTTTTGGCTGCATTGGGTCTTTGTTGCTGCGCAGGAGCTTTCTTTACTTGCAGCGAGCGGGGGCTACTCTTTGTTGTGGTGCACGGGCTTCTCATTGCGGTGGCTTCTCTTGTGGGCTCTAGGTGTGCAGGCTTCAATAGTTGTGGTGCGCAGGCTAAGTAGTTGTGGCATGTGGGCTCAGTAGTTGTGGCACGTGGACTCAGTAGTTGTGGCTTGCAGGCTCAGTAGTTGTGGCACACGAGCTTATTTGCTCTGCAGCATGTGGGATCTTCCTGGACCGGGAATCAAACCCATGTCCCCTGTATTGGCAGGCGGATTCTTAACCACTGTGCCACCAAGGAAGTCCCTACTAGTTTACTTTTAATGGAATTACATTTCAGAGACAAATAGGCAATCACAAACTACAATTGAAAAATGTTATTTAAAATGTATATGTTAATGATTTTAATAATAGTAGCTAACTTTTATTTATTTTTAAATAAATTTATTTATTTATTTACTTTTGGCTGTGTTGGTTCTTCGTTGCTGTGCTCAGGCTTCCTCTATTTGTGGAGAGTGGGGGCTAGTCTTCGTTGCTGTGGGCAGGCTTCTCATTGTGGTGGCTTCTCTTATTGCGGAGCACGGGCTCTAGGCGCGCGGGCTCAGTAGTTGTGGCTCACGGGCTCTAGGCGCGTGGGCTCAGTAGTTGTGGCGCACGGACTTAGTTGCTCTGTGGCATGTGGGATCTTCCCGGACCAGGGCTCGAACCTGTGTCCCCTGCGTTGGCATGTGGATTCTTAACCACTGCGCCACCAAGGAAGTTCCTGCTAACTTTTATTAAGCATTTACCGTTAGCTTTACTTTGTGGTAAATTCTATTATTCAACGTGAAGACTTCCTTACTGAGGTATGTTGTTATTTACCCCATGTTACAGATTTGGAAACTGAATTTAGAGAGGTTAGCAGCTTGTTCCAGTCACACAGTTTGTCAGTGGTGGAGCTGGAATGTAAACCCACATTTGTCTGACTCCAAAACCCTTAACCACAACAGTAAGCTGTCCCTGTAAAGAGAGGTAAGTGCGTTCTTCTGTTAGGGGAAGTTATTACAATAAATCCTGGTTATCTGGCGAGTGTGTACATTTCACAGTCTGGTTAGGAGACTCTTCTTGTTAGCTCAGCCCAAGGACCCTGATTTAAAATTTAAGGCCGCCTGGGGTGGTTACTGTAAATAAAACTGATTGTTAATTTGTGTAGTAAGTGTAGATTCAGAGATTGGGTTGATTTGGGATGAAGTACTAGATGCAGACGTCCACTCAAAAAAAGTATGATTTCCTTCCTTCAGTCTCTCTCCCTGTCTCTCTCTTTTTTTTCTTTTTTAGTTCCCCAACCACAGATCAAACCCACGCCCCCTGCAGTGGAAGCATGGAATCTTAACTGCTGAACCACCAGGGAAGTCCCCTCTCTTCCTGTCTCTTAATCTTCATCTCTCCCCCTCTCTTTGTGTCTCTTTTACTCTCCATCCCTCATCCCACCCTTTAGAAGAGTAAATTTTAATTTTGTTTTCATATTTTAGTATTAGGCTTTTTCCTCTACAGAAAATTTGAGTTGTCTTGGAACTATAAACCAATACAAAGAATCTCATAATCATCTCTGTATTTGCCTCTCAGCTTAGAAATAACAGCTTCCTGTCTGCCTCTTCCCAACGGCACCCTTTCTAATAGAGAACCTGTCCAAGAGGTGCAACTGTGTCAGATCTGGTGTGTATTATTCCCAGACGTTTTAATCCATCTGTACACATTCCTGAATAATAGATAGTATGTTTTGCATGGTTTTAGACTTTAACGGATTCATACACTATTTGTTTTTCTGCAGTTTCTTTTCTTCCCTCAAGATACTTGTGAGATTTATCCATGTGGACACATGTAGCTCTATTTCATTGAGTTCAACCTCTTTTTCCTACAAATGGCATTTGAAAAGACTTGGTTAATTGATGGTATGTAGATGTTATATAAAGAACTTAGGATGTTTTATGATGTACCTGATTTCCATGCATTTTGGGATTGTGAAACAATATATTTAGAGGATTTATTCAATATAAAAGCCTTATAATTAATTTTATAAAGTTTAAAACACTAGCTTTGACAACAGTCTATAGATAAGGAATCCATAAATTTTAAAGACATTTAATAAAAGTTCTGTTTGATATTTAATGTTATCAGCTTGGCTGGGTAATCAGAGCAAACCAGCTTAACTTTCAGGATTGGAAGAAATAAGTGGTCTGAGTCACAAAAAATTTTCAAGGGCCTTTTTGCCTCATTGTAATTAGATTTCCAGTATTACCATATAGAGAAGAAAATGGTATCTTCATAAACACAGTGCTTGTTAAGCACTCTGGAAGCCGTCAGTCTAGTTAGGTCAGATGAACATGATTTTTAAGCAGGGATTGGTTGGTATTTTGTGATAGACTTCTATGCAAACAGCCTGTTGATTTAATTACCCTAATGTAGGAAATGTAGGAACATAATTTAAAGACTTGCCAAGGGGATGCTTTTGTAATGAGAAAGCCTTGACACCCTTCTCTTTAAACAAACAAGCAGGCACACTGAAAAAACCCCTGACACTTTACATTCTAAGGGCAGGCATCTCTCTAAGCCCCAAGATCTGCTGGGATCACTGCTGGATGCTGCTGATAGGCCTGCCTCCCTGGTCAGACCAGAATTTCCTCCCTGTGTTTCCTGAGGAAGCTGTTAATCCTGTGCCACTAGATATTTCAACGGGGAGTATGAGTTCTCCTTCTTCGTTGCCCGGTTCACCGCAGGCACTGTCTGCCCTTGGGTCCCGAGGTCCCATCATCGTCTGGTAAGTGAGTCATGATGGGGTGTGTGGCTGGAGGAAAAATCAGTTTGGCTGGGAGATGTCACCTCTGGTCTGAATACTGGATATATTTAAGACTCTCTTAAAAAAATTTTTTTTTTAATCTCTGACTATAAAGTTAGTTGCTCCACTTATTAGATGACCTTGGGCAAGTTACTGAAACCCTCAGTGGCTAATTTTCTGTTTCTTTGTTAGTAGAATGGAGATACTAAGAACTCTCTCTCAAGGGGCTAGTGGTATTTAATCCTCATGTTACTTACTGAAAGATCTTAGAACTCTCCCTGGCCCATGGTAGGTGCTGTAATTATCATCATTATCACCACCATCATCATCATCGTCGGAAGAGCACTATCCTGACTTCCTTTGGTTGAATTTGAGTACAGTTGTGGCTTTACCCGTAGTGACAGTAGAGATAATCTGTGAACGTGTTCTTGCCTCTCTTTGAAGCTAACAGTATTTTGAAGGTCAGGGATGGTGTAGGCCTCTCATTTATTAAACAGGAGAAACCATCTGTAGAAATCCAGCATATTACTGAAGATCTTTGCTTGAAGGTTTTGGAAACAAAGCCAAAAAAAGTAGAAGGGAGCAGTGTCGTTGACGTGTTGTTACCTGTATTTGAGAATCTGGCAGATAGTACTTCTGTCCCTGTGACAGATAGTTTTGTTTTTCTTTTGTGAAATGCAGGTCAAAGGCAGCACAGCCAAAATATTAAAGATCATGGTCTTTGAAGTTACATCTACTTACTGTGTGACCTTGGGCAACTTGCTTAACTTCTTTGTGCCTGAATTTCCTTGTCTGTAAAATGTGGATGGTAATTTTATCTCCCTCAATGTTGCTAAGATTAAATTAGTTATTTGTAAAGCACTTAAAAAACCAGCCTGATCCATAGTGAGCCCTATATGTGTTTGTTAAGTCTTGGAAAAAAATTTATAAAAATCTGTTTACTATATAGTCTTCACTGTGATAATCTCATGTACGACAGTGGGGGAGACGTGTCATCCCAAGTCATTGAACTCAACCTATTGTTGAGTTGCTAGAGGATTAGCAATGAAAAGAGACCTTTTATATATCCGTGCAGAAGTTAGAGTTCTAATGGGGAGAGACAGATTAATTAAGCACTGTCGTTCATACCACTGAGTGAGCATAGAGAATGGGATGCTATGGCTGTAGTTAACAGGACTAACTAGTTGAGGGGGTCAAGGAAGACTTCAAGAAATTGGTAACTTCTATGGGACTTCCCTGGCAGTCCAGTGGTTAAGACTCCGGGTTTCCAGTACAGGGGGCGCGAGTTCGATCCCTGATCAGGGAACGAGGATCCTGCGTACCGTGCGGTGTGGCCAAAAAAAAAAAAAAAAAAAAAATCTGAGACCAGAAGGAAGGCTAGGAGGTTTCCACGCTGACGGTAAGGATGCTCCGAGCACGGTGAAACACGCGGGAGGCCGTGGAGGCCAGAGCCAAAACGTGTGTGGTTGCAGGAGCCGCACAGATGGGTCTGGGTGGGAAGAGGGGGCTACGGAGGGAGCAGGCGCAGTGTTGGGAAGGCCTGGTGAGGCCCGCCTCAGGGTCAGGGACTTCAGAATTTATTCAGAGCACAGTGGGAAGCCATGGCGACATTTTGAGCAGGGGATTGGCATCATGTGAGTCACATTTTAGAAAGGCTTCCCAGACTGCGGTTGGGAGAATTGATTTGAGGACAGCGGGCCTGGAGGGTGGGTCCTCACTCACCCAGGCCACAGACCTTGGTGGAAGAGGCAGGTTCTCCAGGAGTCAGGATTCAGAGCCTGTGGGCTTTGGTGGGTGCTTGGGTGTAGGGGCCGAGGAAGGTGTCCAAGACGGTTCCTGGGTTCCTGGCCTGGGCAGAGAGTGCTGGGCGCTGATGTAGTCCCGCCAGAGGAACGGGTTTTGTGGGAGTGCAGATGTGTTTTTTGGTTTGGCCTGTGTGGAGGCGGAGGTGCTTCTGGGCTACCCAGTGGATGTGTTCAGGGGTTTGTTTCTTTTACGAGTGTGTACCGCGGAACAGGGAACAGAGCTGAAGATTCTGGAGACACAGCATAGAGATAGGAAATGATACCAGGCAACTGGACAGCAAACCAGCTGGAGAGAAAATGTAGAGGAAGAGGCAGGGTGGCTCAGGGAAGATCCTGGAGAACAGAACTTTTTTGTTTTTGGTGTGTTAGTTTCTGCTTTATAACAAAGTGAATCAGCTATACATATACATCTGTTCCCATATCCCTTCCCTCTTGCGTCTCCCTCCCTCCCACCCTCCCTATCCCACCCCTCTAGGTGGTCACAAAGCACTGAGCTAATCTCCCTGTGCTATGCGGCTGCTTCCCACTAGCTATTTAGTTTACGTTTGGTAGTGTATCTCTCACTTTGTCGCAGCTTACCCTTCCCCCTCCCCATATCCTCAAGTCCACTCTCTAGTAGGTCTGTGTCTTTATTCCTGTTTTACCCCTAGGTTCTTCATGACATTTATTTTTTTCTTAAATTCCATATATATGTGTTAGCATACGGTATTTGTTTGTCTCTTTCTGACTTACTTCACTCTGTATGACAGACTCTAGGTCCATCCACCTCATTACAAATAGCTCAGTTTCGTTTCTTTTTATGGCTGAGTAATATTCCATTGTATATATGTGCCACATCTTCTTTATCCATTCATCCGATGATGGACACTTAGGTTGCTTCCCTGTCCTGGCTATTGTAAATAGAGCTGCAGTGAACATTGTGGTACGTGACTCTTTTTGAATTATGGTTTTCTCAGGGTATATGCCCAGTAGAGAGAACAGAATTTTTAAGGGATGCGTAGAAGAAGAGGTTGATAAAGAAATTTGACAGCAGTAGCCATTGAGAGGGAGGGAGGGAGTGGGTGGGAAAGCCCGGAGAGGGTTTCACAAATTAAGGAGAAAGATTGTTTCAGAAAGTAGGAGGGAGCAGACAAGGTCATGCTACAGAGAAGTCAGGTCCCAGGAGTCCAGATGACACTGCATTAGCAAGACAGTGTCATTGGCACTCCTATATATAAAATAGGTTACTAATAAGGACCTCCTGTATAGCACAGGGAACTCGACTCAATACTCTGTAATGGCCTATATGGGAAAAGAATCTTAGAAAAAGAAAGACTGGATATACGTATGTATAACTGATTCACTTTGCTGTACAGCAGAAACTAACACAACATTGTAAGTCAACTGTATGCCAATGAAAATTAAAACAAAACAAAACAACAACAAAAAGACAGTGTCATGGGTAATGAGTGGGAGATTAGTTTGTGGCTCGGCAGGGATGGGAGCCTGATGGCACAGGGTGGAGAAGGGGGTGCCGGGAAGATAAATGAGCCTGTGGTGCAGGCAGTTCTCCCGAGCTGTTGGCTAATTGGTGAGATTTGAATATGCCGATTTGTGTCCAATGGAGAGGAGGAGATGGAAGATTCAGGGAATATTCTAGCATACACAGGGCTTCTGAATAGCATAGAAGGTGGGATTCAGATTCCAGGTGGAGGGGGGGACACATCTACTTCAGTAACAGAAGGGGTGGAAAGGATGGGTGCACACCCAGGTCCATTTGTAGCTTTGTGTCAGGACATTGAGGAAATGAGGAACCGATGGATTTATTTCGTCTGTGAGGTAGACAGCCAGGTGGTTTTCAGTAATGAATTCTGTTTTAGTTTCTCCCTTACCACATTCTTTTTCCGCTTAATAAGTAATACATGACTTGTAAAAGTTTTGTCTGTTTGAATCGGGTGGGATGGAATATAGATGTTAAAAGAGAAGAAGTGATGAGAGGTGAGTGGGGACAAAAAGTAAGAATAAAATGTCTGGAAAAACAGTCTTGGGACTTCCGTGGTGGTCCAGTGGTTAAGACTCCACGCTTCCACTGCAGGGGGCGCAGGTTCGATCCCTGGTCGGGGAACTAGGATCCCGCATGCTGCATGGCATGACCCCCCCCACAAAAAAACCCAACAAACAAAAAGCAGTCCTCAAGACACCAAGACATGCGTCTATTTCAGAGTTTGTTCTGCTGGCACTTCAGGTCGAATACTTTATTCAAACAGTCTTTAATCTTGGTTTTTTAAAAAAGTATTCAATGAAGATGACTTTTTTCTTTTTCACTGAGGGACACTGCTGATGTTTCGTTTTGCTCTCAGGGGAATTGGGCTGGTTCTCTTTGGAGGTTTGCAGAGAAGAAGCTTCTCTTGGCAACATCGGAGAAGAGATTCCAGGACTTCAGGTTCAGAAGGGAAGCTATAAGAGTTACAGGTGTAGCCATTATCAGTGATCGAAACCAGCGGTCCCCAGCCTTTTTGGCACCAGGGACTGGTTTTGTGGAAGATAGTTTTTCCACGATGGGGGTGGGGATGGTTTTGGGATGACTGAAGCACATTACACTTATTCTGCACTTTATTTCTATGATTACGTTGTAATATATAATGAAATAATTATACAACTCACCATGATGCTGGCAGGAGGCGGAGCTCAGGCGGTAATGTGCGCGATGGGGAGTGGCTGTAAATACAGGTGAAGCTTCACTCGCTTGCCCACTGCTCACTTCTTGCTGTGTGGCCCACTTCCTAACAGGCCACAGACTGGTACTGGTCTGCGGCCCAGGGGTTGGGGACCCCTGCACTAAACATATATCTTTTCTTCCTCTTCTCTACCTAACTACTTAGTTAGGTTCCAACTAGTTTAAGAAACAATTCATGGCCGTCCTCTTCCCTATGGCTCTGGATGCAGTGGCTGTGAGCACCCGGCACCTTCAAGGACGGGGAGCATGCAGACTTTCAAGTTCTTCACTGGGAGAGATTCTAGGACTTAGCAGAGGAGTTCATAGCCTGTGTCGCTACAGCTAGGGTTGGTGGCCTGTTCTTGTGGAAAGCAATAGGATAGGGTTCAGATTAATTCTGTTTTTCTTTTTTGGATCAGATTTTGGCATAAGACATCCTGCATATCCTCATGCATTGCCTTCAGTTGCAAGTGACAGAAACCCAACTAAAACTAGTTGAAGCAAAAAAGAGACTTTCTGGCTTGCATGAGTGAAGTCTCGGGAGTGGGGCTGCTTTGGATACACTGGCATCCAAGGGTTCAAGCGATGTCATCAGATCTCTCTTTTTGCATCGCTAGCGTTTCCTCCAATTGGCTTGACCCCGATGGGCACTTTTTCCACAGTGGTGATAGCTTAAGGTTACTTACATCTTGCTCATTGCTCTGGGGATTCCAGAGGACAGTGACTCCTTTTCCTTAGAGCAGTTGTTCTCAATCAGATGGTTCTGTGATGTCCTGGAGACACTTTGGGTTGTCATAATTGGGAGGTGCTGCTGGCATCTAGTGGGTAGAGGCCAACGTTGCCATGTGGCTGAACACCCTACGATGCACAGGACCAGACACCGCACCCCCCCCAACCCCGCAACCTCCCAAGAACGATCTAGCTCAGAGCTAAGTGCACTAAGGCTGAGAAACCCTGCCTTAGACATAGAAACACCACATAGTTTATATCAGAATACTTTTGGGGGTAAAATCACGCTGGGACCACAGGCATAAACTGGTCTTGTCCTGGGTGAACCGGAACAGGTGGTTGCCCTCCCTGAAGGCCCATCAGTCCTGGGTCACTTGTTCAGCCTGGACCCATCACTGAGTGTGGCAGGTGGGATGCCTTGGCCAGCCTGAATTGCGTGCCTACCACGGGGGAGAAGCAGGTGACAAGTGATGTGTGCCTCACTGGAATGCCAAGGGGCCCAACAAGGGATGTGCAGAACATACAAAAAAGCTGTCTAGTGTGCAAGAGAAGGTGCATTTTTTTGAAGCTTCCTCTAAGTTCTTTTTAAAAAAATTTAGTTACTATTTATTTATTTTTATTGTAGTTTTACAATGTTGTGTTTGTTTCAGGTGTACATCAAAGTGTTTCATTTATACATATATATCTTTTTTCTTTTTATTGGAGTACAGTTGCTTTACAATGTTGTATTTGTTTTTTTCGATTCTTTTCCCTTATAGGTTATTACAAAATATTGAGTATAGTTCCCTGTGTTTGTTTCAGGTGTACAGCAAAGTGTTTCAGTTATACATATATATCTTTTTTCTTTTTATTGGAGTACAGTTGCTTTACAATGTTGTATTTGTTTTTTTCGATTCTTTTCCCTTATAGGTTATTACAAAATATTGAGTATAGTTCCCTGTGCTATACAGTAGGTCCTTGTTGGGAACATGCATTTTAGAAAGCAGCTTTACTAGGCCTGATTTTGTCCGGGCCTAGGGGCCACGTGTGGCAAAGGACTCTGTGAGATTAGCGAGTCAAGGTAAGGAAGGCTTCTCTTTTTTCCTATTGTTTGGTTGATTCTTTTTTTTTTTTTTTTTTTTTTTTCACGGTATGTGGGCCTCCCACTGTTGTGGCCTCTCCCGCTGCGGAGCACAGGCTCCGGACGCGCAGGCTCAGCGGCCATGGCTCACGGGCCCAGCCGCTCTGCAGCATGTGGGATCTTCCCGGACCGGGGCACGAACCTGTGTCCCCTGCATCGGCAGGCGGACTCTCAACCACTGCGCCACCAGGGAAGCCCTGGTTGATTCATTTTAACCAAAATAGAGAAGGAGGGGAGAGATGAGAGGGTGGAAAGGAAGACTCTGGTCTGTGCAGCTCGCCTGGATACAAAATCGAGGTTGTTGATTCACTACAGTGCTTAGTGTCTGTGCCGTACAGTATTTAACCTCTGAGCTATGGAGTAGCTCAGATGCTTGTGATCATTTTGGAAAAAGCTGGAAGTAGTTAACGTTTATAACATCTTAACTTGTTAGAGTTCAAGAAAATATTTAAAAAACTAAATAGTGATTTTATGGCTTAATTTAGATTTCTGACACAGGAATGTTCCTGTTTAATTTCAGAGAAATATTGTTAAGAAAAACTGATCCTGTGAGTGTAATTCATCTGGCAGAATGGATTGAGTAATTTTATGTTCTTTTTCCTTTTAAACAAACAAAATACTTGACCAGAAATGAGAGCAGATTTTAAAAATTTCTAATTTTCTATATTCCTGGCTTCATTTTAAGTTTGAAATCAATTGAGAAATCCTATAAGCACCTAGAAGCGTTGTCCAAATAAGTTTATTTTCTTCTGAAATTGTATGATAGTCCCTGGAAATGCTTTCCTTGTCTCTGTTTTATTGTGTATGCTGGATAGTATCAAAAGCAAGGATTCAAAAGTAGGTAAGTGACCTGTTTGGACTATTTCCTTTTCATTCATAGTGTAGGGGAATTGAGATGGTTAAATTAAATACTTATGATGTGAGCTCTGAAATCTTTTAGAATTGACTGCTGTGTCTTAATTGATATTGTCTAAAAGGCTTGCGAATTGACCTGGTAATGAGCAGTCCTATGTCCAGAAACCGGAGGTATCACTTAACCACAGTTAAGTTTTTTGCTGTTGTTGCTATACGATGGTTCAGTGCCTTTTGGCAGCGTTTACAGGGTGTCTGTAGGACTGATTTATCTTGACAGTCATCGAACCAAAAAGGTTTTAAAAAGTGCTTCTTTGTCCAGAGAACAAAGAGGCAACTTTAGTAAAGACCTTCACGTTTTGTGACTTCGAAGCTTTCATTTCCAAAGGCTTTAAAGCTGAAAGTAGAGCTTTGAGTAAACACACTTCCTCAGTTTAATGTCTGCAGGAGAGCACAGCAGAAGAGTGGAGAGGGAGTCGGGTCCATGGTGGCAGCTAGTGCATCAGTGAGCGTTTGACCTTTGGAGGGCACCTTGGAGTGAAGCCTGCTAGCTTGTGTCATGGTTAATGCATGTGAACCCAAACCCAGAGTTTATATTAGGAAGAAAATTTGGAATGGAGTGGAATGCACATTCAGCTCTGTGGGCTTACGTGTGTGTGTGTGTGTGTGTGTGTATGTATGTGTGTATATAATCTAATCACACTTTAGATGTAACTAAACCATGTTTATTATTTAAGAAGCATCACTGGTCATTGATCACTTCTCACTTCAGAGTTGAATTGCTATTCACCACAGAGAATTACACATAGGAAGAAACGATGAAGAATTCCTAAAGGTTATGAAATCTTATGCAAAGTTCTTATAGATTGTGATCTCACATGAACTTCTGAGATAGTAAGGAGGAGACCTGGTGCATTTTCTTGGGAGTTATTTTTTATTGAATTTTAATTTACGTAAAATTAAATGCTCATTTTTTAAGTGTAAAAAAAAAAAGAAGCATCAGTGATGATTCCTTTAAACTGTAAAGTCATCTCCCAACCTATTTTTTTGTGTATGTGAATATCCATTTAATTTTTTCCCTTTTATTATTGAAATATAGTTGATTTATAATGTTTCAGGTATACAGCAAAGTGATTGTTATATCACATTCTTTTCCATTATCAGTTATTACAAGATACTGAATATAGTTCCCTGTGCTATACAGTAAATCCTTGTTGTCTACCTATTTTATATATAGTAGTGTGTATCTGTTAATCTCATACTCCCAATTTATCCCACCCCCTTCCCCTTTGGTAACCATAAGCTTGTTTTTGATGTCTGTGAGTCTATTTCTGTTTTGTATATAAGTTCATTTGTAACCTTTTTTTAGATTCCACATATAAGTGATATCATATGATTATCTTTCTCTGTCTGACTTAATTCACTTAACATGATAATCTCTAGGTCCATCCTTGTTGCTGCAAATGGCATTATTTCATTCTTTCTTTATGGTTGAGTAGTGTTCCATTGTATACATATACCGCATCTTCTTTATCCATTCGTCTGTTGATGGACATTTAGCTTGGCTATTGTAAACAATGTGTGAATATCCATTTTTCTGTCTTGGATTTGGTTAAATGAAGGTGCATATAAAATATCTTCAATTTGAAACAGCAATGAGTAGATTACTACAATCTCAAATTAGAAGTGTTAGATTTTATTTTCATTTGCCTCATAATTTACTTATAAGTTTAGCTATTGGCAAACATTATCTGAGATGTACTAACACAAAGTTTAAGTTTCCTAGAAGTCATGATAATAGAAGTGGTTGTCGTAGAAGTAGCAGTTAATAGGGGTTTTTTTTTTTTTTAGGTAATAGGATTTAAAAATTTTTTATTATTATTTTTTTAAACCATGTAAGGGGACAAACCTTTACATTAATTAGCATTGACTTCTCACAACAGTCCTATTTGGTAATTATGCTGACAGGACACACCATTTTGCAGTTTAGGAACCTGGGTTTAGGTCGGTTAAGTTACTTGCCCAAGAGGCACTTGCCTGGAAAGCTGTGTGGCCCCCGCTTGTTTCACACTCTCTCTGAAGCCTTTAGTTTTCTAGAAGAGCATATATTATTGCCATTGATACAGTATGTATTTCACAAGCTTTGTTTGTGGTAGTATCTTGTGTAAAGCCATGGGGGAGGGTGTTATGTCTGTAGAGCGTACTTTAGGAAATTTAAAAATTTTCCACGCAGGTGATAGAAACTTCCTTTAAGCTATTAAAAGTCACAGGAAAGGAAGTCATTTTCAGATGATCTGGAATAGTGGCTGTATGATTCTACTTGTATTGCACAAAATGAAAAAGATTGCTGTTGCTTGCTTTTTAGCCAAAGCAGAATTTAAAGAGTAACGTCATTGTTAACGATCCAAAGGGCTCATTGGGTTTGAATGGTGCTGACAGCTTGTTATGCCATTTTCAGCTTCCATGTCTTGTCACTGATAGGCAAAGGCCTGTAGGATTTCTCTCTTTAAAGGAAAACACTTTCCTTTGTTTTGCGGAATGGATGCTTTGCTGTCAATGCCAGTTTGGACCCTTGCTTAAATTTGCTGCTTATTTTATGTCCCCAAACTGTACTGCCGTTTAATTTTCTTCACAAATAGCCATTCCCTATCTTTCTAGATGTATTTTCATACTTTTTGCTGATGATATTCTGAATCTATTTACCGTGAAATGAATTTTCTCCTGGTTTACCCATGAGCAACTTGCCATCCAGAAGGTTAAGAATTTTGCCCCAAGTCATATGGCGAAGGCAGAGACAGTATTAATGAAGATGTTGTAGTTAGGTTTAAAATATTTCACAGTCTGTCTGATCTTGAATTTAGTAAACCTCAGTTTCCATGTAGAAGCTGGAATTTAAGTCCTGCAGTGCTGACTCCTGTGGAGCAGGAACGAATGCCCAGTCCTCCTACTCTACAGATGAGGAAGCATGCCCCACGTGTCCAGCTAGATACCTGCTTTGTCCCGTCTGTTGGTTTCATGAAGCTCATTTGGTAGTGTAGAGTCTACATTGAAGTCATTTTTCTTATCTGTATGTTTGCAGCATTAATGAACAAGTAATAAGGAAATCCTATTTAAAGGGTGACATTTTTTTTTCCCCTTTGGAAACCAACTGTTTTCATGATGCTTACATCATATTCATGTTCATTAGATCTGGAGGAGAGAAAATATGAGGTCGAAGATTGTTACAACATGCCAACAAGTGCTTGAAAGTAGGGGGCTTGGAATAAAGCCAATTTTGGTCTCTCTAATAGAGTCCTTATAAAAGCTCCTGGCTTGACTTTCACTATCAAGTATTTTGCACATATTAATTATGCTTATGTGTCCTTCCATTGAGATAAGTGGTACTGTTCCCAATTCTCTGATTCATAGGTGTGCATAAACTACCTTAGTCCCAAAGGAAGCTATGATTCCACACTAAGCTTACCCCAATAATATATGCTGTTTTTTTAACATCTTTATTGGAGTATAATTGCTTTACAATGTTGCGTTAATTTCTGCTGTATAACAAAGTGAACCAGCTATACGTATACATATACCCCCATATCCCCTCCCTCTTGCGTCTCCCTCCCACCCTCCCTATCCCACACCTCTAGGTGGTCACAAAGCACCGAGCTGATCTCCCTCTGCAATGCGGCTGCTTCCCACTAGCTATCTGTTTTACATTTGGTAGTGAATATATGTCAGTGCTACTCTCTCTCTTCGTCCCAGCTTACCCTTCCCCCTCCCTGTGTCCTCAAGTCCATTCTCTGCGTCTGTGTCTTTATTCCTGTCCTGCCCCTAGGTTCATCAGAACCATTTTTTTTTTTTTAGATTCCATATATATGTGTTAGCATACTGTATTTGCAGCACTATTTACAATAGTCAGGACATGGAAGCAACCTAAGTGTCCATCATTGGATGAATGGATAAAGAAGATGTGGCACATATATACAATGGAATATTACTCAGCCATAAAAAGAAACGAAATTGAGTTATTTGTAGTGAGGTGGATGGACCTAGAGTCTGTCATACAGAGAGAAGTAACTCAGAAAGAGAAAAACAAATACATGCTGTTTTTAATCTGAGATTCATAAGGCCGTTTGAAGCAAATCCTCAGCCCTCAACCATTTAATCATTCCCATGAGTAAGAGCACTTCCTCCTGACACCTCCTTTGAAGGTGAACTGGAGAAATTAATGAGTTGGACAGAGATGATGTGACATTGTTTTGTGGTTGGGACATCCATTTGTCTACTACGACTGGTTCTAATGAAGCCTGAACATTCCTGAAAATGTCCTGCCCCTCACCTTGCTCCTGTTCCACATTTCAGTAGACGCTCAGCCCCTTGAGGGCGGTATCTGATTTGGGTCCCTGACTAGTGCCAAGGACTGTGCCCGGCTCTCAGGTTTTGGATTCATACTTGCTGTGTAGATTCCTGTCTGGCTCCTGGCACGTTGGAAGCCCTTGAAGTGCAGAGGTTGGATGATACCAGTAAAGAAGCAGATGAGATTGTGAGAATTCAGGGCCTCTGATGGCTGCCCTGTCTCCGAGCTGCTGATGGAAGGCGGGAAGGGCCTTTTGTAAATTTGTTCTACCATCTCCCATCTCAGCTCCTCCGCAGATTCCCGCCAGGATCCTTTACATCTGATGAACACAGTCAAAATCAGACCTCTCGGGAGGTGAAAGTGGCTGGAGTCTGGTTAGAAGGTTGTTTTGGCCTGAGTTGAGTTGATAAAATTTTTAAAGCATGAAGAGAGGCCTAGGAGGAGTTCGGATGCATTTCGGACAGCATTCAAATTCTGCTCAGGGTCCCAGACTGCTTCCACATGGAAGGAAAAGCTCAAGGGTGGTTAGTAGTTTCTTTCTTTTGGCTGACTTTCTATTGTCATTCCTTAATGACTGTCTACATTTAATATGCTGCAAGTTGTATATAAGTTTTTGTTTAGCCTGTCTCTGTATAGAGATAAATAGCGTGGGTGAATTTTCGCTGTTGTACATGAGTAAAGTAGGGTGTTAATGTTTCATTTGTTTCACATCAAGCAGAATAACAGGACAAAGACAAATAAAAATAGTGATTTTGCTACACAGTCAAGTTGTACTTCTTTTATTAGATTTAATCGAACGAGGTCCCTGAAGGAATGTTAAAATCCGTTCAGAATGATAACTTCAAAACATTCCCAAGCAGTAACGATAAAACACAAGGAATCGTATTATTGATGCAAAACCAAAGCTGTGACATTAGAAGTCCTTGTTATTTTAAGAAGAACAAAATGTCATGTTTTTCCTTATTAAAATTTTTTTCTTACATAACCAGCTCTGTGATAAACTCAGTCTGGATGTTCTGTGTTCATGGCATCACTTCTCATTTTATTTCTCCTAGAAAACTGTGAGGCATTCCATCCATTGGATGCTTTGTACACGGGAAGGGACCTCGGCCATAGGAAGGGACCCCAGTACCATGTTATCGAAAAGAGAGAGGGCTCTTTTTGAAAACAGTGACATCACTGACCTTTTCTTTGGCAAGCTGCTGATAAAATATTGTAGGGAGTAACTAGCTCTGTTTTTGCTCTTGTAGACACAGTAAACAGAGACTGCCCTCTTTGGCTTCTCTTACCCTTATTATAGTGCAGGTGATAACTTTTCTCTGTCTCCTTTAGAAGATAGACTATCACTAATGAAGGTAGGTGTGTGGGTGTGTATGTAGTAGGTGGTGAGTCAGCCTCTGTGGCTGTTGGCTGTGTATTTTGTCCTTGGTTTATATTATGTTTTTTTTTAGCTTAATCTAGATTTTTAATTTTCTTTTTTTTTTACATTGAAGTATAATTGACTTACAATATTGTGTTAGTTTCAGGTGTACAGCAAAGTGATTCAGTTATACATACATATCTATTTTTTTCAGATACTTTTCCCTTATAGGTTATTACAAGATACCAAGTATAGTTCCCTGTGCCATACAATAGGCCCTTTATCCCATTATGTCTTGAGGAGCAGTGTGTTAGTAACAACTGGCGGCATGTTACAGAAAAGCCAGTTGACAGATCTTGACCGTGTTGGTTGGTTGATTTTTTTTTTTTTCCCTCCCATAAGAAGTCAGTAGTTGGTGGTTGCTGGCTGGTTTTCAAGGCTGAGGAGTCTATAGGTTTTGCAGCCTTTTACTCATGGTTTGCAAGATGGCCTAGCCATGACACCCCCCTTTCTAGGGGACAAGAAAGAGGAAAAAGAACAAAGGGGGGAAGGTCTGTATCAAAGGCTTTCCCAGGAATCTCCTATCAGCTCCCGCTCATAGATCATCAGCTGCAGCATTCACGTGGTTTCCCCTCGCTGCAAGGAAGTCTGGGAAGGAGTTGTTTGTAGTCCAGCCTTTGTTGCAGAGGAAGGCAAAGGAAGAGAAGATTGGAATGGCTGTTGAATGAGACAGTTTCTGCATCTGCCAGAAGGAGGTCCAAACTCTCGTGCTGAGGATCTTCATAGTGTTTCTTCATTTAACAGCACTTAATCAACAGGTCTTCACAGAGCACTGTTAATGTGAGCTGTATAGTTATTGGTCTTAGTGAGCAAGAGAGAGATGCTAATGGATAATGTGTCGTCTTATTAGGATTTACAGTTTAGTTATAGAAATACAAAGCACATGAAAGAAATGGTTCTGGGAAATTAAGCGCTGTGTTTTCTCACCAGATGATAAGAAGGACGGACCTTGATGGATACCTGGTGTAGTTAAAAGGGCTCCATGGAGAAGGTAGAATTGACTGGGGATGGGTTGATGGGATGGATAGAGGTGTCTGGGAAAGGGGAGTAGCTTGAATACCCAGGGTTACTTAGGATGTAGTGCAGAATATTAGGGCCTATAGGAATGCTGAATGGGGCTATAAGTTCTGCCCTAAAGCAGAACCAGAGTGTTGTGGTTTTGGAGCAGGAAATAAGGAGGCAGGCTGCTTAAGGAAAAACAATCAGATCCTCCTCTGTGGGAGCAGGTAGAGCCTGGGGCCAGGGAAGCCCACGAAGTCCTGTTCCACTCACCTTGAGGACAAGGGCCGTGGTCTAGGTTGGTGGCAGTGCCTTTGGGGAGGGAGCCCAAGGGAGATGAATGAATGAGGCCAAAGGAAAGTTAGCAGGACTCACTGGCTTCTTAGATTTGCTGAAAAATCTAAATCAAAGATAATATTTTCAGTTTGGCACGCTAGGAGAAAATTAGAAACCAGAACAAGAAAGTCACTGGGAGCACAGGGCAGTTTAGTTTTGAGCCAAAGGCTTTGTGCCCCAACTGGTCTTCCCAGTCTCTGCTGCTCTGTGTTCATCATCTTGATTTCCCTTTACCAGCTTCCATCCCTGTAGCACCGATAGTTTCTGTTTATTCACGGTTTCTGCTTCCTCCAGATTTCGGCTAACTCATGGGCCGCTTCTTTGAGTGTTCCCTCAGCCTCACTGTTCCTATACTGCACGTCTGAGTACTTCCATATTCATACGTCAGCTTCCTAAGAGAATGTGGTTGGCCCAGCTAATTACCATGGTCCTTGCTTGGGGGAGAAGTTGTCTGGCTCTTGGGAGGTCACTGGCCAGCCTCTTTTTTTTTTATTTTATTATTATTGAAGTTTAGTTGATTTACAATGTTGTGTTAATTTCTGCTGTACAGCAAGGTGATTCAGTTTACATACATATATATATACAGACACTTTTTTTTTTTTTTTTTGCAGTACACGGGCCTCTCACTGTTGTGGCCTCTCCCATTGCGGAGCACAGGCTCCGGACGCGCAGGCTCAGCGGCCATGGCTCACGGGCCCAGCCACTCCACGGCATGTGGGATCTTCCCGGACTGGGGCACAAACCCGTGTCCCCTGCATCGGCAGGAGGACTCTCAACCACTGCGCCCCCTGGGAAGCCCCAACACACTTCTTTTTTTAAATATTCTTTTCCATTATGGTTTATCCTAGGATATTGATATAGTTCTCTGTGCTATACAGTAGGACTGTGTTGATCCATTCTGTATATAACAGTTTGCATCTACTAACCCCAACCTCCCACTCCATTCCTCCCCCAACCCCTTCCCCTTTGGCAATTTTTTGTTTTCTGTGTCTGTGAGTCTGTTTTGTAGATAGGTTCATTTGTGTCATACTTTAGATTCCACATATAAGTGATATCATATGGTATTTGTCTTTCTCTTTCTGACTTACTTCACTTAGCATGATAATCTGTAGTTGCATCTATGTTGCTGCAAATGGTATTATTTTGTTCTTTTCTATGGCTGAGTAGTATTACATTGTGTATGTGTGTGTATATAAATATACGCACACACCACATCATCTTTATCCGTTCCTCTGTTGATGGACATTTAGGTTGTTTTCATGTCTTGGCTATTGTGAATAGTGCTGCTCTGAAATAGGGGTGCATGTATCTTTTTGAATTGTAGTTTTGTCCAGGAATATGCCCAGGAGTGGGATTGCTGGATCATACGGTAATTCATTTTTAGCTTTCTGAGGAACCTCATACTGTTCTCCATAGTGGCTGCGCCAATTTACATTCCCACCAACAGTGTAGGAGTGTTCTCTCTTTTTCCACACCCTTTCCAGCATTTGTTGTTTGTAGAATTTTTAATTATGGCCCTTCTGACTAGTGTGAGGTGATACCTCATTGAAGTTTTGATTTGCATTTCTCTAATGATTAGTGATGTTGCCTATTTGGCCAGCCTTTCGATTGGCTGCTCTTGGATCTGGTGCCCCTCCCTACCTGGCCAGTTGTAAGCTGTCATATAGAACAGGTTTTCCCAAGATTGTCGCCTCACCAGGGCCTGGGAGAGGAGGAGAGGGCTGTCTGGGGGCAGGCAACGTGCAAGTATGAACCTGGTCCATGTGCCAGAGCTTGCTTGGTGTTTTACAATCATTTCTTTATCAGAGGGAGCTGTTTTCCATCTCACTCTATGCAGAATGTGGTGCAGTTACATATGAATAAACCTTTGATTAATACTTCTTTCGGTATTTATTTTTTAACAGCTTTATTGTGACATAATTCACACACCATATGATTCACCCATTTAAAATGTACAATTCAGTGGCTTTTTGTACGTTCACAGATTTGTGTAGCCATCACCCCAGCCGATTTTAGAATATTTTCATCACCCCCCAAAGAAGCCCTGTATCCCTTGGGCTAATTAAAAAAAATTTTTTTTTTTTGCTGCGCCGCATGGCATGCAGGGTCTTAGTTCCCTGACCAGGGATCGAACCTACAGTGGAAGCACAGAGTCTTAACCACCCTGATAATGGGTAACATGCTTCCCACCCCGGTGCTGTTCCAAGTGAGGCCTTTCTGACCACAGTGTTTCCATTTGCATTGCTTCTCCATTCCCCCTTGGCCACATAGCACTTATCACCTACTGTGTGTTTTTATGTATCTACTTTAATGTTTGTTTTTCTCAGAATGTGAACTTTATAGAGGAAGGGGTTTTTATCCTACTTAAACTGTCTAGTACCAGATATTTGCTGAATGAATGAATTATAATCAATTTGTTATGCTTCCAGCTACCAGTTGTGCTAAGAACTCTGTACCTTATACTATCTTTATTTTATTCCTATAGAAATTGAAGCTCAGAGGTGGAATAATTTGCCTCAAGTAGGTAACTGGCAGAGAGGATTTGTGAATCAGTGTAGCTCTTTGCTGTCTGCTGAAGATGTAATGTAAGCCACGTATATACTTTACATTTTGTTAGTAACTTCATTAAAAAAAGTAAAAAGAAACAGGCGAAATTAATTCAAATCATAGATTTCATTAATCCAGCATAACCAAAGTATTACCATTTCAACCTAAAAATTGTAACTGGTATAAAAATTGTCTTGTGCATTTTTTTCAAACCAAATCTTTGGAAGCCTGTGTGCGTTTTATACCAAAATGGTAAATATTCATGGAGCCCAGTCACATTTCCGGAGACCATGAGCCCCACGTGGCTAATGACTGTTGTGTTGGGAACCCGGCTCTAAATAACATCAAATCTCATGGTCCTGCATCTGTACCTTGCTGCTTCCCAGTATTCAAGCTGCCACCCCTTTCCAGCTTGGGAAGCTAATAGCAGAATCTCCATCTGACATGTGTAGAGGCCAACCATGTATAGAAGCCTTAGTTTACATGCTCAGCTCCTTTGGTTTTCAGAAGAACTCGAGGAAGTAACTTTGTCAGGTCCCAGTTCCCGTCTAATCAGCAGAGAAATTTTACAGACGATGGTATGGAGATCTAGAGAGCTTAATAGCTTGTCTGAATTTACAAGGTTTCTATTGATACTTGGCAGGGTCAGGTATAGAATCCAGCTCACGTGAGGCTTGGGATAGTCCTTCGACATAAAGTCTGCCCCCAAGTCCATAGTTGGCCCGAGGGACTCACTGTGTCCGAGATTCCCAGAAGTTCTGTGTTGCTGGTTTCAGTCTCTGCACATTTGGACTCCTCCCATTCATTTTTCCCCTCTTATTTTGAACACTGTACTTCCCTCCCTACCCTCATTCACTTGTTGGGTCTCTTCTTTCAGACCAGGCTCCTTCTGAGACTTTCTTATTTCTCCAAATTCTCCCCTGGACATTCCCCGTCCTGTCCCTTTCATGATAGATAACTTCAAACAAACACATATGAATCTTTTGAGAAAAAGATTTGTTAATTTGCCGACTTGACAGTCTGAGGGCTGGTTCGGTAGTTGGCAGTATGGAACTAGGGGAAGGAAAGATTTCTCATTTGTGGCTGGTTCCCTGCCCTCCCAGTTCGAGGGGGCTCTGTGGGTGTCTTCTGGGCAGGAGGGGAGAGCCTGCAGCTGTGTGGGTGCTGGGTGGGGCTTTCAGCGGCTGAGAGCTGGCAGTTCTTGCCAGGCTTGCGGAAACTATGTGGATTGGAACAAAAGGCTGGGTGTGTGAAGTTAAGAACCCTCGACTGAGAGCTGGAAAAGAGCTGCTTATGGGCAATTGTTTCTGAGAGGCAGTGTATTTGATACGTTAGGGTATCCTCTTTCTAGTATCCCGGAGTTAAATGTGTTGAAAACGGTTTATGTCTTCTCTCGGGTTTTCCCTTGTAATAGTAGTTTCTTCACTGACCTCAAGTGCGTTCTGTGTGTGTTTTGTGTTTGTATTGGGCTGGGGTGGGTGTGGCAGTGGCATTTAATTCAGACCACATAGTCTGCAGCATGACCTAGCAGTTCCTCTCTGATTGAAAACTTGGTATTTGGATTTATTCCGCCTTCATAGGAGAAGCAGCAGTCTTTCATGAATGGAAGGAACACTTTTGTTGGGGGGTTAGTCATTACATCACACTTTTAAGTTTATCCACTATAAAAAGGAATTGCGTGGACTTCTGGAATCATATAAAAGCGAAGAGTATGAATTGGGAAATCTGTCCATTGAGAATGTGTGGGCTAGTTTGCCTTGCATAGTATTGGACTTTTCTTAAGATTTTGTGCTGATTGGTACTAAGCAGCTTTTAAGGTGATTTTAAGAAGGCTTTTCTAGGACAAAAGAAGGAAAAAAGCTAAATGAGTTGCATTAAGTGAGTCGCCACTTGCTTCAGCCATTTGAGCAGCAGCATCAGCATCTTTTCTTGGGTCCATTCTCTTGACTCTGGTTTTCATGCTCATGCCTAGATCAGAAGCTGCCAGATTCTCCACTGTTAGAAATTCATTCCTTTTGAAATATGAACATGATACCAATTCATGTTATTGTCTTCTAACAGATTACACTCTTGAGCATTGGTATTTTTTCTTTCAACTTCATTGAGGTATACAACTGACCCTTGAGCAACACCAGTTTGAACTGCATGAGTCTACTTATACACGTATTTTTTTCCAATAAATATTTACTACAGTACTGAATGGTCTGTGGTTGGTTCTGCATCTGGAGATGCAGAGTCGCCTGTGTAGAGAGCTGACTAAAGTTATATGCAGATTTTTGACTGCACGGGGGTCGGCACCCCAAACCCCTCATGCTGTTCAAGGGTCTACTGTAACGGACAAGTAAAATTGTAAGATATTTAAAGGGTGCAACGCAATGATCTGTTATATGTGTACATTATGAAAGGACCCCCCCACCACGGCACTGATATATTTTATAAGGCTAGTTGAAGCAGATACAGAATGGTAACCCCGTAGGGGTGTAGGAAAAGAAAAATGAATGTTGATGTGGTTGATGAGACAGCCCCGAAGAGGAATGATTTGTTTATTTCTTCACTAAGAGGGCTGGGGTGGGGAGCAGAGTGTATTGTTACTCATCAAAGAACAGATATCTGCTGCTCACCTATTCTCTGTTGCATTCGCCAGGAATTCTGAAGGATAACAGCAGCTTTTAACAATTGAGACAAGACATAAACTTTGACAGGACATAAGCACAAGGAAAGTAAAATCAGAGTTAACCAATTAATGATATTATAAAAAAGCAGAAGACCCATAATAAGGGTGTATAAGATTTATTGCAAGATGGATATTAAAGAACAGTGGCTCTCAACCCTCACTATGCATTACAATCAAATGTGAAACTTTTTTTTTAAAAAAAGATGCTGATGCCTTAAAAAAATAAAAGGTTGAGTGATTATATTCTACTTGCTTTGTGGTGAAGGATGGGCATTTTTGAAGAGTTGAGAATATCTGAGATGGGTCATGAATTAAGCCTTGCATAGAGAGTGATTCATGACCTTTAGGGAATCTGAATCACCTAGGGTAACTCACTGAAAATGCAGTTTCCTGGTCTTCCCTCAAATTCTGTCCTGGGTCTTGGGCTACCGTTTGAGAAACCCTCTGGTAGGAGTAGAATATTGGGTCATGAGATCACTGGGTACTGAATGGGGTTGGACAGGTTTCATGGAAAGTGGGGCATGAGCAAGTGTCTGAGTAATGCATAGAATCCAGAAGAAGAGTGGCTGGGAAAGCAGAAGGTGTGTTTGGGGCATTGAGAGAGTTGGTTTCAGTGGGAGAGACATGCAAGATGAGGTTGGGAAGGTAGAGGGCCTTCAGTGCCACTTCGAGGAGCCTCGTTTTTGCATTGTTAGGCTTGGAGAGACCTGAGTTTGGAGAGCCTGGCCTGAGCCAGCCAGGTCAGTGAACACGTCCAGCGGGTAGGTGTCCTTGACACTAGGAAGTGGTGGTTATGTGGGTGGTGACTTGGGAAGTACTGTTTCATTTCATATCAGCTCCCAGGGAGTAATAAACTGGTGACACTTGAACTAAAACCCTCTAAATCTGGAATAACTTAATTCAGCAAACTTTTATTAAGTGCCTTTTATATAGCAGATATGCTGAAGGAATCTAGGTTATTTTTTTATTTTTATTTTTTTAAAGAAGATGTTGGGGGTAGGAGTTTATTAATTAATTAATTTATTTTTGCTGTGTTGGGTCTTCATTTCTGTGTGAGGGCTTTCTCTAGTTGTGGCAAGCGGGGACCACTCTTCATCGCGGTGCGCGGGCCTCTCACTATTGCGGCCTCTCGTTGCGGAGCACAGGCTCCAGACGTGCAGGCTCAGTAGTTGTGGCTTACGGGCCTAGTTGCTCTGCGGCATGTGGGATCCTCCCAGACCAGGGCTCGAACCCGTGTCCCCTGCATTAGCAGGCAGATTCTCAACCACTGCGCCACCAGGGAAGCCCCTTGGTTATTTTTTAAACGTGTTAGAGTGCTGTGTTGGTAACACGTTTATATAATTCCTGCAGACTCACCAGACCCCAGTCCATCAGACCAAGGAGAAAAATAGCAACTGTGACTTTTATTTGTGTGCCGATTCTAATGTCACGGTCAGGGCTCATTGGGAACGTCTTACTCAGGACAATTTGCAGTGTTTTTGAGGATCTTGACTTGACACATACAATTGTTTTGTGTTGGAAATATTACCAGAGGAAAGCTGGAAGACTGCTTGTTCATTGGGAGTGTTTTAAAAATATGTGCTGGGCTGTGGAACCCTTTGAGTAGCTAATAAAAGCAAGAGCTGCCTTTCTACAAAAATGCACGGAGACATGTAATCTTGCTTATAATTTTAGGGCTTTTATATGCTCTGAAATCAGTTCATAACCCCTGTAGGTCTCATAGACTCCAAGTTAATGCTTAGAGTAGAGTATGGAATAACTGTGATGTCACTTACATCTTAGGGGAGTGGGGCAGTACAGCCGTCCCAGACATTTTCTTTTCTTTCAGTTATGAGCCATAATTCATCAAGACCTATGAGTAATTCAACATCTATTTAGCAAATCGTTTTTGAATGAAGCTGGCATAAGCCACAACCCAGTGTTTCCATATCATAGTACTATAACTAAGTACACATCAGAATAGGTGTGTGTGTGGGACTTATGCCACATCCATTTTCACTCCTGACAGGCTGCACAGCAATGAGAATGTTTTGTTTTAGGTCTTCTGAAGTAACACACGAGATATGATCTAATCCAGCGATTCCCAGGATGTTTTGGGGGGTGGTGTGGGGTGGGGGAATGCTAGTGCCAATCGAAAGAAGCTCCTTGAAAACAGCATCTGACGTAAACATTGTTCTGTAACTCGTGACATGTTCTCTCCTGTCTTGAAGATACATCGTACACCTGATTATATTAAAGGAAGTCTGGCAGTAAAGAAGCCTGTTTAGTGTGGTTTAAACCCATTGATTCCTAAGTTTATTTAACTAGGACCTCCCTTCTCAAACCACTCTTTAACTTCTCAAAAATAAATATTGTGAGATTTTTTTTTAATTAATTAATTTATTTGGCTGCGTTGAGTCTTTGTTGCTGTGCACGGGCTTTCTCTAGTCACGGCGAGCGGGGGCTACTTTTCGTTGCAGTGCACGGGCTTCTCACTGCGGTGGCTTCTCATGTTGCGGAGCATGGGCTCTAGGTGTGTGGGCTTCAGTAGTTGTGGCACACGGGCTCAGCACTTGTGGCTCGCAGGCTCTAGAGCGCAGGCTCAGTAGTTGTGGCGCACGGGCTTAGTTGTTCCGCAGTGTATGGGATCTTCCCCCACCAGGGCTCGAACCCATGTCCCCTGCATTGGCAGGTGGATTCTTAACCACTGCGCCACCAGGGATGTCTAGTATTGTGAGATATTAATTAAACTTATGGTAATCAAAGTTGGCTGTGTGAAATATAAATGAAGCCTTAATGTGTGTGAGCTGCAGAATTTACTTTTTTTGTTGTTTTAACCCACATGGAAGGAATTATGTAGACACTTTGGGTGTGAACTTCATCTCCCCGCAAATCTAGTGTCAGAATTTTGAATAATATTGTGAGATGACTGAGATCTGCCTAGTGGTACCTTAAAAAAAAAACCCGTATTTGCTCCTATAAAAGAAGACAGAACATACCAAGAGGTTATCAAGAATCGTGTTGAAAATCAAATGAAAGACTTGACAGTTTTCTTCTGCTAACCTTTGGCTTTTGCTCAACTGGAATCTTTTCTTTCCCCAGCATAAATTGCAAATTTGAGAATAATCACAATGGGGGTGGAGGACCGGGGAATAACACATTTGAATGCTCAAGGGAATGGGTCTTAAATAATAGGACCGATAAATTAGAGTGCTTTATGTATTGAAGGAGCACTGATAGACGATTATAGGATCATGAAGTGTGTTATATATGAATATACTGGGCAGTAAATTCCCCCCGAAAATGGTATAAGTCTTAAGGCATGAAAATTATAGTGTGATTAATGGATTAGTCCTTCTTAATAGTTTATTATCTATTTTAGGATGATTTTCAGACATTTAATTGATTAGATCACCTACCAAACACTGGATAAACATCTGTAATTGACTGGCCAGTACCCTAGCTGCTGAATATTCAGGAAAGGATAGGGTATGGCTCCTGCCCCTGAGAGGCTCATAATTTTGGTGGATGTAGCTTTCCCGATGCAGTTTTCCTCTGGGTTGCATATTTTTCCTCTCTGGGCCCTCTCTCCTGCAAACCCCTCCCGCCCCCTGACCCCTACTCACTATTGCTGTCTACTGTTGCTAGCCTAATTTCAGGCTGAGTGAGTCATGGAAAGGAGCATGGCAATACTTTTTTTGCCTTCTTGTGTTGTCAAACACTTCTTGATGGTTTTCAGTGTCTGGAAACATTGTAAACCTGTGGCCAAATAATCCAAAGGATTCCCTATTAACACCAGTGTAAAGACTTATCAGTGACTTACCGATTCCTTATTCCCATCACAGCAGTCTCCCTAGTTAAGAGAAGTCATTAAAGTTTTTGGATTTAATGAATTTTACTTATTAAGTTTTCTCAGGAACAAGAAACTTGAGCATATTCTCATTATGAAATTGTTCATTCCAAGAATCTCCTCTGCCAAGTTTTCCATTTTTTCCAAAACATTTTTAAGTTGAAATGGGTGATGGAAACTATAGAAACTGAAAGAATTAGATGTCACCTTGTATGGTTTTGAACTTTTATTTTTGTTCCACATTTTATAATCTTAAACTACATAGGGCTATATTCATGGAATATCAAATATAATAGGAAGACAAAGCTGAGAGAACCATTTACAGTACAGTAGCATAACTTGCTAAATTCTTCACCAGCATTCTCTGAAAAAAACTTCTCAAGCCTTTCTCCTCTTTATTTTAGGAATGGATTGTGAAAAATGTGCCATTTTCTCTTCACTTGATTTTTTTTTAGACAAATAAAGGAATGTAATATTGGAAAGAAACATCAGCCAAAAATCTAAATGCTTTTACAATATGAGGAGAGATGATTTAACACAAGCAAGTTAAACTCAAGTACATTGCTTAACACTCATGTCAGTGAATACTACACTGATGATTCACCCAGGTTCATCTTGGGCACTGTGTCTCATCTATATATCCTGACTGATACCCTGACATCATCATTATTTTATCATCAGTCTTTCAGAACTTATCATTTTAATGTTTGGATGGTCCAGCTATTAATCACACTTCATATATATATATTAATATATATAATATATATATACATACATATATTGTAGTGTTCTGATTGCTGGAATAGTTTTTCTTAAATCGACATGGAAATATTTCAATTCATGGTGATCTTGCCTGACGGGTTTAGTACTTTCTGCAGAACTGATACAGGAACTCCTGTAGGAATCTCTTCCATCCTGTTGTGAAGGTCAGAAAAACGCAGCAGACTGGGAGGGGAATAGCTTATCTCCAGGGTAGTAATGTCTGAAGGCTTTCAAAGTATGTTGGTTTTTCCCTCCTTCCAACTGTTTGTCTCTGTTTTCTTTTTACAGCTCACAAAATATAGGGATTTTGTTGTTGTTAATGGTTGTTCTTTGTAGGTTTTTTTTTTCTTTCTTTCTCCAAGTTAAAGTCCTATCTCTCCTTAGTTTGTTTCTTTATGTGGTATTTGACTTGTTCAGTTCCTGCCTGATTGCATGGTTTTGAAAGTTTTGATTTAAATACTTAAGTATTTAAAAATGGGGGAAAATAAATTATGCAGTGGTGATAGCATTAGAACCCTTAAGGTACCACTAGTCTGTTTCAGTGATGAGGGAGTTTCTTACCAGTGTAGTAGTTCTGGTCTTCAGGGAAATTATTCAGTAAATGTGCTTGAAGAAGAAAGGAAAAATGAAAAAAAAAATGAAAAATGAAAAAATCATGGCCCATAATTTTAAAGTTAAGGTAAACCCCTATTTAGAAATTAAGTATACATTTTATATGTATCTAGGTTCTTGTAAGTCTTTGTTCTATATTGCTTTAATCATATTACAAACATTAAAAACAAACCATGCATCAAGTCTCTTCTTTCAAATGCAAGCCACGGAGCTTCTCTTTACTCAGTAAATTCCCTATTAGCTGGCATTCTGTTGCGCTGGAATTTCCCTGAGTTGAGGTTCTTTCTACAGCGAGGATTGATACTTGTACTGATTACCCTGAGGATCCACAAAAACCTCTCGAGTAAATTAGATTCAGTCTCGCTGTCATGTCACAAATGTATTGTCCTCTCATGGTCTGAAACTTGCTGTGTGTGATATTTTTTTCTCTTGGTTAAATACGCTATTTGCTCACATAAGAAACCGTAGGATGCTCCTGTGGAACCTGTTTTCTTTTGTTACCCTGGTCAAAAAAAAAAGCAGTGGCTGGAATTAAGAACTGTGCTGAGGGAGGAAAAGATGAGGAAAAGAGGAGCCGGAAGTGCCTTCCACCTTTCCCTAACCGTGGACTGTGGAGTACAGCTTTGAGCTAAGGATGATTAAAATGGGGGGGGGGCTTGAAAAGTCATCCTGTGCTTTGTGCACATATACCAGATAACAAAGTCCTGACGAAAGCAGGGAAGAAAAATTATTGTGCGGCTGTCATCATGGAGATGGAGGCATACAACATCCTATTCTAACTTTATCCCAGCTCTCTGTCCACGTCGTCTTGGGGTCTCACCTGTGCCATCTCATCAGGCATGTAATTGGGGCATTTCTCTCAGTTTTGAACTTAACTCCAAACCATAGAATCGCTGTTGCAGTAGTATTTGTCTATCACAGCCCTGAGGAATTAAGCCTGAATCACACTGTGTCATGGCTGTCTCTCTGTATCCTGCATTCAGTTGGTAGTCATTGGGTATCCTTAGAGTAGCCAGTGTTCTAGATGTATGTGTATAACTGAGTCATTGTGCGGTACACCTGAAACTAACACAACATTGTAAATCAACTATACTTCAATTAAAAAAAAAAGTAGCCAGTATTTATTGAGCACTTGCTTTGTAACCAGGCAAAGTGCTCAACCTGGAAAGAGTAGTTTGGAGTTGGACCTGGATTCGGATTCCAACTTTGCCACATATTAGCTGTGTGACCTCGATCAAGTTGCTCAGCGTCTCTGAGCTCTGCTGTATTTTTCTGGATAGCACTTGTGTTACTTTGCTGGGGCTGCCACAGCAAAGCACCACGGACTGCGTGGCTGAAGCAACATATGTTACCCTTCTCACAGTTCTGGAGGCTAGAAGTCCAGGATCAAGGTGTCTGCATGGTTTTCTCGGCGACCTCTCTCCTTGGCTTGTGGAGGCTGCCTTCTCCCTGTGTCTTCACGTCTCCTCCTCTCTGTGTGTCTGAGGACCCCAGTCGTACTGGATTAGGGCCCACCCTGAAGACCCCATGTTAACTTAATGACCTTTTTAAAGACCCTATCTCCAAATAGACAGTAGTCACATTCTGGGCTACCGGGAGTTAAGACATCAACGTATGAATTTTGGGGGACACAAGTCAGCAGCCCGTAACAGCAATGAAAGTATGTGCTCGGGTATTGTATTGTTGTGAGGATTAAATGAAATAATACAGGCAAAGGCCTGGCCCAGGAGCTTAGTACCCACTCAGTGTTAACCTTCTTGCTAGAGGTGGGGTGAAATCTTGGTTCCTTTATATTCCATCCAAGTATGAACCGTAAACGTTGGTGGGGTTGTGTTTTGAATACCTAAGTGTCTCTTTTCATCTGATTCTCATCTTCTTTTTCCTCCATTCATGCAGCCAAACGGGTGATTTGCTTCATGGCTACTTGTGATCTTTCCTAGGCAGTTAGTTCTCTCTGCTTCTCCTCCCTGCCCACCTGGGCATCATTGTTTCTGCTTTTAAACCATGCTGGGCTCTTCTTTCTTTGCGTTGGCAGGCGCGCCTGAGACTTTTCCAAGGCACAGTGCTGGACTTCAGCTCCTCTCTCCCTGGATTCTTTCACTGTTTCCCCCTGGCAATAGTGTGTATTTGCCAGTGGGCACTTTTCAGATGTCATGGTGTGTGTTTTTTGGACCCTCCTCTGTTTTTCTCCCCCTCAACTTGGCTGTATTTTTTTTTCTCATCTTATTTCTACACACTGATTGGAAGTTGAAGGCAGGGTAGGGTAGAAAGCAAAATGAGCCCAGGCTTTGGATGACTTACTGTTTTAGTTCAGACCTGCACCCCCCTGGCCTGGGCCTCATGGTGGGTGAGCTGTAATTCCTCTGAGAATGTCCTCTTGAAAGATAATTTTTTATGTTGTTTTTTATTTTCTGAGGTTTTTATTGTGATAAAATTGGTATATAAATTTATATGTTTCAGGTGTACAGCATTATGAGTTGACAAGTGTATTCATTATAGTGATCATCACCAAAAGTCGTTACTACCTGTTGCCGTATAATTCACCCACTTCACCTATTTTACCCACCCCCAAATGCCTTCCCCTCCAGCAACCACTAATTTGCTCTCTATGTCTATACATTTTTGTTTGTTTGTTTAGGTTTCACATATAAATGAAATCATGTGTTTCTGTCTTTCACCTTCTGACATTTTATTTTACTTAATACCCTCGAGATCCATCCATGTTGTCCAAAATAGCAAGATTTCATTCTTTTTTTATGGCTGAGTAGTATTCCACTGTATATATAAATCACATCTTATTTTTCCATTCATCCATCGATGGACACTTTCATCCATACACCCAGGTTGTTTCCATATCTTGGTTATCATAACTGATGCTGCTAAGAATATCAGGGTGCGTATAACTTTTTGAATTAGTGTTTTTGTATTCTTCAAATAAATACCTAGAAGCTGACTTGCTGATCGTACAGTAGTTCTATTTTTGTTTTTTTGAGGAACCTCCTTACTGTTTTCCAAAGTGGCTGTAGCAATTGACAGTTGCACAAGAGTGCTTGGGGGTTCCCCTTTGTCTAATCCTTGCCAACATTTGTAGTTTCTTGTCTTTTTGATAATAGCTATTCTAACAGGTGTGAGCTTGTATCTCACTGTAGTTTTTTTTGTTTTTTGTTTTGTTTTGTTTTGTTTTGTTTTTTGCGGTATGCAGGCCTCTCACTGTTGTGGCCTCTTCCGTTGCGGAGCACAGGCTCCGGACGTGCAGGCTCAGCGGCCATGGCTCACGAGCCCAGCCGCTCCGTGGCATGTGGGATCCTCCCGGACCGGGGCACGAACCCGTGTCCCCTGCATCGGCAGGCGGACTCTCAACCACTGCGCCACCAGGGAAGCCCCTCACTGTAGTTTTGATTTATATTTCCCTGATGATTAGTGATGTTGAGCACCTTTTCATGTGCCTGTTGGTCATATGTATGTCTTCTTCACATGTTTGACAAGGCATTAGCAAGTGTTCATCATCCCGAGAATTCCAGATAAACACACACGAGTTTAAAATCCTAGGGTATAAATGGTCCCCAGATCATTTTACTTATTTACTTCTAGGAGAGAATACGTATTTTATAAATGTCATTTAAAAAGCTTTTACAGGCGTCTTCACTATTAACTCAGAGGAGTTTCCCATAGTGTGTTTTCTCAATTTGAGAAGGGTTAGTACTAAATGCAGTTTTCCAACTGGAGCTTGGTTTCCTGAAAGCTATTCTTGGTGTAGTGGCTGAGTGCAGCTGTTCATATCTCTTAATATTTCAGTTTGAGGCATTGGGTGGGCGGAACTGATTAGAATTCCAAAAGCAATACATGCAGGTGGTTAGGGGGAACTCTTTGGGAATATACTAGGAGAGATTTTTGACAGAACCCCTACATTCTAAAGTTAAGTGGTAATAAGAACACTTTATGTGCAAAGTACCTGAAGAAATGTCTTTTGCATTTTGCCTTAGTTTTCTTTTTTGGTCGGTGAAAGGGACACTTTTCTTTATATATTAAGAAATTCTTAAAATATGTTGTCAAGTATCTCTGGGAGTGGAAGGGAGTTGGGAGTGGCAGCCAGGGCAATGAGGGGGTCCCTGAAGTGCTTGGATTCTCATGGCTGAGCAGGGATTTAACCGCCACCATGTCGAGCAAAAGAGCAAAGACCAAGACCACCAAGAAGGGCCCCCGGTGCACAACAACCAGTGTGTCTGCCATGTTTGACCAGTCACAGATTCATGAGTTCAAGGAGGCCTTCAGCATGATCTGTCAGAACAGAGATGGTTTCAGCGACGCGGAAGACTGCGTGGACGAATGTGAAGAGCCTGACCTGGGTTTGTGTCTGTAGTGTTTAAAGTGTGTCTTTATTAGGATGAGGGTTATACATAAGGGAGATTTTGAGATCAAAGGTGTGTTTTTTCTTTTCTTTTTTTTTAAACTCTTTTTCCTTCTGGTTTTCTCCATGCTATAACATACTTATTATTTTTAACTTTAAGGCTCAGCCTCTTTATTTTCTGTGACTTTATTTTGTGGGCTAGTGACCACCTGGGAGTTCGAGAGCTTGGGGTTTGTGTGTTGTGGCAGATTGCATAGCATTTGAATAATGCTTTTAGCCAGCCACTTGTGTGTGTTTTACTTCTTTCCTTGGGCTTGCGTGAAGAGGCAAAGATAAGATAGACATTTTGGCGTGGACTGAGCCGCAGCAGGACTCAGAGCTGATGTCAGCCGCAGCCCCTGGGTCTTCTCCGTGCTCATCCTTTGCCACGGTTCCTTCCTCCTTGACGGTCCTTAACTGCCCTCCGAGTCCTAGCTTCATGGAGGCTCGGTGCAAAGCTTTCATCCCTCCTGCTGGGCAGTCCTGAGCCCTGTAGAAATAAATGGGCTCACTTTTGGCTGCTCCACCCCCATCTGGGCCTCACGGAGGTGGCCTCTCTGCAGGGGCTGGGCTGGGCAGGTGGGAGCTTTCTGGAAGAACGCAGTGCCCATTGTCTTGTGTTGCCTAAAGGCCAGTGATGGTTAAGACCATCTCAAAACTGTGACAAGGTCCTGGTCTAAACCTTGCTCTCACGTGTGCTGAGCCAGTGTATTGTAACATGGCCTGGTCACTTGGAGAAGGATGATGATTCTCGTCAGTGCCCTTGGCTTCTCTCTCCTTTTTGTTCGCCCAGCAGGCAGGGCAGGAATACGGGAAGATCACAGGAGGACCTGGGTTTGAATTCTGGCTGTGTCGCTCACTCTGTTACTACAAATAAATAACTCACATTCAGCCTTAGTTTCCTCTCCTGGAGCAGGAGGCAGGCTTCTCATTTCTCTTGCACGCATTTATGGTGTAGAAACGCCTGTGAGATGCAGCGTACCTGGATAGTGGCAGACAGTGATGACGATGGTATCTGTTAACGTTGGTGGAGCCCTTGCTTTGTACCAGGTGTTGTCCTAAGATGTCACATAGCTTGTTACTTGAGCCCCACCAGAACTGCACGCCTGTTTTGCACACCAGGGCACTGAGGCCCAGAAAGGTGAATACAACACGTTGGCACTGAAGGTCAGATTTGATTCCAGGCCCTCAAAAGTTTGCTTCCGGGCTTCCCTGGTGGCACAGTGGTTGAGAGTCCGCCTGCCGATGCAGGGGACACGGGTTCGTGCCCCGGTCCGGGAAGATCCCACATGCCGCGGGGCGGCTGGGCCTGTGAGCCATGGCCACTGAGCCCGCGCATCCGGAGCCTGTGCTCCTCAACGGGAGAGGTCACAACAGTGAGAGGCCCGCGTACCGCAAAAAAAAAAAAAAAGTTTGCTTCCGCTGTTGTCCAGATGTATAACCTTTTGATCATTTGGAAGACTGTCGATATTAGAAACTATAGCTACTTCTCAATTCTCAGTATAGCTACTTCTCAATTCTCAGATAACACTTCCTTGGCTGGTACATTCACCTCCTGGTAGACCCACCCGTGGGCGACAGAGACAACCCACTGATGAGAAAATCGTCCTCTTGCAGCGGTGACAGATGGAGTTGAGAGGGTCATCCCGGTTCAGTGGGAAGCATCCTTCTCCCCTCAGAGACCACGGGCAGTGCCCCCATGGGCGGCACGCAGGCTGGGAGTCATTGTTCTAGAGCTTCTGAAGAGTCTCCAGACCCTTTTGCTTCCCTGGGCATTTGTCCTTAATCCGGGGTGTCCTGGGGCTCTGCCCTGCCGTGGAGGGTGCGGCTTGACAGGGAGCAGCTGCCCCTGGTCACGGGATGCGCGTTGGAGCCTGGACAGTTGCTTATCTGCTGTGAGGCTCAGATGACATGTGATTCATTCTGATCCTGCTAAGCGTTTGGGGGACTTTTGCCAGGGCCTGGTGAAAGCTCTAGGGTAGCTCCTCTGTATGGGAGAGCAAGTCAACTCTATCCCCTAGTGGCCTCCTGAGGCTTTGGGGGAAGGTGTTTGGCTGTATTCATCACCGGCCAGTCTAGAAAAACACTGGCTGGGCTTGAACCTGGCAGCGGAAAGCCCTGTGATGCTCTCATAAGCTGTCATCATCAGTTTTCTTCTTTTGGACCTAAGTGTGTATTTATGGTAAACCATTTTAAGTCGGATGTGCCAGATTGGAGTCTCAACTACATATCCGTGTCTGTTTACACACCATTAGGAAGTTGGGTTTTCTGGACTTTTGCCAGTTGAATGCAGATTTGTGTGGCTGGATTGAATTGTCTGGCTAGGGTGTGCTGCTCCAACTTGGCCTCACGTTGAACCTATGGCTTGGAGAAGGAACCTTCCTGATCTGTGAATCACACTGGCTGGGCTTCGGGGGTCATTCGTGATTCCCAACTGTGTCTTTACTATACGTCTGGTAGGGACATTCTGCTTTTCTAAATAGTGATATGAATTGGGGGCGGTGTACTCGGCTTTTATTACTCTAACACACGTGAAGTTATACATTGGAACCCTTATTGTACCATAAATGGTACAACAATAGTACATAATGGCCTGAGTTTCTAAAAATGAGATTCTGCTTCCTATAAGTGGGGAGATATTTTGAGAAATTGGAACCCTAAAACCAGAAGGGGAGTTGCAGGTGTTTTGCCAGTGTGTGGTTACCTTTCAGCACCGTCTGCGCAGGGCACTAAACTAGATAACTTGAGAGTCAAAATAAGTCCTGCTTCCTGTCTTCAAGTTGCCTATGGCTGAGGAGGAGTTGTAAGTGAGCTTAAAAACGACATAGGTTTGTAAGAGGGAAGATCTTGTTAGAAATGTCTGTTAACATTGGCACCAAGAGGCACAAAATGCGTTGAAATAGACGGACCCATAGCCTCTGAGCCTGGCTTAGACACGATACTTTTGTGTGGATTTCTTTTTTTTTTTTGCGGTACACAGGCCTCTCACTGTTGTGGCCTCTCCCGTTGTGGAGCACAGGCTCCGGACGCACAGGCTCAGCGGCCATGGCTCACGGGGCCCAGCCGCTCCGCGGCACGTGGGATCTTCCCGGACCGGGGCACGAACCCGCGTCCCCTGCATCAGCAGGCGGACTCCCAACCACTGCGCCACCAGGGAAGCCCCTGTGTGGATTTCTTAAACACAGCGAGAGGGAAGTTGGTGTCATCTGCCCATGACAGATGTTACTGTTCTTGATGGGAAATGTTTTTCTTTTTTTTTTTTGTCCCTCACATCACCCAGGATAGTGTAACTGTGGAATTCTGGAGAAAATTAGATATGCGTGGTGTTTACAGTGTGTTACAACTCTTTGCTCTGGGCCATCACGTGCTGAGGTCTGCTGGGACCTGGGCTGCTTTCTCGCAGTCGTGTTAAAGTCAGACCTGCCTGCCAAGTGCACAAGCAGTTAACTGTACCCCCCAAAGCTGTGCTTACCGCAGTCTCTTTTGTTTCTGGGTCTGTGACAGCCCTTTCCCCCATCTCAGTTTGGGTTCAAATCCTAGAGCAGGAAAGAGATATAGTAAGTATGCTGTTGTTCTCCTCCAGCCCTCCCAAACAGAGTGGGATGTTGCTCACCGAAATAGCATTTTCCTACCTGGGTAGAGCCTCAGGGTCTTCCTGAACATGTGGCTCCTGATCGCAATTGCCATGGGCTTAAACTTGGCACATTTTATGACCTCTGTGATCCATACCCTAGAGGCTGGAGGTGTTGTCATCTTTTGGTTGTGCTGTCATTTTAGTAAGGGTGAGCGGGGGTGGGGGTTCAGAAGATGACCAAGAACGTGTTAGCGTGATCAGGAAAGATTCGATGGTGGAAGAAGGCGGGGAGAGGATTCAGCTGGGTGGTGGGGAGGAAGCTGTCTTGTGAACAGAGGGACAGGAGAGGAGAGGAAGTACACCCCCTAACCTGGGGATGGTGAATGAATCAGTTTGGTAGATTGGGAGGGTTTCTACGGGGCAGTGGTTCTCAGTTGTAGCGTGTCAGTCACCTCTGGGCCCCATCCCCCGAGTTTCTGTTTTAGTAGGTGTGAGTCAGGGCTCGTGAATTTGCATGTCTTACCGGTTCCCAGGTGATGCTGCTGGTCCTGCTTTAGGCAGAGGTCACGTGCTGCTGGAGGAGTCACATTCAAGTGGTGGTGGGGTGACCGGGGCAGCCGTGCTCCCCAATTCCGGGGATCACCTTTCCCACGTGTGCTCCCTTCCGGGCTGGCCCTGGGCAGAGCTCTGCCGAGGTCTGGAGCTCCAGTCTAAGGAGCTGGCCCTTGACTGTAGGTTATGAGAAGCCAGGGGAGAATTTTATCTGGATCGTGTGATTGGCATTAACTTTTTGTTAATTTGGTAACAGAGGGGGAAGCAGCCAGAGATGGTTAGACAATATGAAGGGTAGGGCTGTGTCCAGGGGGTGGGTTATTTCAGGAGTGGATTTGGGAGGAAGATCTGGAAGGAAAGAAAGAGGAAGAATACAAAGGTGACCCAGCGTTTCCTTCAGCTCGGGAGCCTGGAGAATGGTGCTCACGTTGACGTAAAGGGGTAATCAGAGCCCCGGCTCCTTTGGAGGGAACCTCTCAGTTATTTAGAGTTGAAATTGCTTATCTTCTCTTCTAAGGAGATTATTATCTATCCTGTTTTCAAACTCAAGGGTCTACGTCATGTTCCATGCTTTCCAATTGTTTTTATCTTCAATATCTAAGTTTTTCATGAGCCTAAACATGTAGTCACTTGCCTCTTGGAATAATTTCCTCTTATCCTGAGGTTTAAATGGAAGACTGTTGTTTAAAAAATGTCTTAGCCCTTCCAGTATAATTTTCTCTAGATATTGATACCCTTATAGTCTTGCCTTAAGTATAAGTGAAATGGTATCTTTGAAAGTCACTTGTTGGGGGGACTTCCTGGTGGCACAGTAGTGAAGACTCCGAGCTCCCAATGCAGGGGCCCCGGATTCGATCCTTGGCCAGGGAACTAGATCCCACATGCATGCTGCAACTAAGAGTTCGCATGCCACAACTAAGGAGCTGGCGAGCTGCTGCAACCAAATAAATAAATAAATAAATAAATAAAAATTCTAAAATAAAAGTCACTTACGGTTTTAGCAGTAGAGCCCTAATTACATTGGGTTGCTGTGTAGCTCTTTAACTTTTCTATGAGTTATCCATTTCTAGTTATTTGATCCTTGTGAACACACACACATTGGTTTACATTTGGGTTTTTCCTTTTTTTTTTTGAAAGTAATACATGTTCCAAGTTGGAGAAAATTTGGAATATAATTAATAAGAGTTTAAGAAGAAGGGAAAATCAGCTGTGAACTACCCATAAATTACGGCTTTACCGTTTTCCTTCATCTCACTCAGTCTCCCGAGGGCTGCGTGTGGATTGCGGCCGTTGTGCCAGGGTGTGGCGTTCGGTGACCCGTGTTCTCTCGCCTCTCCTCTGCCCCAGGATCTGGCTTCCCCTGTATTTTGCCTGGGGCTGCATGACTGGGGGCGACGGTAGGAAACCAGATGCCGACCTGGACAAGGAAGGGGTCTGGCGAGCAGGGGCTGGGAGTGAAGACGGCTGCGCTCGGGGCTCTGAGGAGTTGCTGTTCTCATCTCTGCCTCGTTCGGGTCTGTCCTCCTGGGGCTTTAGGGCCTGGGGAAGGAGGAGGCTGGGGAAATCAGGCTGAAGAAACTGTGTCACAGCAGAATTCCCCTCGCCTTGTCCTCTTAGAGGGACCTGAGAAGGGGAAGTTCCTCGCCGATCACGCAGAGAGAGAAGGAAACGTTTGAGGTCGGTGACAGGCCAGCCTCAGCCCGAGGTGGCCTGAGCAGGACAGCAGCCATGGGTGGAACAGTACAGGTGTCAGTAAAGGCAGGTAGTGACAGAGCTTAAGGTGCAGCTGGGTGAGCAGATGCCCAAAGGGATGTTGCTTGAGTGGCTCCAAGAGGGGGTCTGGTGACGGGGGAGTGGACTAAGTGAGCAGCCTGGCTTTGTGCGGGGCTAAGCCCTGTCCCCTCCACCTCTCGCCTTTGGGAACTCCAGAGAAAAAGAAAGAGGAAGGGCTCAAGTCTTTATTTGGCTGTAGGAGCCATTGATCCTGCAGACTTAGGGAATAACTGTGAGTGACCTTATTTAGGACCCAGAAACTATTGGGGCTTAGGTGTGGCGGCCATTTAATCTGTTGACCAAACTGGGACACTGTTAATATTTGCATTGGCTCTGGACCTGGCAAGCCCAGATCACCCTAGATATCAGGGATATTCAGGTCACATATACACATAAAAAGACCTTTAGGAACTGCTTCTTATAGCTTGAGTAGCTCCTTCCCAAGGCCCTAAACTGTTTTCATATGTTGGCTTTTTTGTTCTGCCTTAAAAACAAATTAAGGATAATAGCTCTTTGTTATATTAGGACTATTTTGCTATACTAAATATTTTACCAAAAATATTGTTAATGGCTAGTTGTTTCATCTTATAAATGTACCACAGTTTTATTAATTGCATCATGTTAATCATCTAGATTCCATTCCAGCTGTTTGCCTCTATGAATGATAAGAAAAGCAGTAAGTCTTTGTGTTATGTCTCAGTATTTCCTCAGAAGTCAGATTCTTAGAAATAGAGTGACTGGATTGGATTGTATAGTTCTTGATATGTATGGCCAATTCTAGGCATTTATGGTAAATTTGAATTTCTCAGTTGAAAAAGTCTGACAGTTCAGCTGCTTGGTTTTAGAACTACTATGAAATACATGATTTTTTGAAAGTCACTAGATAATTTTTACCACTTATGACCTTCGACTACAAAGGGTAATGCAATGAAGCAACAACTTGAATAAAGAAAAGACTTTTGGGGAAGAAGGGGCTAGATAAATTAGGAGTTTGGGATTAACAGATACACGTCACTATATATAAAATAGATCAACAAGAAGGATTTACTGTATGGCACAGAGAACTATGTTCAATATCTTATAATAACCTATAATGGGAAAGAATCTGAAAAAGAATATATATATATACACATATATATACACACACACATATATATAATGAAATCACTTTGCTGTACACCTGAAACTAACACATTGTAAATGTAAATTTACATTGTAAATGAACTATATTTCAATAAAAAGTTGTTTTGGGAAAAAATTTCTATCGACAAAAATAAACATTTTTTCACATTGTAAAATAAAATAAACAATAACACTTTTATTGCTAATGCAACCTCTTTTCACATTGCCGTGGAGCGAATGTCTTAGAAAGACTGGATTATACTGAATGGAACTGCAGTGCACGTGCGGGGTGTGGGCAAAGAAACATTTGCTTGTGAAAAATTTTTCCTGACTTTATTGACCGCTGGCACACCACAGTTGAAAGATCAAGTACTGGGCGTGTTGAGCTATGTGTAGTTTTCAGGAGGCACATGATTCTTTCTGTCTGTGATGACAGTTGCACAACGTCATGGGGGCACCGGTGGCATTTCTCACATGGCACGTGCATGGAAGTAGCACATTTTCAGCAGTGGGTTCTTCCAGTGTGAGTCAGCCGTGCAGCTGACCAGTCAGCTACTAGTTATAGAATACTACTTTGTGGGAATGGTTGTCAGCAAAAAAAAAAAAAAACGTCTGCCTGACCTCAGGGAGAACTCAAGCTGGGAAGTCAGCTTTGAGAGAACTGCGTGTAGATCACGGGGTCAGATGAAGTGAAGGTGCTTTGTGGAGGCCGTGTGGTAATGGGTTCGGTCACTGCTAAAGTCTCTGAGCAGCATGCCAGCCCTGGGCCTGGGATGCACATTACTGACAGTGTTACAGCTTGCTCAGAGGGGTCAGACCAGTTTGCAAACAGGAAAGAAGAAACTTCTGGAAAGTTCATGTGTCAAAACTTCCTGGTTAGTTTGAAAGCATTCCTCAGTTGTTCCTAGCTCAACCAGTCTGTAAAGATTCAAAAGACCCAGGAAGGATTTCCTTCTATTTTAAATATGAGAGACTGCAGTCCATTCCAAAATGATGAAGTGTGTGGGTGATTATGTTCTAACAGGAAAATAAAGTGTTATTGTAAGTATGACACTCAGATAATAATACATAAGCTAAAGGGGTAGAATAACTTTGAATAGTGACTTTGGTCAGTTATTGTGGATTTTTAGCAATCACTTCAAGTAAGGAAGATTGGACTCTGTGATTTTAATATTACAGTAGGCTTTAAAATACCTATAAAGGCTTGGCTCGTAGATGACTGTTAGCTCATATCCTTAATCCTTTAACTATGCAAACCACTCCCTATTTTCATAATTTAATCACCGAACACATTTTTTTAAGTCCCAAGTTAGTAGTGAGAAACCGAACCTTTTTTTTTTTTTTTTTTTTTTGCTTTACGCGGGCCTCTCACTGTTATGGCCTCTCCTGTTGCAGAGCACAGGCTCTGGACGCACAGGCTCAGCAGCCATGGCTCACGGGCCCAGCCGCTCCGCGGCATGTGGGATCTTCCCAGACCGGGGCACGAACCTGTGTCGCCTGCATCGGCAGGCGGACTCTCAACCACTGCGCCACCAGGGAAGCCCGAAACCGAACATTTGAATTCCTTTTACAGGATAAACTTGTTTCTGATCTTAGGAGAATTGTGGTTTGTGTGTTCATGTTTATGGGTAAGAAGTTTTCTGGGCTGGGTCATTTAAAAACTGTCGGTTTCCAAATTTTCCATGTGCAAGGTTGTTGGTTGTTTTTTTTTTTTTTGGTTAAAGATAAGGCAGAGGGAGACCCTAGGCGAAGGCACTGTGACAGTTCTAAACTGCCTGAGAGTTGTCAAGTGGAACTAGCCTTAAGGCAGCTGGAGAGCCTGTAAGCCTTTTGTAAGCAGCTGCATCATATCAAATAACTGATGTGCATTAATGTTAGTACAAAAAGCAGACTGAGTAGTGTCTTTAAGTGTATTTGTTTTATGAATCTGGCAATACCAACCTTCAAGTTGTGTGACCCCTGGAGTAATTGCCCTGTGGGCATGGGAAGCGTAGCACCCTACTCAGGGATCCATAAAAAGAAACTCAGTTCCTACCCTTGGCAGGGAAAAGAAGCATCTCAAAACGTTATAGGAAGAATTTTTTCCCCTACTTTCCCATTAGCTTATTCTCCTAACCTAGATGCTGTCCCATCTGCAGGAACAGGAGGGGGAAAACATTCCATGAAACGTTTTGATTGGCGGGTTAGTAGGAAAAACACTGTAATATTTTAAAGGACAGCTGAAGATAAATGGAAACTTAAAAAAAATTCATTGGTAGATACGCTGCAGGTCATATGTACTGGACGGCACAAATTAGTTTTTGTGTTTGAGTTAATTTATAACAAGAATTACTATCTCTTTACACATAAGACCTGTTAAAGTTATTTGGGGGTATGGGTGGAGGAAAGGTGGGTGCAAAAATGCATCTGTATTCAGTCTCCATTTCCTTGCCCCCTACTCTGCTTTGTGTTTTGCTCTTGCTTCTCTAGTGATGTTTTCCCTCCCCACGGTCATGCTTCCGATCTCCTTGGACTCGGCGTAGTGGATGCATTTTACTTCTTACCTTCACCCCTTGGCAGCATTTGCTGTGTTAAGTCACCCCTTTGTTCTTTTTTTTTTTTTTTTTTTTTTTTTTTTGCTGTACGCGGGCCTCTCACTGTTGTGGCCTCTCCCGTTGCGGAGCACAGGCTCTGGACGCGCAGGCTCAGCGGCCATGGCTCACGGGCCCAGCCGCTCCGCGGCATATGGGATCCTCCCAGACCGGGGCACGAACCCGTATCCCCTGCATCGGCAGGCGGACTCTCAACCACTGCGCCACCAGGGAGGCCCACCCCTTTGTTCTTGAAGCACTCCCTGCCCAATTCTGCAGGGCTGCTCAGTCCTTCTGCAAAAAACTTAGTCTCTTGTTCACTAGTCTTATCTCCCCAGCAAATAATGGAGGTGGAAGCTAGGAGATCGAGGTGTAACACATACATATAAGGTGCTGTAGGCCTTTAGAAGACAGGAGGGAAACTGGAGGACCGGGTGTGAATTCCTGGTAGAAGCAGCATTGAATTTTTTTTTCTCTTGTTTAAGTGGCTTTTGAGATGCACTTGGCACCATGGGAACTCAATACTTGAATGAATGAAGGCAGGGTTTAAACAAACAGATTGGATCCGGAAAGAGGAGTTTCAGTGTAGGAAACAGCACGAGCAAAACAGTCAGCTGAGGGGGATGATGGAGCTTTGAAGGTGAACATGAATCATTCTCTTGGCCGGGGTAGGGGTGCGGGGGGGTGGGGCAGGAGGAGGGCAAGGCTGCGAATGCCAGCCAAGGAATTTCGGGTTGTGTTTGTTAGGCGGTGGGTGGAGTGGAGGAACGGCTGGAAGCATTGGGAAGGTTAGTTCCGCAGCAGTGTGTTGCATGGGGTTAGAATGAGGACAGCCTCGTTTTGGTCTCACCTCTGGACTCTTCTCAGGCATTTTGTCCCTGGAGGGGTCCAGTCCCAGCCACTGCCTTCCTGCTGCCCCGGCTCAGTCCTCTTGTCCTTTGGTCACTTCACCTGAACCACCTGGTCCCATGACCATTGACTGTTGAACTCCTACCACCTTACGTGCACAGCATATCAAGTAATAACAGCCTTAACTCCGCTCTCCTGATAACAGGAATACTAATGCAGTAACCTTGGGAGAAATCTTGGTACCTGATGGGAAATACAACAGCGTGTGGGTGGCGTTAACGCGAAGCCCCAGATCCCTGAGCAGGAGCAGGTCTGTGATGTAGGAAACTGCGTGAGGAGGGTGTGGGCCCTGTGAGCTGGGTGCCTTGGATGGGATTAGGAATAAGGGGCTTAGGGTGAAATCAGGGCTCAGTGTTTGCTTAAAACCCTAATTAATAGTTCCCAGGAATGAAAAACATGAGAATTGACTTTCCTCGCTTCCTCTGCAGGGTTCCTTTCCCCCATATACACAAACTAAACACACCTTCCCCAAAATGCCATATTGACATCATAGTAGCTTTTTTTTTTTTTTTCTCTAAAAGAATAAGTACTTCTAAGGTCAAGTGAAAGTATGAAGGACACATTTTGAAAGCACTTCTTTCTGTCCAAACCTTGGTGAGCTTGGGGCAAGGATCAAGTGTGGGGTGACAAGTGCATTGGGCTGGGATCCCCTGTCTTCACCTCTGCTGGCCTCTCTCTTCCTTTGTACACATTTGGGAATGTTCTGTGCACGTGACTTGAGCCGTGGGTAATCAGCAGGCTGCCTGCCTTATCTCAATAAGTGTTATCTATGTTAGATCTTTCTGGTGGGTGAAAATGAAAAAAAAAGTGTCATTCTGAGATATTAGAGAATAGAGAACTGTGATTATAAGTGTTTTGGTAGATTCCTGTGACATCAGGAAACAGAGATACTTTCTTATGCTTAAGAAAATATTCATGCTTCATTGTTATTTATAAGCTATGGAACAGGTGGAATGTCCAGAAAGTCACTCAGATGGAATAAAACTAGGACTAGGTTAGACCATCAGTTAATCTTGTGATCATAAATATGTTGCTGATGCCATAAATCCATTCAGTTCTTGTAGCAGCAGCAGCAACTTTCCTCAGCTACTGGAATTTTCACTGACCTGCCGACCTAAGTGCAAACTGCAAGGGGGTGGTTGTTTTGGTGAGAGCATCCTTCCCTCTTAGCAGCTCCTACTGTCTTTGCGGGTGAGCCCTGGAAAAAGAGGCTCCTGGTATAAACATTATCTGCGTTCAATTTGTGGAAGTCAGTTTAACGATAATCTTAAATTCAGCTTGCTAAATTACAATCTAAGCAATATTTTGTATAGGTGTATTTCTGTGTGTGTGCTGAGTGCCACCTGGCTATGGCCTCCGCATATTTTAAGCGACAGTTTCAGAAATTCTGCTTAGCACAATATCCTAATTCTGATCTCATGCTTTAGGTAAGTGTGTCAGGTATGTGGAGGTGAACTGGGCTGCCTGGTGTCACACAGCTAGGTGGTATCAGAACTCACACCTTTTGTATTTTCACTTCCTATTCAGGGCTTTCCCCAATAAACTACAGTTTTTCTCTTTAAAACAGTGATGGAAGTTGTTTAGAGTCAGAGCATTCCTGTTGGTCCAGGGAGGCAGGATCCACATGAAATGTGGGCATCTCATCAGCTCTCCTTGGTAGGGATTTATGAGGGCTCACATTTGGTGCTTTTCTATTAGCAATTAAAAAGGTGTGTTCTTAATGAACAGAGGGTTTGTTTTCTTAATCCTAGTGTCTTAGCTTGGGTTGTTATAACAGAATATCATAGGCTGAGTGGCTTAAACAACAGATATTTATTTCTCATTTCTGGAGGCTGGGAAATCCAAGATGAAGGTGCCGCCAGATTTGTTCCTGGCGACAACCCTCTTCCTGGCTTGTCCACCTTCTTGCTGTGTCCTGATACGGTGGAGAGAGAGCACACAAGCTTTGGTCTCTTCCTCTTATAAGGACACTAATCCTATCAAGGGGGCCCCACCCTCATGACCTCATCTAAACCTAATGACCTCATCTAAATCTAAATCTAATTACCTCCCGAAGGCCCTTCCTCCAAATACCATCACTTTGGAGGTTAGGGCTTCACCATATGAATTTGGGGTGCACGCAAACATTGGGTCCATAACACACAGTGATACTGTTTTTTAAATGGGCTGTCTGGTAGAAAATAAGTGTTCTAGAAGAGATCCAGTGTATCAGTAATTATTATTCATACAAATATTCAGAGATTTCATGCACTGTATTTGAAAAGACTCAGAGATGACTAATAATTTGACTTTTTCTATGTGCTTGTCCAGTTATTGAGCAAATATTTACTTGAGCACATCTGTGATTCAGGCCCTGTGCTGGGTTCTAGGCTGAAGGGATAAGAAAGCTGTAGCACACATTTGGTAGCCAGTATTAAAGTTGTATACAAAGAGTTATTTTCTTCCAATCTTCTTTCAAATAAATTTGCAATCTTGTCCTGTTTTTTTTTCATATGCAATATTATGAACACACATAATATATAGATAATATAATGAATACCCAATACACCTGGCTCTGTCAGATCTTAATATTTGAAGGAAACATGTCAAAATGTTTTTTTATTGTGAGAAATAAACATTGCTGGGAATTGAAGACCCTTGTGTGTCACACCTTGTCCTCTGTGTCTCTGTCCTCTTTTAGAAGTAACCACTATTCAGGATTTGGGGTATATCATAACCGTGCATGATTTTATGCTTTTATTATACATCTATGAGTTTATGAGCAATATAAAATAATCATTTTTAAAACTATGAAAAAGATAGCAAACTGTATAAGTTTTTCTGTACCTTGAGAGAAAAAACAGCCATAAAAAATTACTTTTGAGATTCATTCATTTTGATACCTAGCTCTAGTTCTTTTTTAAAAACTGATGTATATAGTATTCCTTTGTATGATTAGTCTATGTTATATTAGCCTGTTCTCCTGTTGTCAGATATGTTTGGCATGTTTCTGAATTTTCAGTATTGTAAACAGCGCTGCTTGGACATTATTGTTTATGTCTCCTGATGTGTGTGTGTAAAATTCTCTGGGGACACATGTGAGTGTGGAGTTGCTGGGTGAAGCTTATCTCCAGCTTTACCAGATAGTGTCACATTGCTGTACACAGGAGCCAGTTTACATTCTCCTCAGAATATCTGTGATCTTGTTGAACTGCATCTTCCGCAACACTTGGTATCATCAAGCTTTGGAAGTTTTGCTCATCTGTGTAGTATAAAGTGATACCTTACTGTTTCTAGCTTTAATGCTGCAGTTTCCTGATTGCGGTGAGGTCGACTATCCTATTACATGTCTCTTGGCCTTTCAGGCTGCTGCTTCTGTGTGCCTGTTCATAAGGTACCCCCACTTCTTTATTGGTGGTGGGACTCGGGTGCAGAAAGTGGATCGACTGTAAACTTTGATTCATGACACGTGATCATCATCGGGTTTTGTATGACCCTCTCGTTTATTCATATTTTTAATGTAATGAATCCCTGTGAACTCATCAGGGTCTGAAACATTACCAACAATTTCCATCTGCCTGTGCTTCTCCCTGCTCCATTCCTCTGCCTCCCCCCACACCCCTCATTTTTTAAAATACTATCTTGAACTTTAATCATTGCTTCTCATCTAGTCCCCCCACACCCCCCATTTTTAAAAACAATATATCTTGAACTTTACTCATTGCTTCTCATCTAGTCCCCCCACACCCCCCATTTTTTAAAAACAATATCTTGAACTTTAATCATTGCTTCTCATCTAGTCCCCCCACAGCCCCCATTTTTAAAAATACTATCTTGAACTTTAATCATTGCTTCTCATCTAGTCCTGCATGTGCTCTTCACTCAGGGCCCTGTTTTTCTCATTCCCTGTTATTAGTGTGATTTATCTGGGCTGTTGCCTGGGCTTTGTCCATTCATTTTCACTGCCCTATAACATTCCCAGTGTTACTATGTTTCTATCATTTCACCTGTGACTGGGTTATTTCTAGTTTTGTTGTTATGCACCATTCTTCTATCAATGTTCATTTATATGAATCTTGCTGGCTGTGATCAGGATGGTCTCTTGAATACTATCTGGGACAGGAAATGCTGGATTAGATATTCTGATATTAACTTGGTTAGCTAATTCCAATTTTCTCCCTACAAGGTGTACCATTCATGTTCCCACAAGCAGTGAATCAGGTTGCTCTAGAGCTTCTTCTCAATTTGTAGTTCTTTTTGTGTATATAATTCTCATTGGTACACAGCTGTTGCTTTGGTGGAATTGGTAATAAGGTTTGATTTCCTTGTAACACGCCAGCTGGGTGGAGGAAGTTGGGGAGAAACCCATAAACCTGCCTGACTCACTGCTGGAGGCTCCCATTGTTTGTGAAAAGAACCTGATATTTGTGGGTGGCCATGTGGGCTTAGGTCATTTGCAGCATCTCTCTTCACGTGTATTTGATTCCTGCTTTTATGTTGATAATTATTTAAGATTTATTGGTTTTATAATATATCTCATAAATCTATTTAAAGTTAAAGCAGGTAGAATTGCTGCTGTTTTATAGTGTCTGCTCTGTTTTGTTCATGGTGGCTTTTTTCCTTGTGTGTTTTTTAGTTTTGGATTGTGAGCTCCTTTTCAGTTGAGTTTTATCTGTGGGAGTCCTGGGAGACCTGGGTCGAAGGTGTATTAAAAATATAGAGTAGGGGTCTTCCCTGGTGGTGCAGTGGTTGAGAGTCCGCCTGCCGATGCAGGGGACACGGGTTTGTGCCCCGGTCTGGGAAGATCCCACATGCCGCGGAGCGGCTGGGCCCGTGAGCCATGGCCACTGAGCCTGCGCATCCAGAGCCTGTGCTCCGCAATGGGAGAGGCCACAACAGTGAGAGGCCTGTGTAGCACACACACAAAATATATATATATATAGAGAGAGTAGGAGTTTGATTGACGAAATACTTAGCAATGTTGGGTAAACTAAAATAAACATCCTTTAATGCATAGCTGTGATTGTGTAAAAAGTATGGAAAAATCCCTAGAATCTGACAATTTGGAAAAGACATAATTCCAGACAGTATACTAGGTATATACTGAACTTTCAGCAGAGTCAGAATCAAGATGCTTGGTGTCTTCACACCAACATGGGGAGAGAGAAGGAAGTTTTGGGCAAGGAATTGGAACTGGGATCTTCCTCCATATCTAGTTTGCCAGGACCATTCTATGGCTGCACCCTCAGTGAAGGGATGGACCAGAAAACGCCTGCCCACCAACACAGTAATCTGAAGAAGTTTGTCCATCTCAGCCTGGGCTCTGGGTAGGGGATACAAGTGCTCTGGTCTCTTCCTAAAATTAGAAAGCACAGGTGGTCCCTTACCTCTTAGGGTTCACATGTATGCTACCCAAGTTTTCCAGGAATCACCAAGTCAGGGAATTAGCATAAAATCCAATACAGAGTCAGTGATGGCCCTCTGCCAAGGTGCCTCCCAAAAATTCATGGCTGTTTACACGTCTTCTCCCTTAGCAGTAAGGTTCTTGGAATGTGGACACATTCCAAGAAACACCTGTGCACCTGTGTACATCAGTGTGCTTGTGGAATGAATAAGTGAACAAGTGGAAACACGCGGACATTTTTTTTTTTTTTTTTTTTGCCGTGTGCGGGCCTCTCACTGTTGTGGCCTCTCCCGTTGTGGAGCACAGGCTCCGGACACGCAGGCCCAGCGGCCATGGCTCACGGGCCCAGCCGCTCCGCGGCATGTGGGATCTTCCCAGACCGGGGCACGAACCCACGTCCCCTGCCTTGGCAGGCGGACTCTCAACCACTACGCCACCAGGGAAGCCCAGCATTTTTAAACATACATAACTTTTACCCACTATGTAGGTTTTCAACATGTAAAAAAATAAAGCTTAGAAGGGATGCTATTTTGCAGTTAATTTTTTTTTTTACAGTTTTCAAATCATTCTTCCATTCTTAGAATCATCTTCAGATCCCAGAATCAGCAGACATTTATTGAGCATCTTTGCTGTTCTGTGTGTTGTGAAGGATACAAAGACGACCGTGTGCTCTGCCCGTTAGGGAGTGACAAGCTTGAACATAAATCATTACGTGCAAAGTGCAAAATAAGTGCTATAGTAAAATTTTAACATAGTTTTGGGATAGCAGAGGTTGGCAGTGATTCATTTCACCTCAGGGATTTGTTTATTCAGTGAACATTTACTAGAGCTTCCATGTGGTCAGCACTGGGAGGATTACAAAAGTACCTAAGATTTATTGTACACTCACCCATGTATTAGGCTGCAAACATTTTATATACAGTTAATGTCTACAATGTAATTTAATTCCCACAACATCCCCTTGAAGAGGATCCTATAATTATCCTCATTTTAAAAACTTTTTATTGAAATTTAGCATATATTCAGAGAAGTCCACTTTCACACATGTACACCTGGATGGACGTTCATGAATTTTATACACCTGTGTAACCAGCACCCAGAGTAAGAACAAACTAAACATTACAGAAACTCTGGAGCACCCCCTTATGCCTCCTTGACTTCCAACAGCAATTTTTTTTTCTTTTTCTGTATTTTTATTTATTTATTTATTATTATTTTTTTTTGCAGTACGCGGGCCTCTCACTGTTGTGGCCTCTCCCATTGCGGAGCCCAGGCTCCGGACATGCAGGCTCAGCGGCCATGGCTCACATGACCAGCCGCTCCGTGGCATGTGGGATCTTCCCGGACCGGGGCACGAACCCGTGTCCCCTGCATCGGCAGGCGGACTCTGAACCACTGCGCCACCAGGGAAGCCCTTTTTCTGTATTTTTAGAAATGGAATCCTGTAGTATGTATTCTTTTGGTATGTTGCTCTATGGTATGTAGTTTTGGATTGCTCATTCCCATTGTTGCCTAGTATTCCATTAGCCCCATTTTACAGATGAGGAAACAGGCTGAGATCATGCAACTAGTGACGAATGTATTACAGTGCCAGTAAGCGTTTTTTTCAAAACATGATTTTTCACGTTCTTACGGTGTTGGTGTTCTGTCATGTAGGTATAGCATGATTCATTTAACCCCAATGAATTTATCCTTCTGATGGATATCTGGGTTGTTTCTAACATGTCATCACTGATACTTTACCATAAAAGAAAAAAATCCATTTCAGTATTTAAAGTACGTTTTTAAGTTTCCAGCTACTTTGCTGTTGACAATAATCAGGTCCATATAAATATGGCCGGTAACAAAGTATTGAGGTAGCAGCTGCCAGTCAAGGGTGGCTTTTGTAGTTTTTGTACATGGTCTACTTGCCTTTTTTTTTTTTTTTTTTTTTTGCATTACGCGGGCCTCTCACTGTTGTGGCCTCTCCCGTTGCGGAGCACAGGCTCCGGACGCACAGGCTCAGCGGCCATGGCTCACGGGCCCAGCCGCTCCGCGGCATGTGGGATCTTCCCGGACCGGGGCACGAACCCGCGTCCCCTGCATCGGCAGGCAGACTCTCAACCACTGCGCCACCAGGGAAGCCCAGTCTACTTGCCTTTTGAAAGTACCTTGTAAGTGTATGTAGTGTCCTTGCTTTTTTCCTTTTGCCCTATTTATGTTGTCTTCTTACTCCCCTTTTTTCCTTGAAAATTTATTAGATCATCTCAGTTCTGCTGTAGCCCCAAATTATATTCTTTTGCCTGAGGGGTAGCTCTCCCTTTGGTCTACTGATGAGTCCTTCAGGAGGCTCTCCAGGGGTCATGAGTCTTCAGAGGACATAGAATTTTCTTTTTCTTTAATTGAAATATAGTTAATTTATAATGTTGTTAGTTTCTGGTGTACAGCAAAGTGATTCAGAGATATATATATACACACACACACACATACACACACACACACATATATATACTTCTTCATATTCTTTTCTGTTATACTTTATTACAAGGTATTGAATATAATTCCCTGTGCTATATAGTTGGACCTTGTTTATCTATTTTATTTATTTATTTTAAAATTTATTTTTATATTATTTATTTATATATTTATTTATTTATGGCTGCGTTGGGTCTTTGTTGCTCCCCGCGTGCTTTCTCTAGTTGCGGTGAGCAGGGGCTGCTCTTGTCTGCGGTGCGCAGGCTTCTCATTGCAGTGGCTTTTCTTGTTGCGGAGCACGGGCTCTAGGCATGTGGGCTTCAGTAGTTGTGGCACACGGGCTCAGTAGTTGTGACTTGTGGGCTCTAGAGCGCAGGCTCAGTAGTTGTGGCGCACAGGCTTCGTTGCTCCGTGGCATGTGAGATCTTCCCGGACTAGGGCTCGAGCCTGTGTCCCCTGCATTGGCAGATGGATTCTTAACCACTGAGCCACCATGAAAATCCTCTATTTATATATAGTAGTTTGTATATGCTAATCCCAAAGTTCTAATTTATCTCCCCCAACCCTTTTCCCTTTGGTAACTATAAGGTTGTTTTCTCTGTCTGTGAGTCTGTTTCTATTTTGTAAATAAGTTCTTTTGTATCATATTTTAGGTTCCATATATAATGATATTATATGATACTTGTCTGTGTCTGATGTACTTAGTATGATAATCTCTAGGTCCATCCATGTTGCTACAAATGGCATTAGTTCATTCTTTTTTTATGGCTGAGTAATATTCCACTGTATGTATGTACCACATCTTCTTTATCCATTCCTCTGTCAGTGGACATTTAGGTTGCTTCCGGGTCCTGGCTACTGTAAATAGTGCCGCTGTGAACATTGGGGTACATGTGTCTTTTCGAATTAGAGTTTTGTCCAGATCTATGCCCAGGAGTGGGATTGTTGGATCATATGGTAACTCTATGTTTAGTTTTTTAAGACACCTCCTTACTGTTTTCCATAGTGGCTACACCAATTTACATTCCCACAAACAGTGTAGGAGGGCTCCCTTTTCCCCACATCCTCTCCAGCATTTATTATTTGTAGGTTTTTGGTGATGGCCATTCTGACCTGTGTGAGGTGATACCTCATTGGAGCTCTGATTTGCATTTCTCTACTAATTAGCAGCGTTGAACATCTTTTCATGTGCTTATTGCGTAGACATTTCTTTGTGAAACATGGTTGAGTGCTGTGATTCACAAAGGGAACTTCTGCAGTGTGAGCTCCTGGAAGGTAGGAGCTGTGTGGTAGTCACCATGGCGCCTTGCATGCAGTTGGTGCTCAATAAATGACTCATTGAGGATCTGCTGGAGCCTCAGGCTTGTATTCTTTTGATTGAACTCTATAATGTCATGATTTATGCTTTGTGGGAACACGATTAATTTTCTTAGACTCTTCAAACACAAATAGAATACCTGGAGCCGTTTATTTAAATTTTTTTCTCTGTTCTGATAGTAAAAATGAGCAATTTAGGAATGCACTAGAAAATAAATTTATAATGGTTTTACTATAATATGAAGTTTCTTATATTTTCTCCATTCTTTGAATATTTATTGAAGCTCAACCTACTGAATGTCATGCAGTAGACATAGAAAGATGCATATAAATAATTCCCTGCCCTTGGGGAACCTAGTGGGAGAGACACACACATATATGAATATAATACAGTGTGGTAAATAGATCAATATAGCTGTGAGTAGGTTTTGGTTTTTGAACACCGTGGAAGGGGAGACCTCAGCATAGCGGATGGAGAGCGTGTCCATCCTGGGTCCTCCTGGAATAGATGACACCGGAACAGAATCTTGGGGAAAGTGCATAAATTCCTACACAGCCTTCCACCCAGGCACTACTCCACCTCTTTTCCCCTTTATTTCTAGAGTGGGAGTACTGCCCATAGTTACAATATTCTACCCTTTCTAATGTAAAAATCTAATTTTTGTCTTTCTCCCTCACATCACCTGGCTCTTCTCTTGTGGGGTCATGCTGATTCGAGCTCTGAAATGGCTTTAGAATGTGGTTTCTGCTATCTTGTCCTCTCTTTCCTCCCATGGATGCTTTCCTGGGTTTGGAAGAAAAGGGGTGGAAATCAGTTTTGGTTGTGTTTTAAGCACCTGACCTGGAGCCTGGCACATCGTGGGTTCAAACTTCTGTTGAACGAGAATGACCCGAGTGATCTCTAACTGGTCTTCCTTCCTCTTGTCTCTTTTCCTTCCCTTTGACTCTATACAGGGTCCTCAAAATTAGTAGAACTCCCCCCTCCCCCAGCATCTTTCCTCTGCTTAAAATTCTTCTGTGACTCCTTCTCATCCTCAAGATGAAAATCCAGAGTTTTAGTCCAGGTCCTTACCATTGACCCAGGCTGCATGAAGTGCACCCCTGCATACTGCACGTCAGAGCCTGCCCTGAGATCTTTGTGATTTCCTGGCCCCATGTACTCTCCTTTTTTCTGATGTGTCATTTCTGTGTCAGGTGTTAAGATCCAGCTCAGCTGTCACCACCCCTGTGAAACCTTCCCTACCTTTCCCGGAAAGAATTAGTACCCTCTGCTGTGTTCCCTGACATCTATCCAGTCAGTCCTCTTGTAGGGTTTCTGTATTACGCTACAACCCTGTTTCCCTCTGCATTTCCCCCATTACACTGAGGGCCAGGAATTGTGCCTGATTCTTCTTTGTCCCCTGGTCACGCCCATGTTACATGTCAGACAAATAGATCGTCCCTATAAACACACTTCCTGCTTTCCCATCTCTTTTGTTTTGCTTGCATGATTTTTAAATGATGGACACGCCCTACCATCAGCTCTATTTAAAGGTAGTGCATTATTCAAGGGCCAGTTTCTCATGCCTTGTCTGTGAAATTTTCTGTGATTATGGCACCCCAGAATATTGGCAGCTATCTCTGAACCATCTATGTTTGTTCGCCCTTGGCTGTGGCACTTATACAACATCCTGCTATTATTTTTTTTAAACCTATACACTTAAAAAAATGTACTTGTATATTTATTTTTGTCTGTGTGGGGTCTTCATTGCTGCGCGTGGGCTTTCTCTAGTTGTGGTGAGCGCGGGTTACTCTTCCTTGCGGTGTACAGGCTTCTCATTGCAGTGGCTTCTCTTGTTGCAGAGCACGGGCTCTAGGTGTGTGGGCTTCAGTAGTTGTGGCTCGCGGGCTCTAGAGTGTAGGCTCAGTAGTTGTGGTGCACGGGCTTAGTTGCTCCGTGGCATGTGGGATCTTCTCGGACCAGGGCTTGAACCTGCGTCCCCTGCGTAGGCAGGCAGATTCTTAACCATTGCGCCACCAGGGGAGCCCAACACCTGCTATTATTATTTGTACTTTTGTTGTGTATGGGTCATCTCTCCCTAGTTAGATTATAAACTCTGAAGTTAGAGGTCTTCTCATAGATAATTTTGAATTGTCTCTGTTGAAAAATAGAATTCCTTATTTAATATTCATTTGTTCTTTAAAAGTAGGTCTGTTAGTGACACATTCTTTTAGTTCCCTTTGAGAATGTCTATTTGCCATTCATCCCTGAAGGATACTTTTGCTGGATGTAAACTTTTCAGTTGACAGTTCTTCTGTTTCAGCACTTTAAAAATGTGCTACTTCCTTTAATCCCCATGGTTTCAGATGGGAAATTCACTGTCATTTGAATTGGTGTTCCCCTCCTGATAGTGTGTCATTTCTATCTGGCTGCATTCAAGAATTTTTGTCTTTAGTTTTCAGAAGTTTAGTTAGGATGTTATGATACTTTACCATTGACCCCAGCCTTGGTATGGATTTTTTTGGGTTTATCCTGATTCAGCAGTTTGCTCAGCTTCTTAAATCTGTATGTTTGTGACTTTTACTAAATTTGGGAAGTTTTCAGTCATCATTTCTTTGAATACTCTTCCAGCCTCACCCCATTTCTCCTCTCCTTCTGGTACTCTGATGATACAGATGTTGGATCTTTGTTATTTTCACAGGTTCCTGAGGCTCTATTCATTTTTTTAAGCCTGTTTTCTCTCTGTTGTTCAGATTGAGTGAATTCTATTTGTTTTTTTCCTCAAGTCCATGGATTCTGTTCTCTTTCATCTCCACTCTACTATTGAGCCCATCCTGTGAATTTTTAGTTCTGTTACTCTATTTCCCAGTTATATAATATTTGGTTCTTTTTTATATCTCCTATTTATTTGCTGAGAATTTCTACTTTTTAATTTGTTTTAACAGAATTTATAATGGATTGTTGAAGCACTTTTATGACTTTTATGCTTTAAAGTCCTTATCAGGTACTTCTAACATCTCATTTTTCTCTGGGTTGGCATCAGTTGATTGGCTTTTGTCATTCAAGTTGTGGTTTTCCTGGTTCTTGGTCTGATGGGTGATTTTCCATTGTATCCATTTTGCCTGGACATATGAGGATATTCTGGGTCTCATTTAAATCTTGTATTTCAGCAGGCAGTTACCCTGTTCAGTTTTAGTACATTTGTAGGCTGTGGTTTCAATGACAGATTAATTTTCAGTGCCTTTGCAGTGTTATTTTAATCTGCTTGGTTGACCAGGTGTTGCTGGAACTCCCATTGCTCCCTGCTGGTACCGGTTGTGGGGGTGGAAGGGGTTTCTCTGGGTGGGGGCACTGGGCATCTCTTGGTGGAAGACGGTAGACCCAGGCCTCTGGGGAATAGGAGCTTCCTTGAGTGCAGTGGATCTCCCCTGCCTGTGGGGGACAGAGACCTTTTCTTGATCTGGTCACTTGTTGAAGTGAGATGTGTCTAGTGGTGCCCCATGGCTTCTCTGAGGTTTCTGGGCAGGGGAAGTGGGGAGTCTCAGGCTCAAAGAGGCTTCCTGGGCTGGGCCATGTGTCGCTGGGTTCCTTGTGTGTGGCCTCCTGTCTTAGTGCGTATGTCCTGGCTCTCCTAGCTGCTTATTACTGGTGGGGCTTCAGATAGACCCCTTTTTGTATGGTGTAGGGCTTGCCTGATGATGTTGCCGGAGGGACTCCTTCCGTCTGGGGTAGGAGTGAGCCTCCACGTGCTGCCTGCTGTTGTAAGGTTGGGGTTGGGACATGGTGGGCCTGGGTGGCTGCCTTCTTTGGTTGGTGGGGAGGGGGGAAATGCAGATACCCTTTGCTGTGCGATTCCTTGAGTCCTGAAGCCACAAGCTGGTTTGCTTTCTTCTTACCACCGTTTAGAGTTCTCTTTTGTTATTTCCAGCATTTTTACTAGTTAGCGGGGAGGAGCAGGGGAAATACGTCTCTGCTATTTTGTCCCTAATCATTCATCTCTAAATGTCAGATTTTTAAAAGCAATTAAAAATGTCAGGAAAGTTTAGCATTGATTTTTCTGTGTTGGCCAAATCATGTCATTGAGCTGTCTTACTTTACTAGGTTAGGAAATTTGAGACCCAGTCAGGTTACTTGACTGGCTCAGGGGTCCTATTGCTAGTTCATTGCAGAATCCAGCCTTGACCTAGGTTCTTGGTGAGGAACCCAGTATGTGTTTCATTGTAGCAAATTAGGTCAGAGAGTTATCTGGAGGAGAAGAGAACCTTGACGTGCCGTAGTGTGGTTAGAACATTAACACACCAAAGAATTTATTCCCCAAGTGAAAAACCTATCAGAATACAAGAAGAAAAGAATCCAGTCTTATATTTTATTGACTGAGATTGAATGACAAGCTTGCTGTATATGTGTACCCATTTGAATACTAATCATTTTTGATAAAGTCTAAGATAATATTCTTCTGTTTTTACTATAAAAACATCTGAATGACCTTATAAAATGTTCCTCTTGCAAAAGAAAGTTCTGTCTATCGTTGGTAATCATTACCATTCATAGTCTACTTCAAAGAGAGTAAAGAATGTAACAAAGATTGGTGACACTGTCTAAACCAATTACTATTATCTCTGTGGCTTTTTAACAGATAATCTCTGTGTCCTCCACAGACATTAGATACTTCTCCTAGTGTTTTCCCAGGAAGCTTTTTCCTGTATGGGAGAAATGGAGAAATCCAGATGTGCACTCTTTGGTTGTTTGTAAATTATTTTCTTTTTCTTTTTTCTTTTTTTTTTTTTTGAAGTCTCCAGGGTTTTAGAGAACATAGGGTCAGAGCTGAACTGATGCCCAAACTCTGTAGATCTGAGAGGGGAAGCATTTACTTCTTCCCCTAAGACTTTCCATGAGGCCCCACAAGAATGAGGTACGAGAAATAGGACTAAATACTGGCTCTGTTTAATGTCATTTGGGTAATGATGACCATAGGGGCCCATGGAATGGGTGGCACTGCCTCTCTGTCCCCTTATGTACTTGTTCTTTTCGTCCTGCTTTTGTTTTTTCTTCCTCTTCCATACTCATGGAGTCTTGCTGAAAAGATAAAATCTCTGATCCCTACTGAAGAAGAGAATTAAAAATATTGAGCTTTGGAGAACTTTTCCCATCATTCATGATAAAACACTTGCATAGGGGCTTCCCTGGTGGTGCAGTGGTTAAAAATCCGCCTGCCAATGCAGGGGACACAGGTTTCAGCCCTGGTCCAGGCCGATCCCACATGCCGCGGAGCCACGAAGTCCGTGCGCCACAACTACTGAGCCTGTGCTCTGGAGCCCGCAAGCCGCAACTACTGAGCCCATGAGCCACAACTACTGAGCCTGCATGCCACAACTACTGAAGCCCGTGTGCCTAGAGCCCGTGCTCCACAACAAGAGAAGCCACCACAATGAGAAACCCATGCCATGCAACAAAGAGTAGCTCCTGCTCACCACAACTAGAGAAAGCCCGCGTGCTGCAACAAAGACCCAATACAGCCAAAAATAAATAAATAAATTTATATTAAAAAAAAACCCCACTTGCATAGGTAATCCATGTGCAAAAATCAGTTGTTTAGAATTTGCAGTAAAGTTTCATGAAAAATCCTATATACTGTAATCATAAAAAAGCCATACAGTATAATGGTTAGGTTTTCAGACCTGCCTTCTCTAATCCATGATGCATGTGGTTGAGCTATGATGCTACAGGTAAGATGAGTATGAGTGCTAATAATTTACCAACTGTTGATTGGCTTAGAATCAGAAAATGTTAACATCAGACAGGACCCTTTTGGACCAGTGTTCTGACCTCCCACTCTCAGCAGTGTCTCCACGATACAAGCAGTGATGATGTCTCATAATTGCCTTCAAGGAGGCAGCCCACTCTATTATAGTTAGCAAGTCCTGCTTTACCCTAAACCAAACCTGCTCTCTTTAATTTCTTCCTATATTGGCTTTTTAGACCATGCAGGGTGAATCTAAGAATTGTTCTGATTAACGTTCCCCACAATTCAGAAACAGAAGTTACAATTCTACCTTCCTAACATCCTGTCTTAATTGATGGGGTTTTTGGAGTCATCCTGATAACATATTTTTTAGATGTTCGGTTTTGCCAATGTCCCTTTAAAATGTGGTCCAAACGAAACACAGTGCCCCAAAGTTTTCTTACTCATGCAGGGAATATTATTTCTTAAGATCTCCCACTCCTGGGCATATATCCAGAGAATACTCTAATTCGGAAAGATATATGCACCCCAGTGTTCATAGCAGCACTATTTACAATAGCCAAGACATGGAAGCAAACCAAGTGTCCATCCACAGATGAATGGATAAAGATGTGGTACATATATACAATGGAATATTGCTCAGCCATAAAAAAGAATGAAATCATACCATTTGCAGCAACATGGATGGGCCTAGAGATTATCATACTAAATGAAGTAAGTCAGACAGAGAAAGACAAATACCATATGATATTGCTTATATGTGGAATCTGAAAAAATGATACAAATGGACTTATTTACAAAACAGAGACAGACTCACAGACATAGAAAACAAACTTATAGTTACCAAAGGGGAAAGGGGGTGGGTGAGGGATAAATTAGGAGTTTGGGATTAGCAGATACAAACTGCTATATATAAAATAGATAAATAGCGAGGTCCCACTATATAGCATAGGAAACTATATTCAATATCTTGTAATAAACCATAATGGAAAAGAATATGAAAAAGAATACATATATATACATGTATATGTATGTATAACTGAATCACTTTGCTGTACACCAGAAACTAGTACAACATAATAAACCAACTATACTTCAATTAAAAAAAAATTTTTCCCCTCTTAACTTCCCTTTTTTTTTGGTGGTTCTGCTGTTCTCTGTCACCCAGACAGGATAATTTAGTAATCTTTGATTCATTAATTTCCTTTGCTACAGTTTGTTGTAGGAAATCCAAGATTATTCCCAGGTGTTCCCTGAAGAAACTGAAGCTTGCTAGTGGTTACTCGCCCAGGGTCACCCAACTGGTCACCACTGACACTAGTGTGCGAGCCCCAGTCTGTCTGACACCAGAACCCATACTCCCAATCACTGTGCTATCCTATTACCAAGGAGCTTTGTGATAAGGCTTTTCCAAAGGACAACTAACCTTATTACTTTGTAAACTGTGTCAAATGTTCAGTGGTTGGGATTTCTGCTGTTTACAGTACTTATACTAGGGCCTTCCCTGGTGGTGCAGTGGTTAAGAATTCGCCTGCCAATGCAGGGGACACGGGTTCGAGCCCTGGTCCGGGAAGATCCCATGTGCCTCAGAGCAACTAAGCCTGTGCGCCACAACTACTGAGCCTGTGCTCTAGACCCCACAAGCCACATCAACTACATAAGCCCGCAAGCCTAGAGCCCGTGCTCCGCAATAACAGAAGCCACTGCAATGAGAAGCCCTCGCACCACAACGAAGAGTAGCCCCCCCGTCCCCAACTAGAGAAAGCCTGCGTGCAGCACCAAAGACCCAACCCAGCCAAAAATAAATAAATAAATAGATAAAATATTTAAAAAACAGACAGTACTTATACGAGCTGTCTGCTTTCTCTGGAAATGCTGCACATATGTTATCTCTTTTATGGACACAAAAGAAATTTGTCAGTTTGCTATGCCAGATTATTTGCATTTTCCCCTTTTTGGGGGGAATAAGGAGTGGCAGTGGTGGGGTGCAGGTTCTTCATTTCTTTCCTCCCTACCAATATATGAAAGGGCTCATTTACCCACATACTTGCAAAGATTGAATGTCATGATTGAAAATAGTGTTGGCCACCAGGCATAAAAGGTATTATTTAAAATTTCTTTTCATTACTAGTGACATTGAATTTTGTGTGTGTGTGTTTATTCGTGGATGGATGATGCTCACCCACACTGGGGAAAGCCCTCTGCTTTGCTCAGGCTACCAACTGGAATGTAATCTCTTCTGGAAGCACTTCACAGCTCTACCTAGAAATGAGTCTTAATGCGATATCTAGGTGTCCCATGACCCAGTCAAGTTCATATGTAAAAGTAACCATTACAGGCACATTGTCTCACATGCCTGCCCATCCCGATGGTCAGCTATCGTCCACTCTTTGGTTTTGTCTTGGCTTTAACTGATTTTTTTCTGATCATAAAAGTAAGTTATGCTAAATGAAGATGATTTTGAAAATAGTGAAAATCATTGGTTACTCTTCTGGCAGGGGGCTTACCTTCCAAACTGTTCTGTGGGCACGTGCATACCTTTCTCGTGCTTTCAGTGAGTTCACGAGTTGACCACGTGTCTTGTTTCTTCACACAGTGCCTCCTCCCTCTGTGAACAGGGCCAGTTTGCGGGAGGTCCCAACTTGCCTCAGGATATGCCCCGAGAGGCCTGGATTGTGTGGGTTCTGCTGTCTGGGATCTTGGTGTATATGTCGACCTTGCCCTTGAGGAAGCGTGAAGCCAAGAGACAGACCTCCCTGCCCAGCCTGACAGCTTTGCCACGTTGGCTTCGTGTTCTCCTTCCTGTTGGCTGTGGGTCCTCCTTGTAGCTCCTTCAGGATGCTTTCCTTTCTTTCCCAGGGGCTGCCCACAAAACCTTTGTGGAAAATTCCTGACCTCTCCTTTACATTTCAACACCATCAAGAAAGACACTTTGATTATTTGCATGTATTTTGTAAGGGCATCGCGAGGAAAGGGTGTTGTGGCCCAGTCGTGGTGGCCTCTGTAGTTTACATTCCCTGCGGTGAAGCAGCAGATTGTGATGGCTTAGACCTAAAGCTGGCTGCAGGCTTCAAATCCTGGCTCCACGGTTTAACACCCTGGACCCCTTTATGTCTTCTTGTGCTTGACCGTAATAGGCAGTGAGAAATGCGTGCCTCCCGGGGTGTGGTGAGGATTGAAGGAACTCATGCATGCCAAGTAACTCCTTGGAGCAGCGACCAGCACATCGGAGGTGCTGAATAAATATTCCGTGGCTGTTGCACATACCTCAACCATGTGGGAGCCCTGGACTGGAAACGATTTTCTAGTCAGTGATGAGTGTTAACATTTCTTTATGTTGAACTTAGTTCCTTACATTAAAATGGCCCATCTCATGAACTCAGGCCCTGCCTGCTGCAGTTTTTTTCAGTGGACTGGTTTCTGCCTTTAGGGACTTTTTTGTGGAATTTTGTATGTTAACATAGAAGAATCTTTAGAAGTAATTTTGGCATTTAAAGATGTGGGTTTTTTTTTAGAAAATTTATTTTTAAAAAATTGATGTATAGTCGATTTACGATGTGTTAGTTTCTGGTGTACAGCAAAGTGATTCAGTTATACATACTCTTTTTCATATTCTTTTCCATTATGGTTTATTACAAGATATTGGATATAGTTCCCTGTGCTATACAGTAGGACCTTGTTGTTTATCTGTTTTATATATAGCAGTCTGTATCTGCTAATCCCAAACTGCTAATTAATCTCTCCTCCACCCCCTTTCCCCTTTGGTAACCATAAGTTTGTTTTCGAGGTATGTGAGTCTGTTTCTGTTTCATAAGTAAGTTCATTTGTGTCATTTTTTTTCCAGATTTATGTAAGTGATATCATATATTTGTCTTTCTCTGACTTATTTCACTTAGTATGATAATTGGTAGGTCCATCCCATGTTGTTATAAATGGCATTATTTCATTCTTTTTTATGGCTGAGTAATAGTCCATCGTATATATACACCACACCTTCTTTATCTATTCATCTGTCGATGGACATATAGGTTGCTTCCATGTCTTGGCTATTGTAAATAGTGCTGCTATGAACATTGGGGTGCATGTATCTTTCCACCTTAGAGTTTTCTCTGGGTATATGCCCAGGAGTGAGATTGCTGGATTATATTGCAACTCTAGTTTTAGTCTTTTGTTTTTGTTTTTGGCTGCGCTGCGTGGCTTGTGGGATTCTAGTTCCCTGACCAGGGATCAAACCCAGGCCCTCGGCAGTGGGAGTGCAGAGTCCTGACCACTGGACTGCCAGGGAATTCCCTCATTTTTAGTTTTTTTAAGGAACCTCCATAGTGTTCTCCATCATGGCTGCACCACTTTACATTCTCCCCAGCAGTGTAGGAGGGTTCCTAAGGGATGTGTTTTGTACTTGCTGGCCTTGCACTCTAGTTGTGACACATGGTGTCTGCTAACTACTTCACAACGCTTTTCAGGGAGAATGGCTCTGCTCACAGCCTCTCTGAGGAGAAGGCTCTCTGAGGACCATGGGACGTCCCCTCTCCTCTCTCTGAACTGGCTGATGTGACTAGGGAGGGACACTAGACAGCTACCTCTGTCACATCCTTCTGTGGGAAAGCAATGAGCGAGGCCATTTGGAGTCTCTTGAGAATTTTACTTTGGGAACGTAGTCGGGACAAACAGTGGGAGCTGACGTTGAAAGAATGCATCTCAGCTGATGTGAAGACAATGAAAGGGCCCTCCAGGCGATGGCAAGGCTGCAGACCCTCTGAGGAAGTAGCAGTTCCGACAACAAGGACTGATATGAAATAGAAGGAACCACAATTAGAGAAGTGAGAGAGAAGTAAACATTCAGAGAGAAGCCACGTTGTATTAACGGCAGAGAGGGCATCCCAGGGCAGGCTGTAGTGCATGTTCTCAGGACAAGTTGTTTACTTTTTTTTTTTTTCCTGGCTCTTTGCAATTGTATTCTCGTGACTTCAGTATCCCCTGCATTCAAAGGCCCTAACTTACATAGGTCCCCAAGTACTTGTAGTCCTGTTTCCCATCTCAAGGATATTCCTCATTTTGTTCCTGATGCCTCAGTGTCTCCCCTGTGGTTTACAGTGATAAAAATTTAACTCACTTTTTGGAACCGTGTTCAACCCCCATTCTGTGCTGTGTTTTTCTGATGATGTTAATGTTTTTTTGAGTTTGTCTTCCACTGAACTCCTATGAAGTTTGGTGTCTGGACCCCATGTGCAGGATGTGACGGTGATCTCTCTCCGATGGGGGTTGTGGACTTGTGGCAGTTCTTGTGATCCTGGTTTAACTCAGGGCACAAACAGGGAGGTTTTAGCCCCTCCTAAGGGTGAGTCTTATTTGATTTAAAAATTTAAAGGAAATTAATATTGAAGTGTTTGAGAGAAATGGGAGAGTTATACAGTAACTCTTGGCTTTGGTCGGCAACCAAGTTATCTAGTCTGGGCCATGAAATGGTGTTACAGTGGCCAAAGGGTGGGAAAGCTTATATTCAGTAAACCAGATGAACACCTGACATCTAAATCCCTGCTAATATTTACTTTGGGCCTTAAGCATATGCTGTGGTTAACAAGGTGGCTTTTCTTGACATTATCCCCTGTATGTGGTTTTATTTGTTTTTCTGTCTCCCCTTTCTTCAGACATTTTGGAAAGCACTTTGTTTGCCAGGTTACTATATTCAGTACCAAAATGTTTGAGTAATATTACGTTTTGTCATTGAGCTTAAATACCTGATCCGGAAGAGGAATACTTGCAAGTAGTGTTCTTCTACCGTATATTGCCTTGAACCGCAAAGTTACCCTATTTTCCTTAAAAAAAAAAAAATGGTGTATTTGTTTCCTAGGGTTGACATAACAAACTACTACAGACCGGGTGGCTGAAGCAACAGAAATGTATTGTCCCATAGTTCTGGGGGTTAGAAGTCCAAGATCAAGGTGTTGGTAGAATTGGTTCGTTCTGAGGGCTGGGAGGGTAGGGTCTGTCCCAGGCCTCGCTCCTTGATTGTAGATGGACATCTTCTCCCTGTGTCTCTACACCTTGTCTTCCCTGTATGCATGTTTCTGTGTCCAAATTTCCCCTTTTTTAAGGACACCAGTCATTGGATTAGCGCCCACCCTAATGACCTCACTTTAATTTGATAACCTCTGTAAAGACCCTGTCTCCAAACAAGGTCACATTCTGAGATACTGTGGGTTAGGACTCCAACACAGGAATTTTGGGGGGGCACAGTTGAACGCATACAAGAACACTCCTAATTACCACTGTGCCTGTAAACCAGACTTTCTTGGTACCAAAGGCATGAAGCTTCAAAGGTGATTGCCATCCTTGGGGAAGTTTTTGTGTGTAGACCCCTCAAATCATTAGGTGGAGACCCCCTGAGTCTCATTAGTTGTTGGCATGGTTTCCAGAAATTCTTGAAAGAAGTGCCGTCATCTCTCACCTGGATCAGGGCAGGGACCTCCTCACTTGTCCTCCTGCCACTGCTCTGATCCATCTTTAGCCTTTGCTCTCAGTGCAGCAGCCAAAGCGATGCTGCCGAGGGTCAGGTCACGTCCCTCGTCTGCTCCCAGCTCTCCAGAAGCCCCCCGTCTTGCTCATAATAAAAGCTCGAGTCCTTCCGGAACTGGCCCCCGTCATCCCTGACCTTGTTTCCAATCCCAGTCTTGCTGTCCCGCCCGCACTCAGGGTCAGCCGTACCATCCTGTCCCTGTCCTGCCTCCCGGTGGCCCCCTGCGTCCGGAAAGGCTTCTCCACAGTTCCCTGGGTGGCTTGCTCCTTGCGTCCTTCAGCTTTTCCACAAATGCCAGCTTTTCTGTGAGGTCTACTCAGACCCGCACAACCTCCCCACGCATTCCCATCCCCCTAACCTTTCTTCATTTTCCTCCCTGACACTTAACAACTCCCAGCATACTGTGTCATTTATTTATGTTTTATTATCTGTCTTATCTCAGATTACTGCCGCCCCCCCCCCGCCCCCGACCTGGTATGTTACCCTCTCTCATCCATTTGTGTGATTTGTTTGTTGCTGTATCCCCTGTGCCTAGAACACTGCCTGGCCAGTAAGGATAAATAAACAACACAAGTGGGTGTGGGTGTGTAGGATAAGGAAGAGAATACTGAGGAGGGAACCCTGGAATTCTGGCCACTTGGGTCTCTGTAAGTATAGGAATGAGATGAAGGTGGGTGGGATGCAGGAGGAGAACACAGTGGTTTATTGATGCAGGTGTGTGTGTGTGTGTGTGCTTGTGTCTTTCATTTTAATAAATAAAATTGTGATGGCTTTGTTCTTTTGTGCTACTTTATTTTTCAGAAGTTACCATAAAAATTGCACGGACAGGATCGTGACCATCCATATACCCTTCCTTGGACCCACCCGTTGTTTAACATCCCGTGGCATTTGCTCATCTCTTGCCTTCTGTATATACATATTCCACGGGTCCTGTCTCTCGCTGGCCTGTGCGGCCTGTTCTGTCCCTATTCATTCAGCCCTAAATGAAGTTTGCGTAGGGTCATGTGCTATAAAACCTGCCCATGTAGGAAGTAGGGACTCTGGGTCCAGCACTTTGCGTGAGAAGGGACAGTGAGAGGTCACATCTTAGTTAGATGTGACATTCTGGTTATTTTCAGTGGCGATGGGAAATCTGACACATGCTAGGCTTCTTGCCCAAAGCCACGCACCTGGAATATGGCAGAGATGGTATTTGTACCCAGGTCTGTAAGGTTATAGAGATTTTCTCCTTTTTATAAACCACAGTGCCTTTGGTTTCTCATCTGCGAAGTAGGATCAGAGACTAGATTGGCTCTAAGATTACGTTCCCTGCTAGGTCCTTTGATTTAGGCCAGGACTTGAAATCCAAATGCCTTGTGAGGCCGGGCAGATAGTTTAGGTATGTGAACCTGATGAGTGGACTACAGCAGGGAGTAGTAGGACCAGTAGTAACCAGAGGGTTTGAGAGATTCAAGTTAAAACTCTAATGAAAGGAATGATCAGAAAAGTAAGTCTCTAGGACCACCATTTTATTTTATTTTATTTTATTTATTAATTTATTTTTTTTTTGCGGTACGCGGGCCTCTCACTGTTGTGGCCTCTCCCGTTGCGGAGCACAGGCTCCGGACGTGCAGGCTCAGCGGCCATGGCTCACGGGCCCAGCCGCTCCGCGGCATGTGAGATCTTCCCAGACGGGGGCACGAACCCGTGTCCCCTGCATCGGCAGGCGGACTCTCAACCACTGCGCCACCAGGGAAGCCCTAGGACCACCCTTTTAAAATTAATTAATTAATTTTTATTGATATGGTTGATGTATAATATTATATAAGTTATAGGTGTACAACATAGTGATTCACAATTTTTGAAGGTTATACTCCATTTATAGTTATTATAAAATATTGGCTATATTCCCTGTTCTGTATGATAAATCCTTGTAGCTTATTTAGTTGTTTGCTTGTTTATTTATTTATAGCTTATTTTGTGCATAGTAGTTTGTACCTCCTAATCCCTTATCTCTGTCTTACCCCTCCTCCTTCCCTCTCCCCACTGGTACCCATTAATTTGATCTCTATATATGTGAGCCTGCTTCTTTTGTGTTATATTTTGTTGTATTATTTTAGATTCCATATATAAGTGATATCATACAGTATTTGTCTTTCTCTCTCAGACTTATTTCACTTAGCACAATAATATACTCCCAAGTCCATCCATGTTGTTGCAAATGGCAAAAATTTCATTCTTTTTTATGGCTGAGTAGTATTCCATTGTATATTTATTATCACATCTTCTTTATCTATTCATCTGCTGATGGACACTTAGGTTGCTTCCCTATTCTGGCAATTGTAAATAGTGCTGCTATTAACACTGAGGTGCAGGGTTTTTTTTTTTTTTTTTTTTTGCAGTACGCAGGCCTGTCACTGTTGTGGCCTTTCCCGTTGCAGAGCACAGGCTCCTGATGCGCAGACCCAGTGGCCATGGCTCGTGGGCCTAGCTGCTCTGTGGCATGTGGGATCCTCCCGGACTGGGACATGAACCCATGTCCCCTGCATCAGCAGGCAGGCTCTCAACCACTGTGCCACCAGGGAAGCCCCCAGGTATCTTTTTGAATTAGTGTTTTCATTTTTTTCAGATATATTACCCAGGAGTGGAATTTCTGGGTCATACGGTAGTTCTATTTTTAGCTCTTTGAGAAACCTGCATATTGTTTTCCACACTGGATGCACCAGTTTACATTCCCACCAACAGTGTGGGAGGGTTCCCTTTTCCCCACATCCGTGCCAACATTTGTTATTTGTGGTCTTTTTGATGATAGCCATTCTGACAGGTGTGAGGTGATATCTCATTGTTGTTTTAATTTGCATTTCTCTGATGATTAATGATGTTGAGCATCTTTTCACATGTCTGGCCATCTGTATGTCTTCTTTGGAAGGATGTCTATTCAGTTCTTATGCCCATTTTTTAATTGGGTTGTTTATTTTTTTGATGTTGAGCTGCATGAGCTGCTTGTATATTTTGGAGATTAATCCTTTGTCAATTGCTTTGTTTGCAAATATTTTCTCCCATTCAGTAGGTTGTCTTTTTGTTTTGTCGATGGTTTCCTTGGTTGTACAAAAGCTTTCAGGACTACCAGTTTTTGTTGCTCAGGTTTAGGTGTTTCTCCGGACATGTCAGCCATCCTAGTTTTCAACATGCAGTCTTGTCATTACATTGTTTGTCAGCTCTTCTTGTTTTCTCGTGTGATTAGAGAAGGTGGAGGCTGAGAGTGTGTTGTCCTGGATATTCTTTTTCATACTTCAACACTTCCCCTTACCGCAAAACACGCGTGTACACACACACACACGTGTGTGTCCTTTGCAGCCTCTCTCTGGGTCATGCTGTCCAACTGGTGGGCCATGTATACCTCACTAACCTGGACCCCTGTTACTATCATTCTGTGCCTCACTGAGTTGTACTAAAACTGGGTTCTGTGCTAAAACCTGGATTCTAGTTAGTGCTCTCCTTGAACTAGGTGTGTGAAACTGAGCTAGTTGTCCAAAGTTGTACTTTCATTTCCCGACGGTTCAGTGAGGGTGAGACTGTCAGTGATTTTCAGGTTGGGTCCTGCAGGGTGTGGTTTCACTGGGGAGCACTCAGTGGGAGGTGGGGACCACTTGGGCAGGGTTCTTCATCCTACCTCCACCTGAGCAGCTTTGATTATCTAGTTGTGAAATCTTGGACAAGTTGCTTGACCTGTGTATGTCAGTTTTCTCCTCTGTAAAATGGGCATAATGACAGAACCTGCCTCACAGAGTTGCGGTGATACTCAAATGAGTCAATAAATGTAAAGTGGTTAGGAGAGTACCTGACATTATCAGGTATGGTAGGCAGCATAATGGCCCTCCAAAAGATGTCCCTTCCTTCCTAATTCCCTGGAACCTGTGAATGTTACTTTAGGTGGCAAAAAAGACTTAGCAGGTGCAATTAAAGATCTTGAGGCGGTGAGATTATCCTGGGTTATCATGGTGGACCTGTTGTAATCATGATGATCCTTAAAAGAGTATGAGAAGGAGATGTGATGACAGAAGCAGAGGTCGGAGTGATGTGAGTGGTGGCCGGGCGCCAAGAGCCGGGAACGTGGGCATCCTCTAGGAGCTGGAAAAGGCAAGGGAATGGATTCTCCCCAAGATCCCCGAGAAGGAGTACAGCCCCGAGAGACCCATTTTGGACTTCTGACCTCCAGAAATATAAAATAATAAACTTGCATTGTTTTAGGCCACTCAGTTGGTGGTAGTTCCTTACAGCAGCAGTAGGAAAATAATAGACATGTTAGCTGTTTTTTCTGTTCTCACTGTAAATAAGATTTTTCTCTGAACAAAGGGATGTGTGGCCAAAGACAGCTTGAAAACCAGGAGGCTGGGTGATCGCCAGCCTGCACTTCTCATCTGACAGCCTGCTGTGGCAGGTGCTCTCTCTGTACGCAGACCCTCGGCCAAGAAGACTGTCCGTGTTTGCTGAGTGCGTGCAGTGCAGCTGAAGTCTGGAATGGGGGGGGGCGGTGAAGGTTGAGGGGTGATGTCCAGTGTGGACCTGCCTGTGGATTCTCTGCAGTGCCCAGGGCACTCCCTTCTTAAATCTTCTTCATCATGAGTTGGTCACTTTGATCAACAGCTATCTGGTTGTCTGTCATGTATCATACTGGGTCTTGAGTCCAGGTTTATGCATCTGTTTTGAGGCATCTGCATCTTTGGGGACTCAGCTTGTGTTCCTTTACCCCATACATTTGTCACTTCAGGTCAATCTAGTGACTTTAGATGGTGTTTATTCTCTGATTAAGAAGAACTCACTACACAGCTGCTCCGGTTGGGCTGGAATCGGAGAGTTAGGGCCAGGAGGACCTTGACCTAGCCGTCACAGAGACCGTGCCGGCCCTTGAGCTGCTCCTAGAACAGCTTGTGATGTGGCCTTCAGGCCTCCACTAGCCCAGTAATGCATTTGGGGCTTGGGAGACGTTCGCACCACTTCAAACATCTATCTAGTGAGTTATTTTCTTGCTTTTTGACTGGTACAGAGAGGCCGGAATGCTACTCTTGTACATAGCGCTGTTGTCAGTTCTGTAACTCTGGAAACCACGAAGGAAAATGAGAAGCCAGTCCACAGTGCTGGAGGAATTTTGTTTCACTTCCAAGTTCCTTGGATTAACATTAGCATTATTTCCTTGGTATGAATCTGACGTGAAAGATATTAAGTTCTTAAGAGTCTGTACCCTGTTCTTCTCTAAATAAAACATGGAAGAATTTGGGGACTTGTTTTGATGGGCAGGATGGGTAGCAGAGCTTCCCCTGGCAGAGTCTTTGCATGTTTGACAATCTAGTGATTTGGGTCTCACCATGCGGAGGAATGTGAGCTTCTAAGTGCAATTTTGCCTGTTTGGAAAAAGAGTTTAGAATCCAATAGGGTTGGTGAAGAATCCTGAGCTTCACATTTAGTGAGTGAGAAAGGTGCATTTCTTTGCTGTTTCATTTTTCTTTTCAAGCCCGGAATTAGCCTGCCACGTTTCCTCAGGTATACCACTTAGTGCTTTGGTGGGGCCCAAAGTTCCAGGAGAGAGTTACAACCTTATTCGCAGGGCCGGGCTTGTCACTTCAGGGGCTCTCATGTACCCAGAAGGCTGTTTAGCAGTGAAGTAGACCAACCCGATGAGAGAGGTTTCCCACCTTGCTGGTGCCTGCATACGTCTAATAGTTCATGATCCTCACTGCAAACTGTTCATAGGCGGCTGTGCTGTAAGAAAGAATTTTCTCATTTGTCAAACCGTCAAGGGTGACCAGGGGCAATTCCTGCCAGTGTCTGGAGGTTCTCTGAACCTGGATTTAAACTGTGGTTAGATCTCTCCACGTGGTGTGCTGCTTCTCAAACTCAGCAGGTCTCAAACACAACTGCTCATCTCTCAAACTGCTCCTAACCCTGGGAAGACTTTTAGCGCCTGTGTTTTTCTTTCCCATTGGTCTGCAGATCAAAGACCTAAAAGTCTTACTCTGGGAGACTCTGAAGTGGCAAGTTTATCTGAAAGTGTGCAGGTCACTTCAATTCTTTTAAGTTAGCTGTGGCATTTTGTGCACACGCAGGCTTGGCGTTATCCATCGATATATGCCAGCCTTGTGTGGAGAAAGTGGAACGCTCCTGCACTGTTGGTGGGAATGTAAGTTGATACAGCCACTATGGAGAACAGTATGGAGCTTCCTTAAAAAACGAAAACTAGAACTACCATATGACCCAGCAATCCCACTACTGGGCATATACCCAGAGAAACCATAATTCAAAGAGACTCATGTACCACATTGTTCACTGCAGCACTATTTACAATAGCCAGGACATGGAAGCAACCTAAGTGTCCATTGACAGATGAATGGATATAAAGAAGATGTGGCACATATGTATAATGGAATATTACTCAGCCATAAAAAGGAACGAAATTGAGTTCTTTGTAATGAGGTGGATGAACCTAGTCTGTCATACAGTGAAGTAAGAAAGAGAAAAACAAATACTGTATGCTTAACGCACATATGTGGAATCTAAAAAAACGGTACTGATAAACCTAGTGGCAGGGCAGGAATAAAGACACAGACGTAGAGAATGGACTTGAGGACACAGTGGGGGAAGGGCAAGCTGGGACAAAGTGAGAGAGTGGCATGGACATGTATACACTACCAAATGTAAAGTGGATGGTTAGTGGGAAGCTGATGCATAACAGAGGGAGATCAGCTCAGTGCTTTGTTACCACCTAGAGGGGTGGGATAGGGAGGGTGGGAGGGAAGGAGATGCACGAGGGAGGGGATATGGGGATATATATATACTTATAGCTGATTCACTTTGTTGTACAGCAGAAACTAACACAACGTTGTAAAGCAATTACACTACCATAAAGATATTAAAAAATATATATATATATGCCAGCCTTGAAGGTGTTTCAGGGGAGCATGTTAATTTACAGTCTTCAGGGATTAGCATGCAGGAGAGGACTGGGGGCATGGAGGCACACATATGTGAATTTTTCATTTAGAGTTCTACATTAGAGCCATTAAGATAATAGTTGAGATCTGTGCACGGGCCCTGGGAATAATGTTAAATCTCCCGCAAGTCAGAATGATGTGATGCAAAAGATGTTGGTAGAAGCTTGAGAAACCAAGGAGTCGATCCTTTGCCTCCAGGACATGATACCAACCGTCTAAAGAGGTCTGTGACCTTGATCAAGTCACTAATCTATCGCTGAATCTACTTAACCCATTTGTAAAATAAGGTAACATCAACACCTACCCTGCAGGCTGGTTATAAGGGATAAATGAAATAATATCTGTGAGTCCATTAGCATAGAGTAGGCACTGAATAAAGGCAGTCCTATCTAGTGGACCCTTCACCATCTTCCCCTGGTAGAGGAGTACTGCCAGCCTTTGTGATTTAGACTGTTTGAGTTTCATGTGTGATGATAAACCATTATCTTTTGCACAAAGCATCTTTGTGCTTTTTTTTTTTTTTTTTTTTTGCGGTACGCGGGCCTCTCACTGTTGTGGCCTCTCCCGTTGCGGAGCACAGGCTCCGGACGCGCAGGCTCAGCGGCCACGGCTCACGGGCCCAGCCGCTCCGCGGCATGTGGGATCTTCCCGAACCGGGGCACGAACCCGTGTCCCCTGCATCGGCAGGCGGACTCTCAACCACTGCGCCACCAGGGAAGCCCATCTTTGTGCTTTTTTAATGGACTGTACTAAATGTAGTAAACTGTCTTATGATTTTATGTTATGTTTGGAAAGGCAGAAGATACCTATAAAAGTATAAACTACATGAGAATAAATTTAGAATGTACTACATAATGGACAGGTGATAAATTTATGATTTTTAAATGGAACTGGAGTTTGGTGTGGTCCAATTTTTAAACAATAACAATTTTGCATAAGAATTCTAATAACACCAGAAAAGTCAACAGAGAGAAAAAATTATATGCTAAAATAAAGCATGATGTAACTACAGTACCTAGCACAGAGGTAAGAGAGAAAAGCATGCTATTTACATAGGGAGAAATATATAGTATTAGCTGTGCAAACGAACCCAAATTCAGTCTATTGTTATAAACATTTTCAACTAATGAGATTAGGAATTATGAAATACGTGTTGAAAAACAGATGCATTTAAATTTTAGCTTTCTGGAGAGTATCCTGCCCTGACCATAAAAAAGCATGATCTTTAAGATATCCTTTGACCTGGTAATTTAAAAAAAATAAATTTATTTATTTATTTTTTATGTATATGTTTTTGGCTGCATTGGGTCTTCGTTGCTGCGCGCAGGCTTTCTCTAGTTGCGGTGAGCGGGGGCTACTCTTCATTGTGGTGCGCGGGCTTCTCATTGCGGTGGCTTCTCTTGTTGTGGAGCACGGGCTCTAGCCACATGGGCTTCAGTAGTTGTGACACGCGGTCTCAGTACTTGTGGCTCGTGGGCTCTAGAGCGCAGGCTCAGTAGTTGTGGCTCCGTGGCATGTGGGATCTTCCCAGACCAGGGCTCGAACCCGTGTCCCCTGCATTGGCAGGTGGATTCTTAACCACTGCACCACCAGGGAAGTCCCTGATCTGGTAATTTTGGATAAAATACTCAAAGGAAACAGCTCCAGAGGGGAAAAATAGAATTTATACCAGTATTTATAGTTATATGCATATAATAAGACACATTTGTATATTATTTATATATAATATATAACATTTATAAATAAATACCTATAGACATACACATATAAACACACATACACACATATATACACGTATACACACACACACACAACCAATTACGTGCCCCTTTTGAGAACTGGCAGAGCAAACATTAGCAAAATGGAATAAAGTTATTAGAAATGATACTAAGCCCACACGCTTAATATTTGGAAAGAAATAAATTCAAAATAAATTCAAATAAAATAATGGATATTCTGCAGCAGAATAGATAACCTGGGGGAAATACTGACTAACTAAGGCAGTGTCAGGTGATCGGTGCTATGAAGAAGATTAAGCGCTGTGGAATCGAGAAGAATTTAGGGCAGAGGAGTGATGCTTCTTTGGGGATGATGGTGCGAGGGGGAGGGTTCTGTGAAGGAGCCAGCCAGGTGAAGGTGGGGCTGGGGACGGAGCCCTTCCAGGGGTGGGACAGCACTTTGAAGCCTGTCAGTGCCCTTCTGGAATGAGTTGGGCATGTGTGAACCAAGAGCAAGCCAGTGTGGCCAGATCGTAGGGGATAATGGTAGGTTTCCTGGATTACAACAGAATAGTTAACTTGGGAGTGACCCCAATAGCCAGGCTTTACTTTTTTTTTTTTTGTGGTACACGGGCCTCTCACTGTTGTGGCGTCTCCCGTTGCGGAGCACAGGCTCCGGACGTGCAGGCTCAGCGGCCATGGCTCACGGGTCCAGCCGCTCCGCGGCATGTGGGATCTTCCCGGACCGGGGCACGAACCCGTGTCCCCTGCATTGGCAGGCGGACTCTCAACCACTGCGCCACCAGGGAAGCCCAAGGCTTTACTTTTTTATGGTTAAAACATTTTTATTGTTTAGTCATGAAATTATGTTGAAAGTACAGAAGTATATGAACCAAGCGTATGTTTTAAAGAAGAAAGATAAAGCAGATATCCGTAGACTCACCACTAGGTTATCAACTAAAATACCTTTAATCCCCTTGTAGCTGTCTGACTGTCCCCCTTCCTTGCTTCCAGTGGTAAACATGTGTGACTTTTGAGATAATGACTTACTTGCTGTTGTGTAAGTTTGTGACCTATATGTGCAATCCAAACACAGGGTTAGTATAGCTTGCTTTGAACTTTATATGAAAGAGCCATACCGTGTGTATTCTTTCATGACTTGCTTCTTTCTCTCCAAATTGTGAGGTTAACCTGAGTTGATACATAGATGTATTGTTATTTTTACTTTATAACGTATGAATATAGTATAATTGAGTCATTTGTTGGTTATTGATTGGTATTTGCTTTTCCAATGTTTGGCTATTGCTGTGGTCAGTTCTGCTCTAGAAAGTACATGTCTGTAAGTACACGTGTGCAAAAGTTTATCTTGGGAATTTACCTAGAAGGTCAATTTGGAGTTGTAGGATATCATCAAACTTACTAGAAAATGCCCAAGTACTTAAAAGGGAATTATACCAGTTTTTACCCTCGCTGGCAGTATATGAGAATTTTTGTTGCTCGACATACACCAGCTCTTGAGGTTGCCAGACTTAATTTTTGCCAATCTCGTGAGTGTATTGAGGTATGTTGAGGTTTTCTTTTCCCTTTTTAATCACTAATGGTTTTTGAGCACCTTTTCATGTGGTTTTGGGCCATTTGGATTTCCTTTACTTCCTTCTGTGAAGGGCCTTTTCAGGTGTTTTGCCCCATTTTTTATTGGCCTTTCTGCCTTACCTCAGTGATTCATAGCTGTTATTTGTACCTTTGGGGTGTGTGCTTTTCTTCACTCTGTTTATGTCTTTAAAATTTTAATGCAGTCAAATTTTTTAATCTTTCTATATTAGTCTATTTATTGCTTTGTAACAAATCACCCCCACCTCTAGTGGCCTAAACAGCAGCCATTTATTTATTTCAGTTTGGACTCAGCTCACTGGGCAGTATGGTCTCATCTGGACTGCTTCCTGCATGGCGGGAAGCTCTGCTTCTGAGGGTGGGATGTCTGACCGATGGGGCAATAGGTAGGGGGCCTGGGTGACATGTCTTTCATCACCCAGCAGGCTAGTGTGGGCTTGATCACGTGGACACCAGAGGCTTCCAAGGGAGTGGAGCGTGGGCGTGCAAAGGTTCTAGAGCTAGAGGCTCTGAATTAGCACAGTGTCACTTCTACCACGTTCTTTGGCTGCAAAACCAGCCCGGATTCAAGGGGTGGGAAAATAGACGCTACCTTTTACCCGAGGAGCTGCAGAGTCCCATTGAAAAGAGAAGCTCCTACAAAGGAGGGGTGGAGAATTCAGACCATGCTTGCAATCCATCACATTTTACATTATGGTTTTGCTTTTCTTCTCTACTCCAAGGGTAAGAAATTACAATCCTGTATCATCTTCTGAAACGTTTCTGGTTTAGCTTTGGAAGAATGAAGTTTCAAAAACTGTGACAGTGGAGGATGTTCATAATGGGGGAAGATATGCATGTGTCCGGGCAGGGAGTCTAGGGGAAATCTCTGTACCTTGTGCCCAGCTTTGCTGTGAACCTAAAACTACTCCAAAATAGAGTCTGTTAAGAAAAAGTAAAACATGAAACCAGACCACGACAGCAGCTGAAAGAGCTGGTGAGCATGATTAGAAAGTTTAAGAAGCTTGTCGAGGAGGGCATTGGGGAACCATTGTACTTAATGATTGGAGGTCAAGAGTTGGTTAAAGAGCTTCCCTGGTGGTGCAGTGGTTGAGAGTCCGCCTGCCAATGCAGGGGACACGGGTTTGTGCCCCGGTCCGAGAAGATCCCACATGCTGCGGAGCGGCTGGGCCCGGGAGCCATGCCTCTGGGCCTGCGCGTCCGGAGCCTGTGCTCCACAATGGGAGAGGCCACAACAGTGAGAGGCCCGCGTACCGCAAAAAAAAAAAAAAAAAAAAAAAGAGTTGGTTAAAAAAAAAAGAGCATTTTCCAATGTAAAAATAATTTTTTGCTTTCATTCCTTGTCAGCTATAATACAACGACTAAAAAAGAGAAGATTGGTGCTCCTACTATCTTACCAACTTATTCAAAACAGCCCTCAGCATTCATACTGTGTGCTTCTCTTTTGTTCATATTTATTTTTTTGAATACTCTTATCAGCAATTATGGATTGTGTTTTGTTTTTTTCAACTTTTCAGTTTGCTTGACGTGAAGTTTTACTTTAACACAGTCTGTCAGTATTCATTGTAGTGAGCCTGGATCCATACAGGGTGCAGGAGTCGGGAAGCAGCCTTCTTTGAAAGTGCTTTAGAACAGAGGCAGAATTGTACCCTGGTGAGGGCATGGGTTTTGGACAAATGGCTCTGGAATAGATCAGACCTTTGCTGATGTAGTACCTGTGTGACTTTGTGCCAGTTATTTAATATCTCGGAGCTTTGGCACTCCACGGTAAAATAGAGATAATCTTTATTTTATATATCTCTCAAGAGTATTGAGTAAAGTTAAAAATACACCTATTCTCTAGCATGGTGCATGGCCCATAAAATAACTGTTAGCCTGTTGTAGAAGCAGGGTTTTCCACTATTTTCTATGACTCGACAATAAAAAGAAAAAAAAATGAGGACCTGTAGGTCTTTTGCAGAATGAATTCTTTCTGCCCCTTAAGCGTGGCCTTTGGTTTCCCTTCCCGCTGCTGTTTACTATGAACACTCTTTGAATCTTCTGGCTTTCTCTGGCTGGAGTTGGACCATCAGTTAAGGGCATCTGGCTGGCTGACTTTGAGCTTTGAGACCCTTAATATTTGAAACGCTGGCAGCCAGCTGGATCTCATCCAGCCCTGGGAGATACTATCAGGTGTGTGTGCCCCTAATCATAGCCAGAACTTTTGCATCTGGGAAGTTCTGACCTGAGTGAGTAGAGAAAGGGAAAGTGCTCCCGGGAACAATATATATATATATATATATATATATATTTCTCCTGCACCTGCTCCATCCCAGAGCATTAGCATAGAAGACAAGCCACCAGAGAGTGCCCGGGTGGGATGATGGGCCCCTTGGCTGAGGAGTTGGGTTGTGTCTCCTCACAGCTCACGTGGAGGAGAGCTCTACAGCTCTGCCATCTGAGGAGGAATCAATTCCTGCGAAGCCTTGACCTGAAACAGGGACCCAAGTAATCACTCCGTCTTTCTTTCCAGGTCTTTCGGCAGCCCAGCGGAAGTTTGCTCATTCACTCAGAGACTTCAAATTTGAGTTTATCGGCGATGCAGAGACTGATGATGAACGCTGCATAGGTGCGTAAAGACCGGGCTTTGGTTGGCTTTCCTTTGCTTTGGCCATGAAATAATCATTCCTTTCTTTTTACAGACGCTTCGTTACGTGAATTTTCTAACTTTCTGAAGAATCTGGAAGAGCAGAGAGAAATTATGGTGAGTGGTGAGGTGTAAAATAACAAGTCCATCTTTAAGTGGGGTGGAAGTCTGGGTTTAGGAGGTGGTTCTGGTAGAAGTTTTGGTGCATTTGTCCGTGGATGAATAGTGCACAGTAATGGAAAGATCCCCAGATGAGGTTTGGGGAGCCTGGATTTCTAGTTCCCCGGGGGTGCCGACCATGGTGACGATCTTGGATAAGTTGCTGGACCTCTAGACCAAGGCCCTGTGTCTTCATCTGTAAAATACTGTGTTGAAGTATATCAGTGCTTTCTAGATTTTTGTTAGCCCTGGAGCAGTTGCATTTAAATCGAGTCTCATGCAGAATCTTAATATGTTAAGAAGACAAAAGCAGAAAATCTCATGGAGAGGACAGCAGGGCACAGTTGGAGCTTGCCTCAGTCTTCTGTGGATTTCTAGGCTGTGTGGAGAGGAAGAGAGCTCGAACCTGGAAGTCTTTAAAATCCCACTTTGCCTTGAGATACATGATCACAGTAGTAGTGAATAAGAGCTACCCTCTGTTGAGTGCTTTCCATGTGCCGGATGCTATGCTGAGTGCATTGAGTAGATCTTATTTAACATGAGTTTTGAGGGTATTGAATAATATTTACCCACCTTTCTTAAAACTTTGTATTTCTCTCCTGATATTCATTCAACAAAGATTTACAGCAGACTCGCCATTGGGTTATGACACGCTATCTATTTTCACCAGTTTTTTCAGGTTTAAAAAAAATGACCATCTATTTTTTCTATGTTCTTGAGAACGAGTACTACCTAGGATTATGTTGAAGTGTACCTGTATGAGGGGGTTCAGATGTGGTGGTAATAATATTGAACATGGCAGCTAAGATAATTAACCTTTACTCTGTGCCTGGTACTGGTCTAAACTGTTTACCTACGTTTAAGTCATTTAATTCTCACATCAGCCTTATGAAATAGACTCTGTGATTGACCCCTAATTGACAAATGAGGAAATGGAGGTGCAACACCTTGCCCGAGATCGCATGGCAGCTGAGGGATAGAGCCCGGTCCGGCCACAACCAGACACCCTGGGCCACCTGCCAGCGTGGCCAGCTTCCTAGATGTTGCTGCAATCTGGCTGGTGGCTGGTGGCTGGTGGGGATTTCTAGCTGGTAGAATTGGAGTAGGAGGAAAGCACTGATTTTTGACTTAAGCATGACAGAGACCAGTGGCCTCTAAAAGCTCTAGTGTAATTCGCACTGCACCCTAAATTTTGAGATGATTTGTGCCTATTGTAAATACCGAAGCGTGCACGTGAAGGTACTGTGCTCCCACTAGTTTTTTTCTGGCACAAACTGACACACGTAACCCTTATTCACGTGTTCCTATAGTCACAGATTTTTCAGCTGTTTAGAGCAGTCTAAATGTGAGAGCGGATAACAGCAGTGCCATGAAGTCACCTTCTGTTGCATGAAGTGGGTGTGGACGTGTGGGTGGTAGGAGTGCGTGTTCTTAGTTTATGTTAATTGTATCAACTTTCTGTTCTCAGTCCTCCTTGATATTTAGTTGTATTTTCCTGGGATCCTGAGCATTCAGCAAATATGTATTTGATCTCCTTTTACGTTTCAGTTACTGTTTAGAATCTGAGCACACAGCCTCAAACAAAGCAAAACCCCTGCCCTCACGGAGGTTACATTTTGGAAAGGGGAGGTGATAAATGAACAAATATATAACACATTGTCAAGTAGCAGTAAGTGCTACAAAATGAAATTGAGGGAATTCCATGGGGGTCCAGTGGTTAGGACTCTGGGCTCTCACTGCCGAGGGCCCAAGTTCAATCCCTGATCCGGGAGCTAAGAGCCCACAAGCCGTGTGGCATGGCCAAAAAAAAAAAAAAAAAAAATAGAAGTTGAGAAGAGCAAGGAGCCAGGGCACCATTACATCTAGAGTGGCGAGGGAAGGAAGGCCTTTCCAGTGGAGAACTGTGAAGGCATCCTGGTATCTGGGGGAAGAGAGTTTCAGGCAGTGTGGTGCTGGGGTTTAGCTCTACAGAAACACAGAGTGATATTCTATAGTTGGGCCTCTGTATCCACGGATTCTGCATCTGCAGGTCAAAACTATTTGAAAAAAATTCCAGAAAGTTCCAAAAAGCAAAACTTGAATTTACCATGTGCTGACAACTGTTTACCTAGCATTTACAATGTGTTCACAACTATTTACATAGTATTTTCATTGTACAGGCATACCTTGTTTTGTTTTTTTTAGTTTTTTAAAAATTATTTTTGGCTGTGTTGGGTCTTCATTGCTGCATGCGGGCTTTCTCTAGTTGCAGCAAGGGGGGGCTACTCTTCATCGTGGTGCGCGGACTTCTCATTGTGGTGGCTTCTCTTGTTGTGGAGCACGGGCTCTAGGCGCATGGGCTTCAGTAGTTGTGGCTTGCGGACTCTAGAGCACAGGCTCAGTAGTTGTGGTGCATGCGCTTAGTTGCTCCGTGACATGTGGGATCTTCCCAGTCCAGGGCTCGAACCCGTGTCCTCTGCATTGGCAGGCGGATTCTTAACCACCGCACCACCAGGGAAGCCTCCATACCTTGTTTTATTGCACTTCACTTTATTGTGCTTCGCAGATGCTGTTTTTTTCATATATTGAAGGTTTGTGGCAACCCTGTGTCAAGCAAGTCTTCAGGCACCATTTTTCCAGTAGCATTTGCTCACTTTTTGTCTCTGTCACATTTTGATAGTTCTTGTTATAGTTCAAACTTTGTCATTATTATTATTATATTTGTTATGGTGGTCTGTGATCAGTGATCTTTAACGGTACTATGGCAAAGAAATCACAACTCACTGAAGGCTCAGCTGATGGTTTGCATTTTTTAGCAATAAAGTATTTTTTTAAATTAAGGTATGTACCTTGTTTTTTAAAGATATAAGGCTATTATTGCATACTTAATGAATCACAGCACAGTGAAGACATAACTTGTATATACTGGGAAATCACAAAATATGTGTGACTCGCTTTACTGCGACATTCGCATTATTGCAGTGATCTGGAATTGAACCTGCAATATCTCTGAGGTCTGTCTGCCTGTATTACATATTGTGAATCATCTAGAGATGATTTAAAGTATATAGGAGGGTGTGCATAGGTTATATGCAAATACCATGCCATTTTATATAAGGGACTTCAGCATCCTTGGATTTTGGTGTCCATGGGGATCCTGGAACAGTCCCCACTGGATACTGAGGGATGACTGTATTTCCCTTTCTTGCTCTTTGAGATGAGTTGGCTGGAATGTGGTTTTAGCTCCAGGCTGTCTGATAAAGAAAGCATGGTTCTCAGAGCTGTTGTTAACTGACCTGTTGATTTAATCTTCAGCTATGATGGGGGTTGATGGGGTCTCTGTCTTAGGCAGAATGTGGATGACAGGGCTGGGTGTCCAGTGCTGGGCAGAAGTAGGAATAGGATGTTGTCTGTATAAGGCCACGAACGTCAGAAAGGAATGGGACAGCATGTTACAACCCATTTGTGGGAATGGCAGTTCCTGCCGGATAGCAGGAAACCATCCAAAGGCAGAAAGCAGTGGAGAGCAGTTACTACCAACCACAGAACTAACAGGACACCTAATGCTTTTTAAAAAATTATTAGTTTAACTTTTTAGTTTGGAAAATTTTGAGCATGTGCAAACAGAAAGGAAAATATAATTAAACTACATGTGCTCAATATTCGCCTTTGATAACCATTGCCACACAACCAGTCCTGTTTCTCCTATACTCCTCACCACCCCACCGCCATTGTTTTGACAGAAAGCCCAGTATTACGTCGTTTCATCCATAAATACTTCAGTACATAACTCTCAAAGATAACTCTCTTTATGGACCAAAATATACTTGTCACATCTAAAAACAAATAATAATAATTCCTTGAGATTACAAAGAATTAGGCCCTATTCATTTTTTTCCCCTGATATTCATTTACATTTTGTTTCCTCCTCATGCCTGCGTCCCCTAACAGTTGGTTTGAATCTGGATCCAAATACATTGCGTTTGACTGATAAATTTCTAAGTCCCATTTAATCTATAAGTTTTTCTTTCTCCCTTTTCCCCTTGACAGGAATTCCTGATACTCTTCCATTCATTTTAAAAGACCTTTAAAATAGCACTCTTCCTGAGTTATCATTGAGTTATAATAATAAAATGAATAATAACAAAAGTGAAAAAAAGGCATTTAACCCATATTGACGTTATTTGGGTGTTTCTGTCTAATCTTGGTAGTCAGTGATCACTTTTCTTTTAAACCATGAAAATTGCGTGGCATCAGTATGGCTACTTTTGGTTCATGAAATAGCTTTGAACACTTAGTAGACAACAAATCTTTGATGATTTCCTCGACACAAGCCTGAAAGGTTTTTTTTGTGGCTGCATTGGGTCTTCGTTGCTGTGTGCGGGCTTTCTCTAGTTGCGGTGAGCGGGGGCTTCTCTTCGTTGCGGTGCTTGGGCTTCTCATTGCGGTGGCTTCTCTTTGTTGAGGAGAACGGGCTCTAGGCACGCGGGCTTCAGTAGTTGTGGCTCATGGGCTCAGTAGTTGTGGCTCTCGGGCTCTAGAGTGCAGGCTCAGTAGTTGTGGCACATGGGCTTAGTTGCTCCGTGGCATGTGGGATCTTCCCGGACCAGGGCTCGAACCCATGTCCCCTGCATTGGCAGGCGGATTCTTAACCACTGCACCACCAGAGAAGTCCCCAGCCTGAAACTTTTGCATAAGAAAAGATAGCTCCCTCAAGAAGTGTCCAGTGTGGCCCTGGAGAGTAACTGGTAAAAAGTGAATTAAAATATGTTATACTAAGTGCTAAACAGAAGTATAGGGTGTGGTTGCCTGGAGAGGGGAGCAGCTAAGCCTGTGCTGGTTGGGAAAGGCTTTGTGAAAGAAGGAGTATTTGAACTGGAGTTTGTGGGGCAGAGACGTGGCTTGTGGGGGGTCTTTGTATAGCTTAACAAGCTCATACCCACCAACACAGGGACAAGGAGATAAGGAAGACCTTTCAGGAGCTAAAGTGGGATGGCAGTGCTTTCTGAGAACTTTTAAAAACTCGTGTTTTCCTTAAAATTGTCACAGAGTAGCAGCATGTTAAAAGCCCACATATTGGGCTTCCCTGGTGGCGCAGTGGTTGGGAGGCCACCTGCCGATGCAGGGGACACGGGTTTGTGCCCCGGTCCGGGAAGATCCCACGTGCCACGGAGCGGCTGGGCCTGTGAGCCATGGCCGCTGAGCCTGCGCGTCCAGAGCCTGTGCTCCGCAGTGGGAGAGGCCACAACAGTGAGAAGCCCGCGTACCGCAAAAAAAAAAAAAAAAAAAAAAAAAAAAAGCCACATGTTAAAAAAGGCATGCAGAATGATAGCTGTAAAACAGAGGTAGAAATCGTCTAAGATTGGTTCTAAGAGTTTAACAGTCTTTGTGGTCACTTAATCTTTAAAAGTGATTAGTCAGTGGCCACATGAAAATATGCTCAACGTCACTAATCATTAGAGAAATGCAAATCAAAACTACAGTGAGGTACCACCTCACACTCATCAGAATGGCCATCTTTCAGAAGTTTACAAATAACAAATGCTGGAGAGGGTGTGGAGAAAAGGGAACCCTCCTACACTGTTGGTGGGAATGTAAGCTGGTGCTGCCACTATGGAGAACAGTCTGGAGATTCCTCAGAAAAGTAGAGTGACCATATGATCCAGCAGTCCCCCTCCTGAGCATATATCCAGGCAAAACTATAATTCAAAAAGATACATGCACCCCTATATTCATAGCAGCACTATTTACAATAGCTAAGGCATGGAAGCAACCTATCCAGATGAATGGATAAGGAAGATGTGGTATATGTATGTGTACGTACACACACACTGGAATATTACTCAGCCATAAAAAAGAATGAAATCATGCCATTTGCAGCAACATGGATGGAATGAGAGATTAGCATACTAAGTGAAGTAAGTCAGAAAGAGAAAGACAAATATCATATGATATCACTTATATATGGAATCTAAAATATGACATGGGAATTCCCTGGTGGTCCAGGGGTTAGTACTCTGCACTTGCACTGCAAGGGGCACAGGTTCGATCCCTTATTGGGGAACTAAGATCCTGAAAGCCATGCAAACAGAAACAGACTCATGGACAGAGAGAACAGAATTGTGGTTGCTGGGGTGGGTTGGGGGGATGGGGGAGGAATGGACCGGGAGTTTGAGATTAGCAGGTGCAAACTATTATATATAGAATGGATAAACAACAAGGTCCTGCTGTAGAGCACAGGGGTCTATATTCAGTTATCCTGAGATAAACCAGTATGGAAAAGAATATAAAAAAGAATGTATATGTATGTATAACTGAATCACTTTTCTGTACAGCAGAAATCAACAAAACATTGTAAATCAACTCTACTTCAATTAAAAAAAGGTGATTAGTACTTCCCAAAGTCCTAAATTAAATGATGGTGCAGCATAATAATTAGACATTTATAATTAAGGCTGTCATTAAAATGTTAAAAATTTTCTATAATCTGTGTTTTAGAAGGCAAAGATCAATGCCCGATATTTTTTAAAAAGCTTTCCATGTCCTGAATAAATGTTAAAATGTAGGACTTAGGGCTTTAAGGTATAAAGACATGAGTCTGGAAGCTCCACGCTTCGGAAGATGTGCTTGTTTGTTGGTCTTGAGCCACTGGCTGTATATGGTCACGTGCCTCCTCTCTACCTCAATAGGCTAGATACATATGCATAGTTCAGCAAACACTGTGCCAAGCACTGTGCCAAGTGCCATCGAGACAAAGGCATCGTTCCTCCCCTTGAGTGGCGGGCTGTCTGTTGGGGAGATTGCTGAAAGCGTGCATTGTGATAACAGTTATGGGGGAATTCGGGGAAGGCGCTTTGGAGACATCATTTCTGGTCTGAGGTGACACATCAGAGTTAGCCAGGGAAGGAAAGATGGAGGTGAAGCCCCAGTTTCTTCCTTAAGGGAAAATGGATTGAATTTGAGAACGAAGGAGGAGGACTCTGTTTGCATGTCACTGCCCTGCCGTCCCCCACTAGTGTCCAGCTCTGTAGCTGTTAAAATGAAGTGTTGGAAAGCAGAGAGAAGGCCAGTCTAGGAAATCAGTGGTTCCCTCCATGCATGAAAGTCAAATTTCTATGAATGGATGTGCTGTGTCCTTGAAAAGGCCAATATTGCCTTTTTCAGGACAGTGTTTTCAGGCGAGTCATTTTTTCTGATAATATTGCCAACCTAGAGGTGGGGAGCCGGGCACCGTTAGTGACCAGGATGGCTGTGTCGCTTCCGTGCGTGTCCTCCAAGGAAAGTCCTGTGCGGTGTTTCCCTGCCAGAATTCCGGACATGTTCTCCCTGGCGTGGCAGGACATGCTGTACTTATCTGAGGTGGGCAGCTGTCCAGGAATTTAAGGACTTTTAAAATAGTGCTGTCGTGTTCATGGTGTTCTTTTGAAAGCCCTTCATGTTGCATTTACTTCTCTTCATGCATCCTGTCATCCTGTCTTTCAGTTTTTGTCTGTTGCTGAAACGTGACTCTCAGTGTCTGAAGGTTCTGGCACATCAGGGCATTTGCGTGAGACCCCGCGGTGGAGGGAAGCTTAGGGGAGGAGGGGACGCCGGGAGAGAAGGGAGAGCTCGCTGCCTGATGGTGCACAAAAGGTGCCTCCTCCTCATCCAGACGGGGCCGGGGGTGACTGAGCTGGCCAGCAGACATGGGGGGCGTCTTGTCCCCCAGCTGCATGCTTCTCCCCCTTGATCAGGAAGACCCTGTGTGTACACGGACTTTTGTTTTTGATGTGGACCATTAAAAAAATCTATATATTTATTTATTATTTACTTTTGGCTGTGTTGGGTCTTCGTTGCTGCGCGCGGGCTTTCCCTAGCTGTGGTGGGCTACTCTTCGTTGGGGTGTGCGGGCCTCTCATTTCGGTGGCTTCCCCTGTTGCGGAGCACGGGCTCAGGCATGTGGGCCTCAGTAGTTACAGCATGCGGGCTCAGTAGTTGTGGCACTTGGGCTTAGTTGCTCCGTGGCATGTGGGATCCTCCCGGACCAGGGATCGAACCCGTGTCCCCTGCATTGGCAGACGGATTCCCAACCAGTGCGCCACCAGGGAAGCCCTATGTATACAGACTCTTTGGGCTTTTGAGACCTCTTTCTTTTTTTTTTCTTCCCCATGTTTTTCCCCACAACGGATTTCTCTCTTGTGAAAACACTGGGCCAGGGAACACTTGCTGGGTGATTGGCCTTGAGCTTCTGTCCGGATAACGAAAGCACTAGGCTTCTGAATCCTGAAGGCTTTTGTTAATACAGTAAGTCCCCTACATACGAACCGAGTTCGGTTCTGAGAGTGCGTTCGTAAGTCTAACAGAGTTAGCCTAGGTACCCAGCTAATATCGTTGGCTATATAGTACTGTACTGTAGTACTAATTACAGTATTACTGTACTGTGATACTTTTCACACAAATATTGCATAAAAAACAAACACAAAAAATAAAACATTTTTAAAAAATTTTTATTTATTTATTTTTGGCTGTGTTGGGTCTTCATGTCTGTGCGAGGGCTTTCTCTAGTTGCGGCAAGTGGGGGCCACTCCTCATCGCGGTGCGCGGGCCTGTCACTATCGAGTCCTCTCTTGTTGCGGAGCACAGGCTCCACACGCGCAGGCTCAGTAATTGTGGCTCACGGGGCCAGCTCCTCCGCGGCATGTGGGATCTTCCCAGACCAGGGCTCGAACCCATGTCCCCTGCATTGGCAGGCAGATTCTCAACCACTGCGCCACCAGGGAAGCCCAATAAAACATTTTTAATCTTACAGTACAGTACCTTGGAAGGTACAGTAGTACAGTACAACAGCTGGCATCCAGGGGTTAACGTGGAGTGAACGGGCAGGAAGAGTTACTGACTGGAGGAGGGAGAGGGTAGAGCTGAAGGGTCGTCAGCAACAGGAGACGGAGGGCAAGCTGCCATTTCATTCACGCCTGACGTGGATGGAACGCACGTTCGCATCTTTGAAAGTTCGAAACTTGAAGGTTCGGGTGTAGGGGACTTAACTGTAGTTTAGATGCTTCCAGACAAGACACAGTGGGTGTTTCTTCAGTGCTTGTCTGATTTGCTTCACTCCTTTCTCATCATTCTTTCATTTTCTCAAGGATCTTACAGAAGCATTTGGTTAAGTGATTTCTATATCTTTTGGGGGTCTTGACACTGATTTTTGTTTCAAACTTTCTCTGACTCTTTTAAAATTTCAAAAGTCCTTCATGGTGTTATTTAAAATAATATTTGTTGGTTACAATGAACTAAATATCTTTCATCTCTGGGGAGGAATTTTTATGATATTCTTTCTTTAGTACACCCTAGGGCAGTGGTTCTCAGAGCTGCGTCCCTGGACTAGCAGCAGAAGCATCACCTGGGAACTTGCTAGAAATGCAACTTCTTGGGCGCCACCCGAGACCTACTGAATCAGGAACTCTGGGGTGGGGCCCATCAGGCTGTGTTTTAATAAGCCCTCCAGGTTATTGTGCAACCTGCTGAAAGCAGAACCACTGACCTAGGGTGCGAGTGAAATCTCCACTGGCTTTCATCATAGTCTTGTAGCTAGATCTGTCTGAAAGTTGGAAACACTATAAATGGCTTTTTGATGAGTTTATGCTTTCCAGGATGTTAAAGTAGTCTTCAAGACCCTAAGCTTTTACTTGTCGTTTCCAAAGGGTTTTGGACTATATTAGTTTATTATAAAGGAACAGGTTTCTGCTGTTCGGAATTTTAACGTGCCTTAATTTGTGTTTAACATTGCTTACGAGTTCCTATAGTGTGATGAGTATCTAAGGTATTACCTGCCATTGGAAAGATTGTGCCTTTAGTGTTATCTAATTATATGGTATATCAAACCTACTTTAATCAGTTCTTTTACAGATAAAGTGACACATTTTTTTTTTATGCAGAATTCTCTTGGCAGGCACATTCAGCTGGGAAAGAATATCCCTTGAACTTATAAAAACATTTCTCAGTTTAGTTTAAAAACTGTCAGTGTTCTAAATTTTTTTTAAACCTTTTTTTTTTTTTGGCTGCGTGCAGCTTGTGGGATCTTAGTTCCCTGACCAGAGATCAAACCTGGGCCCACAGCAGTGAAAGCATGGAGTCCTAACCACTGGACCATCCCCCTGTCAGTGATGGAAATTCATGAAGAACTTTTCTCCTTGGAACTGACCTTTACAACTTGACAGCACTGTTTTTCTTGTAAATTCATTATAATTCAGTCAGATGCAGATGTTATTGTGAAACCTGTTCTTCAGGAATGCACCTTTTGAGAGTTGGATCTTTTTCTGACCTAGAATCCTCTGGAGGTTACAATCAAGGCTAACTCAAATCAGACTTCTGTCATGAGTGCACGTGTCACAGGCAGGAGGCCTGGGCTCCTTGCTGACCCTTTCGCTTGAGGCCTTGCCTCCTGACTCAGTGTCCTCGCCATGGGTGACTCACTGTCATCTGTGGCCTCGCAGCCTTGTCATCGTCAGATGCTCCTTCCCTACTGAAACTCACGTTTCCTGTGTTTCAGCCTCTTGGGCTTCTTCTCTGCTTCTGGGGAATCAGCTAGCTCTTGCCAGAAACTAGTCAATACTGACATGAAAGAGTGAGAGCAGGCGTGGGCTCCTGCTGTTTACTCCCCCACCTCCAACAGGGGGCACCAGAATGTAACCAGTCCGCTCAGTCAGCTCTCATCCAGAGGCCTGGTTCCCTTAGTGGGAATTAGTTCAGCTGAATCCACAGTTTCATGAGGAAAATATTTTCATTCAGATCCTGTCGTGAAATACTCAAAAGGTGTGGCCTAGGCTCCTAAAACAAAATGCTGAGGGGGAACTTAGGGAAACTTAGCTTTAACCCCTTCAATGAAAAAAAAAGGGGGGGGGGCGGGAACAGGAACAGTGAGGTGGAGGGATTTGATTTACATCACAAAATAAGTTAGTGACAGAGATGAGAAGAGAATCTTTCTCCTATCTCCTGGTCCTTACCTTTAGCTCCTCGAGATTTAATACCCTCCCCTCCACCTTCGAATATGGGTGAGGTGAATGTGTATCCCCCAGGCAGCAGTCAGGAGGAAATGTGAATTTGGTGGTTAATTCTCCTGGCCTGTTTGGACAGCTGTAGCCCCTCACTACTTCAATCAACAAACCACTTAAGGACCGCTGAAGGAAGAAATTATGAACCCCGATGGTGGATGGAAGACCTGCCCTTGAGACCTTCTGGATGGGTCAAGGGAGTGCCAGTATTAGTACCTAAAGAGTGGGTGCCAGTATCTTGGAAGAAAATCCCAGATACCGTAGTGGAGCACCCCTGAAAGAAACGATGCAGCTCCAAGATTCTTGATGGCACAGAGGAAGAAATGTGTGGGGAAAACCAGATATTGGTGACTGAGCTGAAAAGTGATTTGGAAGAGTTGGACTCTGAAAAAGCTTTAGAAATATCTGAAATATATTTTGCTTATTGTCTTTTTAAAAATGTGTACACAAGAGGGATATGTGATGAAAATATATCTAACTTCCAAAAGAGCTTTTTCGGTAAATATAAAAGCTCTTAGAGTTAAGATAGTAAATGAAGATGTCATCATCAGCATTTTTTTAATAGTATGTAAAAACATAGAGTGTCTTAGTATTAGTGGCATGTTAGATTTAATGAATCACAGTACTGCAGTGGTGATGGGAATTGTCAGAGGTCCAGGGGAGGACTAGTGGCCATGATAGTGTAGTGGAAAGAATATGGATCTTGGAAGCAGTGGCAGCCATGAGGCACCCCCGAGACCTCCCACTTCAGGGAGTGGAATCGACCATTGGGCCCAGCTGCTGTAAGGTTCCATCGCTGCTTTAGTGTGAAGGCCATGGGTCCCAAGTCTGCCCCCAGCCAGTGAGTGAGCACAGCAGGGGTACTGAAGCAGGCTCATTCCTGGGGACTCTGGAGTCCTCTGACAGGCAGCCTTGGCTCGAGTAGTCCCTGATGGTCTGGTCAGACTTTTGCTAGAACCGCACTGCCGTCTAACATGCATCCACCCCACCTTCCTTCTCCCACCTTGTCTCCTTCCCCTGGGGCCAGACCTGCATTGCTTGGCTCTTCCAGCCTCCCCTGGCTCCCTCTCCCTTTTCTCTCATAGACGTTTCCCCTAATAAATTTCTTGTATTTCGAACCCTGTCTTGGTGTCTGCTTTTTAGAGGACCTGGTCTAATCCGGACATAGACTGTTCTGAAGGAGAGAGAACGTGTCCATACAGGAGACTCAACGTGGGCCTTCACAGTGACTACGGTGACTTATCACCAGCAGCAGGAAATGTTGCATTGATCCAGAAATGCTGTTCTTTATACTATCTAAATTTGTGAGAGAATCCCACTTTGTTCATAAAACAAATATGTTTGAATGCCCATTATGAGCTGGGCAGGGTTCTAGCCCCTGAGGATACAGTGAGGACTTAGGCCCTCTTCCAGGATGAGGTGCTTAGCACGTGGCTGCGTAGCAGAACGAGCTATCGAGGGCCTTTCTGCCGCAGGCCCTCCCTCTTCCCTCTTGGCCACTCAAGGAGCCCAGGCCTCACAGAAGCACTGGAGAGCTCGTCTCTTTGTTGTTGGTCAGAAGTGTAGGTGTTCTCTTCTGAATAGCTCTCCTTTCTACTTCTGTCTCTGTCTGTCTTGTATTTTCTTTCTTTTTAATTTTTATCGGAGTATAGTTGATTTACAATGTTGTGTTAGTTTCAGGTGTACAGCAGAGTGAATCGGTTATACATATACATATATCCACTTTTTAAAAATTCTTTTCCCATGTAGGCCATTATAGAGTATTGAATAGAGTTTGTCTCATATTTTCTTGATTCAGTAGTTTATTGCCTTCTTATTCAGGAGGTTCCATTTCTACCTGTGCCCCTGAGTTAATACCATTCACCTCAGAAATTAACATTTTCTTATTTAAAGCTACAAAACCACCAAATTTCCAGTTCTCTCATGTTGCTTTTACAGCTTTCTGACAGGCTTATCTTTTACTCCGGTGGGGTTTTATTCCTTCTCATGATGTTCTGCCCAAGTATTTATTTTGTCTAAAAAATACAAGCCAGGTCTTTATGTCCCTCAGGCACAGAGGAAATGAGGCTCAAGGTTAAATATCCGCACATCCTTATTAGGTTAACTCACTCCTAATAAACCCAATAGCTTTTGCTTGAAGATTCTCGATTTTTCCTAAGTATGATTTAAAACAATGCCAAAAACCTTTACTGGTGGGGTCTGTTTGATTTAAATAATCTGAGTAAAATTGGTACTTTTTTTCGATTAATGTCCTTCAAAACGGATGCTCCCCTCTCCCCCCGCGAACGCCAAGATATTTGTAGAAGATAGGCATTAAGTGAATCTTAAAATTTTGTGATACAATGACCTAACATCTTTTTTTGAGAGCTAGGTCATGGCCAAACCTCGAGGGAATTAACTCAGAGTAGAAGTTGTCAGACCTTGAGCTCAAATCCTCTTGTTTTGTTAGGTGTCAAGCTATTCAGAGTTTAGGATTGAAAGTTGATAGAAACTCGGGAGTTTTTATTCTTGGAGTGTCTGAATGAAAGCATAAGTGTGGTAAGTGAAGTCATGAATCTGGACTATATGTCAGTATTTTACAAATTATGGTTCCTAGGCTTTTCAGTGAAATTGCCTTGGTCTGAAAGAATCAGACATTCAAGGAGCCATTTCATATTAATTGGCTCCTAATTTTCAGGTGTAAACTCTGCAGAATTAATGTGCAGTCCCTCTGCACCTGTGTCCTAGTTAGAGCTTTGTGTACAGGTTCATTAAGACGCTCTCCAGTTCTTGTGAGTTTGAGTTATTAGCACTATAAAATTTAATTTCATTTGTACATTAATTTTTTTTCTACCAGGAGGGATCAGCGTAGCCTGTGCTGTGCTTAAAAATAAAATATCATCCATCCAAAAATAAATATCATTATTTATTTTGAAGTTAAAATGGCTTCTAGCATGATATCCTCTTCTTTGTTTTACTAAGTTGTGTTAAGTAGACAGAGAGCAGGTATTCTCCTTCTTTATAGTTGAGAATATGCAGGCAACAAAAGAGAATTATTTTTCCGATGGTCTAAAAATAGAACTAGTTAGGACAAAGGCCAAGTGAGAAAATGTTGGCCTTCTATTTGTCCCTGCAGCAGGGTTCTTTTAGGAAAAACCAATTGTGAAACTTTTTCATTTTTTACCAACATTAGAGCCTTTTAAAAAAAAAAGTGGGAGGACTCTATTCTTCATTTAAATTTCCCTTTAAGATTTGAGCCTAGATTGATGGGGGAAGGTATAGCACAGGGAGAGACTGGTTAGATGGAGAAAAAGGTAGCAAAGGATGCATGTGGATGGGGAGTAATCTCATTAATTAAAGTGAATTGCTTTAATCAGGAGAAAAATCTTGTTTAGGACTACTGAGAAGGATAGTACTGAAATCAGTGTGACAAGATTGTTTAAGGTTCCGAAATTTAAAAATATTAATCTGGATTCTCAGTTGCATGGTCTGAACAGAACGGGAGTTTATTAAAGAAGATTAGGTAGCTTACAGTATCTTTATCAGTGTTTGGGAACCGGGAATGATGCTGAGAGTCGCACTGCAGAGCTGGTCTTGGAGGAGACAGTCACCACTGTTGCCACCAGGTGTGTAGAACAATACACACTGCCCCTGGTGGTGGTTGGTGGAACTGCTGCATCTGGAAGGAATCGTTGCTACCACCCACCAGAATCTCTGTTCACTGTTTTTTTTTAAGCACTAGCTTCCAAATCAAATTCTTGAGTGGGAGCATCTGATTAGTGGAACTCTGGCCAGGTGCCAGGACCTCATGCAAGATGGCAGGGAAAGCAAGTGTCTGTGATTTTCAGCTTTTATAGTAGAAGGTGGCTTTTGCCCTATCTGGGAGGAGAATTCCTCAAACATAGGAAGGGGTTTCAACTACCAGGTAGCCAAAAGGGCAGATATACACGACCTATAATGTCTATGCCTGATTGTAAGGCAACACCATTTTCCCATGAAAAGATTAAACAAAAAGTTTTTGGATAGCTTGAACTTACACACTTCTAGGTATGCATTTATGTGTCTGCTAGATAATCAGATGTGTATTTTCATTATTTAGTTGATTAAATGTGTGTCAGTATTTAAAAATTAAATTATCAATGTATACTTCAGGAATATTTTCCCCATTTATTTCATGAAAAAGTTATTCCAACTCTTGACGACTTTGACATTAGTGTGTTTATCATGGACACATTCAGAATTTTTCAGCACAGCTTTCCTTGTGGCCACATCCGTCTGAGTTCTTTGAGATTCAGCCCCTTTTAAAATATTTTTCTGATGCTTTCATTGGCAATTTTATCTCAAGTCACAGGTACCGCCTTAGAGCACATTTGGACAGTCTTACTTAAAAAAAATTATCCCTGAGATGTATTTTTATGACTTTCTTTTTTAAAAAATTTACTTTATTGAAGTCTAGTTGATTTACAACGTTGTGTTAATTTCTGCTGTACAGCAAAGTGATTCAGTTATACATATATGTACATTCATGACTTTCTTAATGCAACTACTTAGCTTGTTTTTTTAGAGCATTTTTTATGATATTACTGACCATTTAAAAGTGTTCAGTAATATTACTGACTTATTTGAGGTCATCTCTTTTTTTTTTTTTTTTTTTTTTTTTTTTTTTTTTTTTTTTCTTTTTGCGGTATGCGGGCCTCTCACCGTTGTGGCCTCCCCCGTTGCGGAGCACAGGCTCCGGATGCGCAGGCCCAGCGGCCATGGCTCACGGGCCCAGCCGCTCCGCGGCATATGGGATCCTCCCAGACCGGGGCACGAACCCGTATCCCCTGCATCGGCAGGCGGACTCTCAACCACTTGCGCCACCAGGGAGGCCCTATTTGAGGTCATCTCTTGAATGATAAATAAATCTCTTAAATTTATTAGCTTCCCCTTGTGTTTGTAACCCAGACCTGTTTGTGAGCTCTAAGCAGCTGAAACTAGATGTGATTGGGGCCATTTTAGGCTAAGATTCCTCAAACAATTCTTTGTTCTTCAAAACAATGGGGAGTGCACTCCTTCAGGAGAGTGTAAGAATTATTATATAGGGCTAAGTCCCTTTTTTCCTAAGGGACAAGTTTGGGAAAAATATTCCTTATGTTCAGATATGTATGAGGGTTCCTTGACATCCTTTCTCAAGGTTCTGCTTCAAGGAAAAATAAGAAATATGTCTTTGCTGAATGGTTTCTTTGCTGCTGTTCTTGACGTTGGAATTGGAAAGTCGAGTTTTCGCTTTAGTCTAATGAAATGGGAAGTCTCTGGATGGTCATGGGAGAAAATTGTGGAAATTCTCCTTTGCTCTCAGATTATGCATTCCTTTGGGGTCAAGAACACATGGAATCCAGGCTTAAAATAACGAGGGCCGTGGGGAATGGACATAATTCCTTCTGTTTCACTAGACTCCGCCTGTCCTTGTTAGTGCTGAGTGATTAGGAAGGCAGGATGTCGTGCTTCTGCTGGTTTATTCATTGTCTGACCTGGACTGAGACTTGAAAAAAATGACTAAAGATGTCCTAGGATGCAGTTCTGCCTTTGTTGCCTTTTAACTGAATATGGGTTTCTAGTCCTAAGCCCCATTCTCTTTAGAATGTATCAATATATCAGAACTTAACCTTTGATCTCAAACGTGAGGGAAATTTAAAGTACCGGCAGTGGTTTTGCGTCCCACCCCACCCCGCCCTGGGAGAGTCTGATTCTCTTCCGGTCAGCTAGTATTGTCAAGAGATTCTCAGCTTTGGCTTAAACTGTAGGGGCAGGTAAAGATATTACCCTATCTTTTCTTTCCTTTTTAGACATTTAAGCTCTCATATCCAAATGTCTTACAAAAAGGGGTTTCAGACTCTACCAGTGGGAAAAATCTAATCCTTCAGACTGTTATATAATAAGCTTGTTCTTTTACTTTGGATTGTGAAGTTTTGATGGATTCTGTGGTTTGCCATCATACGGCAACATTGAAATGTCGTTTGCGTTTCTGCCTCTCCCAACCCATGTGGAATCCCAGAACCAGAGAGATGGGTAGGACCTCAGAGGTTTCCTTGGCCAACTTCCTCTCCGTGCAGGAATCTGTGACTCTGTCTCTGGACGCCCTGTCACTTGCTTCTACTTGTTGATATGGAAGGAGCGGTGGGTGGGGAGGTGTCACATTACCTTGCTGGGTCCATTGTAATTTGTACTGAATTCCTCTTGATGGCGAACCCAAACCTGCTCTGTAGCTTCTCCTCCTTAGACCTGGTTTTGTCCTTTTCAAGCAAATCAAAATGATTTTTCCTTCTCTCATGTGGTACCCTTTTAAATATTTGAAGACAGCTTTCATCATTTTCCCTCTAAATGTTCTCTTCCTCCCCGATCTCATTAAACGCCTCTGATTTTTTTTTTTTTTTTTGCGGTACACGGGCCTCTCACTGTTGTGGCCTCTCCCGTTGTGGAGCACAGGCTCTGGACGCGCAGGCTCAGCGGCCATGGCTCACGGGCCCAGCCGCTCCGTGGCACGTGGGATCTTCCTGGACTGGGGCACGAACCCGTGTCCCCTGCACCGGCAGGCGGACTCTCAACCACTGCACCACCAGGGAAGCCCTGATTTTTTTTTTTTTAAACCTGTTCCTTCTAAACTTTTTTAGCGTTCTCATCTCACATTCCTGCTTTGCCTCAGTTAGAGAATGTCTCTCTTAAAATATGGTGACCATACTGTCAAGATGGGTTCTAATTTTACAGGACACAGTTGTATGGTTGCCTTGTTTGGATTTGAACAATATATGTAACCTATATATGTGTTCATTATCTTCTAGGACAATTTAACTACTTTAGTTCATGCTGAACTTTCAGTTAACTCAAATTTTTAGGGGCTACGGCCCCTGTTAAAGTCCACTATTAAATTCCCATGAGCTGTTGTTAAGATACCTTTTACACTTGAGCATTTGCCTTTCAAGGCTGAAACCTGGTTGATGGCTTATCTCAGGGAAATTCTGTGGCACCACTTTTGAATTCTTTTTAGGTCGAGAGGTACTTGAGCTGTGATTCTCTCATGCAGCATTCAACCTTCTCTCCCAACTTTTGGTGCCTTGCAAATGTACATTTAAAAAAATATACAAACATATAAGAGTAAGAAGAACATCTTATGCTGAGATTCTCAAGATAATTCTCTCAGGCAGGGCTGAGTCAACCATGGCCCATGGGCCAAACCCACCTCACCTATTTTATAAATGAAATTTTGATGGACCACAGCTATACTCATTGATACACTATGTATGACTGCTTTTGTGTTGAAATAGCAGAGTTGAGTAGTTGGAACCTGAGGCTGTATGACTCAAAGCCTAAATTATTTACTACCTGGCCTTCTGTAGAAAAAGTTGGCTGACCCCTGTTCTAAGGTGGGACCAACTGATTCATTAACATGTTTTATGTTCATGTAGATACAAGACTATCCAAAACTCTTTCCAAGGCGCATTAGCAAGGCTTCTTATGACTTTTTTTTTTTTGTGGCTGGTTCAAGTATTTTATGGGAAAAAATATAGTTATATAGTCTTATATGTGTGGTTATAAAAAAATTACATTCTAAATTTGCTTTCTCTCTAAATTATTTGATTGCTTTTTAATGTGTTAGTATTTGAAAGCTCTTCTCCATACTATTACTGTAGCTGTCTCTTTCAAATTTGGAAACTTTCCCCACCAGAAATTGTCTTAGAGTTTTAGGTGCAGTCCCTAAAGTTGGTATGCATTTATCTCTGGGAAAGAAGAGTCATGTTTTGGCATTAGAAAACTTCCATACACTTATTACTAGCAAATATTATATAGCACTTCTGTGAACTTATAAAAGGAACTGAGATTTCATGGAGTCTCCATTTTGAGAAAAAGAAGAAAACCATCTTTGTTGTTCAGTCTACATTGCCTTGCTCTGAAGCATTTACCAGCTACTTCATGATTTTGTCCTTGAATAGAAGCCTAGGGTTCAATTGAGAAATTACATAATCAGACTTTCTTAAAGAAGGAAAATGATAATTTTAAATAAAAAATTAAAAAAAAGAAAACATTTTTTATTAAAGAATTGCATTATAATGGTGCCTGTCACAACTACTGTTTTCTTTGTTTTGGAAATAGGCTTATTGACCTGCCAATGGTAAGGTGGAAACTCCTTATATTTTTTGTCTTCACTAGTGCTAGCCCTTGGAAGTCAGACAAATATTGCATCAAACTCTCCAAGTGAAGGACAAATATAAAATTGCTCATGTGGAATCTTTGTGTCCTGGTCCTTTTGTGAATGACGGTGTTTACTCCAGAGTATGGAGTTTCAGGGTTTGAATTTTAAAAGGTCTTCGTGTACCCATGTTGTTGATGCCCACATCTAGCCCTGACTGAGCATCTCTGGGTCCTGTTCTGATGGCCACTGGAGCCCATCGGATCTCGTCCACCTCCTCCCCTGCCTCCTGACTACTTCAGGGGCTTTAGTGATGCTGAATTGTTGGTACTTCCGTGCACTGGAAATGCTGTTTTCCCCTCTCTCATGGAGGGCCTTTCTTTTACTCTTATCTTTGGCCTGGAGAACTCCTGTACCCTGTTTCAGGCTCAGGGCTGCATTATCCCCTCAGGAAGTCTTCCCTCACCCAGGCAGCTTCCTGTTCTCACCCACACTGTGCACACCACATCATGTTACGCTGATGGGCTCTTTTTTTTTTTTTTTGTTTTTGCGGTATGCGGGCCTCTCACTGTTGTGGCCTCTCCCGTTGCGGAGCACAGGCTCCGGACGCGCAGGCTTAGCGGCCACGGCTCACGGGCCCAGCCACTCCGCGGCATGTGGGATCTTCCTGGACTGGGGCACGACCCCGTGTCCCCTGCGTCGGCAGGCGGACTCTCAACCACTGCGCCACCAGGGAAGCCCCATTGTCTTCTTTTGATTCTGTCCTTTGTGGCTGTCCTTTTGAAGAAGGGTCACTCCCACAAATGTCCTCACCTTTGATTTATAAACCAACTCCAGTCTGGCCCTTTCTCCCTCCCCTCCATGGATATTGCTGAGATCTCATTCATTCTTTAATTTCTCTGCAGCTCACACAGTTAAACCCCTGTCTTGCTTCATCCAGCCTCCATGGACGATCATATGTGGTTTTATTCAGGACCACCAGTAGGCTAGGTCCAGATGTGGATGCCTAGGAGATGATGCTGTTCTAAGGGAAGTGAGCTTTAAATTATTTTGAGATGTCGTGTGTCAGTTGGATCACCTTGAAAAGGTATGGCAGAGCCTCTCATCTGCTTTCCCAGGTGGACCCTGGGGCATTCCATATTGTTTCGAGCCGTCAGGATTCCTGGCATGTGCTGCGGTGTCCATGCTCTGCTCTTTGGTTTGCCCTTGTTGCAGGTCGCATGGCCTACAATAGGAAGAGGATAAAATTATCGTATTTTGAAAATGATCCCTTGCCATTGACTAGTGATGGCTCTTAATTCTGTCTGTTGCCTCAACCCTTTGACACCTAAGTAACAAATTGTCAGGGCTGGAGTGAATGAAGTCCAGTGGCCGGCCTGGGGAAGAGAGTGTAAGCAAGCTCTGGGCATCTCGAGTGTGGACAGGATCATTTTTTTTGAGGATTCCGCATCTCACTGGATGAATGGTCTCTTTGGGAGAAACCCTTCCATAATGAAATACTGCAAAGGAGCCTAGGGTTAAATGGAGAATCCTTTCCTGTTGTAAGTCACTTATTTTTTTCTGTAATTTTAAGCTTGGATTTTTGGGGGCATTTTTTGTAACAAGAGGTATGGCATGTTGTTGTCAAGTGTTTTGAGGTTTGCTTTTCTATTCTGAATCCTTCTGGAGATGGTGAGAACACTACTACTCACCAGCATATTGTGGTTAAATGCATTCTCCTTAGGTAAATATTCCCTTCTATGTGCATTTTCAGCATTGTTTGTTGTAGATTCTTTTTTTATTTTTATTAAAAAATTTTATATCGAAGTATAGTTGATGTACAGTATTATGTAAGTTACAGGTGTGCAATATAGTGATTCACAATTTTTTTAACGTCTTTATTGGAGTATAATTGCTTTACAATGGAGTGTTAGATTCTGTTTATAACAAAGTGCATCAGCTATACATAAACATATATCCCCATATCCCCTCCCTCTTGTGTCTCCCTCCCACCTTCCCTCTCCCACCCCTCTAGGTGGTCACAAAGCACCCAGCTGATCTCCCTGTGCTATGTGGCTGCTTCCCACTAGCTATCTATTTTACATTTGGTAGTGTATATACGTCCATGCCACTCTCTCACTTCGTCCCAGCTTATGCTTCCCCCTACCCGTGTCCTCATGTCCATTCTCTACGTCTGTGTCTTTATTCCTGTCCTGCCCCTAGGTTCTTCAGAACCTTTTTTTTAAAATTCCATATATGTGTGTTAGCATATGGTATTTGTTTTTCTCTTTCTGACTTACTTCACTCTGTATGACAGACTCTAGGTTCATCCACCTCACTACAAATAACTCAATTTCGTTTCTTTTGATGGCTGACTAATATTCCATTGTATATATGGACCACATCTTCTTTATCTGTTCATCTGTTGATGGACACTTAGGTTGCTTCCATTTCCTGGCTATTGTAAATAGAGCTGCAATGAACATTGTGGTACGTGACTCTTTTTGAATTATGGTTTTCTCAGGGTATATGCCCAGTAGTGGGATTGCTGGGTCATATGGTAGTTCTATTTTTAGTTTTTTAAGGAACGTCCGTACTGTTCTCCATAGTGGCTGTATCAATTCACATTCCCACCAACAGTGCAAGAGGGTTCCGTTTTCTCCACACCCTCTCTGGCATTTATTATTTATAGATTTTTTGATGATGGTCATTCTGACTGGTATGAGTTGATACCTCATTGTAGTTTTGATTTGCATTTCTCTGATGATTAGTGATGTTGAGCATCCTTTCATGTGTTTGTTGGCAATCTGTATATCTTCTTTGGAGAAATGTCTATTTAGGTCTTCTGCCCATTTTTGGATTGGGTTGTTTGTTTTTTTGATATTGAGTTGCATGAGTTACTTGTATATTTTGGAGATTAATTCTTTGTCAGTTGCTTCATTTGAAAATATTTTCTCCCATTCTGAGGGTTGTCTTTTGGTCTTGTTTATGGTTTCATTTGCTGTGCAAAAGCTTTGAAGTTTCATTAGGTCCCATGTGTTTATTTTTGTTTTTATTTCCATTTCTCTAGGAGGTGGGTCAAAAAGGATCTTGCTGTGATTTATGTCATAGAGTGTTCTGCCTATGTTTTCCTCTAAGAGTTTGATAGTGTCTGGCCTTACATTTAGGTCTTTAATCCATTTTGAGTCTATTGATTGACTGATTGATTGATTGATTGTTTGATTGCGGTACACGGGCCTTTCACTGTAGTGGCCTCTCCTGTTGTGGAGCACAGGCTCTGGATGCGCAGGCTCAGCTGCCACGGCTCACGGGCCCAGCCGCTCCGCGGCACGTGGGATCCTCCCGGACTGGGTCACAAACCCGTGTCCTCTGCATTGGCAGGCGGACTCCCAACCACTGCGCCACAAGGGAAGCCCCATTTTGAATTTATTTTTCTGTATGGTGTTAGGGAGTGTTCTAATTTCATTCTTTTACCTGTAGCTGTCCAGTTTTCCCAGCACCACTTATTGAAGAGGCTGTCTTTTGTTCATTGTATATTCTTGCTTCCTTTATGAAAAATAAGGTGACCATATGTGCGTGGGTTTATCTCTGGCTTTCTCTCCTGTTCCATTGATCTATATTTCTGTTTTTCTGCCAGTACCATACTGTCTTGATTACTGCAGCTTTGTAATATAATCTGAAGTCTGGGAGCCTGATTCCTCCAGCTCCATTTTTCTTTCTCAAGATTGCTTTGGCTATTCGGGGTCTTTTGTGTTTTCATACAAATTGTGAACATTTTTGTTCTAGTTCTGTGAAAAATGCCATTGGTTGTTTGAGAGGGATTGCACTGAATCTGTAGATCGCTTTGGGTAGTATAGTCATTTTAACAATGTTGATTCTTCCAATCCAAGAACATAGTGTATCTCTCCATCTGTTTGTATCATCTTTAATTTCTTTCATCCGTGTCTTATAGTTTTCTGCATACAGGTCTTTTGTCTCCTTAGGTAGGTTTATTCCTAGATATTTTATTCTTTTTGTTGCAGTGGTAAATGGGATTGTTTCCTTAATTTCTATTTCAGATGTTTCATCTTAGTGTATAGGAATGCAAGTGATTTCTGTGCATTAATTTTGTATCCTGCTACCCTACCAAATTCATTGTTTAGCTCTAGTAGTTTTCTGGTAGCATCTTTAGGATTCTCTGTATATATTATCATGTCATCTGCAAACAGTGACAGCTTTACTTCTTCTTTTCCAATTTGGATTCCTTTTATTTCTTTTTCTTCTCTGATTGCTGTGGCTAAAACTTCCAAAATTATGTTGAATACTAAGTGGCGAGAATGGGCAACCTTGTCTTGTTCCTGATCTTAGAGGAAATGGTTTCAGTTTTTCACCATCGAGAACGATGTTGGCTGTGGGTTTGTCATATATGGCCTTTATTATGTTGAGGTAAGTTTCCTCTATACTCACTTTCTGGAGAGTTTTTATCATAAATGGATGTTGAGTTTTGTCGAAAGCTTTTTCTACATCTATTGAGGTGATCGTATGGTTTTTAGCCTTCAGTTTTTAATATGGTGTATCACATTGATTTGCATATATTGAAGAATCCTTGCATTCCTGGGATAAACCCCACTTGGTCCTGGTGTATGATCCTTTTATTGTGCTGTTGGATTCTGTTTGCTAGTATTTTGTTGAGGATTTTTGCATCTATGTTCATCAGTGATATTGGCCTGTAGTTTTCTTTCTTTGTGACATCTTTGTTTGGAATTGGTATCAGGGTGATGGTGGCCTTGTACAATGAGTTTGGGAGTGTTCTTCCCTCTGCTATATTTTGGAAGAGTTTGAGAGGCATAGATGTTAGCTCTTCTCTAAATGTTTGAAAGAATTCGCCTGTGAAGCCATCTGGTCCTGGGCTTTCGCTTGTTGGAAGATTTTTATTCACAGCCTCATTTTCAGTACTTGTGATTGATCTGTTTATATTTTCTATTTCTTCCTGGTTCACTGTCGGAAAGTTGTGCTTTTTAAGAATTTGTCCATTTCTTCCAGGTTGTCCATTTTATTGGCAGATAGCTGCTTGTAGTAATCTCTCATGATCCTTTGTATTTCTGAAGTGTCAGTTGCTATTTCTCCTTTTTCATTTCTAAATCTATTGATTTGGGTCTTCTCCCTTTTTTTCTTGATGAGTCTGGCTAATGGATTATCAGTTCTGTTTATCTTTTCAGCTTTTAGTTTTATTGATATTTGCTATTGTTTCCTTCATTTGTTTTTCATTTATTTCTGATCTGATCTTTATGATTTCTTTCCTTCTGCTAACCTTGGGGTTTTTTTGTTCTTCTTTCTCTAATTGCTTTAGGTGTAAGGTTAGGTTGTTTATTTAAGATGTTTCTCGTTTCTTGAGGTAGGATTGTATTGCTACAGACTTCCCTCTTAGAACTGCTTTTGCTACATCCCATAGGTTTTGGGTCGTGTTTTCATTGTCATTTGTTTCTAGGTGTTTTGTCATTTCCTCTTTGATTTCTTCAGTAATCTCTTGGTTATTTAGTACTGTGTTGTTTAGCCTCCATGTGTTTGTATTTTTTGCAGATTTTTTTCCTCTAATTGATATCTAGTCTCATAGTGTTGTGGTCAGAAAAGATACTTGATACGATGTCAGTTTTCTTAGATTTACCAAGGCTTGATTTGTGCCCCAAGATATGATCTATCCTGGTGAATGTCCCATGAGCACTTGAGAAGAAAGTGTATTCTTTTGTTTTTGGATGGAATGTCTTATAAATATCAATTAAGTCCATCTTGTTTAATGTGTCATTTAAAGCTTGTGTTTCCTTATTTATTTTCATTTTGGATGATCTGTCCATTGGTGAAAGTGAGGTGTTAACGTCCCCTACTATGATTGTGTTACTGTTGATTTTCCGTTTTATGGCTGTTAGCATTTGCCTTATGCGTTGAGGTGCTCCTATGTTGGGTGCATAAATATTTACACTTGTTATATCTTCTTCTTGGATTGATCCCTTCATCATTATGTAATGTCCTTCTTTGTCTCTTGTAATAGATTCACAAGTTTTAAAGGTTATACTCCATTTATAGTTATTAAAAAATATTGGCTGGGGCTTCCCTGGTGGCGCAGTGGTTGAGAGTCCGCTTGCCAATGCGGGGGACGCAGGTTCGTGCCCCAGTCCGGGAGGATCCCACATACTGTGGAGCGGCTGGGCCCGTGAGCCATGGCCAGTGAACCTGCGCGTCCGGAGCCTGTGCTCCGCAACGGGACAGGCCACAACAGTGAGAGGCCTGTGTATGGCAAAAAAAAAAAAAAAAAAAAAAAAATTGGCTGTATTCCTCATATTGTACTTTATATCCTTATACCTTATTTTATTTTTTAATATTTATTTAAGTTATTCATTTTGGCTCATCTGGGTCTTAGTTGTGGCATGTGGATTCTTAGTTGCGGCATGTGGAATCTAGTTCCGCAGCCAAGGATTGAACCCGGGCCCCCCTGCTTTGGGAGCATAGAGCCTTAGCCACTGGACCACCAGGGAAGTCCCTGTTGTCTTTTTTTAGATTCCACATGTAAGTGATATGTAGATTCTGTCTTAAAATGAGAAGTCCCAAATGAGCCAATATAAAAATGAGTGAGGCTGTGGGTCGAGTCTGTGTGTGGTTCCTGTCATGGTGATCTTGCCTGCTCTACGAATATTTGGATGACTGACTGTCCTGAGCTCCAGTAACTCTGCTTTGCTAGCATAGCCTAAATCCTCATGAGGAATTTTCAGTGATGAAGGGCTGTCCTGGTGCATTTAAACTTGTAGCTACAAACCTAGCCCTCTACATTATGTAGTCTGATCACTAATAATGGAATGTCATCGACTTTTAAATTTCTGAGCAGTGGGAGAAAAAAAAAACATTCAAACAGAAGTGTTCTGTTAATGAATGTGATAGACCCCTTTGTTGTTTGAAGCCAACCCTCTTGCTATTTCTCTGAAGAAAGGGCTGTGTTGGGGCTAGGTTGCACATTTTCCTGGCACTTTGCCACACCTCCTCTTCCCTAAAAATATTTATGGAGATCTGGTGTGTTAATAAATTTAGAAGTGATTTAATGGTCGCATTGGCAGGGTGAGATAAAGCAGTTCAGTGTGTTGTTCATTTTGTTTCTGGGTGGGGTGGAAGAGGGAAATGAAAGACTCACTTTTTCCTTTTTGGAAACCTAATACTCTGCTCTTCTGTTATCACTCTTGTTCTCTAGGCATTAAGTGTCACCGAAACCCTGATTAAACCCTTGGAAAAATTCAGAAAAGAGCAACTTGGAGCCGTCAAGGTTTGTGTCTAATTTGAGCACACTTGTAAACAGCAAATGTAGACCCCTCTGCTGCTTGAGTGTACACTCGGTTCACATTTAGCAGCTTTGAAGGAGATGTTGGAGTCCACCATCTGTTGTTTTATGTTTCAAATGTGCTTTGTCCCCTTTGGGGGAATATGAGATTGAAAACAAAACAAAAACACCTGGACTGGATGGTAAAACCTCTCGTAATCATCTTTGGCTGCACCTTTCCATGTAGAGTTTTAAAAATATCTTTAAGCAAACAACACGTTTACTCTGTGTAGAAACATCTTATCTCTGTAGGAGGGGCAATGATTTCCATGCCCGCCTCAGCTTGATGGCAGACTGCAGCATCATACTAGGGTTTAAGATTAGAAATGCTGCTACACCAGTGTGTCACTGACACTAGAAAGAGAATATTCGGTTACAGTAGGTCCTCTACATACGAACCTTCAAGTTGCAAACTTTCAAAGATGCGAACGTGTGTTCGTATGTCCAATCATGTTAAGTTAGTTGACGTGTCTGTAAGATTAGTGTACTGTAAGATTCAAAATGTTTTCTTTATTTTCTGTGTTTGTTTTTTATGTATTATTTGTGTGAAAAGTGTTACAGACCTATTACAGTACAGTACTATATAGCCAATTGTGTTAGTTGGGTACCTAGGCTAACTTTGTTGGACGTATGAACAAATTGGACTTACGAACGCACTCTTGGAATGCAACTCATTCGTATGTAGGGGGCTTACTGTATTGGGATGTATTTCCTTCAATTTAACACAAATTTACTGAGCGTCTGTTATGTGCCAACATTGTGATAGGTGCTGGGGATTCAAAGGTGAGTGAACCACAGACTCTGTTCTCAAAGCTCTGGGATGTAGCCAGGATTTCTGGGAATAGTGCAGCAACTTTGCCACTGGGAGCCTAGGATGTATTTAGCAACTTCTAACGTCTGCTAACTAATAAGCTTTGAAATTAACTCAGAGGAGCAATTTCCACCAGTCTCTCTTGAATGTTGTGCATGTACTTGAGGGAGAAAAAATAGCATTTCTGTGTTGTTGACCATTTTTGGCTTGGCCTAAGGAGAAGGGAATAACATCAGTTTTAGGTAGGGAAGAGAGGTTTTATATTTGTATTTTTTTCCCCCATGCATTGGTGATGTGAGGTGTTTTTTTTATCTTTGTAAACAAACTATTAAAATTCTTTTCTACGAATAAACATTGTGGTCTCCATGGCCATAGCTATACAAATGGGTCCAGAGAGGGCCAGCTTTTTAGCTGCTATTTATAGACTCAGTTCTCCTTTAAGTGACCTGTTATCATATTAGACACTTCTTTTTGGGATGATATTTTACAGTTTTTAATGAAGGGCTGTGTTTTGAGGGGAGGTCAGTGGGGGTACCCCCCAAGTCCTCTTCCTGGAATTGTTTGCTGAGCTACAAGGAAGCTGGTTTGTGTCTGCTGGCTTTGTAGCAGGACATTGGGGTTCTGGCTTCACATCTGTGACCTTGGGCAAGTAATTGGCTTTAGTTTCTTACCTGTAAGATGACAGACTGGGGATCTGACTGCTCTGTTTTGCAGTTTTATGATTCTGTTTTCTCTGATCTTCATCGGCTGTCTTAAAGCTTGAATAATCTTGGTTCTTTCTCTTTGAACATTTCATGGCAAGTACTGTAAACATTTCTTATTTTTCTTATTTTACTTGGATGATGGTCGGGAAGAATAAGGGTTATATTATGTAAATGAAAAATGAATGTGACTTAATTAATAGATACATTTCCTTTTTATTTACCTACTGGGTTTTTAGAAATTTCTGGCCTTGAGTTTTCTACTGACTCTTTCTCCTCCCCAGATTTGCCCAGCTTCTCATGTTGTGCCTGTTCAAAGTGTGGTTGACCCTTGAACAACTCAGGCTTGAACTGTGTGGGTCCACTTCTACGTGGATATTTTTCACTAGTAAATACTACGGTACTACAAGATCCATGGTTGGTTGAATCCACAGATGTGGAACCGCCTATATTGAGGACTGACTGTAAATTATACTCGGATTTTCAACTGCTCCTAGGTTGGTGTCCCTAACCTCTGCATTGTTCAAGGCTTAACTAACTGTAGAGCCTAGCGTGCAAAGCAGCTTGCAAAATAAATCGCCATATTAAAAGCTTAAATTATTTTAATACTTTGTCTGTTGAGCTGTTTAATGGCCACATTCTATCCCGAAGTCCCATTTCTTTCTTTCATTTTATTATTATTATTTTAAAACATTTACTCTCTTCCCCTCCCCTCCGCCGCACCTCATGGCATGCAGGATCTCAGTTCTCTGACCAGGGGTCGAACTGTGCCCCCTGCAGTAGAAGCACAGAGTCTTAACCACTGGACTGCCAGGGAAGTCCCCCATTTCTTTCTTCATTGTTTTTCTGGCTTCAGGTTTATGAAGGGTGTATCCTACACTCTTGTTCAGTACAGTGTGTGTGTTGGCTGTCACACCTATTGATGTTACCTGGGAGAAGCGTTTTTTTTTTACTGGTAGTTTTGTATATTAAACAGTAGAGAAAGGTAGTTTTCTAGGTTATATAGTGACATATAAGCATCTGTCTTTTTCATTAGATTTTTAAATCTTTAAGAGAAAAACCTATGCTTATTTCTTTATTTTCTACCAGCCTCCACTCTTACTATAACATATTTAATAAATAAACCAATTCTACTGTTCTTCTATTCTATTCTAGAAGAACCAGGAAAGGGTTTATAACCTAGATATTTGATGATTTTCTCCATTTGTGCTTTCTAAACACCAATCCTATTTTGAAAAGCACACGCTCTTGTTCCAGTGGTTTATTTACTTATGTGGGATACTTAAAAATAACTTAATTCTCGGGCCTCCCTGGTGGCGCAGTGGTTGAGAGTCCGCCTGCCGATGCAGGGGATACGGGTTCGTGCCCCGGTCTGGGAGGATCCCATATGCCGCGGAGCGGCTGGGCCCGTGAGCCATGGCCGCTGGGCCTGCGCATCCGGAGCCTGTGCTCCGCAACGGGGGAGGCCACAACAGTGAGAGGCCCGCATACCGCAAAAAAAAAAAAAAAAAAAAAAAAAAAAAATTACTTAATTCTCTTAGGTTAAAGACCTTTTTTAAAATACCATGAAGCAGTTTTCATGTGGGGAGAAAAAGACAAAAGTCTTTAAAAGTTGACCGCAGCAGAATGTTTTAGATACCCTTATCAGAATGTTTTATCTTGTCTTTCCCTTCGCCTTTTCCCCATCTGGGACGGTCCTGTCTTTCGCTTTTATATGCAAGCTCTTTCAGTTCCGTTTACTTCTTCAGTTTCCAGCATCCCAGTGACATGTTTATTTTGTGGTTTTTTTTTTTTTTTTTTTTTTTTTTTTTTGCGGTATGCGGGCCTCTCACTGTTGTGGCCTCTCCCGTTGCAGAGCACAGGCTCCAGACGCGCAGGCTCAGCAGCCATGGCTCACGGGCCCAGCCGCTCCACGGCACGTGGGATCTTCCCGGACCGGGGCACGAACCCGTGTCCCCTGCAGCAGCAGGCAGACTCTCAACCACTGCGCCACTCGGGAAGCCCTGTGTTTTTAACATAATCGAAACTGCTAGGTGGCTTTTGTAAACTGGATTTTTTAGGAGCCCCCAGGTCTTCTTTTCTGCTGTTTCACTTCTATTTGGATATGTTCCCTGTCAGTCACGTCTGTTTGGTTTGGACTTCAACCTCCGTCCTATAGGTTCTGCCGCATTTTCTCATGTGCCTGCCCGGTTCTTGTCTCTGTTTAAAGAGCCCCATTTCCCACTGTAGGACACAGTCGTTCTGTGCTGTGTCCCATCAGTTCAGAGTTTTCTTCACGGCCTCTCTTAGCTTTACTTCCATGGAAGCTCTTTTCCCTTCCCCAGAAGCTTGTCACTTATTCCTAAGTATCTGCATAACATTTTGTCGATAACCATTGCTCATTAAATGTCAGTTTAGCCACAGGAAACTAATACAGGCACCAGACAACATTGGAGCCAAGTGCATTGTGTACAAACTCCAAGAAATACTAGAACTTGCTAAGAGTTACAGTGGGAGAATTTAAAATTGCTTTCTCTGAAAGGGGCAGCATGCAAATATCAAACGGATACAACGAAATGATACTGATAATTTATAGAGCCTATTCAAATGCTGTTTTGCAAAGAGCTAATTACTATTTTATTGAATAGAATAAAAGGTTTAACCAGAAGGCTTAAAAAATGTTTATTTCATAAATTATACCTTAGTAGCTCAGCCATTACCAGACTCACCCCATATTTCCTTTGTATTTCTTTTCAAGACTATGCCTAACGACTAAATGTTTAATAAAAATCAACTTCCTGAGATTCTGTAAGTGACTGCAAAATGTGGGTTAAGAAGCAAATTTATTTGAATAATTTCTCAAATTATGTTTGATAGAGCAGAAAAAATGTGATTTAATCACATTTCTTTCATTTTTAGTAATAACAACCTTATCAGGCCTATCATACGGCACAGTGTGAGAGGCCTTGGGATATACAACTATGAATTAAAACACTGGTCGGCCTTTAAGAAATTGGCAAGTCTGTGTGGGTGATGTAAAAAAAAAAAAAGGGCAATAAAAATGCACCGTGAAAAGTGCTCTAATACGAGTAAGCATCGGTGCTCTGTAGGTGTCCTATCATCTTGGCTTTGGAGCGCCAGGAAAGTCTTTCAGGAAGACCTGATTCTCCCTCGTTTGGAATCCTACTTCTGGCCCTTAAGTAGCTCTGTGATTTGGGGCAAGTTACTTAAGGCCTCTGAGCCTGTTTCCTGATCTTTAAAACGAGACTTAGGACACTGGTCTTGAAGGTGTTTGCGGGGCTTCAGTGCATTTGCTAACATACTTCTGGGGTCTAGTGCCGGGCCTGGAATATATACAGTTGCAGTTCTTTTAGGATCCCCTTTGTGACATGCTCCATATCAGCTTGCCAGAAAGAACTGCTCAGGCTTTTGTCCACTCTGTGCATGCCGGGTTCAAGCGCTGTGGCTTCTGACCCCCCCCCTGGCCGGATGGTGCTAAGGTGATGGATGGGTGACTTGAGAGCAGCGGCACCAGAACCAGCGGTGGCACTTTGTCAGGGTCGGTGTCGGTGTGCTATAGGCTGCTCCCTTCCCTTGTCCTCTGACCGATATCTCCTGGGCGCCTACTGGGTGTGCAGGTAGAGGCTGAATTCTCGTTGCCGTGGGGAGGCTGAAGGAGCTTAAAGGCAAAAGGGGGTGGGGGGTTGGGTAGGGCAAATGAAGTGTCAAGGAGGACTGGTGACATTGGTGCAGGAGTTGAGGGAGACGGCTGTCCCCCCACTGGAGGAGACAAGGAGTGCTTCATGGAGGAGGTGGCATTTCCACCACCTGGTTTGGGGGTAAAGGCTGAATTTCCAACACCCTTGGCTGTAGGGTGTTGGTGGACCAGGGGAGCAGAACAGGGATTGCAAAGCTCTGGTTGGCCTGGATATACAGGAAAAAGTGCTCCTGCCGAGTGTGTTGTATGCGCTGTGAATCTTGTTTCTTGTATGTGCAGCGTTACCCCCACCTTTTTATTTAAATAAAGAGGGAGAAGGAGTTGGAATCTCTAAGAAAGTATTTAAGCTCCTGTCTAGAGTAGTCAGGCCTTATTATTTACTGTTTGTAGTTTGAAAATAAGTCTTTTCATTTCCTCATCGTAGAAAATTTGTAAAATACCAAAAATATTTAAAAAAGAAAGTTACCTGGTAACTTAAAAATTTCCCCTTCTTCTAAAACAAAGCAAAAAATTCTAGTACCTTGCAGAAACGTGGACAGTTCACAGGTGTGTTCAGACTTTGAATTCTTTTTATGTTCTTTACTCATTTTTCCATGGAAGTGTAATGTGTGATTTGAGCAAAAACTTGCTCAGTGAAGAGTGTTTTATATGTTAGGAACGTTTACTTCTTTTCTTCCATATTAATTGTATCTTCTCCCTGCCTGTTGTTTGCCTTTTACCTTATTTATTGTGTATTTTTGATATCTAGAAGTTCTTATGGCTTCTTCCATTTCTCTTTTCCTCAGAAGTTCCTTCTCTGTTCTGAGATCTGACTGAAAATACTCTTCTTTGTCTTCATTTTTTACTTGTGACTCTTTCAGTCCATCTGGAATTAATTTTGATTTGAGACATGGTTCTCTTTTTATTTCCAGCTAGTTAACCAGTTATACCCACACCATTGGTTGAGTAATATTTTTTTATCCAGTGATTTGTGATAAAACCTTTATATATATATATATATATATATATTCTAATGTATTCAAAAAACCTGATTATTTATGTTTTGTTTCTTAGGTTTATTAAGTCCCTCTACCATTTACACCATGTACATCTTATTTGACTAATTATGCTGTTTTAAGTAATAGCTCTCCTTCACTGTTATTTTTGTTTTTGTTTTTGCATGTGTGATTTTATAACATTACAAGCTGACTTCCCATGAGTCACCTTTAACTTGTAAATGTTTTGTTTGGCTTACTCATGTTAAAACTGAAAAAAAATTTTTTTTTTTGCCACCATTTAAAAATCACTGGGTTTTCCAGCTGTTCCAGAAAAATCAGAAGACAAGGCCTGTATACTGGGCTTATATTTCCACATGGCAGAAATCTGCAGGAGCTCTGTTACGGCTGCCTGCCTCTCTACAGTAGATGTGGGCTACGTGATTTGCCCTTGCCTCCACCTTTCCTTACTGAGTTTTCCTTCCAGCTTGACTCAGACTCACTTGAGTAATGCTGTTTCATAAAAAAGTTTTCATTGTATTAATTTGATCCTTGATAGAGCCTTTTGTCTCATATTGCTCAATTTATTATATATATATATATGTATATATATACACAAACACACATACATATATATGTATCCTATATTGCAGTGTTGAAGAAAAAAGGCTCCATTCTTTATTGAATGCTGCTTGAACACAGTCCCTTTTAAAATTCAAATTATTTAAGTGCCAAAAGTCATTTGAGTACAAAGAAACAGAATATTCTATAGTGACCTTGAGAAGAAATGCAAGGAGAAATATGTGAGTCTTAAGATTCAAAAACAAAACACAGTAGCGTTTGTATAATACCATACCAAGTACGAACAATTGTATTTCCACTCTAATTGGTGGGCGTGATGTTGTTTCTTGGCTAAATTCTTTCTTCACAGAGCCTTGATAGAACCATTTTCTTTCATTCCCAACCTAACCCACATGCTAATTTACATACCCCACTATTACTGCGTGTGCTGGGGTGTTTTGACTGCTGACTTTAGCATCATTGCCTCCTTTGTCCCCTTCTGTGATTCAGATGAAATCAAAGGAGTAAAAATGTTTTCAGTATTCTTTGTGAAGTACTAATCTGCAAAGATAGTGAGCACGTTTAACCACATGATCTCGCTTTGCAGCGTACTTGCGGTAAATGCAGCTGCGTCACCTCCATTTCTATCTCATTTAAACCTGAGAAACTGATGCTCAGAGAATGCTGTGACCCTGGGGCAGTGTCACAGGACAATGCATGGCTGCTAGAACCTGCATCTCTGACACCTAATCCAGTGCATGCTCTGCGGGCCTCTCACTGTTGTGGCTTCTCCCTCCCATTGCGGAGCACAGGCTCCGGACGCGCAGGCTCAGCGGCCATGGCTCACGGGCCCAGCCGCTCCGCAGCATGTGGGATCTTCCTGGACCGGGGCACAAACCCGTGTCCCCTGCATCAGCAGGCGGACTCTCAACCACTGTGCCACCAGGGAAGCCCTGAACTTTTAAAAATAGTGGAGTTTTTGAAGTAGTGGCCATATGTTGTTTTTAGTTTATTTTCTGTTAGTCATTAAAATCGTTCAGGAAGTGCGTCATAATGAAAAGCAGAAAAGAGTAACCATGTAGTATTAATGCCTTAAACTTTTTAAAAAACAGTTGTAAATTAGACCTAGGGCATAAAGAAAAAAAGTGCTTCTGTTTCAACAGAAGTTTGACTATTCTCATACATAGGCGAACCGTAGGATCACAGAATTTTAGGATTGGATCTAAGAATGAACTAGTACAAAACCAAATCCCTGATCTTTTCAGTAGGAAAACTAAGGTTCTGTATTGTTAGGTGTTCCCCTCCCCCCACCCCCAAAAGATGTGCAGCTAGTTGGTAATTAAACTTGGAGTAGAAATGAAAAGAAATATCAGTTCCCGTGTCTGTCTCTTCCATCAGTATGGGGATTAATTTAGGGTCTTTAGGTGGGCTGGCAGAGCTCCCTTCCTGGCTTCTCACAACAGTTTGTAGTTCCGTGGAGTGAGAAAATGATAATAAATGTGAAGAAACATAATTTTTGTGCTTTATTTACTCCTTTTGCTTAATAGAGAAAAGATCATGCCAGAAAAGGCTGGGAGAATCCATTATTTTTGACCTAGAAAACAGAAGTTGGAAAATAGGGAAGGGAATGTTCCTTTTCAGGAGGCCTTGGAGAGTTGGTGAGAGTTTGAAGTTAATGGAAACATTTTGACAGCATGAGGACATCGCGTGTGCTCATTGGTGCTCCGAAATGTTTATGAGAAATCTACTTACTTTTGGCAAGCAGTGTTGGGGAGATACTCTGTCTTCGCTGCCTTAAAAAAATTTGGTTCCTTGTGAGATAGGGAGGGTGGGAGGGAGGCTCAGGAGGGAGGGAATATGGGGATCTATGTATGCATATGGCTGATTTACTTTGTTGTACAACAGAAACTAACACAGCATTGTGAAGCAATTATACTCCAATAAAGATGTATTTAAAAAAATAAAAATGCACAGGGAACTCTATTCAGAACTCTATAATGACCTATATGGGAAAAGAATCTAAAAAAAAGAGTGGATATATGTATATGTATAACTGATTCACTTTGCTGTACACCTGAAAATAACACAGTATCGTAAATCAAGTATACTCCAATAAAAATTTGAAAAAATAAATTTTTAAATTAAAAAAAGTTACTCTAGCAAAAGGAAAGCAAATGCTGTTTCTAGGCAGTGCCTGAGAAATGTTTGTAATGTTAACCAAAGGATCTTGGTACAAATATGTCAGTATTATTTTAGGCCTTGTTGACCTATTGCTACGTATTCTAGACAGTGTTAAAGAAATCACCCCTAAGGTTTGGGTGAGTAGATGACATTCCTGGTCAGAGGAGTTTATTGTGATATTCATACTGGACAATTGGGGAAGATCTTTTAAGATATTTCGTACTGCCCCAGTGGTGATGATGATGATGATTTTTTTTAATGTAGATCAAAACTTACTCAGTTTTAAGTGAATTCCATTTCTATGCCAAAATCTGTACTGTAGCAAGTTTGCTTTTTTAAGCTTTATGTTCTTATTATGTGTTCATCTTAAAAATATATATTTTTTGAATGGAAGGACAAGTGAATGGCATTAATTCCAAACACTGATAAGTATGAAGAGTTGAAAAATAACAGGCTTGGAAAAAAGCCCATTAAAGGAAAAAAAGAAAAAATAAGTGACTCTTCAATCCTAACGCTGTCTTGATGAGTAATAAGCAGTATGGCCTGGGTGCAGGTAGATTTTCCAGATAACTCCTTCACACTTCGTGGTACTTTCTTTTATTTTCGGATATTTTTCATATTTTGAGTTTCCCAATGGATTAACTATGTGTATGCCTTTTTTTCCCTTTTTAAATCACAGTTGTCTATGTTTTCCTGATTTGTAGGAAGAAAAAAAGAAGTTTGACAAAGAGACAGAAAAGAACTATAGCCTAATTGATAAACATTTGAATTTATCAGCAAAAAAGAAAGACTCACATTTACAAGAGGTATTGTTTTTATTTTTCTGTTAACTTGTTTCTAAAATTCAGTAATCAGTGCCTGTCTTTTTTTTAAAAAACTGTGCTTTTCTTTTGAAAACATTTCATCTAGGGTTATTAGAGGTGGAAAAAATGACCAGGTATCACCATGAAAAAAAGAGCTCTTTTGGAACAAGATGTAAAATAAGACCTCTTAGAGCGATTAATGCAGTGTGGATTCATAGTATTAAAAGTTTTGGTTCTGAGTATATTTTCACAGGAACAATCATTTTAACTAGCATAACTGAGAACAGATATATTATATTCAGGAATAGATTCATTAATTGGCTCTCATGATTTCTTGAAGAAGTGAAGTGAATAAGCTCCTACACCATTTGGCTTTTATGTGAAGGCAGCATTAATCTTAACACTGAAGATTCAGGAGTTTTCACCTTCATTGGAAAGAGAGCATCTGTTTTTTTTTTTTTTTTTTTTTTTTTTTTTTTTTTTGCGGTATGCGGGCCTCTCACTGGTGTGGCCTTTCCTGTTGCGGAGCACAGGCTCCGGACGCGCAGGCTCAACAGCCATGGCTCACGGGCCCAGCCGCTCCGCGGCATGTGGAATCCCCCCAGACCGGGGCACAAACCCGTGTCCCCTGCATCGGCAGGTGGACTCTCAACCACTGCGCCACCAGGGAAGCCCGAGAGCATCTGTTTTACTTGTGTTAATAGACTCATTTTTTTGTTTTTGGAGGGAGCTGTGTGTAAGAAGAAAGGAATTTATATCTTGTCTCTCATTTTCTCTTTCTGTTTCTTAAATCCCCTGCCACTTGTTTTTCCTCACTCACACACTTGAATGGAAACTCAGTTGTTTACAGTTTGGAACATATGCTATCCTTAAACATAATGCTGTTTGCAGATGTAAGGATCTTGACTCATCCCACAAAAGTGTGATTTTTTGTTCTTCCATTTGTGTATTTTTAAACACATAAGGAATCCGGCATGATGTGCCACTATAATATACACTTAGTGAAATATCATCAAAATGACAACATTGTGGAATAAACCTGGGTTATATTTAAATGTCACAGATTTAGTTGCAAACTGTGTGTGTGTGTGTGCGTGTGTGCGTGTGTGTGTGAGACGGGGTTATTTTGACATTACCTACACGTCACATTTTCTTCTGTCTCGCTAGTATTTTTTTTTTTTTTTTTTTTTTGCGGTACGCAGGGCTCTCACTGTTGTGGCCTCTCCCGTTGCGGAGCACAAGCTCCGGACGTGCAGGCTCAGCGGCCATGGCTCACGGGCCCAGCCGCTCCGTGGCATGTGGGATCTTCCCGGACCGGGGCACGAACCCGTGTCCCCTGCATCGGCAGGCGGACTCTCAACCACTGCGCCACCAGGGAAGGCCTCGCTAGTACTTTTGACGGACGTTTAGATGGCATTTGACCTTCTATAACAGAGAGAGGCCCTTTTGTACCATTTGGTGCTCACTCCAATACTGTGGGTAGAGCTCCATTCTCTCCTCTTCCATATTATATAGGAAACCATGCACTTGTCACATGTGCCCCCTCATATCCTACCCTCTGTCACTTTTGAAACGACAGCTGTTGCCCTTTGAGGCTCTCTTTATGCTAGCAGTTTTCTACCTCTCTTCTCCCCCGATCTCTGTTTTCAGGTATCCTGAAGGGATTTTCATGCGCCAGGTCAGTTTCCATCTCCACCTCACTATCTAATGAGTATCACTCTACCTGTTGTTTAGGCAAAGTCTGTAAAGTCAGTCTTGGCCCTTTCGCTCTCACCCCACATCTAGACCATCAGCCTATGTCTTCTTTAGCTTCAGAATATTCTCGGAATATGGCCAGTTCTCCTGACTCCCCACCCCTGTCACCCGGGCATCTCTCGCACAGATTACTGCAAAGTCCACCCTGCTTTCGCCAGGGTATCCCTACAGTTTATTCTCTATACAACAGCGGAGTGAGCCTTCGTGTTGGTCTTCTTCTCTAAATACTCCTAACAGCTCCCTCTAGAGGCCCTGGGCCCATCCCGCCTGCCCTCACACCCACATGGCTGCCTTGCTCTGGCTTGGTTCCATGCTGAGGGCCTGTGCTTTGTTCATCCTCCTACCAGCTCTGCATGCCTCACTCCTTCAAATAGTCTTCCAAAGACTCTCCACTCAGACTTCTCCTTACTAGAGACATTTTCCAGCTACCTTCTTTAGTGTCCCCCTTACTCTCCTTTATTTTTTTTCATACTCTGACAGCCTTTTGACTCACTACACATTCCGTTGTTACATGGCTTCTTCCCATAGGCTGTAAGCTCCTTGCAGGCAGCAGCTGTGTTCTGTTCAGCACTCGGTCCTCAAGGCCTACAATAAGACTCGTCAGGCAATAGGCACTTAATAAATATTTACCCAGTGAACAAGTGTGAAGATTGTGAGCTAGGGCTTCGACAGTTTCGTCATTCCCAAAGATAACTAAACTCCAGGTGGGAAATTTGAAGAGACCCTCAAGGAGAACCATTTTAGTTTCACTCAAATTATGTATTCTTGGCTGTCTTGCTCTGTTTGCTCTTTACAAACATGCAGACTCCCACCTGACCTAGCTTTCCGTTGCAAGCGTGAAGGCCATAGAAGGGGGCTGCTCTTTAATGGGAAAAAGGTTAGATTTGGGTTTTGGTTCCTTTTGGCAGTGGCTAATGCATTGCTAATCTTCAGTAAATTGAGGTGCTCAAGAGATTAATAAAGGTTGCTGAGGCTGGTACTGAACAAAGGCATAGAAACTTGTTATCTATTCTTTCTTCTTGTTTCCAATGAAAATAACAGGAGGAAATGATGGCGGACACCAGGCTGGCAATTTTAGTAATTCTGTTAGTACCTTTACCTGTAACTCTGTTTATTGGGCACAGTGGCTTCTGCCTCCATCACAACCCGAAATTCTAATTAATATTTGTACTAGAACAAGAATTGGATATTCGAGAACATTCCATGACTGCTGATTTTTGAAGTATATTTTTGTTTCCTGATGCGAATTAAAAATTGGCACTTGCCATCTGTCTCTATAAGGATTAAGTCACTAGCCTAGCTCTGAGGAACTAACTGCTCCAGGGCTATAGTCCTCGTTTTGCCCCAAATCAAACTGAACTCACAGCTCGCACGTTGTACATTTTTTTTAAGTCGACACCGAGTTGTCAAATAATTATGTTTTAGTAAATATGACCAGAGAAATAGATCCTTTGAATACCTTTGTGTGAGTGATTGACTTCCTTTATGCATATTAACATCAGGAATGGTCAGAAATGAGATGATAATCAAATTGAAATTGTATGTTTGTTTAAAAAAAATGACTTTTGCTTGTCCAAATGTGTGTTTTCCAACACCACCAAGCAACTGACTCAACTCTGACACTACCTAGAGACGCATCAGATCCAACAGGTTAAGGGCTCAGTTGGACAAGATTGCCCCACTTCTGACTAGCAGATGCAAGCTATTATCTATAGAATGGATAAACAACAAGGTCCTACTGCATAGCACAAGGAATTATATTCAATATCCAGTAATAAACCATAATGGAAAAGAATATGAAAAAGAATGTGTATGTATGTATAACTGAATCACATTGCTGTACACCAGAAACTAACACCTTGTAAATCAACCGTAATTCAGTTAAAAAAAAAAAAAAGACTACCTCACTTTCGACATCATTCCCAAGTCCTGGTTGTTACCTGTGCTTCTGACTGGCTACAAATAAGAGGTTCCTGTGTCCCCTTCCTTGCTAGAGTGGCTCACAGAACTCAGAAACATTTAGTTAAGTTTAGCAGTTGATTATAACAGATAATATAGAGGATACGGATGAACAGCCAGATGAAGAGGTGCACAGGGCGGGGTCTGCAAGGGTCCCAAGTGCAGAAACCTCTGTCCTCATGGGACTGCGGTACGTCACTCTCTAGGCAAGTGGATGTGTTTCCTGTTAACCTGAAATAAATAGTCTGCTGGGTATTTCTCCAGCAAAGATGGGTTTATTCGTGATCAGCAGAGAATTGCAGTTTGAGGTCTACAACCACGGGGAACCAAGGGCAAGTTTCTGCACGGTAGGGGAAGGAGAACACTTTCGTTGAGAGGGAAAGAGACTTGAGAGGGCTGCAGTAAAGAGTCCCTGGCTTTTCTTGGGCTGCGTCCTAGCCAGGAAAGAAGAGCCGTCTTTCTTCTTGTTGGGCTCTGCGATGGTCTGAAGCCATGTGAGCTCCCCCTGCTGGTGAGTTTTCCGTTTGTTAATTCTTTACATTACCAACCTGGAAGCTCATGAACTCTTGTTCAAGGGTTGTTATTAGAGCTTCCTCTGTAGTGCTCCCCCTTCCCGGAAATAGGTGGATAGAGCCTAAAGTTCCAGCCCTCTAATTAATGCTCTCTTGTGGCCCTACCCTAAGTCACCTCATTAGCATAAACTCAAGTGTTCTCCAAAGGGGCTCCTTACAAATGACTAGCGACGCTTCTCTCGCTCAGGAAATTCCAAGGGTTTTAGGAGTTTTGTGCCAGGAACCTGGGACAAAGACCACATACACTTTTTCTTTTTTTTTGTTAAGCACTGCCTCTATAAACTATTTTCTTCACTTAGTTGTTTTTTTTTTTTACATCTTTATTGGAGTATAATTTCTTAACAATGGTGTGTTAGTTTCTGCTTTATAACAAATTTAATCAGTTATACATATACATATGTTCCCATATCCCCTCCCTTTTGAGTCTCCCTCCCACCCTCCCTATCCCACCCCTCCAGGCGGTCACAGAGCACCGAGCTGATCTCCCTGTGCTATGTGGCACATACTTTTTCTTACATCACATCTATAGCGATTGCCTTTTAGACTGAGTCAGGCTAAAGGACGGTGCTGCTAGGTCTAATTTGGATGTCTGTGGCATTGTTGTAAATTATGGGTTAACGGCAGTCCCAGGGATTCTTGTGATTGATCACGCTGCACCTGGCACAGTGGTTCTGAACACCCAGAACATTAGGAAGCTGTGGATAGAAGCTGACCTGCCATGCCGGGGTAATTGCAGTAGCACAACCAGGCGAGAGAATCCACTAAAATTAAATTAAAAAACCACCTTGGTAAATCTGACCCTGGTGTCATTGTCTTGAAGGACGTTTCCCAGTAACAATAACATGGAAAAATCCACCCTTAACCTCCCCCATCTCCATTTTATTAAATACTCAACACACTCACATTGTTTTTCCTGGGGGTTGTGTCTGGTAACTGCTAGTGGCTGAACTCTCCATTTCTGGATATTAGAGGCATAAAAAAATCATAATTTTTATGAGTGTTAGGTAGAGATTTTCATTTTGGCTTAGCAACAAACACTCTTATTATAGTTAAACATTACTTTAATTAAAAAAGGATATGATGCCCCCCAAATTATTACCTGTTAGATAAATACTTTTCCCCCCAAATTAAAAACTTTTTGTGGTGGTAAAATATATACAACAAAGCATGATTTTACCAAGTTCAGGCATGCAGTTCATTCAGTGTCATTAAGTACAGTCACACTGTTGTCAATAACCACCACATTCCAGCTCCAGAGCCCTTTCAACTTGAGATACTGAAACTCTGTGCCCATTAAACACTAACTCCCCAGCCCCCTTGTGCTCCCAGCTCCATGACGACCACCATCCTACTTCCTATCTCTCTGAATTTCACTGTTCCGGGTACCTTATATAAGATAAATCATACAGCATCTGTCCTTTTGTGACTGGCTCATTTCACTTAGCATAATGTCCTCAGGGTTCATGCATGTTGTAGCAGGTGCCAGAATTTCCTTGCATTCTGTGGCTGAATAATATTCCATTATCTCTGTAGACCACATTTTGTTTATGCCTTCATCTGTCGGTGGACGCTTTGGTTGCTTCTACCCTTTAGCTGTTGTGAATAATGCTGCTGTGAATGTGTGTGTGTGCAAGAATCTCTTTGAGCCCCTGCTTGCAGATCTTGTGAGTATATACCCAGAAATGGAATTGCAGGATCATATGGTCATTCTATTTTTAATTTTTTTTTTCTAGAGAACTGCCATACTGTTTTCCATAGCAGCTGCATCATTTTACATTCCCACCAGCAGTGCACAAAGTTCCAGTTTCTCCACATCTTCACCAATACTTGTTATTTTTCTGTTTTTTTTTTATTTTGGTGGGGGGAGATAGGGTTTTTTGGATTATTTTCTGATATTTTTTGTTATTTGTTTTTGATAAGTGTGAGGTGGTACCTTGTGGTTCTGATTTCTATTTCCCTAATGACAAGTGATGTTGAGCATCTTTCTCTGTGCTTAGATATGGCCTGTTTGGAGGAATGTCCAGATAAATACTTCTGGACATAAAATTAGCCGAGTTAGGAAATACAAGATGCCTTGTAAGAACAGTTCTAAGGACCAGAGGTTTCTCTGCTGTTCCTCTGTGGAGCCATCCCCTCTCTCAATTCCCTTTTCCCTAGTTAGACAAGAGAAGCTGGAACCTTTCTTTGGAATAGTCTCCTGACCATCTGGTGCCTGTTCCCTCCCAGGGGACAGGACATGGTAAGGACTTAGGAGAGTGACTGCCTGCAGATGGGCTTCCAGCCCAGGCCTGTCTGCAAGAACCGAGCTCTTGAGGTGGTGTCGCCACTTCCTCACCTGCTGCCCTCACTCCTGAGAGCTGTGGCGACTGGAATTTGCTCAGCCCTCCTTCCCAGGCCACTTCATTCTTAGGCGATTTGTTAATGGAAATAATGTTTATGTAATTTGGATTCTACACGTGCGGTTCCACCTTGGGTGTCAGTTGTGGTTGGGTAGGTTTTTCATGAAGTGCCTTTTACTCTTTGATCTTCTGTCCTTCGGGGTCAGTCTCATCGCAGAGAGCAGGGGTTTGCAAACTATTTCTGCAGAGAGTCACTTAGTCAATATTTTAGACTTTTGAAGATCACGAGGTAGGTCCCTGTTGTAACTACTCAAGTCAGCCGTTGTAGCCACAAGTCTACACAGAAGATGCATAAAGGAGTAGTCCTGGCGCTGGTCCAGTACAACTTCATTTGGAATAACAGGCAGCAGGCTATATTTGGCCCATGGACTGTAGTTTTGCAGACCTCGGGCAAAGAGTTTCGCTCCGAACCACCTCTAATTTGACTGGCCTCCATTATTTTAACATAGGCAGATATCCAAGTGGAACAGAACCGGCAACACTTTTACGAACTGTCTCTTGAATATGTGTGTAAGCTTCAGGAAATCCAAGAAAGGAAGAAGTTTGAGTTTGTGGAACCCGTAAGTATAAATAGCAAGTTGCTCTGCTAGTTGAATTTCGTGATATAATAGGAATGTGTTTCTTTGAAGATCTAATTTATGGTTGCCAGAGGCTGTGGTGCATAAACACGAAGCAAGATGTCGTAAATTGTACACAGTACACCCGGAGCCATGAAGTCAAAGAATCACTTCTAAATAGTGGTTCTCGGCCTTATTTGCACAGCAGTGTGTAATGAGTATTATTCCTTTTGCTATATGGTCTCAAGGACTCTGCAATCAGGTACAATTTGTGCCATCCTAGCTGTAACTCCACCCTTTAAAAAAAAGTCCCCATGAAAGAAATTATATTGGAATGTGAGTGAGTGTGGGATATTTATGGGATAATCTTTATTCAGGTTTGTTCTAAAGCAAGTGCGTCCATCCAAGCCTTGGTGCTTTCAGCAATTATTGGTAACCAACTATTTCTAATACAATTCACAATGCTTATGCAACCTAAGTTAAGAACCAGTGTGTGGAACATTTGAAACTATTTTGTGAGTTACTCTGACATTTCTTTATACTTATTTTAGAAACACATGATTTTTTTGTGCTTATATAGATGCACTCTGAGAGCTTCAGTTACTTATATGTTAACATATCTACGAATATATGTATCTTCTGAATCAAAATATAAAGGGTATTTTGTACTGTGGGTTTTAGCAAAAAAAAACAGAGGTACACTGAGAGTCATGATTGTCAAGATTCACTTTAATTTTAACATAGACTATATTGCATGTGATTTTAAAAAACAGCTTTATTGAGATATAATTCACATGCCATACAATTTACCCACTGTGTGTATGATGCTGAGCAACAAACCAAAAAAAAACAAGTAATGATTCATTAAAAATTAGCATTCGTGGAAGCTATGGTCCAGTGGAGTAATTGAATTACCCTAAATTAAACAATTAGAGAAAACCTCCTTAAAGCTTTCTTTTTATGTGAAATCATAATAATGGCCTACATTTTATTTACTGACCATTTACAGTGTTCAGTCATTGTTCAGGTTGTTGTTCTAAGTACTTTTCTGTGATCATGCATGTATTCCACACAGTACCCTACTGAGGAGATATTTTAATGATCCCGCTTAGCAAATGTAGAAATTGAAGTCGAGAAACTTCAGTAATTGGCCCCAGTTGGGAATTGACCCTTGCTGGCCACTTGACGTCAGAGTCCCAAATTCCTTACCATTACGCGGTGTGACATTCTGAAGACAGTGAATCTCAGGATTTCCTTAACCCTCACCCCAAATCACTCTTACTCTAGATTTTCTCACATGTGGGGGAGAAGCAGTGCCCTCTGATCAAGAGGGGCAGGTGGAGAGCTGGTAGGAAACTCAGGGCTTAATTACTGTCCTGCCTCTGCCCCTCTCTGCTCCAGTCACTGAGCATCCTTGTCAACAAAACAGAGAGGTTCCTCTGCACTGGATGCCCTTCCAAAGAGCTTTCAGCTCTTTGATCTGTATTTCACTTTCCTTATAGGTTCTATCGACCTATAGTGATAAGGTTTCAATTATAAATGAATATAGGGATTCTCTTGACTAAAAAGGACAAATGGGTGATGTAGAATTCCATTTCTCCTAAAAGCTGTCTAATGGCTCTGATATTTAAGGGAAAAATTACAAATCCTTTTATTTTTTATAGGGACCAATTAATGAATAATAGGCAGTTCGATTTAGTTGAATTCTAGTGACTTCCTTTTAATTATTGTACTTCGATGGAATCAGAATGAGATGAGGCAAAACACGTGGCTTTTTCATTTCTTTTTTTCACTGAGATGTTTGGGTGCTCATGTCGCCTTTTCTCCTTTGTTTTAGATGCTGTCATTTTTTCAGGGAATGTTTACTTTCTATCATCAAGGCCATGAACTTGCCAAAGACTTCAATCACTACAAAATGGAACTACAGATCAACATTCAGAATGTAAGAAAACGGAAGCTTTCTCCTAAAAAAGATGTTTGAGAGGTGTAGGTTTGATTTCTTTGGTGTATGAAAAGCCTTAAACGAAGACCAGGCTGATCTGTTGGTACCGAGAAACTGAGGCTACGCTGCCACCTTCTGGTCAGGTCTTGGTGTAACAAACTGTTCTCCAGATAAGGGAGGCTCCGAATTCTGCTGCAGGCGGCTCTGTTTTTTTTTTTAAGAATTCATTTCCTATAATTTATTTTTCTTCCCTTATTTTCAGAAAAGTCATGAGGTATGTTTTTACAATCAGAATTTCACATAATTTGCCTTATTTTTTATTTTTCCAGTTATATAATTGACACACAACACTGTGTAAGTTTAAGGGTTACAGCTTAATGACTTCACTTATTATGTTGCAAGATGATTTCCACATAAGTTTAGTTAACATCTATCACTTCGTGTAGTTAAAAATTTTTTATTCCTTGTTGTGATAACTTTGACTATCTACTCTCCTAGCAACTTTGAAACAAGTCATGTGGTAGTGTGACATAGTTATTCTGCACTTTGTGAGGCAGTTCTAAGGATAACCTCTGTTGTGTAAGTCTAAGTCCGCTCTGTATGAAACAGACAAAACAGTCCTCCACTTTAAATTTAAGGCATTTCAATTCTAATTTAAATTTCTTCTGTTACTTGTATGCCTTATTTGATATTTATTCCCAGAGAGGCTAACAGTTCCAGTGGAATTTCTTTCCTGTGTTTTGTGCCTGCCTATTCACTAATGTATTGGTGTTCACAGTTGCTGTTGGCCCTTTATTGTTTTCCTGGAAAATGTATGGTTTCTGTTAGGTCTTGGATAAAGAGTTTTTTTGAGAACTATTAAGCAGTATAATGTATGTGATTTTGATCAGAAAGTGGTAGATGTTTTTCCTTTCAACACTTTTGTTGTTTTTGGAAGTGTCCTCATTGAAAAGCTATTCAAGTTATGTTTAGTGTAATTTCAAACCTTGTTAAAAACACAGTGAGTGAGTTTTGGGACAGACTCTCAACTCATCCTGAAAGACATACAAGGAGAAGGATGGGGATCTCTGTGCTGTTTGCTACCTGACCTTCAACTTCTTATAATCTTAGAAATTGAGGACTAATGGTTTTTGTGTAGATTTTGTTTCTAAGTTATTTTGGTATAGTTCCCTACATTTGAGAATGTAGGTAATGAAATCTCTTGTGTTTTGTAATTTATGCATCAATTTGTATTTGAAGATTGTACATTCTGTTCAGTTAAATGACTAAAAGAGTAGATTCCTCCCTACACCCTCCAAGATCAGTGATATAAGGTAACATACTTTAAAAATATGTCAAGGTGTATATATGTAGATTAGTCCTAACTGCAATAGTGTCTCTGTAGGTAGTAGAACATTTAGTCTAATGATGCTGTGATGTATCAGAATACTTCTGTAGACAGCAGAACACAGCATTTGTAAAAAGAACATTACATAGTTTGGAAGATTAGGTTATAATCCTGATTTCCACCCCCCCTCCACTAACTGTATAACTTGTGTCTGTACCTTATCTGTCAAGGGCAGGGCTGGCCTGGATGAGAACCTTCAGGCCTAACTGATCCATAATTTGTGTAAAATGAGGAGGCAGGGTCCCTTATTCAAAAATGAAGAATTTCAAGGCAGTGATGGCAGAGCATTAGATCAAGTGTGCGACCTTCTGAGCGCAGGGCGGTGGGTGACGGCACGGGCTACCTGCCCGTGAAGCCAGCCGGGCCTCAGGGTCTGGGGTGAGGTATGGGGACACATCGGCGTCTCCTGGGGGCTCCAGAGAAACTGTCCATGTACAGCTTGCTTATGTGGAAGTTCAGACCCACCCTGGCATCAGGGGCCTATAGTTACCTTAAATACACCAAAATAATATCAGCGAGATTCAAGATTTAAATGGGAATGAGCAATACTCAGGCATGAACTACTGTAAGCAACACTTGAAGACAGCCTATCATTTGAAATGGGTCAGCTGGTTAATAGAATCTAGCTTAGTCTATTAAGAACCTAACACACATACTTGGTAACTTTCATTTCCCATAAAGAACTGGGCGAAGAACAAGCTACTGGAAAAAATCTTTTCCTGTGTCCTCTGGAACTTCAGGATTGTCATCAGGAAGTTGCCTGGGGTCCTCCACCTCTCTGCCTTTTGTTCTGGCTCTTTCTGAGGCTGCTCCTGCAGCTCTGCAAGTAGAGGCTCTGCCTTCCGCCTCACCTTCAGTGTTGAGGACACCTGATCCGGAAGTCGCCTGTGCTCTTTACTTTTGCTTCTGGCTCATTCTTTGCCCTTCAGAAATACCAGCACCTTTGAAACACATACCACTCATTCTACCTCACCTGCTATATCTCAGTATTGCTGTAATTTACTACTTTCTTGGCAGTTTCTCTCATTCCCTGAGGATGTCAGCTTTTAGCATATCGAAGGGAAAGTGTTGGCTGTATAAAACTACATATTACAAAAATCCCAGCTGTGTGTTACCTTTTTTTTTAACTGAAGTATAGTTGATTTACAATGTTGTTAGTTTCAAGTGTACAGCAAAGTGATTCAGTTATACATACATATGTATATATCTATTCTTTTTCAGATTCTTTTCCATTATAGGTTATTATAAGATTTTGAGTAGAGTTCCTTGTGCTACACAGTAGGTCCTTGTAGTTTATCTATTTTATATATAGTAGTGTATATATGTTAATCCCAAACCCCTAATTTATCCCTCCCCGCCCCTCTCCCCTTTGATAACCATAAGTCCATCTTCTACATCTGTGAGTCTATTTCTACTTTGTAAATAAGTTCATTTGTATTATTTTTTTAGATTCCATGTATAAGCAATATCATATGGTATTTGTCTTTCTCTGTCTGACTTCTGTGTGTTACTTTTTATGCTATGCATATTTATGTATTGAAAGTAACATACCGAAATGTTGAAACCAAATCTTAGAGTTAACTATCTGTGCACTATAATGGTAGAGATAATTTTGGTCAACTCTTAGGTATTTTACTATAGCAAAAAATGACAAAAACCATTTTATAATCAGAAAAAAGGTAAAAGTTATTTAAAAGTGAAAATAACCTATTTTTGCCCAACTGGTTTCACCTTTTCTGTTGTAAAAATGGTTGGACCTTTTTTTGAGAGAGATTCAGTCTTTTTCCATTTTCTATAATCTAGAGTAACTAATGGACAGCAAAAAAGAGCAAGATGGTTTTTTAAAAAAATAGACTTTCCAGAAGAATGTAAATTGCATCAAAATTAAAGGATATTCAAAAAAACTCATTTAAAATTTTTGTGATTTCTATCCCCAAAGGAGACTAGAATAGAATTCTTCTCAGGAAGAAGTAGAATCCTAAGAAATTTTAGGGATTCCGAAGGAGTACCCAGAAGATACTAAGAATGGTGAGGAATAAATTAAGGATATGCACAGATATTTTTGTTACAGTTTTGTGAGCAAAGTAGAACACTAAAGTGATAAACTATGTTACCAAACAACAACAACAACAAGCCGATTGGAAGTGACTGTGTAAAGCATGAACATGATTGTTTCTGAGAGATGAGTTTCTGGTCACTTTTAATCTTGTTTATACCTCCTCCTTTTGCCTCCAGGCAGGGCTGTTTGTGCTGTCCCCCTCTCTGTTGTATAATGTTGTGCATTAGCTTTTATAATCCAAAAAAAAAAATTAAAAATATACTTTCATTCAGATAAAATTTTAGTTTGATATTGAACATTCTCTTTTTTCCGTTGTTAGGGAATAATGGTCACTTTTCAGTGACTTAATTGCAATTAAAATAATAATAATGATAATGCCACTTACATTTATTTTGTTACCATGTGCCAGGTGTTACCTATGTGCTTTTCTTTGGATTGTACACATTTAGTCTTCAAAGGTGTCCTATGATGTAGATTTTTTTATTCCTACTTCACAGATGAGGACCATGAGGAAAAAGAACTTGCTGAAGTCATACTGCTTTAACCAGGGAAGCATTGGAACTTGGGCAGGCTCATTCCAGGGCCCAAGGCAGTTGCTTTCAGATTTAGTGTTGGTGTAGAAATGGGTTCACTCATGGTGTATCTGGGGTCAGTAAATATAGGAGCCGGGGAACATCCTGGCATGGCCATTTGGCATCCCTGGACCTTAACAATTTCTGGGTAACATGGGAGTCCCTTTCATGGTAAGATCTCAGATTTAGGTACCGATGGTAAACCTCAGCTCACGTCTACCTCTCAACAGTTCTAACCGGCGTTCCCCTCACTCCCATGGAAGGTGTCCTTTGGGTGTTTAGACTTGATCACCTGTTGACCTGGCATCCACTGCACTCCATTCCTTACTCCGTCACCTCCCCATTCATAGGGCACTTGAGGAGATGTTTGAGGACTGCTGTGAGGGGTGTGTGTTAGCACCCTACCCCTTCTTTTCTGTTTTGTGATTTGCGGAGGTTACTAAAGCAGGCTGCAGGGGGCCCACCCCTGATGTTTTACAGCTGCTTCGGGAAACCCTCTTTATATTTTTAATTATCCTTTTGCTCCCTGAATGAGGTCATGGGGCCAGGATGGGAACACTTAAATGAAAAATGGCAATCTGTACTTGGAATTAGCCTTTGCCATCTGCCTGTAAAGCTTTATTTCTGGGTAAAACTTAGTGTGAACAGTGCCTTCTCTCCCCCGTCTTTCTTTCCTCCTTAAATATGGGTGTGAACCTGTGCTAAGCCTGACCTGCCAGTTTTGTAAAGTACTCAGATGTGTCTGAATTCCAGCTTAGTCTCCACATCGAATCCTCCTCCCCCCAGTAGGTGATGTGATGAAATATTTAATTTATAAGACTTAAGATTCATTGGTTTGGAAATTTGTTTATTTATCAAAGCATGCAAGGAAAGGAAATACAGCAATGTTGTTTTATAAGCATGGGAGAACGCTAGGCTATCTCGTAGGTTATTGTGAGGATTCAAGCACCGTAAACTGCTCTCAGTCATGTCATTCACAGTGTAAACACTCTCATGTGACCTATGGTAACATTTAAGGTCTAACATTATTATTATTGGATGATATCTTCCTATTCAGCCAGAAATTAGAATTGGAAATTGCTAGGTTCCAGCCGCTCTATTATTTGTGCTCAGATTTTGAGAAATGTAATTTTCACCCTCATTTGTAATTTGCCTAAAATGATACATTACAAAATGTAGCTGAACCTTCCTTTCCCTTCCCAGTGCAGAGTCACATCTGAGGAAGGAGGGTGGTGAGGGCAGGGTATGCCACATGGAGGGGCCTGTGGCCGTGGAAGTGGGCGTGGGAAGCTGCAGAGACAGCACGTACAGAGGAGGTGGCTGGCATGTTTGGGAGATTGGTTACCTTGAGCAGATACGTTAATTGAGCAAATAAGTAAATCTCTTGAGAATAATGGGGGCCAGGTTTTTTACTGTCTGGAAAGCAATGTGCAGAATTGGAAGGGGGTGGGCTAGAAAGAAACCTGAAGTACTGGATTGGAATTAAGTGTAATGGTATGAACTCATGGGTTTTAAGATAGATAGATACAGATGTGGTGACATGTATATGTACATATAACTGTGTATATATATAAATGTATTCACACACATACACACATACCTACATGCACTTTCACAGTCGGTCTTCCAGGAAGACCTAGAAGCAGTAACACCCCCTTAGCTGTGAGCACACTGTCCCTAGAGCTTGGTTTCTAAATACGACCAGAGTGAAATAAGTCAGAAAGAGAACAACAAATGTCGTATATTAACGCATATATGTGGAATCTAGAAAAATGGTACAGATGAACCTATTTGCAGGGTAGGAATAGAAACACAGACGTAGAGAACAGGTGGGATGAATTGGGAGATTGGGACTGACATAAATACACTACCAGGTATAAAACAGATAGCTAGTGGGCACCTGCTGTATAGCACAGGGAGCTCAGCTCGGTGCCCTATGATGACCTAGATGGGTGGGATGGGGTGGGGGAGGGAGGTCCAAGAGGGAGGGGATATGGGGATATATGTATATGTACAGCTGATTCACTTCGTTGTACAGCAGAAACTAACACACCATTGTAAAGCAATTATACTCCAGTAAAAAAAAAAAAATACTACCCTCCCCTGTAAGGAACAATGACTCCTTTGGAGAAATGGCTGGTTCTAGGACTGGGACAGAGAAAGTATAAGGTAAACCTGGGATACCTTTTTGGACCAGAGGGTAAGGGGTTACTCAGAGAATTAAGGGGGTGTGTCAAGAGAAACAGGAGCCAGCTAGAAGGGGCCTCTGCTGGTCAAATCTAGGACAATTTGAGCATTAACTTAAATAATGAGAATTTGGGATACAACTCATTAAGTTAATTGTGTGTGTGTGTGTGTGTGTTTGTGCATGCACGCACATGTGTGCACTAGCATCTATACATATATGACATGCACATATGTGTGTATATGTGTGTGTATGTATGCATAAATATTAGATACACAGAGATAGAAAGAAGTGAGGGTTGTGGAGAATCTCAGTAAAGTGACAAAGCAGGTGAATAAAATTAGGGTATAATCAGTATTAAGATGGGGGCGAGAAATCCCAGAGACATGAGAAACAGGAAGGCAGGAGAGGGAACAAGCCATTAATAAATGAGTCCCACCCTCTTTGCAGCCCTGTACATTCTTATAGTACATAAATTAAAAAAAAAAGCTCTCAGCTTGTGTTTGAAATAAGCCTCTGCAGTTAAGTTTCCCCTTTACAGTGTACATTTATCAGACTCTCCATCCCCCTAAAAAATGTACTATTCTATCATTTTTCTGCGTTTAGAACTCTTGGTAATCCCTTTCATTGTAGGGAGGAGAGAGGAGGAATTTCAATAATAATTTTTCATCTTAGCTCTTCCACAATTTCACATCAGCAGTTTTTCGATATTAATACAATTATTTTTGAGTGTAGATGGAAGAAATGTCCAGAAACTTGGTGGTGCTGACTCGTCAGGTTTGCCTGGGTATTTTCGTCACTTCACCTTGCATGTCCATTTTCAATCTAGCCATTTGACAGAGATATTGACATCCCAAGTCTCCTGGGCTTCAGAAATGTGATTTGTCTTTTTAGATATCAAAGACATTATTTGTAAGTGAGATTCCCCCCTACTTCCTTCTTCTATGAAGAAACATCATTTTCAAGTGCAATTGCCATGACCTGGAAAAAATGACACTGATATTTATTAGTTTGCAAAGAAGAATTAAGTTTTTCAGATTCTGAATTCTTAGACATATTGCTGATATAATAGTAATGAGTCAGATTGATTGTTGCAAAGGAAGGACTTCCCAGATAGATGTTTTATGGCCTATTTTTTTTAAATGTATGATTTAGTAATATTGTGAGACCTGCAGGCAGGAATTCTTATGTTGAATAATAGAATTATTCTTGGTGTTAGAAAGCTTCAAAAGTAAATAACCTCTAGTAACCTTGGTTTCTATATCTCTGTTAACTACTTAACCACTAATTTTTTTCTTTGCACAATGATCTCAACAAAGAGATACATGGGAAAGGATGGGTATATTTTGAGAAATTTATACAAAAACACTACAAATTTAATTATAGTTATCCAGAGACTTAAAAACGTACATGAAAAAACTCCTGTGGGAACTTAAAACTTGTATGTGTTTTTTAAATCCTTTTCAGACACGGAATCGTTTTGAAGGAACAAGGTCAGAAGTGGAAGAGCTTATGAACAAGATTAGACAGAATCCCAAGGACCACAAACGAGCAAGTCAGTTCACAGCGGAAGGCTACCTGTATGTACAGGAAAAAAGTAAGAGGCTCTCCAACCGTGATGAATAACTAATTAAAAATTATTTTAAAACTCTCACTGTAATTTCATACTTTTGGAGTAATTATTCCTACCACTTTCTTGCTCTCTCCTATCCTGGAAGGCATACGTTGGGTTCTTTGGGGGAAAACACATTCCTGCTCTAGGGAGGGGACGGTGAGATTAGGAGCTCTGTGAACACCCTGCTTTCCAGCCACACACCCCCGAATTCTGTGCCACACTTTGTTAAAACTTGCTTGCAAGGGGGCGGGGATTTGGTGACAGACTGAAAGCGAGGTGGGATAGTACCTTTTTCCTCATTTCCTCTCATCCCCATCTTTATCTCACTCACACACACACACACACACACACATTCATATACGTATGCACCCCTCTCCCCATAACCCTGTTCCTCCATGTTAAAGTCGAGAAGGACATATTTCTCTCCTTCTTTCACATCATTTCTTTGCACATTTATTTGAGATCGTTTTTTTGTCCTTGTTGAAATTATCAGGGCAATTGCATATGGCTACAAAAAAATACTCCTTGTTGACATGCTAACTTGTCTCACTGAATTTTCAGCATTGTTGCCATCTTAGTTGTTCTGCAGTGTGTAGAGTATCCTTATTTTGAAATTAAGGCACCCCAAGATGATTTCAGACTTCTGACAGTTTGGTCTTATTTTAACGAAGCTCTTAAAGTTTACCTCTTCAACTGTAGAGCTTGATTGCTAGTCAGTAGGGGGAGGAGTATGTGAAAATGTTTCCGTATTTCCTGTTTCTCTCCCTTCCCGCCTTTGACTGTAGTCGGGGTGCTTTAGAGTTTTTGTTTGTTAAGTGGCTGATTTACAGGATTTTCAAACTGACCAATTTCATAGCAGAGAGGCTCATGGAACAGCCATGTGATACGGGTGTTCATGTTATATGCAGTCACAGAATAAGCGTTCTTTTTCCATTTGCCTTTATTTAATGTGGGCTTAGTCTTCACGGCTCATGATGAGCAGTTACTGGCACGGCAGAACTCTAAATTTTTCTAATTTTTTAATCTTTTTTTTTTTTCAAAAAACCTGAGAGGTAATTTATTTTTACATATTTTGGTTGAACAGTAAAAGCATGCTGTTTCTAAAGGTGCCATTAGGAACAATAGCACAGCAGCTATTGAAGTATGTATAGAGTGAATGTTTTTATTTTTTTAAAATTGAAGTATAGTTGATTTACAGTGTTGTGTTAATCTCTGCTGTATAGCAAAGTGAGTCAGTTATACATATATATTCTTTTTCATATTCTTTTCGATTGTGGTTTATGACAGGATATTGAATATAGTTGCCTGTGCTGTACTGTAGGACCTTGTTGTTTATCCATGCTATATTTACTAGTTTGCATCTGTTAATCCCAAGCTCCCAATCCTTCCCTCTGCCTTTACTTTTTTTTTACCCTCTTAATCTCAGTTTGTTTATTTAATTTGAAAGAACTAAAAATACAGGGTAGAGACATGAGAAGGATAGACATTTTGTATTATATGTCCAAAGCGAAAAATCACAGGAAATTTTGATTTTTAGATTCATAACTGTTGCTTAACTTACTGGCTTTGAGAGAAATGGGGGCTGGAATTGGACTGAAAAAAACAAAAAAAACCCAATAGTGACAATTCTTCACTTGTTAGCAGTATGCCAGGCACTGTGCTAACCTCTTTATCCAACTTGTTTCATTTAATCCATTAAAAACCCCTATGAAGTGTACAGTGCTGTCATCACCCCATTTACCAGTGAGAACCTGGAAACACTGAGGAGTAAACAGTGTTTCCTGGATCATACACCTCCTCAATGCTGGAATTGTCCTAGGCTGGAGTCCGTGTTGTAGCTTCTCCTGCAGTATTGCCTGAAGCTTGGATGGTGTGAAAAACCATCACTCATCTCTGTGCTCAGAGCTGGCTGAGGAGGGTTGGGTGGTGTCAGGAGGGGATGGCAGCTTCATCAGTGAAGGACCTTGATATTTGGGGCCAAAGACTCTGAGGTTTGGCTTTGCCATTTCTCAGGCATTTGGTCTAAGCCTAAGACTTTTTAGATTAAAAAGACAGTAGGACTTCGCTGGTGGTCCAGTGGTTAAGACTCTGTGCTTCCAATGCAAGGGACACGGGTTCGATCTCTGGTCGGGGAACTAAGATCCCACATGCTGCAAAAAAGCTTAGCTTTACCATTGTTAGTAAGGGCAGCTACTTACAAGGTGCTTTAGTGGATTTAAAGCACTAGATGGATTTATAGACTAAATGCTTTTCTGCACTGTGATTCTACAGTTGTGTCATTTTTTAGAGGCCAGAATTGAATCCAAAACCATCACATATATTCAGTGGAATTCTGGAAACCCTCATGAGCTCTTCATACATAGACACAAACAAGAAACATAGTTTACAATTAAGAGATTTTCAGGTATGAGATAACAGTCTAGCAAATTATTTGAAAAGTATGTCTTTAAATTACTTCCGTGTTGCTGAAAACTCTTAGGACTGTCTCTACGAGCCTTATTTCCCCTTGTTTTCCCCTTGTCTGAGACCAGCTGTGTTGCTGATTTGTTTCCTTGAGCTGTGTTAGTTTCTGCTTCTTGGGTTTTTCCTCTTCAGCATTGTGTTTGGAACTCTGCGTATCTGTTTCTTTATGAGGAAAAAATGTAAAGTCCTATTTCTTTTCTTTTTTTTAATTTAATTTTTATTTTATTTCTTAAATTTTTATTGGAGTATAGTTGATTAACAATGTTGTGTTAGTTTCAGGTGTACAGCAAAGTGATTCAGTTATACATATATATGTATCCTTTCTCAAATTCTTTTCCCATTTAGGTTATTACAGCATATTGAATAGAGTTCCCTGTGCAATACAGTAGGTTCTTGTTGATTTAAAGTTATGTCTTTTGTTGAAGGGCCTCCTCCGTTTGGTTCCAGCTGGGTCAAACACTACTGCATGTATCGGAAAGCAGCCAAGAAGTTCAACATCATTCCGTTCGAGCACAGATCTGGGGGGAAACTAGTAAGTCTTTGCTTTTATTTATTTATTTTAAAAAATACTTATTTATTTATTAGTTTTGGCTGCAACAGGTCTTAATTGCAGCACGCAGGATCTTCAGTTGCGGCATGTGGGCTTCTTAGTTGTGGCATGCATGTGAGATCTAGTTCCCTGACCAGGGATCGAACCTGGGCCCCCTGCATTGGGAGCACAGAGTCTTACCCACTGGACCACCAGGGAAGTCCCAAGGCTTTGCTTTTATACTTCATATTCTCTGTGAGGTGGTCTTCGAGGGTATCTTTTTAATGTTGTTTATATTCACTCATGGTAAATACTTTCATTTTGTTTTTAGAATGAAAATCTTTTTTTTTTTTTTTTTTTTTTTAGTAAAATAGGCGAGAAAATAATTCCTGTGTTTTCTGAATTGTTGGCTTGGGTTTTTACTGTCAGATTTTTTGTTTTTTTTTTAAGGAGAAGAGTAGAATCATTTTCTTTCCCTGTTACTGGAAGATCCAGTTAACAGCTACAACAGACTTTCGTGACTCAGTGGTTTGTCTGCTCAGGATTTACACGGGAGGCCTGCTGTGCACGCACAGATTCATATAAATGAAAAGATTGTATAGGGTAGATGATCTGTAACGAAGTTTACTGTTTTTCACTTAAACTTTAATGTTCTCGCTTAGACACTCCCCATTTAGCTTACTCCTCCCCCAGAAGTAAAAAGCAAAGGAACTCATGATAGCTGGAAAAGAGCAAGAAGCCCTTAGGAGCTGGCTGGGTAGGAAAGGTGATCTTTCGTTTAAAACGGAAGCTGCAGCTCATGGCAACAATAGCAATCAAACCAAAGCTCCTCTCACCAGTATTGAACATACCTGGTAATGCGTTTTAAGGTTCATTCATTGCTTGCTGGGTGGAGGGGCATAACGTTTCTTATGTGAATACAGAATTAACCCAAGTTCACTTGTATTTACACATACTTTGCATCTTCCTGAAAAATATTTAAAGCCACTTATAATACAGATGCAGTTTTGTGATATTGAAATAGACATGGACCGAGCTGATCTCCCTGTGCTATGCGGCTGCGTCCGTATAGATACATATAAAATGTATCTAGTTTACATTCGGTAGTGATGGGGAGGGTGGGAGGGAGGGAGATGCAAGAGGGAAGAGATATGGGAACATATCTGTATATGTATAACTGATTCACTTTGTTCTAAAGCAGAAACTGACACACCATTGTAAAGCAATAAAGATGTAAAAAAAAATAAAAAAATTAAAAAAAAAGAAATAGACATGGAAAATCAAGTCCATGGCAAAGAGGAGGAAGTGAGGATGTCACCCTTGGAGGCTGGTGGGTTAAGACTGAGCCTGAGGGGTTTTGTTCTTGTTGTTGTGTGGTGGTAGTGTTGTTTTAAAGATCGCAGTAATTTATTTTGTCAAATGTAATGTGCCAGACGCATAGAAAGCAAACTTTGTTGTCAAGTGAAGCATCAAGTATAATAACAGAGCAAGTTCCATGAATGAACAGCAGAAGTGCACAATTCATTCACCAAATGCTCGCGATTATTTCACATTTCAGAGGGCCACTGATACGATCAGAAGTTGTAGTAAAGAGGTGAATATGGGTTAACATCAGCATCTCTATGCATTTCAGTTATAAACTGAGCATGAGGTTGGAGTGTGAGTTTCCTGTCAAGTCCCAAGACATGTCTGCTTAGTGGTGTCTTTCTGTTTTAGCTACCAAATAATAAAATATACATTTAAAAACATGACTCTGATATTTTGAATAATTTTATATTAGAATGCTTGTTTAATATTAGAGATCCCCATGTTCCAGAAAATATTAAAATATTCTAGAAGTGTTTACTCAGACTCCTTACAGTTTCTTACTGGGAACCTGCTTCTGCATTGCTTCTGCTTCCTGTTTTCCACCTCTTTTTAGTGCTCTTAAAGAGCATGATGAGGATGGTTTAGGGAGGTAAATGGTGCCATATTTAAACGAAAACTCAGGAAAGATAAATTCAGAGTGATTCACTGTAGGAAACAGCAAAACCATATAGTTGGAGTGGTTCCAGCTTTAGATGCTCACAGTGGCTGATCCAGGGTCCTTAGTGTACCTTTAGGTAGATTCCTGTGGAGCTGAAGTTTTTATAGGTCAGAAATGGTTACATATGGACTGGTTTATATGGTATAATGTAATGTGACATACAAACACATTATCCTTCTTTTAACAAGGGGACAGTAAGAGAATAACAAATATAGGCATGTGGAAACTGAATTGTTAATCCACCTTTTAAAATTAGCACTCATAAGGTCTGGTTTAATTTTACTGTAATCAAAGCAGGATCTTGAAAACCTTAAGAAAAGGACAGTGACAAAAAAGAATTTGAAAAAGAATAGATACGTGTATATGGATAACTGAATCACTTTGCTGTACACCTGAAAGTAACACAATGTTGTTAATCAGCTATACTTTGATATAAAATAAAAAGTTAAAAAAAATGGCTACAACTCTAAATAAACTGGTTTGAAAGAGAATAAGATAGAGGAACCTAAAATCTGAACCTTGCCTCCTCCCCCATCAAATATAGGGTGTTTAATTCTGTATATGTTTATACGGTAGTTTTTGAGAATGTTTAAAATGATTCTTTGCAGGGGGATGGAGAGGTGTTCTTTTTGAGAGAATGTACCAGAAGACATACTGACTCCATCGACAGAAGGTTTTGTTTTGATGTAGAAGCTGCTGACCGGTAAGTTATTGGCATTATTGGACTTTATGAAAAGAGTCATTTAAAAAATGATTTAAAAAAATAGAAGTTAATTGCAACTGAGATGTCTATGGCCTGGAAGAGTGGTATCTTGTTATCTTCCCAGGCTCTGTATTCACTGTGGGCTGTTTCGTCTTGGTCACTGTGTTTAGCTGTGCAGTGGTAGCTTAGTCTTGGCTGAAGTTTGGCATCATTTTAACTAGTGTTGTCACTTAAAAAATGACCTTGGAGCATTTCATTGTTGATCTAAGCCTTCCATGTATATACTCTGTATGTGGTGGAGGGTCATGGGCAAACTCTGTTTATTCAAAGACTAGTTCTCATTTTTTCTTGTGGTATGACTTTTAGTTATTTAGTTAGAAAAGAATCTTTGCTGGAGAGAAGGAAGTAAAAAAAAGAAAAAGAAAAACAAAGCTTGTTTGTCAATAGTACTCCGTGTCTGGCATTTATTTCTGTGTCCTGTAGCACTAAGGAAAATCATGGTACTCGTAGAATATGTCCTCTTTTAATGGCTGACACTGTGGAGGTTCCTTGCCAGCCCTGGTTTTGGTAACAATGGTCTTTAGATAACACTGTTTCATACTTGTATAATAAAAATTTACAATATGAGATTTTTTTAAGCACACGTTCATTTTAGGTCAGGACCCAGGAATACAAAAATAATTAATTCTTCTCTTCCCTCAGATGATATAACTGAGTCTATGGTGTTAGTGCAGAGGGGGAAGATCTGTGCTTTACTTTCCAATAAATGAACTGAAGACCAGGTACATAAAAATGTGCTCTTATGCACCATGATAAATATGGCCCTACAAAGAAAAGGACAGATGGCTTAATATGCCTTTTGCCAAGACTGGAAAAAAATGAAAGGGAACGTCATGGTGAAAGAGGTTAAATTTCAAGCCAGTTAGGACTGGTTCAAAAACTTTAAGAAGAGATTTGGGCTGTGTAATACAACTTGAGCATAAATATGTGTGCATACATCCGTTGTAAGCATTTACTGAGTTTTCTCTAAGTGCCAGTCTTCTGAATTCTTCTGTGCTTTATCTCAGTTCATCCTCAGCCCAGCTCTATCAGGTAGACATTAACCTTCTCATTTTATGGTGAGAAACTGGGGCCTAGAGAGCTTAAGTGATTCTCCTAAGGTCACGTAGCTAGTAAGTGGAAGAGCTGAGATTTGAACTCTTGCATCCGCCTCTAGAACCCAAGCTCTTAACCACTGTGCTGCAGGCGTCAGAGTGTAACCATGTAAGTGTGTTGTTTCCTAAATAATTGACAGAGGCGAGTCAGCAATGATGTCTACTAGAAAATGTGTTAAATGAGATTCATCTGCTTTGTCTGGAAAGGATAATTCTAGTACTTCCATATATTAACACAATTCGTATTATTTTTGTCCAGCCCTATATTTTCTCTAAGACCTTGATCATGCCACGTGCTCTCCTTCAATCGGGATCTTTATTACGATTATAACTACTTTCCATCCCTCGTAAAGGTTGATGAGGGGTTACTACGGAGTTATTTTCCTCATGATATCATCTTGTAAGGAGACTCTCAGAACTGGGGGAGACCTTAGAGTTGGTGCAGTCTAGTGGTTTTCAAACTACTTTATAGGGATGCCTTCTTTTCAAATAAAACCTTTACATTTATGCATATGTGAAACAGAAAAAAAAAAGAGAGTTCCCTTACTAAAGTGGAGTGGGGGCCTGGATCCTTACCCTCTCGGCTTCATTCTTCTTGCAGAAATCTCTAATTTATTTCCATTGACGCTCAGAGCTGCTCTCTGGGAACTGGGTGTAGAGGGACCACTAATCTAGTCTAAGTGATTCAAGAAAGGCATCCAGAGGATCTGACGTCTAAACTGATAACTGAAGGTTTATTTGGAGTCAGCTGGCATTGAGACACATTCCAGGCAGAGTGATTAGTATAATATATGTAAAGTTCTGGAGACAAGAGAGAGCGTGGTCCACTTGAGGTCCCCCCCGGGGGACACTCAGCATCACTGGAGCAGAGAGCCAGGGAGGATGGGAGAGGAGGCTTGAGAAAGGGGGGCAAAGGCCTGACCTTGAGGTTTTTGAGCTTAACCTATTAAATGGTTTTAAGCAGGGCACTGAGTGATAGAGTTATATTTTTCAAAACTCACTCTGGCAGAGTAGAGAAAGTTTAGAAACGGCAGGAGTGGTTGGAAGGGTTATGGATTGGTGTGGTGGAGCAGGAATGGAGCCCAGTGCATCTGTTTGAGGGAGACTTTTTTTTTTTTTTTTTTCGGTACTAGGGCCTCTCACTGTTGTGGCCTCTCCCATTGCGGAGCCCAGGCTCCGGACACGCAGGCTCAGCGGCCATGGCTCACGGGCCCAGCCGCTCCGCGGCATGTGGGATCTTCCCGGACCGGGCACGAACCCGCGTCCCCTGCATCGGCAGGCGGGCTCTCAACCACTGCGTCACCAGGGAAGCCCTGGAACTACTTTTAGAGTCTTCCTTATATGGTGTGTCTCCAGTTCTCTTCCGTTCATGCTTTTCTTAGTCATTTCAGTATCATTTCAGACGATTCATGTAGGACTTGGCATCTTTCTCCTTCAGCTCCTCTCCTTCGGTCACCTGTTCTTCACCTTCCCTCAGCCATTCCCTCTGTGCTCTCTCCTTAGATCGTGTCATTACAAGGACAGGCACCCCCTCTGTCATCTCAGTTGCAGGGCTTTCTCCTTCTGACACCCCCTTCTGTTCTTCACTGCTTACTCTTTTCTAGTAAGTATCCTTAGCTTACAATCGACTGGTCCTACTGTTCTCAGCCCCTCACACCCCCACTTCTTTCCTTGCCGAGTGTGAATTTCAGTCATTCGTTAAAGTTACTCTGTTCAGTACACTCAGCTCCATTGCCCTTCCCTCTCTTTACTGTACTTGTCTGCACAGCTCCACCTTAAGTAAGAACCACCTCTGCCTTCTCTCTTTCTAGAGAAATGTATTCTACCGTGTTCACTGGGATCACTTCCGATTCCTGACCGCTGGCTTCAAATCCCATTAATCCCAACCACAAACCATGTTCCACGGTCTTAGTTCCTTCATGCTCCTAGTTGACGGATATTTCATAGTTTCCTCCTTGTCTAAGCCTCTGGCACTGCCTCCCGGTCCTGATGAAATAGAGGTAATTCGAAGAGTTCATCCACTGCCATGGATACCCACTCCATCATCAGTGCCCAGTATCCCGTCCGTACCCACCCTGCTGTCCCCGTCACCATGGGAACTGTCTGTGTTCCTGACTGAGGCCAGCCTCTCTGTCTAGCTGTTTCCATTCCCTCTTCACCTCCCCTCTCTCCTGGTTTAGGATGTCACTCAAGCACTTCTTCCTTTCTTTCTTTTGGACACCAGCTTTGCCTTTCTACTAGATGAATCCCATCAGTGTACAAAACTGATTCTTAATTTCATCCATCTTTTAAAAAAAACACCACCACCATCACCAGTGAAAATACTCTGCCTTGACCAGTCTTCTCTTTTGTCTGCTGCCCATTTCTCTTTTCCCATAAACAGTAGAAATTCTTCTTCTTCTTTTTTTTTTTTTTCCTCACAGCATTGGGTCTTTGTTGCTGTGCGCGGGCTTTCTCTAGTTGTAGCGAGCGGGGGCTACTCTTCATTGTGGTGTGCAGGCTTCTCATTGTGGTGGCTTCTCTTGTTGTGGAGCATAGGCTCTAGGACCTGTGGGCTCAGTAGTTGGGGCTCATGGGCTCTAGAGCGCAGGCTCAGTAGTTGTGGTGCACAGGCTTAATGGCTCCGTGGCACGTGGGATCTTCCTGGACCAGGGATTGAACCCGTGTCCCCTGCATTGGCAGGTGGATTCTTAACCAGTGCGCCACCAAAGAAGTCCCAAAAGTTCTTGAAAAAGCTCTTATATTCAGGTCTCCCATTTCCTTCCTCTTGTGCTCCTTTGCGTCCTCTTCAATCAGGCCCTTGCCTCCACCTCTCCACTGGGTTTTTCTGTTTTTGTTGTTAAGGCCATCATGATCTTGTGCTACAGCCAGTGGTCAGTTCTCAGTCCTCTTGTTCTTTCCTGGCAGTAGCATCGGACATGACCAGTCACCCTCTCCTCTGTGATACACTTGCTGCACGTGGCTCAATAATGTCACACCTGCCTGCTTTTTCTCCCACCCCATTGGCTTTTCATCTTTTTTGGACTCCTTTGCCAGTTCCTCGTTTCCCAGACCTCTTGATGTTGGAATTATCTGGAGCTCAGTCTTCAGATCTCCTCTCTGCAGCCCTAACAGTCTTGTCCAGCCTCAGGACTTTCCATGCTATCCATGTGTTGGTAACTCCCCAGATTTATTATCTGTACCTGAATCTCTTCCCCGAACTCCAGGTTTTTTTTTGTTTTTGTTTTTTGTTTTTGCGGTACGCGGGCCTCTCACTGTTGTGGCCTCTCCCGTTGCGGAGCACAGGCTCCGGACGCGCAGGCTCAGTGGCCATGGCTCACGGGCCCAGCCACTCCGCGGCACGTGGGATCTTCCCGGACCAGTGCACGAACCCATGTCCCCTGCATCGGCAGGCAGACTCTCAACCACTGCACCACCAGGGAAGCCCTGAACTCCAGGTTTTTATATCCAGCTGCCGACTCAGTTGCTTCTGGGATGTGTGATAGGCATTTTGAATAGTGCAGAGGTTGAAGAGACTGAATGCTTTTTGTAAAATTTCCAAGAATTCTTGGGGGAAAGAAGATATACTCTCTTTATGGACCCAACATTTTATATGGGTATATTAATTTTTTCTATGGGTATATTAATTCAATCTTATCATATAAATACTACCATGTAAATCTTTTTTGAAAAGTAATACATGCTCATTGTAAGTTGTTCTAAAGCTCTTTGGTTAACTTGGAAAATATCTTTATGTGTGTATCTCCTTGAGCCTTTGGGCTCATGTGACTGTAATTACGTTGAATTACAGACTTCTGTTGCCTTTGCTTTATTTCCTGACTTCTAAACAGGGGAACATCTATTCAGGTTTGATGTTACCATCAGCCCCCCAGGTTTGATGTTTCTGGGGGCTCTTAGTTCCCTGCCACCCCCCACTGCCAGTATGTTGCTGTTGGTCTCCCACTTTTGGAGCAAATTCTGGAGAGAGGGGAGTGTACTCTCTCAGCGGTCTCCACCCTGATTCTGGGGTTTTGAAGGTATTTATTCAGTGAAAAGTTGAAATGAGATAGGCTCTTCTTTTGTCTGTTTCCCTGATTCCTGGCCAAGCCGACTATTGGGGATTATAAGCAATTTATTCCTTGTTTTTGATATATGAATTCCGTGAGGGTAGGAGCCTCATGGTAGTTCCTACAGTGCTTTATATGTGGTGGGCATTCACCAAATTTGTACCGGATTAAATGAAATTGAATTGTTGCTTAGCAGTGACAGGACTGGGATTAGATTCAGTCAGGCGATGGTTAGTGAACTGTCCTTTTCTTCCGTACACACTGCAGCACTGTGAGCTCCAGTATTTGTATTCTGCTGAAAGAAAATAAACTTTACACGTTTTAGAGCATGTGGGTATTGCAGATGGGTTTCTGATGGGGTTTGTACAGAATGCCTATTGCGGACCTTCATAGATAGCAGTTTCACCATTGATTGCATATGTTCCATGTAAAGTTTTTTGTCTTCTTTCCTGGTATCAGTCTTTGCTATTTTTTATTCCTTTTGTTGGAAGAGCAGTCGGGTAACATTGTGACAATAGGCAGTACTTCCATAAACTGCAAAATGGAGCCTGGCCTTGTGTTTGATCTGTGTACATGTAAATCAAGAGCTTTCGCTTAATTGTTACATGAATTCAGATCAGGTTTGATTGCATGTAACAGAAAAACTCAAAATAAGATGACTTAAACAGTGTAGAAGTTTAATTTCTTCTCTTTGTTAGGAAGTCTACAGGGGATCCGGTCATTGTTGGTATGCTGCTTGGTGTCAGACACTGCCCCCTCTTGTGCCTGGTTTACCTTCCTGGTCACCTTAGGTCCAAGATGCCAGCTCCCATTTATTATGTAGTATTGTCTGTTGTGGTAAGAATGCTTTCCAGAGGAAATGCACACTACTTTTGCTCATATACCATTGGCCTGAGTGGAGTTGTATGGTTATACCTAGCTGCAAGGAAGCTGGGAAGTGCTGAGGCAAGGAAATGTCTGGAAACAGAAGAGAGCAATCTGTGTGCTGTTCTAATACTTGGGGAATCTCTTAGGAAGAATACATGGGAGAAGAGCTGGGTGGGTTGATTTCCAACTAGCCGTTACTGCTTTGATTCTCAATGGTTAGGAGGATGTGTGGTTCATTTTCCTTCCCTCAGTTCACTGAAAGTTTACTTTGACTATCTTAGTTGAGAGGCAGCATTTAGGAACACATGTGCCAAGAACACAAAGTGGAAAGATAATCCAGAGAATGGGAGAAAATACTTGCAAATGATATATCAAATAAGGGACTTGTATCCAGAATATATAAAGAACTCAGAACTCAATAATAAAAAGACAAATAATCCAATTAAAAATGGGCAAAAGTTCTGAATTAGGCACTTCCTCAAGAAAATATACAGGTGGTTCTAAGCACATCAAAAGACACCTAACATCATTAGCTATTAGGGAAATACAAATCTAAACCACAATGAAGTATTACCCACTAGGATGACTATAATTGAAAAGCCAGATAATAACAAGTATTGGTGAGGATGTGGAGAAATTGGAACTCGTACATACTGATGGTGGAAATTTGAAATGGTGTAGCGGTTTTGAAACACACTTGTCAGTTCTTCAAAAAGTTAAATATAAAGTTACATGACCTAGAAAATTCTGCTCCTAGCGATGTGAACAAGAGAAATGAAAACCCATGTCTGCCTAAAGACTTGCACAGGACTGTTCATAGAAGTATTATTCATAATAGCCAAAACCACAAATATCCATCAACTGATGAATAGATAGATAAATGTGCATGGCCATATGATGAAGTATGATTTGACAGTAAACATAAATGAAGAGCTCATGCATGCTGTGTTTCATTTTGAGGCAAATTACTCTCAGAGCCTGAGATTGTCTTTGCCAGTATTTTATTTAACACAGGTTCATTGTGGGAATTATAATAATTTCACAAGCCAGTAGCATATAGGATGAATAATGTCTCAATGTATACTGTCTCTAGTAGAACACGTAACATCTCTTAATAAGCTAATAAAGAAATAACGTACTCTAAACCAATAATAGATTAATTACACTGTTGTTCCAGGCAAGGGAAGATGAAGGGAATACATTTAGTTGAGGTGTACCTTTCTACCAGTTGGCTCTTGGGAGGAGACAGCATGACCCATTGAGAGCAAAAGTGCAAAGTCCCCGGTTGCTAGGGAACGAAGGGGCCAGTGTGGATGGGCAAGATCTTCTTTGTGGGGCTGCTGCATGGCTTTTGCCACTGCTGGTAGGAGTCATCTTCACCACAGCAGGAGCTAACGCCCCACGGTCTTCAGAGAGCTATTTAGATCAACAGAGGGTAGCCTTGCCCAGACCGAACACACTCGAGTAGACCTTACAAACAGTGTATTCAGAGTCCAAATCCCCCCTCTCCACGGTTGCTTCTTCACGTGTTCTTATTGATAAGGCTCCAGCAGCACCCTTCACTAGCTGAGTTATGGAGTGCTCTCGACAACCTCAGATGTGGATGATGACCTCCTGACTCACAATTTCACGTTTATACCGAAACAGTAACTTTGCTCTTGAAAACAACGTCACTTTTTATTTTTATAAAATGATTTTTTCTTACAAAAACTGAAATTTATCAAAATCTTTTCAAAAAAGTTTTATAGCAAGACATAGTTATTTCATGTTGAATGTGGATGCATTTTAAAGCATAGGATATGATTGTCAGTGGCTAAGCCCCAGAAACATCCAGTCTGGTAAAAAGTGAATAAAGCAAAAAGCAAAACAAAGCAGGAAATAATGAGGAGGGCTTGGTGGAATTCAGAGAAGATTCCAAGGCAGCTGGGTGCAGAGTCCTTCTGGTACCCCAAAACTGTGTTCACCTGTCGGTGGGTGTCAAGCCAATAGATAAAACTAAGCCAAAGATCAGGAGAAGGAAGGACTTATTACCTGCAGCAAATAAGGAGAACACCAGGGATCTTTCCCAAAGCAGTGTCTCTCCCAACTTCACTTTTAAAAACAACTTTATTTTTGTCATAAACAAGAAGATTTGAAATTACATCAAACCACTACAACATGCTACAATGTGGATGAACCTTGAAAGCAGTTTGCTGAGTGAAACCAGCCAGTCACAAAAGACTACATATTGTATGATTCCATTTATATGAAACATCCAGAATGTTCTACACAGGCAAATCTGTGTAGACAGAAAGTAGATTAGTGGTTCCCCAGGGCTGAGGGTTTACAGGAAAATAAAGATAATGGCTAATGGGTATGGGTTTTTTTTTTTTTTTTTTAGGGTGTGATGAAAATGTTCTAAAATTGATTTTGGAGATGGTTATACAGCTCTGTGACTATATTAAAAGCCATTGCACTGTACACTCTAGGTAAATTTTATGGTGAATTATATCTCAATAAAGCCTAAAAAAAAGGAACACTGTTGCAGGTAAAGGAATACTTACCATAACTAAAATCAGAGGCTTTTAAATGACTATAAACATTCACTACTTCACGCCAGTCACACTTCAAATACCATGGGCTGTGAAATGGTCACGTCACTGGTTTTAGGTTGGAGAAGAGCATTTTTTTTTTTTTTTTTCTTTTTGCGGTATGCGGGCCTCTCACTGTTGTGGCCTCTCCCGCCGCGGAGCACAGGCTCCGGACGCGCAGGCCCAGCGGCCATGGCCCACTGGCCCAGCCGCTCCGCGGCACACAGGATCCTCCCAGACCGGGGCACGAACCCGCATCCCCTGCATCGGCAGGCGGACTCTCAACCACTGCGCCACCAGGGAGGCCCGAGAAGAGCATTTTGTGTAGTTACTTTCCCCATGGCAAGCTGTAGTTTGTCAGGAGATGCAGCGTTCCTCCCTGAAGGGTGAAATATCCCCTGCTCCAAAAATTTTGTTATATAACTTGCTTTTCCATTTCACTGGCATGCCTGCCACATGCTACATTGTGCTGTGACCCTCACTCACTTGCTTGGTAAATAATTACCATTCTGCGAAGTTCTCCCACACATCACAGCCAGGCACCACTTAAAGAAAATGCTTCCCATTTTGCTTTCATTAATTTGACATTTCAAATATTATATTTGGTTTGATGTTGCCTAGGTCCTAGTATATTGCACTTGAAAGGATGTTGGCCAGATACTTCTTATTTTTATAATTCACCCATTTGTATTTTCATCATGATGATGGGAAGATGAAATCACCTATGTATCTGAAGCAGTATGCATTTTAGCCTGCATTTATACCAGAGACTTTATTTAGCAACATGGTAATGTATTCTTTTTTTTTTTATTTTTTTTAATTAATTAATTTATTTATTTTTGCTGTGTTGGGTCTTCATTTCTGTGCAAGGGCTTTCTCTAGTTGTGGCAAGCGGGGGCCACTCTTCATCGCGGTGCGCGGGCCTCTCACTATCGCGGCCTCTCTTGTTGGGGAGCACAGGCTCCAGACGCGCAGGCTCAGTAGTTGTGGCTCACGGGCCTAGTTGCTCCGCGGCATGTGGGATCCTCCCAGACCAGGGCTCGAACCCGTGTCCCCTGCATTAGCAGGCAGATTCTCAACCACTGCGCCACCAGGGAAGCCCCGGTAATGTATTCTTTATCACTTTAAAAGAGTGAATTAAGAACATACTGCTTCCAGAAGCTCATGCAATTGGACTGAATAATAATGAGAATGTTTCTGTAGCACATTAGCTGGAGTAATATTTGTGAGTATTTTATAGTGCATGCCATTCAGGCAACTAAACAGCCACTGACTCTGACGCTGAGGATGGGAGAGTCAAACAGAGACTAAACGGCCTGACCTTAGGGGAACTCACAGACTGGGAGTGTTTGCAAACAAATAACAGTTTAGAGGTCTGTCTAAGGTGCTTAGGGAGCCGAGAAGCAACAGGGAATAGGGCTGGCTGGAAAAGGTTATACTAGAAAAATTGATTGTTAAAATTTAATCTTGAAGATTTGGTCACAGTTTGGAAACTCGGAGGAAAAAAGGCCCAAAGCAAAAGGAATCATAGAAATCTTGGGAAAACATGTTAAGGTCATCCTTGAAGTCTGAGGTTCTCAACAGCGAGTGATTTTATGTCTGGGGACATTTTGATTGTCACAATTGGGATGGGGAGAGCAGCAGGGGTGCAGTGCAGGCTGTTGCTACTACTGTCTAGTGGATGGAGGCCAGCAGCGCTGCTAAATGTCCAGCCCAGGACCGCCCTCCCCAGGAAAGCACCGTCTGATCCAACCTGTCAGTAGGGTTGCTGTTGAGAAGCCCTGTTTTAAAGCATTTGAAAAGACAACTCCAAGAGTTTGTGGAATTGAATGGAATTGTACTGTTTTCTTTTACGTGTTTACAGGAATGTATTTATGGGTGTACATTTCGGTTAAAAAAGTGTAATAGCATAATTTGTTGTAGTGCAGGGGATGCATAAAGCCACAATGCAAAGGGCTCTCTGTCTGGCGTTATCCTTTCGGGCGTGGTACATTATTCAGGAATTCTGTGAAGATTCCAGGGTAGAGAGAAGAGGAAAGGAAGTCATTTTAAAAGAATTTAGGTGGAATTGGTAGAAAACGGAGTGGGCAGAATTAGAAATAGCATTTCTTGTATATAGCCTTTTGTGTTTTCATAGAATGTAAGATTTTTACCCTAAGGATGGTATTGTTGATAGTGGCGTACCGAAAGCCACATTTTATTATTGGTTCCAGTATTTAAATGGAAATCTGAATTGACATTCATATGAATTTATTCATGAAAATGCATGCTGAAGGACATTGGAGTGTGGATCATCAAAAAGTCTTTAGCTTTTGTAAATAAAGTCATAGGGCTTCCCTGGTGGCGCAGTGGTTGAGAGTCCGCCTGCCGATGCAGGGGACGCGGGTTCGTGCCCTGGTCCGGGAGGATCCCACATGCCACGGAGCAGCTGGGCCCATGAGCCATGGCCGCCTGGAGCCTGTGCTCTGCAACAGGAGAGGCTGCAACAGGAGAGGCTGCAACAGTGAGAGGCCCACATACCGCAAAAAAAAACCCCCAAAAAACTCATAATGAACAATTGTATACAAGGGTTTGTGTGGACACACATTTTCATTTCTCTTGGATAAATACCTCTGAGTGGGATTGCTGGGTGTTTGTGTGTGTGACCTTTAAGAAAATTGACAATTGTCCAAAGTAGTTTAATCCTCTTACTACCAGCAGTGTATGAGAGTTCCAGCTGCTCCACCCTGTAACCAGCCTTCGATGATGTGTTTTTCATTTAAGCTAATCATGACTAGTGATGTTGATTGAGTGCTGTTCCATATGCTTTCTGGCCAATTATATTTCTAACATTGTGAACTGTCTATTAAAGTCTTTTGCTCATTTAAAATATGTTGTTGGTCTTTTTGTTATTGAATTGTAGGAATTAAGTTCTCTGGATACTAATCCTTCATCAGCTGTATTAATTATGCATATGTTAATTTTGAGTATTTTCTCTGATCTATGTTGTGTCTATTCATTTTCTTAACAGTGCTTTGATGAGAAGAACATTCTAATTTTGATGAAGTTGAATTTATCAGTTTAAAAAAGTTTTATTGGTAGAACTCTTTGTTCTGAGAAATCTTTACCTATCCTAAGGTTGCGAAAAACATTTTCCCATGTTCCCTCCCTCCCTCCCTCCCGGGGGGCTCCTTGGTTGTGGCATGCATGTGGGATCTAGTTCCCTGGCCAGGGATCGAACCCTTGGCCCCCTGCATTGGGAGCACAGAGTCTTAACCACTGTGCCACCAGGGAAGTCCCTGCATGTTTTCTCTTGAAAAGCTTTATAATGGGTCTATGACTTGTGAAGATTTTTGGGTAGTGTGTGGTGTGATTTGTGGAGATTGTGTGTTATTTATCTTTTCCTATACAGATAACCTGTATTTCTAGCACTATTTGTTGCAAAGGTCTTTCCTGTCATTGGATTGTTTTGGCACCTTTGTCATAAAACACTCGTCTGTGTATTTGCGGGTCTAATTCTAGCTTATTCTGTTCCATTGGTTTATTTGTCCTTTTGCCAATTCCGCACTATCATTAATACCGTAGCTTTATAGTAGATCTTGAAGCCAGGTGGTATGATTCCTCTGGGTTTTTTCAAAATTGTTTTGGCCATTCTAGATCCTTTGCATTTCCATATAAATTTTACAGTCAGTTTATCTGTATTATTTTAAGTATTCTGGATCCGAATCCTTCATCAGCATCCTTCATCAAAAAACCTGCAGGCCAATATTTTCAATATGGAGTTTTAATAATTCATGAGTCTGAGCTTCTATTTATTTAGTCTTGAATTTCAGCATTGTTTTATAGTTTTCAATGTAGGGTCATGGATAACTTTTGTTAAATTTCCCTAAGTATTATGTTTCTGGGTGCTATTTTAAAGTGTATTATGTTTTTCATTTCATTCTCCAATATACTGTTAGTATATAAAAATGCAGTTCGTTTTTTGTCCTACACTGTTGCTGAGTTGATGTATTGCTTGTAGTTTAAGATTTTTTATTTTTTATTGTACACAATGGTATCATGTGTGAATAAAGACAGCTTGCTTGCTTTCTTTCCAATCTGAATGCCTTTTATTTCTTTTACTTGTCTTTTTGTACTGCCAAGACCTCCAGTAATAATATGTTGAATGGAAGTGGTGATATTGGGCATCTTGCCTTATTCTCCATCTTAAGGGGAAAATCATTGATTATTGACTGTAAAATATGATGTTAGCTGAAGATTGCAGGTGCCTTTTATATTGAGGAAGTTTTTGTCTCTTCCTAGTTTTAATCATAAGTAGATGTTGACTTTTGGAAAAAAAAGACTTGTCAGCATCTATTGAAATGATCATTAAATATTGTTCTCAAATCTGTTAATGGGTGAATTGCAGTGAATTTTCTAAGTTAAACTAACCTTGCTTTTCTTTTTTTTTTTTTTAAATGTTTTAATGTAAATCTATTTATTTATTTTTGGCTGTGTCGGGTCTTTGTTGCTGCGCGCGGGCTTTCTCTAGTTGCGGCGAGCGGGGGCTGCTCTTTGTTGTGGTGCGCGGGCTTCTCTTGTGGAGCACAGGCTCTAGGTGCGTGGGCTTCAGTAGTTGTGGCACGTGGGCTCAGGAGTTGTAGCTCACGAGCTCTAGAGCACAGGCTCAGTAGTTGTGGCTTGTGGGCTCTAAACCGCAGGCTCAGTAGTTGTGGCACACGGGCTTAGTTGCTCCGCGGCATGTGGGATCTTCCCGGACCAGGGCTCGAACCCATGTCCCCTGCATTGGCAGGCGGATTCTTAACGACTGCGCCACCAGGGAAGCCCTAACCTTGCTTTTCTGAGATAAACTCTACTTGGTAGTGATGTATTAACTTCATTGGGTATTGCTGTATTTTTTTGCTAGTATTTGGTTGAGGGTATTTGTATTTGTGTTTGTGACAGATATGGTATGTTATGCTCTTTTTTTGGTAATGTCTTTGTCTGATTTTGATATCAGGGTTATGGTGGCTTCAGAGAGTTGAGAAGTTTTCCATCTGGCTCTGTTATTTCAAAGTGTCTGTGTGGTTTCTTCCTTAAGTGTTTGGGAGAATTTACCTGTGAAGCCATCTTGGTCTAGTGGGTTTTTCTGTGGGAAGCTTAAAAATTACAGATTCAATTTATTTAGTATGTAAAGTGATATCCAGATTTTCTAGTTTTGTGAGTTAGTTTTGATAAATTGGTTTTCAAGGAATTTGTTTATTTCCTCTAAGCTTTTGACTTTATTGGAATAAATTTCTTCATAATACCTCTTATTTTCAAAGAGGATCTGTAGTGGTACCTCTTTTTTAATACTTGGTACTGAAGTTTTTCATGTTTTCCTCAATAAGTCTTGCCTAGAACTTCATCAGTGTTACTATTTTTTTTTCAGATGACCCATATTGTCCATATTATATTTCATTGTTTTTTGCTTTTATTTTTATTTCCTTTGGATTTTGGTTTTCTTTTAAACATTTCTTAAGATGGAAGCATTGATTTTCCATTTTATTTTGAACATAGACATATAAATCTATAGATTTCCTTCTAAAACAGCTTTAGCTTGCATCCCACAAATTTTGATGTATAGTGTTTTCATTGTAATTCAGCTCCAGAAAATTAAAAAAAAATTTTATGTGATTAGGTCATAGGTGTTGAATTTTTACTCAGGTGTTATCTAGAAAGAGGATTTATTTATTGATTTATTTATTGATTGATTGATTGGCTGCATTGGGTTTTCGTTGCTGCGCTTTGGTTTTTCTCTAGTTGCGGCGAGCGGGGGCTACTCTTCATTGCCATGCACGGGCCTCTTATTGCGGTGGCTTCTCTTGTTGTGGAGCACAGGCTATAGGCGCGCAGGCTTCAGTAGATGTGGCTCGCGGGCTCTAGAGCGCAGGCTCAGTAGTTGCGGCGCACGGGCCCAGACCAGGGATCGAACCCGAGCCGCCTGCATTGGGAACACAGAGTCTTACCCACTGGACCACCAGGGAAGTCCCTCATGTCTTTTAATATCAAATATTTATCCATTCTGATTTTCTTCATTCTTTTCTGCAGAACTGAGTTTCTATCTTATGCTCTTTCCCTTAAGTTCCTTAGGCTAATTTAATTTGAGTATTTCTGCTGGAGAATTCTTTCATGTTTTGTCTACCTGAAAATGTATTTATTTTACCTTCATTTTTGATGGATGTAGGACTCTGGATTGATAGTGTTTTTTTCCCTCCAGCACTTCTAAGAAGTCATTTCTGTTTTCTTAAGGTTCCATTTTTTTTTTTTCTCATGACAGGTCATCTATATTTCTTACTGTTCTCTTGTATGTCATCTCTTTCTTTTGCTGCTTTCAAGATTTTCTTTTTATGAGGTGCCTAAATGGGATTTTCTTTGTTTTACCTTGCTTGGGGTTCATTGAAGTTCTTGGATATGGGAGTTGATAATTCTTCCAGTTTCAGAAAATTTTAGCCATTATCTCCTCATATGCTTCGTTTGCCCCCTTTTCTCTTTCTTCACATTCTGGAACTCTAAATGCATTATGTTAGATCATTTGATACTGGTTTCAGTTACACCTGCAGGATTTTAAATTACAGAGGTGGCTGAGTGATGGCATGTAGAGGCTAATGCCACTGGAAGAAAATTTTATTCCTTACACTTTCTAAGAGAAGAGGGCACACCATGCCACATAGGGCCATGTGGGGATACACGACGTTTTGGTCAGGAGTCAGGAAGGAGTGAGGGGAAATCCTAGACTAGAGCTTTTACTGGGGTTTCTGGAAGGCAGAGAAGGGGAGAAAGCATAGGATTAGCTACTCTGAGTAATATTGGTGAGCTCTAGGCTGTAGGCGTGCTTTTCAGTTGTCTGGTATCTGGCCTGGGGGTGATTTGAGGGCAGGGGAAATATTGGCTGGACATGTGAGTTAGCTAAAGGGGGCAGTTGGGGATATAGACTTGGGTTTGGTTGCTTTGCATGTGGAAGGTGTGTTCCTGAACTCTTCATCACTGTTAGGTTATTTTTCGTTTCTTGCATATCCATTTGTGTCTTTTTAATAGTTTCCATCTCTTTGCTGAAATTCTCATCAGTTTATGTGTGTCGGCCGCCTTTTGCCATGGATCCTGTAACATATTTACTGTCGTTTTTAGGTTTCAGTTCCCCTCCCCCTGCCCCTCCCCCAGCCATACCTGGGCTATTTCTGGGTCTGGTTCTCTTGACTACTTCCTCTCTTGATGTTGGCTTACATTTCTTTGCTTCTTTGCATGCCTTGTCATTTTCTGGTTGAATACCAGGGATTGTAAAAGAGCAGTAGAGACTAAGGTAAGTAATAGTCATATCTGGTAAAGGGCATGCCCATTTTTCCATCAGGCTGCTCATGCGTAGGGCTGTCAGGTCAGTTGGTGGCTGAACTGAGGTTGGGCGTTGTTGTTACTTTCGTTAGATTCTGTTAGTCACGGGCTTCCTGTGATTTGAGGATGCTGTCTGAACCCTCTCCGGAAGCCCTCCCGCCCTGCCCCTCAGTCTTAGCGGACACACCTCTTTCAGCTCTGCTCTCAGACTGCCCCTGAGCACCTGGGGAAACACTGCGGGAAGGAGTGAGAGGGTGGGTTCACATTCTCTTCGTGTCTGTGTCTTCTAAGGATTTAAACCATCACACCAGCTCATACTCTACCTTTAAAACTTGGTTAAAATCCTGTTTTCCTCATCTCTGATGGCTTCCTCTTTGTCCTGCTGCTTCACAAAGGATAAAAACAGCTGTATGTGGGCACGTGCCTTCTCTCCAAGAAAGGACTTGTTACTTTCTGCATTTTAGTTAACTAGGGATTTTTTGCATTTTCAGTTCTCATATGGCTCTTCACTTTACTTTACTTGACCTACTTGCTGTGCCGTGCGGCATGTGGGATCTTAGTTCCCCGACCAGGGATTGCAACCCACGTCCCTGCATTGGAAGCATGGAGTCTTAACCACTGGACCACCAGGGAAGTCCCATCAGATGGTTATTTAAAATAAAACAAAACAAAACTGTGATTTTATACGTTCTCCATCTTGTTCATGTCTTAAGGTGAGAATGATGTTGTCTTAACAACTTCTACGCAGCTGTTCTCTAATGATTAATGGGTTGAATTCACTTTTACTGGAGAAAACAGTCCTCCATGTGACTAGATCATTGCTTACTTGCTCTATTTGAAACACCTTTTTAGTGGACAGAAGAAAGAAGTTGTTATAAAGTCTTCCCCCTTAGTAAAATCAGGTAACATGCTTTAATTATCTCAGGAAAAAAATGTATGTATTTAAAAAAATTTCCAGCCACCCTTATGAGAAGCTAATTATGACTGCTACATTCCTAAAACTTTTAAAAGTGTTTTGCTTGGCTTTGGCACTTTCCCCTTAGAGTATAATTTAGTGCAGGACTTGTCATGTGCTGGGTTTTTTTTTTTTTCCCCTCTTCCTTTTCAACATTCCTCTTAGAAAAGCATTAGAATATTCCCGATTTGTTACCATCATACATTTTGGTAGCTGCTTCTTAGTTTTTTCTCTTAATTTCTCCATTTACAGTAATATCAATTGCCATCTCATAAATGTCTTGTGAATGTTTCTCTCTGTTCTTGTTGTATATTTTCTTAATATACAGGCTCATTGATCTGCCATGTAGAATCTAAGGAAAATGCATGTCTTCCACATGCTTCGAGAGCACTATAGAAAATGCAGTTGAAAGGGAATTAATAGATATGGGGTCAAACATAGAATACAGATAGATAGTAGTTTCCTAAAACTGTTTCTCACGCATCTGCCTTGGGTAGTGTCTGCTGCGTAATAGTCCATACTGTTTCGAATGAATGAATGAAACGAGATTGAGGTGCTGATTTAAGAATAAGAACCTGTTTAACCTGTTTCTTCAGATTTCAGTTCTCAACCTTGTGCTCTACAGATAATAATTTTGGTTTTAAGTAAGGACAGATTATCCCGGGCAGGTGCTCTCTTTTGTCTGGTCCACTTTTCCTTCGTGAAGTTTATCCCATTGCCTTTGTATGCCAGGAATCCTCTTTGCCTTGCTATGCATGCAGGATTATCCAGAGCTTAGCACAGTGTGTGATACACAGCCCGTATCCGATGTTAGTTTGGTCGAGATGATTATTTTTTTATTTTTTATTTTTTTTGCCGTACGCGGGCCTCTCACTGTTGTGGCCTCTCCCGTTGCGGAGCACAGGCTCCGGTCGTGCAGGCTCAGCGGCCATGGCTCACGGGCCCAGCCACTCTACAGCATGTGAGATCTTCCCGGACCGGGGCATGAACCCGTGTCCCCTGCAAAGGCAGGCGAACTCTCAACCACTGCGCCACCAGGGAAGCCCCGAGATGATTATTTGATGAAGGAGGCAGAGGAGGCACTGTCCTCAGCTGGACCCGTGTAACGCATTGCAGCAGTATCTGCTCCAAGAACCCCAGATTAGAACGTTCTCAATCCTGGTTCTAGCTTCTGGGGAGTTGCTAATGTTTTTCCCTTAGCTACTCCGTGAAACGAAAAAGAGATAATTGCTATTTCTTTCTTTATGTAAATGTGAATAATCCAGCACGTTGTTGTAAAATTTTCTGTTCTTCACTAGCCTCGTGGTCACCATGTTGTTCTATACGTCCATTAAATCTTATTAATAAAACATGTCTTTGTTTCAAAAACTAGAGACTTTTTACGGTTTAAGGATGAGATGCTATTAACACTGTAGTTTAAAATGTGTCCTTAAGTCTCAGTTTGGCTTAATGATTTCCTAGCAATTGATTATTAAAAAAGGGGAAGAAACTTGAGAAATTTAAAATGGTTGAAACGTGTTTTAGTGTGCGATGTTTTATTTAGAGGTAAGGGCTTATAGAGGATGGCTGTGGGCAGCGTGTGTGGTAGGATGGGGCCCAGCTTTCTGTAGTACTGGTGACTGATCCCTTTAAGTAACATATGGCAAGTGTGAAGTGTTCCGAGGGCTCACTACAGTGTGATGAATTAATTCTCCAAACTGGAATTGTTGTGAGTTACCGTGTTATTATTTGTCAAAATGGGAACAGAAATAGAATTCTTTCTTTGTAGGTGATAGATTTCTACTGAATTTCTTATCTTCCAACAGGTTGGTTTGTTTGTTCTCTGCCATATCCCTCAAGGGGCTGGGGGGCTCAAGTTTGAGGCATCACGCCTCGGAGGCAAGGAGTAGAATAATGCTTTAGTTTTTATGCCACATTGGATTTCCATCCAGTTGTAATATGGCAGTTTCATCTGAAGCCTGACAATTGCTTTTGTCCTTACTTTACTATCTGTAATTCTAGTTCATGACTCTTCATCATTCAACACTTTTGTCTTGTCTTCCAAGTTATCAGAACTGGTCATTATTTCTCTTATCTGCTGCTCTATGTACAACTTAGTTAAGAGTATCCAACCAGGGACTTCCCTGGTGGTCCAGTGGTAAAGAATCCGCCTTGCAATGCAGGGGATGTGGGTTCGATCCCTGGTTGGAGAACTAAGATCTCATATACTGCGGGGCAGCTAAGCCAGCACGCCGCAACTATTGAGCTCACGTGCCTCAATTAGGGAGAGAAAACCCACATGCCACAACTAGAGAGAGAAAACCCGCATGCCACAACTAGAGAGAAACCTGTGTGCCTCAATGATGATTCCGCATGCCACAACTAAGACCTGATGCAGCCAAAAAAAAAAAAAAGGAAAATAAATAAATGAATACTGAAAAACAAATCCAACCATATACTGGTAGTAAATATTATCTTCCCTCGAGTATGAATGGAAAACCTTAGGGGGAAAACAAAAAGAAACTAGAAGGCACAGGAAATTTCATCAGGTTCGGTGTCTGATTTTGAGTATCATAAGTATAGTAAGTCCTTATTTGCTACAGTTTTTTTTGGCTCTCACCGAATCCCTTAACTAGTTATTGACGTTATATTGTAAATGATCTGTCTTTTATTCTTTATTCTTGGAGTGACAGCTTTCTTCCTCATTATTTTGTTGCCCATAGTATGTAGTAGCACCTCATGACTATTTATCAGGTCCATTCATTTGTTTTTCCTTCATCTTCATCACTCTGTCTTATCCTCTGAGTCTTCTAACAAATCTTTGCACCCACCCCTCTTCAGTCTGTTTTCCACCCAGCAGCAGCCAGTGTTCATGGACACCTTTAATCTGATCATGTTAACACCCTACTAAAAACTTTCAGTGACATTTAGGATAAGCAAACCCTTAGCATGGCCAAGGAGGCCCTTTGTGGTGGGACCCCGGGATGCATCTCCAGCTTTCCATCGTGTTGCTGGTCCAGCTGGCTTGTAGGACCCGTGATGAGGCTGATCCCAGCTCCACGAAAGTGCTCTCTTTCCTCCTAGGTGCCTCTTTGGTCTAGGGGACGACTCTGGCCCTATTGCTCCTGTGTGGCTCATTTATCCTTAAAGCCTCAGATTAAATGTCTCTTCCCCAGGGATGCCTAACTTCCAGGGTTAGGCCAGGCTTTCCTTTTCTAACTCCATAGCACCTTGAAATCCTGAAGTTGCCCAGAGACTGGCAGCAGAAGTAGCTCACCGACAAGTCTAGACCACAATGATTTAGCATATTTGAAACTGAAAGCTTTTCTATGTGGACATGCATCTCCTGCTGTCCTGCTCATTTCCTCTTTTCCTTCTAGGTAGCTGGTTTCACTCATTTACACTTACCTGACTCCCTGGCAGCGCTCTGTGTACTTGTAACTGATTGATTATTTGCACTTGTTTACCTTTTGCTTTCTCTGCTAGATCGTCAGCCCTTTGTGGGCTGTATGCTGAGCCCAGTGCCCAGCAGATAGTGAGATATTTAATAATTCCTGACCCTCTGGTACAAGACCTAAAGCACAGCAGATAATATTTCAATGGTTGTTGAACTGTGTTTGTAAACCCCGTGTTTGTATTCCCATGACAGACGTTGCCATTTTTAACCTGGGGTCCCGTTTTTCTCTGCTGGTTTTGCCATTCCTGGATTAGAAAAGCTGTTAACTTTCTGTTATATATTTGCTGTAGCCTCTTACTGTCCATTTTATACTTTAGTTCACTTAGTTACATATCAAGTGTTTGAATCCATTCTGTACACTTTTGGGAGAGGTCTTTAGCTATTTTTTCTCCTTTACAAGAATGGAGCAGTCATGCAGACCTGAGACCCCTGTGTGTAAATATTGTTTTATCACTTAACCGATGTAAAGAAAAACATGCCTGCCATCTGAAGTTTTCCCTCACAATTTTAATTAACTCTCCTGAGCCCAGTGTGGGTTACTAAGAATAAGGGCCAAAATCTTCACGTCCCATTCGAGGCACTTCTTAAAACAGCCTGGTTTTCTGGGCATCTTGCCTCGATTCTTGCTCCAGAAGGATGCTGTGCATAGAAGAGCAAGAGGAGGTGGAATCTTGGTTGTGAGCTCTGTAGTGCCAAGGTGATGGCAAAGCCGGGCCAATGCTGAAATGTTTAGGGTAGACAGTAAAGAGCCATTTTGCTGTTCAGGAGTGGGGTTGGGGGATTACAAGTGATTTTTTTCCCCCATAAAATTCATAGTCCGGAGAAAATGGTTGAAGACAAGAGACTATCCATTGCAGCTATAGTTACTTGGTAGTGAACTTGAAGCACATAACTTCTCAGGCTTTATAACCATCACGTGGGGAGAAAGCCTAACGCCTGTGGGTGTGAACACTGGGGGCATCGCATATTTGTATTTGGCATGATGCTTTTGGAGTACTGCACGCTTTATAGTACTTTATAAAAATTGTAGCGATTATTGAATTGCACTTGACTCTTGCTGCTTGCTTTACTTGTAAGAGATTACCCAATACTTGAAAATGAGGTGAAGTACAGTTACGGGAGTGTTAACTTTAAAAAGCATATTCAGTATCAAAGGAGACTGGATGTTTACGTTCCATTTCAACCATCTATTCTCATTTCCAGTTGTCTATGGTTTGGAGTATTCTACCTTTTCATCCCTTTCCAGAAAGGTTCATTTTTAATACTTTTGATCAAATATACAAAATCTGTTTCATTGGAGAAACCACCACAGTTTAAGAGGAATTATTCATGGCTTTTCTACCTAGGACTCCTTCCCAATATGAAGAGTTTTCTGGAAGACTCTCTAAATGTCCACATAAACTGAACTGAGAAAGATTGGCATTTGGCCCTGAGGACCAACCCAGAGCTCTAAGAAAATACAGAGGAAACACCCTAAACAGCTAACACTGCTGTCTTCTGGGAAGTGGAATTGGGACGGGGTGAAAGATGAGTTTCTGCTTTCACTGTGCCTATGCCTGGGTAACAATAAACATGTATCTCTTTTATAAATAAAATTTAATCATTACTAGCACCCCACACCTATTAGAATGGCTACTTTCAAAAAAAAAAAGAGAAAATTACAAGTGTTGGTGAAGATATGGAGAAATTGGAACCCTGTGCATTGTTAGTGGGAATGAGCAACATTAAAAAAAAAAAATTACATTTGACCCCTCTTGTGAGACAAAACTATTTCTCCCTACTCACAGAACACTTCTGTACTCAGAATGGTGTGGGTTTCTCTGCACTAAGCAATTCTCCAATTCTCTGTGGAGACCAAGTGTCCTATGATTGAACTCAGTTTTGACACTAACTAGAGTTCATGAAGACCCAACAGATCAAGGGCTCAAGACTGCCCCCTACCACTTCAGAGGCCAGTCACAAGTCCAGGTTGTCAACTGTGCTTTTGGTTATAAATCAGGCATTCCCACGACCCTGTCCTTGAGTTTGATAATTTGCTAGAATGCCTCACAGAACTCTGGAAAACAGTTTACTTACTGTTGCTGATTTATTACAAAGGATATGTTAATGGGAACAGACGAAGAGATTCATGAAGAGATGTATAGGGCAAAGTATGGAGGAAGGGGCTTGGAGCTCCCATGTCTTCTCTAGGTGCTCTCCCTCCAGCATCTTCATGGGCTCACCAGCCTGCAAGCTCTCTGAACCCCAGGGATTTTTATGGAGGCTTCATTGTGCAGGAATGATTGACTAAATCGTTGGCCATTGGTGTTTGAAGTCAATTTCCAGCCCTACCCCACTCCTGGGAGGTGTATGGGTGGGGTGGAGCTGAAAGTTCTAATCCTCTAATCACATGGTTGGTTCCCTTGGCAACCAGCCCTCATCCTGAGACTTACCAGGAGCCCCCCCAGTCCCGTCAGCTCATTAGTATACAAAATGACACATCATTGCGGAGATTCTAACGGTTTTAGGAGCTGTGTGCCGGGAAGTAGGGTCAGAGACCAGACATATATTTATTATGTCATGCTGGACAACTCCACTTGTGGGTATATACCCAAAAGAATTGGAAGCAGGGTTTCAAGGAGATATTTGTACACCTATGTTGATAGCAGCATTGTTTACAGTAGCCATGTGGAAACAAGCCACATGTCCATTGATGGATGAATGGATAAGCAAAATGTGGTCTCTACATACAATGGAATTCTGTTCAGCCTTAAAAAGGAAGGAAATTCGGACACACGCTATAGCATGGATGAAAATGGAGGATACTTTACTAAGTGAAATAAGCAAGTCACAAAAAAGGCAAATACTGTATGAGTCCACTTCTAAGAGTTACCTAGAGTAATCAAATTCACAGAGACGGAAGGTAGAGGGGTGGTTGTCAGGGGCTGTGAGGAGGGGAAATGGGGACTTTTTCATGGGTACAGAGTTTTAGTTTTACAAGATGAAGAGTTCTGGAGACTGGACTCAAAACTGCTCAACTGTTCAGTGAAAAATGGTGAAGATGGTATATTTTATGTTCTGTGTATTTTATCAGAATTGAAAATGTAAAAGAAACAATTACCACAATGAAAAATTAGAGAGTAGAAAAAGAGGTTTGTTTTTAGCAGCCAAGGGGTAACCTGATCTGTTCCTGGTGTCTTGCAGGCCTGGAGTTTCTTTGACCATGCAGGCGTTTTCGGAAGAGGAGAGGAAGCAGTGGTTGGAAGCTCTGGGTGGAAAAGAAGCTGTAAGAATAACCAATGGTTGAGTTTTATTTCACATCCTGTAGAGTTGGCTTGTGTTCGTTTTCATGTTGTTTTTGCTTTATAATATTTGAAAAAAGTTCCCTGCTGAAACTGGTGTCTGAATTCCTCTTGGAAGTATTCGGTATTCTAGAAATTTGGCTTGAGGTAGCAGGGGCACACACGAGACTGATATATCATTAGTTTTTATTTTTCTTGACTTTGCCGCTAGGATTTGCTTTGCTTGAGGAAGTCATCTGAATCCTCAATTTCTTTTTTCCTACCTGTGACAGTACTTTGGGTGATGATCACAATAAATGCTTGCAATTTGATCTCAGTGGAGATGGAACAGTAAATATGAGGCTGTGCAGGCAATATTAGAAGTGACTGCTGTACTTATTTTGCATCATTTGACAATTTATGGTTCAGCCTAATGATTCACAGTGTGCAATGTTATGTTGCCGTAGTGAATGGGCCTCTGTATTCAGATTGGTTTGAGGAATAAATTAAAGGCAGTGATAGAGATCCAGAGGCACAGGAATTCAGTCAGTTTGCCACTTTATTCAAGCACTACCTTCCTCTCAGTGGACTGGTGGCATTTGGGAGCTGAGAATTGGATAGCTCATCTATTGAATGGGGGACTTAGTGAGGATAATTATAGAAAACACCATAGAACCAATTTCAATCAACGCTGCTTACAGTCTTATGCCTCTGAACAAACCGCCGGTGCAGGCACCAGGTGGGCTTACCTGGAGAGCATTTGCCATTTCAGCAGCATTTAAAATAAAAAGAGGAAAGGGCATGATTTGCAAAGTGGTAGAGGGGTCATAGATAGAGCTTATGAAATGGGCAAAATATATTGTTTTCTGATGGTAGTGGGGAGCACCCTGAGAGTGCAGGAAATAAGTCAAAGAGGCTGGGCAGCACCACGTGTGGCAGCCTTGATGTGGTGTTTGAGAAATGGAAGCCCAAATTACATCTTTTAAAAATAAATCCTATATAGGAGAATGTATCATTCTTGGAGGAAAAAGGCAGTGGTTGGAATTGTGTATCATTTTCTTATACTTGATCTACATTTAGCCTCCTTGGTTTTATTTCTATTTACTCTTAATTTGTCCTTGAAAATTTTAGCTGGGAGTCAGGAGTACTTCCAGCATTGACCCTTGCTGAGATCCAAAACAGGTTATCCTAATCCTCTCTAGTAAAGGCAAGGCAGTGACTGGGACTTGCCCCCCACCCAGATATTCAAAAAATTCTTTGGAAAGTGAGTTTGCTTATTTGCATAGCAAAATGATCCCATGACTAAGTCATGAAGAAATAAGTCTACTGCCAAAGGCATTGTAACCTTGAAGATGTATAAGCTCTCCTTTAGAGTAAAAAAGCCAAGTAATTAATTCGAGATATACAGACAAAGGGAAGTATGTAGAAAGAAAATAAATATTCAGCTCTGTGTTTACAAGGGGACACTTAAGGCACTGTGTATTTTTTCCAGGTGATGTATGTGCCTTGCAAATAACGGGACAGTGCTAGAATTCTCAGAGGCAGCCTGGGATCATCACCTTGATATTTCAGATGTGGTTATTAAAATTATGGGCAAGAGTCATGTGTTTCTTAAGTAAACAGCAGACTTTAGAAATAGTGATGAAAAAAATGAGCTTACTGATTAGAATGCAGCCGTTCGTTTGAGCATTTCAAATTTACATGAACTTTCAGTCCTGGCCCCTTCATCTTATTTTTGCTACTTTGGCAATATCTCAGGGAGAGACAGAAGAGACCCAGAGTGCTCCTTTTTGTTACCTATCTTTGCATGATAGGTGATTAACCAATGTCAGTGTATTTTTTGTACAGTCCCTAGGTGTGCCTACTAGAATCTCTTCTATTGATTTGCTAAAAATATTGTTTCCCCCTTTTGTCTTTTATTAGCTGTTCCCTAGTTTTAATAGAGCCATCATCCCAAGACCAGAAGGAAGTAAGTGCTAATTTATAAAAATGTTGTCTCCCTTTCTCATGAGTTATTTTGTTTTTATTACTGATGTCAAACTGTTGCTGGGTGCTTACTCTCTGTACCCTGTCTGTGTTAGTCCTCTAAATAGTAGATGTCTTATTCATTGAGGACCTCCTCACATTTTCCTGGACAGCTGTAACCCTCCTTGATCTTTCCCATCTCTGAGCGTTTTTCTTCCCAGTCTTTCTATACAAAACCGAAAAAATCTTTCCCTGTAATTCACTTTGGTATTTGTTTTTATAGCCACAAATGAATACATAAGAGTTTCAGTTATGCATCTGTCAGCTTCCTAAGTTGTAAACTCCTGTGGTCCCCTGTTCTCAACCCTTCTCACCTCCACCCTTAATATCCTTTATCCTTAAAGTCTCTTGAGTATGGGCTGTACCAATAGTATAGCACTGCACCTTAGAAAATAAAACAAACAACAACCAAACACGTTCAGGTATTCTAGGACAATAATTTTCACTTGCATTGTATGCACTAGAGGAAAAGGACGTACTCCCTAGCTGTGTACTCTTGATTTGTACTGAGATAAAGTGAAAATGTGATCAAATTTGCTGGGTTCTTTATGAATCTACTTTTAATATCTTTGGAGGAATGAAGCTACCTTTGTCAGATGTCCGCAGTTTGGGAACATTGTTAAATACCCATGATTTTGAAATGGTCGTGATGTGCATATCACTTAGCCTGCCACTGGAAACTGACCTGGTGCCGGGGAAGGTTGTCAGTCCCCGAAGTACCTCTTATTCCCCTCCTTTCTTTTGCTTTTCTTTCTCTTCCCTCTTTCTCTTTTCCCCTCTTTCCTTCTCTTTTTCCTTTCTTTTCTTGTTTTTATTGAAAAATGAAAGCATGCCTTGTTTTGGAAAAGTAGTTTTGCTAAGCAGAAAGAAACACTTGCATTTTATATAAATGTTGTGAATAGTGGATCCTGAAAAAAGTAAACCACTGCCCAATTTTCCCCCTTAAAATGCTGTCCGAGCTTAGTGTTAAACCTGCAAAGTTTATGTTCATGACTTGTTCTTGCTATCCCCTCTGAGAACAAAGAGTTATTTAGTATTCCTGCTCCTGAGTTCTAAATACAGAATAAAGCATTCACTTTCCCTGATTGCATTTTTGAAACAAGAATTGCCTTTTAGTAGGGTATTCCAGTAGGTCAGCCTAATCATGGTTAAGTATCCATATTAGAAAACAATATAAAATTATATTTTCAAAATCTTTTTTTGCTACATGAATCATCTATTTTAAATTCATTATGAAAATAATAAAATATTAAACGCTTAGGGCATGGTATAAAATATGAAAAAAAATGTCAAGCTCATGGCTCAAATACCATTTTTTAAAAGTATTTAAAAATATTTTCCCCCTAGGTTAAAAAAAAAAAAGTTTTGTGTTCTCCAGCTTGTCAAGACATTTAAGAACTTTCACTCATATATATAATTAAAAAACAAACCTGAGCTCTTGTTGGAATTTGGGCAAAATGCTAACTATTTCTAAATAGCTTCCCCTAAAGATTTGTGTCACTTTCTTTTCCACTATTTAAAATACTATATTTATTAACTTAAAACCTAGTTTAAATTACAAGTTTATTTATATATGTTGGTAATAAATGTCTTGAAATTCCAGTAAATGCTCCTCTTAGTATATGAAATTCTCATTTACATTATTTAAACAGGGAATGCGTGGCCTTTAGCTTTCTTTTTTTAAAGAGTGAAATAAAAATTATATTGGATTTAAATAATTTTCTCCTATTTTTGTAAGGAAGAAATTGTGAGTAACTAATTGTGCCTTTAATATTTTATAACTGTTTCTTTTAGGTGCACAGTTGGATAAGATGGGATTCACAATTCTTAGAAAATGCATCAGTGCAGTTGAAACACGAGGTAACATGATTGAATCATTTTATTCATGAGAGGCTATAGGTATGTAAAATCTAAGGGTCATTTCAAAGGCTTACTGCATGGTTAAGTGTTGTAGAATGAAATATATTAATGCAAAATGCACATTCTAGGCATCAGAGATTCAGTTGTCCATTTACTCTGACAGGGTGGGGTTTTCCCTTTTATTTACATGTTTCTCCCTTGCATTGAAACAAAGTCAGAGCTAAAATGAGAATCAGTAGAAGAATCAGCAGTGTCGGGACAACCAGTCTTAATCACTTCTTGTTCACGCACTAGTAAGATATTTCCATCTTCCATTGTCTTGTTTGCTTCCAGTTTAAAAATTGGCATCATTAAGGTATCATTTACTTAGAGTAAAATTCATTGATTTTAACTGTACAAATTGATGAGTTTTGACAAATGTGTATAGTTGTGTAACTACCACCACAATCATAGAATATTTCTATCTCCCCCCAAAATTCCTTTGTGCCCCTTTGCAGTCAGTCTCCACTCCTTCCTTGACCCTTGGCAGCTCCTGAGCTGCTTTTCATCACTTTAGTTCTTTTTTCTTCTTTTTTTTGTGAGCATTTTATATGAATGGAATTATGCAGTATATTGTCTTTTGAGTCTGGTGTCTTTGTTTAGCTTTTGAGATTCATCTTGTTGGGTGTAGCCTTAGCTCATTTCTTTTTATCGCTAGGTAGTATTTCATTATATGGATATACTGCACTTTGCTTATTCATCCACCTGTTGGTAATATTTAGGTTGTTTCCATTTTAAACTTCAAGAAAGATGATCCCTCCCCATTTCAGTCCCCTGACTAAAAGCTCAAAGGTCTCTTGTTTAGAGTTCCTAAGGAAAAGCAAGGCCCTGGCACTTTGCAGCCATTCCAGCAGACTTTGGAGAAACTAAATATTGAACTTTGCAAAACAGGCTCTTTCGGGAGGGTGGATTTCTCTTTGTTTAGAGTCTAGTGAAGTATGGATCAATTGAATTTTTAATTCACTCTCATATATTGTATATCCCAGTCCTGCTTTGGATGACTTAGCAGGATGAAGCATTGCACTCACGTTTTCTGTCAAAACAAGGTCTTTGTTATAAAGCCAGGACTGCCACCTGTGAAATGAGAGTGCTGGCTAACAGATGAATACGAGCTGTTGTATGATGTGGGTATTTGCCCATGGATAATAAAAACCCAAGCCACAGAAAGCTTTTTTCCCATTCTAACAGTGGCAATTCAGGCTATGACAGAATTTCATTCATTTCAACCTGCACTGAGGTTGAGCTGACAAATTTCCTCTTTTTCCTGGTGCTTCAGAAATTTCCAAAATTGGGGTGCTGTGACTGTCATATCTCTCACGTCATCATTCATGTTTCTCTTTTTCCTGAGCTTCTTAGGAGCCTTCATTGTATCACTTGCCTGCTTATTATTTTGTTAAATAAAATTCTTTCCCCAAAGGATATAATTTATACATACTTGTTTCTGCCTGACCAGATAAAAAAATCTATCTAGAATGCTTTCGGATTGGTCTGTGTAGTTGTATGGAGTGTTATGTACATTGAATGGAATATGTATAGTAGAATCTGCATGTATTGAATGCATTTTTATTATAAATATGTAAATTGTTGGATTTTCTTTACAGAAGAATGAGTCTACAGATTCTAAGTTAGATTTTCCCCATCTAAAATAAAAGACAAAACAGCATATGTTTTGCTTTTCAAATTATTTTGTTCCTAAAAGTCTTCCATTACTAAAGCCTTTTGTTTTTAATGGAGTAATAGACAAAAAATTACAGTTAAAAGACTCAACTGTCAGTTCATGTTATTCAACATGATGAGGAACAGTGTGGAATCTCTGAGCCTTTTATCCTAAATTTAAAAGTGCTCTCAGGGACTATTGCTCTTAATGATTTTCCCCACATCACCTATCATGGCTGTTGATTTTTTTTTTTTTTAATGCTACAGATGTTGTTGCGTCACTTCTTTTTTTTTTAACATCTTTATTGTAGTATTATTGCTTTACAATGCTGTGTTAGTTTCTGCTGTATAACAAAGTGAGTCAGCTGTAAGTATACATATAACTCCATATCCCCTCCCTCTTGCGTCTCCCTCCCACCCTCCCTATCCCACCCCTCTAGGTGGTCACAAAGCACCAAGCTGATCTCCCTGTGCTATGCGGCTGCTTCCCACTAGCTATCTATTTTACATTTGGTAGTGTATATATGTCCATGCCGCTCTCTCACTTCGTCCCAGCCCACCCTTCCTCCTCCCCATGTCCCCAAGTCCATTTTCTACGTCTGCATCCCCATTCCTGTCCTGCCCCAGGCCCTTCACCATCCTTTCCTGTTTTTTTTTTTTTTTTTTTAGATTCCATATACATGTGTTAGCATACGGAATTTGTTTTTCTCTTTCTGACTTACTTCACTGTGTATGACAGTCTCTAGGTCCATCCACCTCACTACAAATAACTCAATTTCATTTCTTTTTATGGCTGAGTAATATTCCATTGTATATATGTGCCACATCTTCTTTATCCATTCATCTGTTGATGGACACTTAGGTTGCTTCCATGTCCTGGCTATTATAAATAGTGCTGCAATGAACATTTTGGTACATGACTCTTTTTGAATTATGGTTTTCTCAGGGTATACGCCCAGCAGTGGGATTGCTGGGTCATATGGTAGTTCTATTTTTAGTTTTTTAAGGAACCTCCATACTGTTCTCCATAGTGGCTGTATCAATTTACATTCTCAGCAACAGTGCAAGAGGGTTGCCTTTTCTCCACACCTTCTCCAGCATTAACTGTTTGTAGATTTTTTGATGGTAGCCATTCTTACCAGTGTGAGGTGATAGCTCATTGTAGTTTTGATTTGCATTTCTCTAATGATTAGTGATGTTGAGGATCCTTTCATGTGTTTGTTGGCAATTTGTATATCTTCTTTAGAGAAATGTCTATTTAGGTCTTCTGCCCATTTTTGAATTGGGTTGTTTGGTTTTTTGATATTGAGCTTCATGAGCTGCTTGTATATTTTGGAGATAAATCCTTTGTCAGTTGCTTCGTTTGCAAATATTTCTCCCATTCTAAGGGTTGTCTTTCAGTCTTGCTTATGGTTTCCTTTGCTGTGCAAAAGCTTTTAAGTTTCATTAGGTCCCATTTGTTTATTTTTGTTTTTATTTGCATTTCTCTGGGGGGTGGGTCAGAAAGAATCTTGCTGTGATTTATGTCATAGAGTGTTCTTCCTATGTTTTCCTCTAGGAGTTTTATAGTGTCTGGCCTTACATTTAGGTCTTTAATCCATTTTGAGTTTATTTTTGGATATGGCGTTAGGAAGTGTTCTAATTACATTCTTTTACATGTAGCTGTCCAGATTTCCGAGCACCACTTATTGAAGAGGCTGTCTTTTCTCCACTGTATATTCTTGCCTCCTTTATCAAAGATAATGTTACCATATGTGCATGGGTTTATCTCTGGGCTTTCTATCCTGTTCCATTGATCCATATTTCTGTTTTTGTGCCAGTACCATAGTGTATTGATTACTGTAGCTTTGTAGTATAGTCAGAAGTCAGGGAGCCTGATTCCTTCAGCTCCTTTTTTCTTTCTCAAGATTGCTTTGGCTATTCGGGGTCTTTTGTGTTTCGATACAAATTGTGAACTTTTTGTTCTAGTTCTGTGAAAAATGCCAGTGGTAGTTTGATAGGGATCGCATTGAATCTGTAGATTGCTTTGGGTAGTATAGTCATTTCCTCAATGTTGATTCTTCTATTCCAAAAACATGGTATATCTCTCCATCTGTTTGTATCATCTTTAATTTCTTTCATCCGTGTCTTACATTTTTCTGCATACGGGTCTTTTGTCTCCTTAGGTAGGTTTATTCCTAGGTATTTTATTCTTTTTGTTGCAATGTAAATGGGAGTGTTTCATTAATTTCTCTTTCAGATTTTGCATCGTTAGTGTATAGGATTGCAAGAGATTTCTGTGCATTAATTTTGTATCCTGCTACTTGACCAAATTCATTGATTAGCTCTAGTAGTTTTAGGATTCTCTATGTATAGTATCATGTCATCTGCAAACAATGAATGCTTTACATCTTTTCCGATTTGGATTCCTTTTATTTCTTTTTCTTCTCTGACTGATGTGGCTAAAATTTCTAAAACTATGTTGAATAAGAGTGGTGAGAGTGGGCAGCCTTGTCTTCTTCCTGATCTTGGAGGAAATGGTTTCAGTTTTTCACCACTGAGAAGGATGTTGGCTGTGTGTTTGTCATAGATGGCCTTTATTATGTTGAGGTAGGTTCCCTCTATGCCTACTACCTGGAGAGTTTTTTTTTTTTATCATAAATGGGTGTTGAATTTTGTCGAAAGCTTTTTCTGCATCTATTGAGATGATCATATGGTTTTTCTCCTTCAATTGGTTAATATGGTGTATCACGTTGATTGATTTGCATATATTGAAGAATCCTTGCGTTCCTGGGTTAAACCCCCCTTGATCATGGTGTGTGATCCTTTTAATGTGCTGTTGGATTCTGTGTGCTAGTATTTTGTTGAGGATTTTTGCATCTATGTTCATCAGTGATATTGGCCTGTAGTTTTCTTTCTTTGTGACATCCTTGCCTGGTTTTGGTATCAAGGTGATAGTGGCCTTGTAGAATGAGTTTGGGAGTGTTCCTCCCTCTGCTATATTTTGGAAGAGTTTGAGAAAGATAGGTGTTAGCTCTTCTCTAAATGTTTGATAGAATTGTCCTGTGAAGCCATCTGGTCCTGGGCTTTTGTTTGTAGGATGATTTTTAATCACAGTTTCAATTTCAGTGCTTGTGATTGGTCTGTTCATATTTTCTATTTCTTCCTGGTTCAGTATTGGAGGGTTGTACTTATCTAAGAATTTGTCCATTTCTTCCAGGTTGTCCATTTTATTGGCATAGAGTTGCTTGTAATAATCTCTCATGATCCTTTGTATTTCTGCAGTTTCCGTTGTTACTTCTCCTTTTTCATTTCTAATTCTGTTGGTTTGAGTCTTTTCCCTTTTTTTCTTGATGAGTCTGGCTAATGGTTTATCAGTTTTGTTTATATTCTCAAAGAACCAGCTTTGAGTTTTATTGATCTTTGCTATTGTTTCCTTCCTTTCTTTTTCATTTGTTTCTGATCTGATCTTTATGATTTCTTTCCTCCTGCTAACTTTGGGTTTTTCTCTCTTCTTTCTCTAATTGCTTTAGGTATAAGGTTAGATTATTTGAGATGTTTCTTGTTTCTTGAGGTAGGATTGTATTGCTATAAACTTCCTTCTTAGAACTGCTTTTGCTGCATTCCGTAGGTTTTGGATCATCATGTTTTCATTGTCATTTTTTTCTAGGTATTTTTTGATTTCCTCTTTGATTTCTTCAGTGTTCTCTTGGTTATTTAGTAGTGTATTGTTTAGCCTCCAGGTATTTGTATTTTTTGCAGATTTTTTTCCTGTAATATCTAGTCTCATAGTGTTGTGGTCAGAAAAGATACTTGATACAATTTCAGTTTTCTTAAATTTCCCAAGACTTGATTTGTGACCCAAGATATGATCTGTCCTGGAGAAAGTTCCATGAGCATTTGAGAAGAAGGTGTATTCTGTTGTTTTTGGATGGAATGTCCTATAAGTATCAATTAAGTCCATCTTGTTTAATGTGTCATTTAAATCTTGTGTTTCCTTATTTATTTTCATTTTGGATGATCTGTCCATTGGTGAAAGTGGGGTGTTAAAGCCTCCTACTATTGTTGTGTTACTGTCAGTTTCTCTTTTTATGGCTATTAACATTTGCCTTATGTATTGAGGTGCTCCTGTGTTAGATGCATAAATATTTACAATTGTTATATCTTCTTCTTAGATTGATCCTTTGATCATTATGTAGTGTCCTTCTTTGTCTCTTGTAATAGTCTTTATTTTAAAGTCTATTTTGTCTGATATTTGAATTGCTACCTCAGCTTTCTTTTGATTTCCATTTTCATGGAATATCTTTTTCCATCCCCTCATTTTCAGTCTGTATGTATCCCTAGGTCTGAGGTGGGTCTCTTGTAGACAGCATATATATGGGTCTTGTTTTTGTATCCATTCAGCCAGTCTGTGTCTTTTGGTTGGAGCATTTAATCCATTTACATTTAAGGTAATTATCAATATGTATGTTCCTATTTCCATTTTCTTAATCGTTTTGGGTTTGTTATTGTAGGTCTTTTCCTTCTCTTGTATTTCCTGCCTAGCAAAGTTCCTTTAGCATTTGTTGTAAACCTGGTTTGGTGTTGCTGAATTTTCTTAACTTTTGGTTGTCTATAAAGGTTTTAATTTCTCTGTCAAATCTGTATGAGATCCTTGCTGTGTAGAGTAATCTTGGTTGTTGGTTTTTCCCTTTCATCACTTTAAATATGTCCTGCCACTCCCTTTTGGCTTGCAGAGATTCTGCTGAAAGATCAGCTGTTAACCTTATGAGGATTCCCTTGTATGTTATTTGTTGTTTTTCCCTTGCTGCTTTTAATATTTTTTATTTGTATTTAATTTTTGATAGTTTGGTTAATATGTGTCTTGCTGTGTTTCTCCTTGGATCTATCCTGTGTGGGCCTGTGTTTCTTGCACTTGATTGACTATTTCCTTTCCCATGTTAGGGAAGTTTTTGACTATAATTTCTTCAAATATTTTCTCAGACCCTTTCTTTTTCTCTTCTTCTTCTGGGACCCCTATAATGTGAATGTTGGTGCATTTAATGTTGTCCCAGAAGTCTCTGAGACTGTCGTCAATTCTTTTCATTCTTTTTTCTTTATTGTGCTCTGCAGTAGTTATTTCCACTATTTTATCTTCCAGGTCACTTATCCATTCTTCTGCCTCAGTTATTCTGCTATTGATTCCTTCTAGAGAATTTTAAATTTCATTTATAGTGTTGTTCATCATTGTTTGTTTGCTCTTTATTTCTTCTAGGTCCTTGTTAAACATTTCTTGTATTTTCTCTATTCCATTTCCAAGATTTTGGATATCTTTACTGTCATTAGTCTGAATTATTTTTCAGGTAGACTGTCTTATTTCCTCTTCATTTGTTTGGTTTGGTGGCTTTTTACCTTGCTTCTTCATCTGCATATTTCTCTGTCTTCTCATTTTGCTTAACTTACCGTGTTTGAGGTCTCCTTTCAGTAGGCTGCAGGTTCGTAGTTCCCGTTGTTTTTGGTGTCTGCCCCCAGTGGGTAAGGTTGGTTCAGTGAGTTGTGTAGGCTTCCTGGTAGAGGGGACTGGTGCCTGTGTTCTGGTGGGTGGGGCTTGATCTTGTCTTTCTGGTGAGCAAGGTTGTGTTCGGTGGTGTGTTTTAGGGTGTCTGTGACCTTATTATGCTTTTAGGCAGCCTCTCTGCTAATGGGTGGGGTTGTCCTCCTGTCTTTCTAGTTGTTTTGCATGGGGCGTCCCGCACTGGAGTTTGCTGTCCATTGGGTGGAGCTGGGTCTTAGCTTTGAGACGGAGATCTCTGGGAGAGCCTTCGCCAATTGATATTATGTGTGGCCAGGAGGTCTCTGGTGGTTCAGTGTCCTGAATTCTTCTCTCCCACCTCAGAGGCTCAGGCCTGACACCAGGCTGGAGCACCAAGACCCTGTCAGCCACACAGCTCAGAAGAAAAGGGAGAAAAAAAAATAAAAATAAACATTTTTAAAAAGTAAAATTATTAAAATAAAAAAATAAAAAAGTAATAATAATAATAAAAAAGAAGAGAGCAACCAAACCAGTAAACAAATCCACCAATGATAACAAGTGCTAAAAACTATACTAAAAGAAACATAAAAATCAGAAACAAGTCAGTTGCAGACAGTTGCCCACAAAGTCCACCTCCTCAATTTTGGTATGATTCATTGTCTCTTCAGGTATTCCACAGAAGCAGGGTATGTCAAGTTGATTGTGGAGATTTAATCCGCTGCTTCTGTGGCTGCTGGGAGAGATTCTCCTTTCTCTTCTTTGTTCTCACAGCTCCTGGGGTTCAGGTTTGGTTTTGGCTCCACCTGTGCATGTAGGTCGCCCTCAGGCATCTGTTCCCGCCCAGACAGGATGGGGTTAAAGCAGTGGCTGATTAGGGGGCTCTGGCTCACTCAGGCCAGGGGGGAGGGAAGGGTATGATAGCTATAACTGGAATGCCGGCGATCTTGTGGTGGCATAGGTGGGTGTGATTTTGCAACAGCCTCAGGTGTACTGTGTGTTCTCCCGGGGAAGTTGTCCCTGGATCATGGGACCCTGACAGTGGCGGGCTGCACAGGCTCCGGGTGCTGGGGAGTGTGGATAGTGACCTGTGCTTGCACACAGGATTCTTGGTGGCTGCAGCAGCAGCATTAGTGTTTCATGCCCGTCTGTGGTGTCTGAGCTGATAGCTGCGGCTCGCGCCCGTCTCTGGAGCTTGTTTAGGCGGTGCTCTGCCTTCTGTGGGCAAGCGGGGAAGGAACCCCCTCTCCTCGCGCACCCTGAAACAATGGTCTCTTGCCTCTTAAGCAGGTCCAGACTTTTCCCCGGACTACCTCCCGGCTAGCCGTGGCGCACTAACCCCTTCAGGCTGTGTTCACGCCGCCAAGCCCAGTCCTCTCCCTGCGCTCCAACCGAAACCCGAGCCTCAGCTCCCAGCCCCCGCCCGCCCTGGCGGCCGAGCAGACAAGCCTCTCGGGCTGGTGAGTGCCGGTCGGCACCGATCATCTGTGCGGGAATCTCTCCGCTTTGCCCTCCGCACCCCTGTGGCTGCGCTCTCCTCCGCTACTCCGAAGCTTTCCCCCTCCACCACCCGCAGTCTCTGCCCGCGAAGGGACTTCTAGTGTGTGGAAATCTTTCCTCCTTCACGGCACCCTCCCACTGGTGCAGGTCCCGTCCCTATCCTTTTGTCTCTGTTTATTCTTGTTTCTTTTGCCCTACCCAGGTACGTGGGGAGGTTCTTGCCTTTTGGGGGGGTCTGAGGTCTTCTGTCAGCATTCAGTAGGCGTTCTGTAGGAGTTGTTCCACGTATAGATGTATTTTTGATGTATTTGTGGGGAGGAAGGTGATCTCTTTGTGTTCCTCCTCCGCCATCTTGAAGATGCCCCTGCATCACTTCTTTTCATCAGTCAGGATAAAGCTAGTTTATGTTCCTGTAACAGGAAACCTGAAATTCTCTGTGGCTTAAGACAACAAGACTTATTTCTCACTCAGACGTTGGTAGGAGGGCTTTGCCCTTCACTGATATCTGGGCTTCCAGGTTCCTGGTTGCCTTGCCTGGAGGGCTTTGGACCAACAAGTGAGTACTCTGGCCTTGAAGTGAGTCATTTGCTCACAGATGAATGGTCAGAAATGGCCACATGGCCCCACTCAACCCCAGTGAGTCTGCATAGCACGACCCTACCAGGAGCCTGGAAAGTACACAGCCAGGAATATTTGGTGGATAACATTAATGACCACTGTGTGTACTTTGTGGGTCTACATGCCTATGTCCAAAGGCATTTAATGATACCTGATTGAAGAATTATTTCTAATCACTTTTTTCAGTGTTTTAAACATGACTATCATTGTCTGAAAACTACCATTTTGTATGTTTTGGTTAAAGCAGTTAGTGTACCTTTTACCTACCATGTTCTTTTATTTTTATTTATTTATTTTTTTATAAATAAATTAAATAATTTATTTTTGGCTGAGCTGGGTCTTTGTTACTGCACACGGGCTTTCTCTAGTTGCTGCAAGCGGGGGCCTCTCTTCGTTGCGGTGCATGGGCTTCTAACTGCAGTGGCTTCTCTTGATGCGGAGCATGGGCTCTAGGTGCGCGGGCTTCAGTACTTGTGGCTTACGGGCTCTAGAGCGCAGGCTCAGTAGTTGTGGTGCACAGGCTTAGTTGCTCCGCAGCATGTGGGATCTTCCCGGACCAGGGCTTGAACCCGTGTCTCCTGCACTGGCAGGCAGATTCTTAACCACTGCGCCACCAGGGAAGCCCTTCCATGTTCTTTTAAAAATAGCATTTGGTGTTTTTATCTACTTTGTTTGTGCCATCAGTTAACTATTTGCAAAGCATCAGACAAATGTCTAAAATTTACTATAGTCTTCAGTACCCTAAGAAAAGGTAACATTTTTAGAGTACTCACATACTAATATAGATAACATATATAATATATGACACATATATAATATAATCTGTATTGGCCAAATGGGACTGTTAGCATTTACTGTACTTTTGGCATCAAAGCAAACCCCATTTCACTACAGTATCAGTGTCAGTTAACAGATCATCCTCTTCTTTTCCTTAGAGTTGTTTGTTCATGAAGGTAAGGCACCTTTGGGAGTCAGATCAACTGATCTTTCATCCATTTACCGAGTATTTGTCAGTGATGTGAACCAGCTCTTAATGGATCCAGGCAATCTGACTACCACTGGGAAAGTATTGCTTATGTTTTCCAAGCTGAAGGACTTGCTAAAGCAGCTGTTCTCAAACATTGCTGTGCAGTGGAATCACCTGGGATCTTTAAACAACACTGCTGCCTGGCTCTCACACCCAGTCAGTCTGATTTCATCGCTGTCAGGTGTGAACTAGGAAGTTGGCATTTTCAGCGCTCCTGAGGTGATGCTAATACTTAGTAAAGTTTAGTCACCACTGTCCTAATGGCAGTTTCTTGTGTGTTGGAGCAATGGAATACACAGTTGTTATCTTTGAAGTGTCCTGTTACATGGGGAACTTTCAACTTCTTTTTAAAAATAACCCAACCTAAACCCAGACAAACAAAACAGAAAACTTCCCAAGAAAGTAGCACAGTGTTCTTTTCCTTCCCTCAGTAACAGGTGACGTATCATAGTTAAACCCTAGTTCTCATCTGAAGCCAGGCAACCAGTGTTTATTGAGCAATCACGTGGTGTATTGATAAATAGCCTTGCTCTAGGCCGTTGAGATACATATTAAAGGCTGGTTACATATAATGCTTGATCCATGAATGGTAGACAAAATACAGATATTTGTAATTTAAGTATACCGGGTACTAAAATTAAAGTGTTACAGTTTTGCATGGATCAAGGGAATTTGAATGCATGTCGATGGATTGCTGAGTACTTGATCTTAATTGAGGGGACTGTGTTTAGGAACAGCCTTCTTTGGATTTAAAGGAGTAGAACGGTATATTTTAGCATTTAGAGAGATGTCAGCAAAGTTGTGGAAACAGAACAAGCCAGATGGAAAGGAAGCATGAAGAAACAGAGGTAAAGAAGTACTCAGGTGTTTGCATTTAATTGACAAGGACCTGGGTAAGTACTAGAGGGTAGCGGATAGCAGAGTAGCAGGCTTATTAGAAAGGTAAATATAAAAACCAGTATTAGTAGCCGTATGTGGAATGACCCAGAATTCTGCCTAGGTTGGAGTATTCCATAGGGGAGGTAACTGATTGAGGATGATCGATTTGGCGCTGGGGTCGGGCAGCACGGATACGTCCAAGTGATTGAGCAGAGGAAGATGTAGTCATCTGGAGCAGTTGGTTGTACACAGAGAATCAGAGTTCTGCAAGGAATTTCACCTTCAAGTTTTAGTTTGGGAAACAAAGGATATCAGGGAAACTCACGGGTCCCTGGCAGACCTGATGAAATATATTAGGATCACCAGGGTGCTTCTTGAAAATGCAGATGCCTGGGCTCAGTCATCTTTGTTGAATCAGAATCCTTGGTGGCCGGGCTTCTGCGGTGGACAGTGAGAGGTCCAGTAAGAACAGACAAGTGGAGACAGGAGTTTTCTCATCTTCTACTTCTTAGGGGATAGAAGAAGCTTTCCTGAGAAAGTAGAGTTTATGAGGGCTCCAGGTCCTGCATCCATGTAACTTTTGGGATTACAAGAGAGAGCATAGTTGATGTAGGATACAACCTCCACCCTCAAAAGTGAGGTTAAGAGAAGAAATCACAAAATGTCTCAAAATGGCCAAGTTTCAGTGCATTGGAAGTCAAGGACGGTTCGAATCTAGATGCTTGTAGGTTAATCCAAGGCAAATTCGGAAGTGTTCACTCATCTCACTGCTTCGCTTCTAGCCCCTGCTACCTACCATCTCTGCATGATGCCTAGTTTCTGATGCCCTGTGGTAGTTTCTCCCTCTGTGGGAAAAGACGCCAGTGTTCTCAAGCAGTTTATACACCCTCTCGGGCATCGTTTGTGCAGCCACTCTGATCCATGGCACTGTCACGATGGGGTCTGCTGTTCCAGGCGCCTGCACCCCTGGAAGATGATGATGGGTCCAGTCTTTTCCTTTGCCCCTCCTGGGCCTCTGAAATACCACTGACTCCAGGCTTCCTCGAGGACCCAGCAGTCGGGCTGCCTTCTAACGTACGAGGGGGAACTGTTCTAGGTGCTCATTTGCAGGGTGTCAGGAGCAAGGAGTCTTGGCAGGGAAAAGAGTGGGTGTTGAAGTGGAGGTGTTGGAAAGGATGTGCTGCATCTGGGACCTGAGAGTCATTGGGTGAGACTGGAGGAGGGGCTGGAGAGGCGTGTGGGAGAGAGGGGGCACTCAAGTTCCTCTGTGGAAAGTTTACCTTTCTGTGGGTGACAAGGATTTGTAGATTTACCTTCCAAAGTGGTGCAGTAAGGGAGGCATTTTGGAAAGTTGTAATTTGGTAAAACTTTGTTAACCTTTCAGACCCTTAGTTTCTAAAAGACTGGAACTAGGAAGTTCATTCTCACTATCTACTCCCGCCCACGTTTGTGAAGGTCAAAAGAGCTAATTTTGGTAATAGTAGATTTTACTACTCATAAATGTATCTCTTTATTTCCTCTTTCCATCCTTCCCCTGGATTGTTTTTTTTTTTTTACAACTTTGTTGGAGTAAAGTTGCTTTACAATGGTGTGTTAGTTTCTGCTGTATAACAAAGTGAATCAGTTATACATATACAGATGTCCCCATATCCACTCCCTCTTGCGTCTCCCTCCCACCCTCCCTACCCCACCCCTCTAGGTGGTCACAAAGCACCGATCTGATCTCCCTGTGCTATGCGGCTGCTTCCCACTAGCTATCTACCTTACGTTTGGTCGTGTATATATGTCCATGCCTCGCTCTCGCTTTGTCCCTGGATTGTTTTAATCCCGAGATGTGCACGTTCTTCTTTTGGCACTTCTATTGCCTGGTGTCGTTAACTGTGTCTCACATATTTATTTTGTTTCTGGAACTTTGCTTTTCCCGTGGAGTAGAGAAAATCTCTCATTTATCCTTTGCTTGCCTCTTCTCATTTCTAAGTACAATGTCTTGCACACATAGTAAACACTCAATAAGCAATTGCTTTTTGCTTGAGTATCCAGAGATCTGCTGAAAATGCCACATTGGCAATATTATGTGTTCCAACAATTTGTAAAATTATTGGAAGATTAGTGAAAGAATTTATTCTTCTGTATGTGATTGGAATTAGTACTTTCAAATAACTTGCAGGATTGGTTTTCACTCCATGAATTTGTCAACATCTTTCTGAATTATGGGTAATATTTTAGACATAGATAGAAAGATACATCATGTTACATATGAAAAAAATCTCAAGGTTTCAGAGCTTGGAGAATAATTTCCTTAAGTAAAGAACTTAAGGAACTGCCTCCCATGCCCAATACCTGGTCTTTTTTTGGGAACTGGGTGACACAGCGTTTTTCAGGTGCATATGTTGTAAAATGTGCAAAAACAAAGTAAGCCTCTTTTGCTTAAAAACTTCTTTAAATAGTTGTCATGATTTAAAACTATATTTGTGTGCCACTTCTGTTTATGAATTTCTCTTAAAAAATTCTTCCATATGTGGATAATTTGAATATTCACTTTAATTTCTAGAGCATGGCATTAAATTGTCGGTCTAGGCAAGCTGTCAGTTATCAAATTCAGCTTTGTAACAAGCTGTGAATTCATGGGGTAGAAGTAGGAAGCCACATCTAAGATGTGACAGTCTGAATTGTCACAATTAAAAGTGAATTTCTCTTTCTTTGGAAAGCAAAGTTTTAGGTCTTTGGAAAATCGTTCTGAAGTTGGCTTGAGGATTTTTCTGATTCCAGAGCACTTCTGGAATTGTATGGGGCCTCAAGACGGTAGAAGATGATAATGTATAGTTTCAGTATTCATCTTTGTGGGAGGGAAAATGCCCAAAGTGGACTTCAACATATTTTACTACGTTTGCACATTAATCTTCAACTGCCAAGGGCCAATTATGTGCAAAATGAAGAAAATAAAGAACAGCTGTCCCCAGAAAATTTACAGCAAGTAAACTGGACCTTCTCCCTTGCTGTCTTTTTGAATCAGAATGGGTGTGAGATGTGTGTGGGTGGATACAGAGGACAGTCTTCCATGGGAGGGAGCTGAAGAGTTGTGGTGTCTGCAGAAATGCAAATGCGGAGCTGAAATACTACCTCCAGGCGATTCGGGACTGATTTTTAATTTTCTCAATTAGTAATCTTATTTGTGTTAAGAGCAAAGAAGCGTCTAAAGCTATTAGCTTCCAAATGAATGGTTGAGTGAAATTAATACGGACAAGATGGTTAAATCTTCTTGCTCCTGAGTAGGTGTGTGAGGTTTTGTGTGTTTGGCTCCCATTTGGATGAGGTCTGTGGGCATTTTATTGTAAGGCTCTCTCGGCACTCTTAGCATCAGCTGGAGAACAGGGACTCAGAAGTCAGCCTTGATCAGAATCTCTTTCTCCACCTCTTAGCTCTGCAGCCATGCAAGTGAGCTGGTTAACCTCTCTGTCTTGATTTTATCATGTGTAATTCGGGATAATGGTAGCAACTTTTTCGTAGGGTGGTTGTGAGAATTAAACAGGGAGGCTTGGGCCATTGGCGTATATTGAGTGCTCAGTAAATGTGAGTTGCTTCTTTAGAAATAAATCTGTGAATTGAGGCCAGTCACAATTCAGTGGTCCCATTATTGGTGCAAGGCTCTGGAAACACTAAGGGACTTTGTTTTTTAAATAGTAATTTATATAGGGAAAGAAATCACCTGAGTTCACTTTAGTCACCTAATTTTAAGTGGCTATTGTAACAAGCAGTGAAATTAACTGGCTTGCCTTTCAGCCTCCTGTCTCTTTGCTTTATGGATACTTGAGCAGTTAAATGGCCAGAGTGCAAGGAAGAAAAGAGACTCAGGAGGAAGATGATGGCTTTAGATTATCTCAAGCTTTCAGAAAAAAGAGGAAAAGAAAAGAAAAAAAAAAAAAGAGGAAAAAAAAAAAGAGAGGGATTGTCCAGGGTTGCCTTTGCCTAACATGGATTTGTCCCTAATGCCACAGCTGCTCTGAGGTGGAGGAGAGGCAGGTGGCAGTAACGAGACACGAGTAGACCTTTTCTAATATTCTGATCTCTGTAGAGGAGGGATAAAAAGGAGCCTTGCAAATAGCAACAGGCAACTTTTGCCTTGAGTCTGAGTCTCTTTTCTAATTTGTAAGTAAGTAAAAATTTGTAGCTACTTAAACTTGAGCTACACGAATGATGAGTTTGAAAATAAAATGTACTCTTCCCTAGCTGCCCATTTATTCCAGCTTACTTTACTACTTAATACTTCTGGGTGTGTACATGATAGGTGGACTTTACTCAGAACTTTCTGGCTGTTTCTTGAAGGAAAGATACAGGGGAGAAATGGTCAAGGTATGGTTCCTGTTCTTAAATCTAACCTTTAGTTTCAAGACAGTAAAGGTGCTGAGATTTTACTTTACTTTCATGTGAACAAGTTAGCCTGTACAGTTTCATGGATGCTGGTAGGAGACACAAGACGCCTGGATCAGAGGTGAAGGACAGTTCATTACTCTCAGTAGCCAGTGTTTTATGTTTTGTGTGGGTGCCCTGAGCCCCAGTTCCCAAGGGCACTGCAAAGAGGCTCAAATATATCTGCACACATTGGGTTGTGTTTTAGGAGAAGAATAACTCTGAACATAGGAAACTCGACTCTTTTGAAATGACTAGGAAGCATGCCTGCCGTTTGCTCTAGATGGACACTGTATTCTCCAAGGCTGCAAGCAAACCTGTTCTTTGCTTCAGAGGGAGATGCTGGCACAGATGGTGTTCACCCACCCTGGGGTGTTGCTGGCAGAGATGAGTGGGTGGAGATGACGTGAGAAGATGCTCTGTGAGCAGTTGAGGCCGGAGTGTGGCAGATCCCAGGTGCTGGGCTGCATATTTGCCTCAGTTCTGTAGGCACTGGTGAGACAATGACAGATCTGAGCAGGGGTGTGTTCAGATCTTTGACAGGAAGTAGAGTTTATGGGGGAGGGGCATAGAAGGAAAGGTGACTGGTTGGGTTTTAGAAATAATCCAGGCGAGAGATCACGGAGGTTTAAACTTGCCATTGGCAATGCAAAGAAAGGATGCATAGGAAGAGACACTGGGCAGAAAAATAGAATCTGGTGGCCTGTTGGATGTAGGAGGTAAACGAAAGGGAAAAGGAAAAACTGACTGTAAGGTTTCCAGCCCTGGTAGCTGAAGACATCTTTAGCCAAGACAGAGAATGCAAGAGGAACAGTAGGTTCAGGGGGAATACGGACTGGTTTTGGATATCCCAGATTCCAGGTACCTGTGACATTTCTGTCAGAAATGCAATGAAGGCTGCCAGAGAGGTATGGGCATTATTTTTAGTAAGGCAAAGTTTGGATAGTTGGAAAACCCTTCAGGTGGATGGTGAGGTAAGAAGATAGTGGGGCAAAGGTCAGAATCTTTGGGGATCTTTGCATTTAGAGAATGAGAGGAAGAAGAAGAGTGAAGGAGACATACAACAGTCAAAGGGGTAGGAGGACAATCAGGAGAGTGTGGTGTAAGGGAATCCACAAGGGGAGATTTGACGGAGGATCAACAGTGTCAATGCTCTAGATAATTCAGGTATGAGGAGGACCAAGAAACAGCCAATAGAAGTCAAGAAGTCACGAAACTAGAGAATAACGAGGTTGTACTTACATGTCATTTTTACAAGAACCCTGTAAGACAGTGGTATTTCTCCGTTTTACGCAATCAGCTGAAGTGAAGAGTCATCATTTGACTTGTGTGAGTCTCAGGGCTAGGAAATGGCAGACTACAACTCAAATCCAAGACCGAGTTTTTTTTAGAGCTGGTGCTCTTAACCACAATGAACATGAGGACATGGAGATTCTCTAGGCTGATCTTCTGAAGGCGTTGGAGATGAATGAAAAAATAGAAGACACATTTTTTTTAGTGTTTTAATTTTATTGGAGTCTAGTTGATTTATAATGTGTTAGTTTCAGGTATACAGCAAAGTGATTCAGTTATACATATACATATATTCATTCTTTTTTTTAGATTCTTTTCTCATATAGGTTATTACAGAATATTGAGTAGGGTTCCCTGTGCTATACAGTAGGTCCTTGTTAGTTATCTGTCATAGATAAAGTAGTGTGTGTGTTCATCCCAAGCTCCTGATTTATCCCCCTCCCTGACCCCGTTTCCCCTTTGGCAGCCATGAGTTTGTTTTCAATAACTGTAAATCTGTTTCTGTTTTGTAAATAAGTTCATTTGTATCTTTTTAAAAAAATTAGATTCCACATATGAGTAATATCATATGATATTTGCCTTTCTCTGTGTGACTTACTTCACTTAGTATAATAATCTTTAGGTCCATCCATGTTGCTGCAAATGGCATTATTTCATTCTTTTTTATGGCTGAGTAATATTCTATTGTATATATGTACCACTTCTTCTTCTTCTTTTTTTTTTTTTTTTTCACTTTTTTGGCCACACTGCATGGCATGTGGGATCCTTAGTTCCCCGACCAGGGATCGAACCTGTGCCCCCTGCATTGGGAGTTCAGAGTCTTAACCACTGGACTGCTAGGGTAGTCCCTGTACCACATCTTCTTTATCCATTCATCTGTTGATGGACATTTACGTTGCTTCCATGTCTTGGCTATGTAAACAGTGGTGCAGTGAACAGTGGGGTGCATGTATCCTTTTGGATTATGGTTTTCTCTGGATATATGCCCAAGAATAGGATTGCTGGATCATTTGGTAGCTCCATTTTTAGTTTTTTAAGACACCTCCATAGTGTTTTCCATAGTGGCAGCACCAATTTACATTCCCACTCACAGTGTAGGGTTCCCTTTTCTCCACACCCTCTCTGGCATTTATTGTTTGTAGACTTTTTGATGATGGCCATTCTGACTGGTGTGAGGTGATACCTCATTGTAGTTTTGACTTGCATTTCTCGAATAATTAGTGACATCGAGCATCTTTTCAGAAGACAAATGTTTAAGGAACAGAGGAGGTTTGAAACTGTAGACAATAGGAAAGGGAAGTGGGGAGGGAAGATTTGAGTATCACTCTCTGAAGTGGTCATCTCGATCTGGGATGAAGCCATTCTGAAGTTACACCTGCCCTCTTTCCAGACCAGCTCCATCATGGACCCCTGAGAGTGTACCATCAACCCAAGGAAGATGTGTCCCCTTTGCTGAGAATCTCCGCAACGCCCTGGAAAGTCTCTCAGTGGCAGACCTAATGTCAGTGTGGGACCTGCATCTGACAATGTTTAAAATTCAAATAAACGGCAGTTTACATTTTCCGAATATTTTGTGTACTCTAGTTCACCCAATCTCTACAAAACTCAGTAGGTAGTTGAGCAGATATATCTTCTTTATTAGGCTTAGGTGCATATATTAGGCTCAAGAGACAAGTTGAAAGTGGCAGAGCTGGGATTTGAATGCTGGTCTTTGATTCTTAGAATTACTCTGTGGTGATAGAAGTAAAATGAGACGAAGAGTTGGGTGACCGAGCAACTTAGTGGTGATAGGGATGCTGAATTCTGCCAGAAAGTCCAGAGGCTGTGAGATGCTTCCTTCCCCAAGGTTCACACTGTGAGGAAAGATGGAAGGGCACATTGAATGAGTCAGAGCTAGATCTCTTAGACCTGGGACAGCTAGACATCCGACACCTGGGGAGAGTTTGGGACCCCGAGTGTTTCTAGTGAGAGAGGAGACTCCTTGTTATTTTGCAGCTTCCTCCTGCCCTTCTCTAGGCATCCTGCCTGCTGGCTTGGTGGTTGTACAAGGAATAACAGCAAGTCTAGGGGTTGTCTGGTCTGAAGCAAAAATGCTTTCCCTTGTGCTGGCTAGAAACTGGATATGAGGCCAGCCACACGGAGTACTGGGAATATACTATAGTCCATTTGGACCCTAATACAAAGGTAGCCCTTAATAAACCAAACACTCTTTATATCTGAGACTTGGATTTGAGAGGATGAGACTTAGAGTCAGGCCTAGATGTGTCTGAAGAGTCCAGAAATTATCAGTACTTCCAAAGAAATTGGCTTGGACCTGGAATTGGATATTTGCCTTGTCCTTTTTTTGGGTATTTCTCACTCCTGCTGGAATGGACATGCATGTGACGGCCAGCCGCGGGAGTGCCAAGCTGGCAGGTGTCTGAGCTCAGCCTTGGGTTGGTCTGGGTGTGAAAAGAACACGTGAATGAAATCATGAGACCCCTCCTCTAGGTGCCTGCTGCTAGGGAGGCTCTTGATCCTAGCCCAGAAATGGATTTTTATGAAAAGAGTAGGGGAAAGCCAACATGAAAGTGGAAGCAAGACTTCACAGGAAAGGAAAATGCAGATCAGTTCCTGGCAGATAGTAGCCGTCTGTAATGCTTTTCTATCTGCCGCCCAAATAATTATCATCCAGGGGAGAAATTCCAAATGTTATTGGTGAACAGGAATTTTATATTTTCCATGAGTCATTCATATTAAATAAACTTTGACTGTCTTCCCAACATATGCTTTATTTTATGACAGTGGGCTGTAGACTACATGCCTTGGTTAGGGTGACTTTTATATGTATTTTGCGAAGGTGTTTTGATATTAATCTTGATTTTATGCTACAGTTAAAAAGATTTTCATGAGTGCTTGTTATGTAAGGCTCATGAAAATGCTTTATAAACATTATCTCCTTTAATTTTCACAACAAACCCATTCCATCATTAACCTCATGTTTCAGATAAAGAAGTTGAGACCGATTGAGTAACTTCCCAGTAACAACTGGGAGAGGGGAGAGCTGGAAGCTTCCAGAATCTCCTTAAGCTTAATTTGTAATAGTTTGTATCTTATAACCTTAACAAATTTCTATTTCCAGGATATGTTTTGGTTTTGTTGTTGTCTGTTGTTTTTTTTTAAATGAGGGAACCAAGATCTAGAAAGGTTAAAATGTTACTCAGTATCATTTTGAGCTACTCCTCTTTGTAAAGCTATAGGTAACCTTCTAACTGTCCCAGTGGTTAGAAATGGTCTCTTACACTGCTTTTTGCGGGATTTAATACATTGTAAGTGTTAAAAATAATGCATTCTTCTTCTAAAGCGTTAGAATCCTGCAGTTTTATAGAGAGAGCATCTTAAATTTATGATGTTGAATGGTAGGTCCCTTTGATGGAAGAGTGAATCATTCTTGGTTCTATGTGCTTATATTTAAAACTAATTTCATATAAACATGTGTTTTTGACAGAACCTTAAAACATTATGGATCACCCTGTATCTGGGAAGGGTATCTTTGTGTATGAACCTGTTTATTTTTATGTAACTCAGTGTAGTGGGTGGACTGGAAAGTGTTTACTATGCTTACACAGACATATGAGCATAGTGCTTATGAGGGTTAGTTATAAATGTAGGTAAGGAACGCATTACCAGGTTTTTGTAATTCACCTATGACCTGAAACAATATTCATGAGTCTCTTCATTGCTTTTCTTTGAATGGCTTTTATAGTATCTCTTTCTTTTTTTAAAAAATTGAAGTATAGTTGATTTACAATGTTGTGTTAGTTGCAGGTGTACAGCAAAGTGAGTCAGTTATATATATATGTATATATATCTTTTTCAGATTCTTTTCCATTATAGGTTATTACAAGATATTAAATATAGTTCCCTGTGCTATACAGTAGGTCCTTGTTGATTATCTATTTTATATATTGTAGTGTGTATATGTTAATCTCAAACTCCTAATTTATCCTTTCTCCCCTCACTTTCTCATTCGGTAACCTAAAGTTTATTTTCCATGTTTCTGAGTCTATTTCTGTTTTGTAAATAAGTTAATTTGCATCATTTTTAAAGGTTCCACATATAAGCAATATCATATGATATTTGTCTTTCTCTGACTTCACTTAGTATGATAATCTCTAGGTCCATCCATGTTGCTGCAAATGGCATTATTTCATTCCTTTTTATGTCTGAGTAATATTCCATTGTGTGTGTATAACACATCTTCTTTGTCCAGTCATCTGTTGATGGACATTTAGGCTGCTTCCATGTCTTGGCTGTTGTAAATAGTGCTGCCGTGAACACTGGGATGCACGTATCTTTTCGAATTAGAGTTTTCTCCGATATATACCCAGGAGTGGGATTGCTGGATCATATGGCAACTCTAGTTTTTTGAGAAACCTCCATACTGTTCTCCATAGTGGGTGCACCAATTTACATTCCCACCGATAGTGTTGGAGGGTTCCTTCTTCTCTACACCCTCTTCAGCATTTCTTATTTGTAGACTTGTGGATGATGGCCATTCTGACTGGTGTGAGGTGATGCCTCATTGTGTGTTGATTTGCATTTCTCTAATAATTAGCGATATAGCATAGCATTCTTAAGCCTTGTTGCTAGGTATTTCCTCACCAATTTTTCCTAATCATTTTACATATGATACTGTTTCCCTTTTATTTTCAAGAATCTTTCAAGATATATAAGATATAATTATCAAACATATTCAAAATTATTATACACACACATACATGCATGAATATTTGTATTTGTTCATTACATAGCCAACAGGGGAGTTTGTCTTTGCAGTGCCGGTGAGATGTGTAAACCTTTATTTGTACTTATGCATGTCCATGTTTGTATATGCACAGGTGCCTCATTAATAATGACACATTGCAGACTTTTGATGTGAATGTGAACATGAACATTAATGACCTTTCACCCCTGTTGTCAACATGCACAAATGCAAATAAACATTTCACTTCCTCTGCAAATATTGATCAAATATCTCAGTTCACACCAAGCACTTTGCTGGTTACTAGATGAGAAGTGAATGAATGTTAGTTTATAGACCCCTGGAATCTGATCATTTATTCTGTAGAATCACACACCTGGAAAGTTTTTTGCAATCATCTTGTGCCTGTTACCATCAAAAGTGTTGATGTTCCAGTTTGAGCCTTTTTTTTATACTGTTATATCTATTTTTTTTCTTTTTAAAACATTTTTTAAAAATTTCATATTGGAGTATAGTTGATTTACAATGTTGTATTATTTTTTGTAGTTATAAATAATCTTTTTTGTCTCTTCATTTTCTTTCCACATCTCTTTACTAACCAATCATCAACTTATCAATTACTGATTTAGTTTATTCAGTTTCTTTGTTAAATGTATACCATGTGCTCTCAAGGCACAGAATCTGCTCCTGAAGCCAAAAATGTTCTTTCCTAAGCAAAAGACTTTCTGGCTGGGTTAGTCCCAAGTTGTTCTCTGTTTTCATTTTAATTCTCTTTTTAATTTTACCCTATGTGTTCACTTTATTCCACCTCAGTGCCTAAAATATAGTAAATCCTCAATACTTTAATGAAATTAACAGGAAATTAAGTGTGATGTAATTTCTAGCCTGTTATCTTCTCACTTCTTTCCAACTTCTCCTTGCTTTCATTTTATATTCTTCTTCTCCCTGTTTGCCTTTCCTGTGTGTGAGTTTTAATTACCTGTCTTCTCTATTCTGCTTCCTTAACTCCAAATGGCACTGTTTTCTTCTTACTCACCTCATTGACTTGTCAGTTGAGTCCCTCCAGCCTTTACCTCCACCTCTGTTGTTTAATGGAATTTATCAACCCTCTAAAACTTTTTTTTTCCTTTTGCTTGTAATTTTTTTTTATTGTCTCAAAGTATCTTCTTTTCTCTTTTGATTCTCCAGCCCACCTACAAGGACCTCTGGTTGCCCACTGGGGTTCCCGAGTTCCAGGCAGCTGTTTCCTGGAGCTGAATGGACCCTCTGGGTCTGGTAGCATCATTTGGGTTTGGAGAAGGAAACAGTGAGGTAGAGATGATGATGAAACCTGACTCATTCCTACTTCTCGCCCCTCTCCTCAAGGAAGATGTGGGCAGTGCTTAGTGACAGTACTGTGTGAGATTGGAGGAGGCAGGTGGTGGGAAGGAAGGCACGTTTGATTTCACCTTGGCCACTTTGCCCAGGGACAGCTGTCATCAGCTGCTTGTCAGTGAACTTGAGAGCACTTACCTTGCCTTTACTACCGATCAGAACCAATCTTATAAATTAAAGAAAAAAAAATCCTTGGGCCTATAAACACTTTGACCCGATTATAGATTTTTGTTAAAAGTTAGAAAGTATTGTGGTAATGATACCTGTCAGTAAGCTTTGATATGCCGAAAAAGTTTTAATACCTTGGATTAAAAAAATATTTTATGGGAGTACAGTTGATTTATAATGCTGTGTTAGTTTCAGGTGTACAGCAAAGTGATTCAGTTATAAATTTAGCCACTCTTTTTTAGATTCTTTTCCCATATAGGCCATTACAGAGTATTGAGTAGAGCTCCCTGTGCTCTACAGTAGGTACTTATTAGTTATCTATTTTATATGTGATAGTGTGTATATGTCAATCCCAATTTTCCAATTTATCTCCCTCCCCCCCACCTTACCCACTGGTAACCATAGTTTGTTTTCTACATCTGTAACTCTATTTCTGTTTTGTAGATAAGTTCATTTGTATCCTTTTTTTAGATTCCACATATAAGTGATATCATATGGTAGTTATCTTTCTCTGTTTGACTTACTTCACTCATTATGACAGTTTCTAGGTCCATCCATGTTGCTGCAAATGGCATTATTTCATTCTTTTTTATGGCTGAGTAATATTCCATTGTACTTATTACTACATCTTTATCCATTTGTCTGTCAATGGACATTTAGGTTGCTTCCATGTCCTGGCTATTGTAAATAGTGCTTCATTGAACATTGGGGTGCATGTATCTTTTCAAATTATGGTTTTCTCTGGATATATGCCCAGGAGTGGGATTGCTGGATCATATGGTAGCTCTATTTTTAGTTTTTTAAGGAACCTCCATACTGTTCTCCATAATGGCTGTACCAGTTTATATTGCCACCAACAGTGTAAGAGGGTTCCCTCTTCTCCACACCCTCTCCAGAATTTATTGTTTGTAGATTTTTTTGATGTTGGCCATTCAGATTGGTGTCAGGTGGTACCTCACTGTAGTTTTGATTTGCATTTTTCTAATAATTAGTGATATTGAGCATCTTTTCATCTGTACGTCTTCTTTGGAGAAATGTTTATTTAGATCTGCCCATTTTTTGATTGGGTTGTTTGTTTTTCTGATATTCAGCTTCATGAGCTACTGTATATTTTGGAGATTAATCCCTTGTCACTTGCTTCATTTGCGAATATTTTCTCCCATTCTGAGGGTTGTCTTTTCGTTTTGTTTATTAATACCTTGGATATTTAAGTTTTTAGTTCTTAAGTGTAATGTCTGGTTTGGGCCAAGTTCAATCTGTATCTGCAGTTCTAAAATAATTTCAAGTCAAATCAACCTAGCTATACCTATTCTATACTCAAGTATTCTATGCAAGGCACCATGAAAACTATTAAAAATAAACAAATGAAAAAAGCCCAAATCAAAGTTAACCTAATATCTTTCCAGGTAATATCGCTATGTATTTGGGGAGAAAAGGAAGAACACAGGTCCACAATTCTTTTTTTTCTTTAACAATTTATTTATTTTTATTTTTAATTTTTTGGCTTCGTCGGGTCTTACTTATGTCATGCGGGCTCTCTTGTTGAGGCACGCAAGCTCAGTAGTTGTGGCGCATGAGCTTAGTTAGCTGTCGCACGGCATGTGGGATCTTAGTTCCCCGACCAGGGATCGAACCCACATCTCCTGCACTGGAAGGTGGATTCTTTACCACTGGACCACCAGGGAAGTCCCGGAGTCCACAATTCTTAATCTGAAAATTCTGAGGTGGACGTGTTTGAGCAAAGGCAATATGGGACATATACTGTCCCATATTTAATGTCTTCAGATAGGTTTGGTGTGGAAACTATTTTTAACATAGTGACATATGAATATTCATGCTGAGTGGGGAAAAATACAGACCTAACTAACCGGATGTCAGGTCAGGCATTCAGATTTTTGATTTTGGCAACTGTGAATAGCAGAATGTGGGCTTGTTTTAAAATGTGATCAGGTGATAGAAGAAAATAATTACGAGTCACGCTCAGAAAAAGGGAATATCAGAGGGTGTGGAGAAAAAGGAACCCTCCTCCATTGTTGGTGGGAATGTAAATTGGTACACCCACTATGGAGAACAGGATGGAGTTTCCTTAAAAAAACTAAAAATAGAGCTACCATATGATCCTGCAATCCCACTCCCAGGCATATATCTGGAAAAGACAAAGACTCTGATTGAAAAAGATGCCTGCACCCCAAGGTTCATAGCAGCACTGTTTATAGTACCCAAGACATGGAAGCAACTTAAATGTCATCGACAGATGAGTGGATAAAGAAGACGTGGTGTGTGTATATGTATACACACATATATATACAATGGACTATTACTCAGACATAAAAAAGAATGAAATAATGCCATTTACAGCAACCCGGATGGACCTAGAGATGATCATACTAAATGAAGCAAGTCAGACAAAGACAAGTATCATACAATATCACTTATATGTGGAATCTAAAATATGATACAAATGAAGTTATTTACAAAAACAGAAACAGACCCATAGACATAGAAACAAACTTACGGTTACCAAAGGGGATAGTGGCGGTGGTGGGGGAGATACATTAGGAGTCTGGGATTAACAGATACACACTGCTGTATGTAAATTAGGTAAACAACAAGGACCTACTGTGGAGCATAGCGAACTATAGTCAATATCTTGTACTAACCTATAACGGAAAAGAATCTGAAAAAGAATATATATATAGACACATATATACTCACACAGATACATATAGCTGAATCACTTTGCTGTACAGTTGAAACTAACACAACATTGTAATATACTTCAATAGAAAAAATGGTGAAAAAAGAATATATAAGTTCAAAACAGGTAAAAATTTTAATGAAAGGGAATATCACTGTGGGTGGTGACAGAAAAGGTGGGATTTTCTTCTGATTTGAAGGTCTGGATGGGATTTCATCTTGCTCAGTGTCGACTCTTGGGCAACTAGAATCACACCCGCCATGTATTTATTTGATGAATAAGTATTTGGCTGATGAATTATTAATGAAGAGAAGGGGAAGAACTTCCCCATCAGAGGAGACTTGTGCCTGAGGAGGGGATGAATTTGATCGTCAGGGGTCTGCTCTGATTGAAGACGAATACTCTGTAATAAATGTGGGTAGGTGAGGTGGGACCCCTTATGGGGAGTTATGTGTCTGTGCCTTACATGCTTCTTCAGCTGAGGAATTGGATTGGATCTCATGACTTAACTTTTAAACGGGGATGGGAGAGACCTAAGGTAGTCAAAGTGGCTTGAAAAATAGAAAGTAGAAAAAATGATGGTGTTGAGAATGGATTATGGTTGTGTGTATGTCCCTGTAGGGATGCTCAACATGCAGGCATCAAATTTGAGGCCGTGCTGAAGAAGCAGAGATTAGCCCAAAGTGTGAAGAAAATGCAGAGATGGTGATCTGTTGCATTTGGAAAGTGACAGGAAGTCAAAGAAAATTTTCAAAATTCTATTACTTGGTGATGAGAAATGCTGATCCCTTTGGCTGAAAGGAGAAATTTGGAAGAGAAGTTGGAGACGATATATGAATCATATGACTTGGCATATTGATTGGTTTATATTCTTCAAATCTATTTATATGATATCTTTTGTATGTCGTGTGTGTGTTCATAGATGTAAAATTTGTCCCAAGTCCTTAGTCCAGAGCTGTTAAGGACAGTGTAACAAGAAACAGTAAATCCTACATGACTTGAGGGTATGTGGTCTAGGTGCCGTTTCCAAGCTGCTTTTATAGGAGGTTTATTTAAATTTCATGTTAAAAAAGGAAAAAACTGTGTTGAGTAGCATTAGTTCCCCCTTGTACCTTTCATTATGCATTAGCAATTAACTCTCCTCTCAGGTTGATGAATTTGAACTTGATCTATTATCTGATAGTAATTACCAGCACAGAGTGATGATTATTGCTGAAGTAACATTCTTATTTCATTTCTCTTTGTATGTCGGGCACTTCTCATAGGGCACATTTGTTTGCAGAATATGACTTGCTCTTTTGGCTTCTGGCTTTGAGGCCACTATTTTATGTTTCTTAAATAGAGTAGTATTGAAAAAAATCCTCTGGTATTTAAAATTCGCTGGACGTGGTCTTCTAGCCTGTAGGAGACAGAAGGAGTGGGCTCTGGCTGGTCTTTTCTCCTCCAGCAGGCTCAAGCTCTGATTTTTGTGTTTCTTGACAGTGTCTTTTTTTCTCAACTCCTGGCAGGGCGGACCTGCATTTTTCTCTGCTCTTGGAGTCAGTGTTTCCCATCATGAAGGTGCCTCTCTGCTACTTTGATTCTTGAGCCTTCTGAATAGTCTTCTGTAGGCTGAAGGGCCAGCCTTTTCTCTTGTGGTCCTTTGAGCTCTCTAGAGACAATCGAGAGAGAAGGTGTGTCTGTTTTGCTGGGGCTGCCATAATCAAGTACCACAGACTGGGTGGCTTAAGCAACAGAAGTTTATTTTCGCAGAGTTCTCAGGGCTAGAGATCCGAGGCAGGGTGTCAGCAGGGCTGGTTTCTTCTGAGGGCCCCTCTCCATGGCTTGTGGATGGCCGTCTTCTCCCTGTGTTTTCACACTTTCTTCCTTCTGTTTGCATCTGTGGCCTGATCTCTGCTTATAAGTATACCAGTCATATTGGATTAGGGCCCACCCTCATGACCTTGTTTTAACTTAACCCCTTCTTTTAAAGACCTTAGTTCCAGAAACAGTCACATTCTGAGGTACTGGGGGTTAGGACTTCAACATATGAATTTTGGGGGACACAGTTCAGCAAATAACAGACAAATAGGACATTTCAGAAGCTTGAAACTGAGTAAGGAGAAAGAAATAAAAGGCAGCACAGTGAAACAGCCTCTCATCCTCATTTGGAGGCTTAGTGCTTCTCACTGGACAGTGCATGTAATGGCTCTTAAAAAAAACCCAAACAAAACAAGTTTTGCTTTACTTTTTTTTTTTTTTTTTTTTTTTTGCGGTACGCGGGCCTCTCACTGCTCTGGCCTCTCCCGTTGCGGAGCACAGGCTCCGGACGCACAGGCTCAGCGGCCATGGCTCATAGGCCCAGCCGCTCCGCGGCATGTGGGATCTTCCCAGACTGGGGCACGAACCCGTGTCCCCTGCATCGGCAGGCGGACTCTCAACCACTGCGCCACCAGGGAAGCCCTGCTTTACTTTTGAGTGAGTGATTTCCATGGTCTTCAAGAATCATCCAAACAACGGTTTCTTCCTGTGTACTAATCAGCACCATATTATTTTTAAAAGGCTAAAACTTTGCAAGACAAATCTCAAGAATAAGTAAACATAAGAAACGTGAAAGGTGCCATGCATCTTTACAAATTGCATTGATATGTGCGAGTACTACTTAATCAACTTTTTTTCATAACCACTGGCTCCTTACATTTTGGCCACCTGGAACAGTGTTTTATGAGATCATCTTCCAACCGTAACTCATGAATACCAAGCTGCTAAGGCAAGTTGGTAAACACTCACTTTTGTCAAACATTGTTTTTATAGGCAACAGGAATGCTGCTAATGTGAGTTAGCAAGGACTGTGCCACTGTTTGTTGACAGCTTTTCAGATTTGACTGTCTCGTATTTGCTAACATTTCGTCTCTTCCAAATAGGTATAAACGACCAAGGATTGTACAGAGTTGTGGGGGTGAGTTCAAAGGTCCAGAGACTTCTGAGTATGTTGATGGGTATGCCTCTTTTCTAATCATTTTCCATGCATTGTTTGTTTATGTCCGTTGTCTTTGCAACTCAGTGTTTCATATAATGTAACTTGGGAATCCATTCTTTTCTTCTGCCGTCTTGGAGTCCTTTTCTCCTGCGCAGAGACAGTTGGCTCAGAGAAGTCGGTTAGTGTTTGCTCAGGTCCCCCTTACTAAGGAATGGAGGAAGAAAAGAAGGCAGCTCATGGGTGAACGTCTTCTCCTGCTTGCTTCTCCCAGGGGAGTAGCAGCCAGGCCTTTGTGATTTGCGTGGCTTCCAAATTGCCCGTCCAAAGTCTTGACAGTACATTTGGTTGCACAAGACCACTGGGACTCGCTCATTTTTCTGGAGCTTCCACAACTGTCACTCAACAGCAAGGGTCTGATTCTCAGGGGTTCATTGGTATGCACAGTGGCTTGTTTGTAGTTTGCACCAGGCTGTTCTCCAGAACCATGCCTGCTCCATCTGTGCTGATAACACAGTGTTCTTTGGCATCGCAGACAAGAGGAAGCCAGAAAGTGAATTCATTTCATTACCCCAGACGTTATGTGAATGACAAAGCACTTTTACATTACACCCTGCTGTCAGCTCAGTGCCACCACCTGTAAGAGGCCCTGCTCCTCCGCCGCCCATGACCCCAAAGCAGGCTGCCTCCTGCGGGGGTGAAGATAACTCATCAGGCTTGAGGGCCTGTGTGTCAAACCGATCTGTCATTACGACCTTGCTAAATATTAATTTATTTGATATCTCACTTTAATTAATCAATATTAACAGTGCCCTCAGGTATTCTGTCAATGCATTTAAATTTCCCGTCTGCATCTTAAGGCATTGTCGCAAAGACTTACTTTGAGCAAGCATACACCGAGCTGAATAAAATCAGCCGGGATGTTACGGATAGCGTTGCTTGTTTGGCTGCGTTTGAATTCAGGATTTAATAAGCAACAACTCTTTTCTTAGCTTATTAACCACAGGAAAAATGCCTCGTCATGGCTTGGAGAGCCTTATTAGAATACATTCGCTTTCATGAGTTGTTTTCATTTTCTGCCTCTCTGGTTTAACTTGGGTATGCAATTTTGGCAGTCAGATTTTCCTTTTTACCATTAGTGGGCTCCAGATTAAATAGACTCAGGTTGCCAGTGGTTCAGTAGCAGCTGGCAGAATTTAATGGGACGACAGCATCTGCTTTTAGTTAATTTTAAAATTAGAAACACTTCTCTCATTTCCAAGATGGTGTTATAGTGATTAGAACTGAAAGACTCTGTTGGTATCAGAAAGGGAGATTTGGCTGAAAGGCACACTTGGCAGTGAATTGGTTATAAGGACCCTAGCTTTATTTTATTATCTTCTCATTCATGTTCGAGGGCAGTTCAAACAAGCAGGTGTCCCTGTGGTCACCCTGAGGTGTTAAGCTGTCTCCAGATTTGTTCTTAAACTCATAAAAACCATATGATCATCAGCATCCCTGGACTCGGGTGGTACTTTCCTCTGCTCATGGGAAATGTCCCAGGACAGTTCTGAACTTGCAGGGTGCTTAAAATATCTAAACCCTCAAAAATTCATGACCTGGAAAACTGTCTTCACTTTCCGTGAGGCTCAGCGTAGAGAGGTCCAGGACACAAGAATGACACAACCTCATTTAAGCTGCTGGCAAAAAGAAATGCTGTGTTTTCAGTAATATCATTCTGCAATCAGAGGAAATTAGAAAATTGACACAAGGGAAAGATACTGACTTACTGTTTTCTTATAAAGTAATGCATTTAAGGGAACGGCACAGGATAAATTAATTTTACTTCATCTCTAAATAATTCCTAGTATGAATTTAAGATGGTCAATCACAAACTTCGGATTTTTATTAGCATTAATATCATTTTCTTGTTACTTTATGTTACCAACTCAAACTTCAGCTCTTAATGAAGGAGATTTATTCACTATTTCTTAATGAATTTAAGATTACCTTAAGATGTTTCTTTCCTTTCTTCCTGATTCAGCAAGTGTTCAAATTGAACTCATTTATACCTCTTCCAAAAAAAGAATTTGAGTTTCTGAATAGTTGTGTACACACTGTCCTGTAGATATTCATTTTCTACATTTCCCAACCTCTCTACATTGTTTCAAAGTTATATATGTTTAAGAGAAAAAAATTGGGTGAGTCTGCCAGATTTTTAATTTTGCTCTTTTGTACCAATCTGTTTTTTTCCCTCCAGTAGATAATTAATTCTGATAATTTTGTCCATTTGTGGTACTAGGAGTTATTTTTTTAAATTATTTATTTATTTACTTTTAAAAACCAATTTTTTTTATTTTGAAATAATCTCTAGCCTGCAGAAAAATTGCAAGTAAATAGTACAATAGATTCCCATAATACTCCTTCTCCAGATTTACCAAGTTTTAACATTTTTAGACAGTTATTTTTTTAAATTTCGATTCCTCCAGATAACGTTTATTTCAAATTTGAATTTTTTCAAAGTACTTTTTGTTTGGAATGCATTTTTCTTTGCAGAAATGAAAAGTAACCTAACTTTTTAACAATCTGAGATAAAGTTCCAAGTTGTTTTATATTTTTTGACAGGAACTTCTGTTTACTTTGGTTCTCTTTAGTGCTTGAGAGCTAATCATTTACTTTGCTATTATTTTTCCTTTATTGCCATTTTTAGCTAAAATATTTTTGTATTTAAAATATTTTCAGCATTCTTTAAATACTCCTGTGTAAAAGTTTGTGGTGATTTCTAAAAGAAGGATGCATGCTTAATATCTCGCATGTTTTCTTCACTTGTGTCTCTATTGGGTGTGTTTTCACGACCTTCACGTTTAAAATTACAATAGAGAAAAATATGTCTCCCTGTTCTTCTCCTCCTTCCCCTTCCTAGTCTTCTCCTTCCCCTCCCCCATTCCTTTTTCTCCCTCCCCCTTCCTCCACTGCCCCTTTCTTCTCTCCTCTCCACCACACATGAAGAACTAATGGCAGCTGACCACCATTTGTACTCCTGCAGGTCAGGTAGAGGAGTGGGCAGCTGCCGTCCTCCCCTGGTGATGAGAGTTGTTTGCCTTCTTGGTCATCTTCCATCCCGGGGGCAGAAAGTGGCGGTCTGCTGGATTTTCCAGCAGCCTCCTAGCTTTCCCTTGGACCAAGCTTCTTAAGGTTCGACAAGAACATGCCCCAGTGAGCAATTCCATTCCTTCCCTTTACAGGTGTTTTTCTTTTCCTTCTTTTTTTTTTTTTTTTTTTTTTTTGCTCTAACAGAGGGCACACATAGTCTGGTAGAAGTTTTTTTTTTTTTTTTTTTTTTTAGAAACTTGAAGCAGTGGGGGAAGGCAGGGAGAAATAGTAGATGAGGTGTCTTTGGGTGAGTCACGGTTTTTTAGTAAGTGGGGTGAAAATGTAACAGATGAATTATCGCGATTGGTAGGTTGGAACTCAGCTGAGTTAGAATTGTCCTGTGTTCTTTTTTCTTCTGCTTCTTTGGAATGAAAGCATCAGAGCAGGGAAGGGAAGGTGCTGGGAAAATGTGGTGGTAGCTTGTGTGCGCTGGTGAATTTTCTGTTTGTTTCTAACTTTAATTTGTAAAAACAGCTGGATGATTTTATTTATTTTAAGACAGAGAACCATAGAAAACCAGAAATAAGACTAATTTAGGGGAGTTTTACTATAAACATATTACCATGTTTACTTTGTTTGTAGGACTTTTCACAGAGAGTGAGGGAAAAAGGAAACTAATGTAGCTGAAAAAGATTCTGATTTTGGATTATAAAGAATATTCTCCAAACTCATTAAATAACTGGGCGTCTTCAAGTACTTTAGACTAGGACCCAAGTCAGTGTCGAGTAGGGTGCCAGCACTTTGGGCTGGGCTGAAAGTTTCCTGTTTCAAAAAAATGACCACTGGTTATAGAATTATGAAGCATTTACCCAAATAAAAAGTCAACTATTTGTATCTCTGTTCATTAGTTTAGGTTTTAAACTACTCCACAAGGTGTAGTGTTCCTTGGCCAGAAAGGAAACAGAATTTCTACCTTATTTATAGTAGAACATATATTCTGATTGAACACTCTAAATGCATTTTTAAGTTTGAATCCCAAATAAGTTATTAACAAATTTACCTAGTCCCAGTGCATCCACAGATTGTTAAGAGCTGCTAGGGATGATTGAGTTATTTGAAAACAGTGAAAATTTAATAGAGGATTAATACCATAGACATTATGTAGTCATTGGCTTCTCGTGTGACAGCTCCTTTTTATTCCATGAATTCAAAGGATGGCTTATTTTTTCATAGAAAGACTATGGTTCTCAAAATATAGAATGATCATTTGGTCAAAAGCTGAAAATAAAATATTTCCTTTAGAAGCCTCCTGGATTTTAAAATGGTGATTTGCTGGTAGCAAGTTGATTGAAAATGTTATCTGACTTGTATGAGATTTAAATAATTGACTTAATGAGAGAGAGAATATTCAGTTACTGCAGTAATTGTTTGGCAAAGCCTTTAGAACAGAATTATTTAGTCCTAGTTATAAAGGATTGCACCTTTAATCAGGGTGCTTAATTTGATTTCTTGAATGTATCTGTGGCTTGTCTGACAAACTCAGTAACAAATGAGTTCTGAATTGTAGGAACCGATCAAAATGTAATCAGTGTCAATTGCCATTGTTGTAGTTTATTGCATATTGCTGTCAGTTGCTATAATCAAGAGCTGTTGAAGTGCTTTGAAAAGTTTCCAGACTTTTGAGTAATCGACTTCATGTGTCTGATGTTATGGCTGTGAAATAACCATCACTTCCTGTTTTACTTTATTTTCAAAAAGTTTGAGAAATAACATTGCATTGTCACCCATTCTTTCCCATGCGGAAGCCTCAAACTTTTTAGGTGGCACACATGACTTAACGTGGTGGTCCCATTTGGACAGGGTTTTCTTTTTGAACTTTAGTTTGAAAAGGGTATACTAACAAGAAGTTTCCTTCCGTATATAGACATATACAGTGTAAGGGAGGAAAAAATACTGAAACGAGTAGTTTTTTTGGGGGGTCTTAGTTGAAACATCATTCTGGAGTGAGGGAGGAATAAGTGTTTTCCATACATCTCTTATTTTCTCCTTTGTGTGGTTGGAGCGTAGAAACTCACTCCAGTTTCTGTTGATTGTTTGATATCTTTCATCATAAGCCATTTACTGCTCCCTCCCATCGGTAGGTACCACTAGATATTTGAAAGGGCATTTGTAAGAAATGCATCATTAATGTACTTTTAGGACAAAGAAAACTAATTTAGAATGAATGTCAGAAGTGTTATATAGAGGCTTCTAGTAAATATTTCTTGGATGAATGTATAGATTGTAACGTTAATGTGAAAGATTACCCATGAAAGTCTTTTTAAGTTTATGTGTCATTTCTGTTTTGGTTGATCATGTATTAGTCTTCAGAAACATAATATGATGAGTATAAACCTTAGAAGTGTGGGACCAGACTTACCATCCTTTTCCCCCACTGACTTCTTGTTCTTCTAATAGGAATTTTGCCATTAAGAGTACTGCCTGTTTCCCCTGTCATAGCAGTGTGATAGCAATCATGCCACCTGAAACAAGTTCAAATATATAGACACTGCAAAATGCCACATGCTGTAAGCCATGGCTACTGAGTAGTACCTTATAATAATAGTAGTAGTAGTAATAATAATAATAATAATAATAATAATAATAAAATAATAGCTGCTTTGCAGTTGTGAATATTTAAATGCTCTGTCCAGTTCTCCCCTATTCCCAGCCCAACCCTTATCCTTTTACTTCGATCTTCACTACAGATTTTCTGAAGTGCTAGAAATGTCTGATAAAAGAATATGGCTTATAATATGATAAGAAATTATATGTAATGTTTTTATACCACAGAATTCAATATTTGTGGTTTGGCTGTTTAAAAATGAGCCATTTGGTCAAGGTTTGAATTATTTTTTTCTTCCTTGCTTGCTCACCAGATGTGAAAACCTGCAATGAGGTGGACCTGGAGAATTCTATAGATTGGGAAGTGAAGACAATAACGAGTGCCCTGAAACAGTATTTGAGGTGAGCTCTTCTTGGTAGTGGGGCGGGGGAAGAGCGGACTGTTTGGATGTTTAACACACAGCAAATGCAGACTCCGAACATGCATCTCAGAAGTCAAAGCTTATGAGAAAGGAGAACATTTATGAGGTACCTAATGATGTCCCAGGAAGTGTGGGACATATTCAGTGAACATCAGTTGATAGATAAATTGCAACAGAACAGAACTCGAATAGACTTGGGTTTTGAAATAGAGTCTCTTGTGGATGTGAGTTTTTGGAATTAAATGCTCTGAAACAGTAAGGAAAAAGGCTGTTTATTACATTCATTGAATCTTTTCTTTATGTTGTGGGCTAAAATGAAGATGTTTTAGTTTAAGTGTAAACCATGTGAACTTAAAGGCTTATAATGATGACATACAGATACAGAGTGATTTGAAAAGAAGTTTACTTGATGAGGTTTTTTTTTTAAGATCAACTTTGAGTTACATTTACTATAGGAAGTATCTAGGATGAGAGTTTGAAAAGCTTCATTTCTTTGAGCATTCACCTTTCTTGAGAAAAGAAAGGAAATGATCACAAGGCTTGAGGTTAGATGAAGGATAAGTGCACTGTGTAAAGGAATGGAAAACAGTCACGACTGTAATTCTTAGGCTGTGGGTCCGCTGGGGACTTTGCTTTTTGTCTGGCAGACAAATGGCACTGCTCCCCCATCAACAGTTCTTTTTAACCAACACACAGGATTGATTTTCAGGTAAATACTATTTGGGTTCCAACAAACACATTAGAATCAACTTATATTACATATTTTGTGTTTTAAAAAATTTGTATATTTAAAAAATTTTAAATTTATACAAGCGGAGAGATGAGTATAGTGACTCCTCATGGCCCCGTTATCATGCTCTTCGGTTTTCAACATTCAACACTTCTTGTTTCATTAGTCTCTCTACTGCCACTTTTTGGAATAATACTTTAAAGATTTTCTTAAACGTATTGCTGCACTCATAAATGCTTGAGCAGGTCTCTCAAAAAAGGTAAGGACTTACAAAAAAGGACGTTATAGAAAAGACAAAAAATATATAATTATCATATCTAACAAAATGCGTATGATGCAGTACTCAATCTGTGTTCTATTTTTACAGATTTTTTTCAAAAACGTATTTTAATGTTTGTGTTAATTCCTTCAGGATTTCAACAGTGTCAGCGCATTTCATCTGGTTGATATGTTTTAAGTCGTTTTTCATTTGTGCAGTCCCCTCCCTCTACCCCGCCCCTCCGGCATTTAATTTGTTGATGAACCTGAGTCATTTTTTAAAGTATAATTTTCCACATTTTAGATATGGCTGATGATATCCTCAGGTTTCTCTGTTATCTGTCCTGTTTCCTATGAGCAAATAGTTAAATCTATAGGCTTCGTTAGATGCAGATTTTGTTTATTTATTGCACGAATATATCATAGCAGTACTATATTCTTCCTGTTGTGTTACTACATCAGGAGGCCTGTGTTGTCCAGTTGGCCCACGTTTTAATGAAATTAACATTTATCAGTGGGTTCAGGTGTGTGTTACCTATTTTCAAGTATTTTATTTAAAGAAGATATATTTTTTATTTTTATTATCATTTTTTTATATCTTTATTGGAGTATAATTGCTTTACAATGGTGTGTTACTTTCTGCTTTATAATAAAGTGAATCAGTTATACATATACACATGTTCCCATATCTCTTCCCTCTTGCATCTCCCTCCCTCCCACCCTCCCTATCGCACCCCTCTAGGTGGTCACAAAGCACCGAGCTGATCTCCCTGTGCTATGCAGCTGCTTCCCACTAGCTATCTATTTTATGTTTGGTAGTGTATATATGTCCATGCCACTCTCTCACTTTCTCACAGCTTACCCTTCCACCTCCCCATATCCTCAAGTCCATGCTATAGTACGTCTGTGTCTTTATTCCCGTCTTACCCCTAGGTTCTTCATGACCTTTTTTTTTCCTGGATTCCATATATATGTGTTAGCATACGGTATTTGTCTTTCTCTTTCTGACTTACTTCACTCTGTATGACAGACTCTAGGTCCATCCACCTCACTACAAATAACTCAATTTTGCTTCTTTTTATGGCTGAGTAATATTCCATTGTATATATGTGCCACATCTTTATCCATTCATCTGTCAATGGACAGTTAGGTTGCTTCCATGTCCTGGCTATTGTAAATAGAGCTGCAATGAAGACTGTGGTACATGACTCTTTTTGAATTACGGTTTTCTCAGTGTGTATGCCCAGTAGTGGGATTGCTGTGTCATATGGTAGTTCTATTTGTAGTTTTTTAAGGAACCTCCATACTGTTCTCCATAGTGGCTGTACCAATTCATATTCCCACCAGCAGTGCAAGAGGGTTCCCTTTTCTCCACACCCTCTCCAGCATTTATTGTTTCTAGATTTTTTTCTTTTTTTTTTTTGTGGTACGTGGGCCTCTCACTGCTGTGGCCTCTCCCATTGCAGAGCACAGGCTCCGGACGCGCAGGCTCAGCGGCCATGGCTTACGGGCCCAGCCGCTTCGCGGCATGTGGGATCTTCCCAGACCGGGGCATGAACCTGTGTCCCCTGCATCAGCAGGCGGACTCTCAACCACTGCGCCACCAGGGAAGCCCTGTTTCTAGATTTTTTGATGATGGCCATTCTGACCAGTGTGAGATGTTATCTCATTGTAGTTTTGATTTGCATTTCTCTAATGATTAATGATGTTGAGAATTCTTTCATGTGTTTGTTGGCAGTCTGTATATCTTCTTTGGAGAAATGTCTATTTAGGTCTTCTGCCCATTTTTGGATTGGGTTGTTTGTTTTTTTTGATATTGAGCTGAATGAGCTGCTTGTAAATTTTGGAGATTAATCCTTTGTCAGTTGCTTCATTTGCAAATATTTTCTCCCATTCTGAGGGTTGTCTTTCAGTCTTGTCTATGGTTTCCTTTGTGGTGCAAAAGCTTTGAAGTTTCATTAGGTCCCATTTGTTTATTTTTGTTTTTATTTCCATTTCTCTAGGAGGTGGGTCCAAAAGGATCTTGCTGTGATTTATGTCATAGAGTGTTCTGCCTATGTTTTCCTCTAAGAGTTTGATAGTGTCTGGCCTTACATTTAGGTCTTTAATCCATTTTGAGCTTATTTTTGTGTATGGTGTTAGGGAGTGTTCTAATCTCATACTTTTACATGTACCTGTCAGATTCTCCCAGCACCAGCTATTGAAGAGGCTGTCCTTTCTCCACTGTACATTCCTGCATCCTTTATCAAAGATAAGGTGACCATATGTGCGTGGGTTTATCTCTGGGCTTTCTATCCTGATCCACTGATCTATATTTCTGTTTTTGTGTCAGTACCATACTTCCTTGCTTACTGTAGCTTTGTAATATAGTCTGAAGTCGGAGCCTGATTCCTCCAGCTCCGTTTTTCGTTCTCCAGATTGCTTTGGCTATTCGGGGTCTTTTGTGTTTCCATACAAATTGTGAAATTTTTTGTTCTAGTTCTGTGAAAAATGCCGGTGGTAGTTTGATAGGGATTGCATTGAATCTGTAGATTGCTTTGGGTAATAGAATCATTTTCACAGTGTTGATTCTTCCAATCCAAGAACATGGTATATCTCTCCATCTATTTGTTTCATCTTTAATTTCTTTCATCAGTGTCTTATAATTTTCTGCATACAGGTCTTTTGTCTCCTTAGGTAAGTTTATTCCTAGATATTTTATTCTTTTTGTTGCAGTGGTATATGGGAGTGTTTTCTTAATTTCACTTTCAGATTTTTCATCATTAGTGTATAAGAATGCCAGAGATTTCTGTGCATTAATTTTGTATACTGCTACTTTACCAAATTCATTGATTATCTCTAGTAGTTTTCTGGTAGCATCTTTAGGATTCTCTATGTATAGTATCATGTCATCTGCAAACAGTGACAGCTTTACTTCTTCTTTTCTGATTTGGATTCCTTTTATTTCCTTTTCTTCTCTGATTGCTGTGGCTAAAACTTCTAAAACTATGTTGAATAAGAGTGATGAGAGTGGGCAACCTTGTCTTGTTCCTGATCTTAGTGGAAATGGTTTCAGTTTTTCACCATTGAGGACAGTGTTGGCTGTGGGTTTGTCATATATGGCCTTTTATTATGTTGAGGAAAGTTCCCTCTCTGCCTACTTTCTGCAAGGTTTTTATCATAAACGGGTGTTGAATTTTGTCAAAAGCTTTCTCTGCATCTATTGAGATGATCATATGTTTTTTTTCCTTAAATTTGTTAATATGGTGTATAATGTTGATTTATTTGCATATATTGAGGAATCCTTGCATTCCTAGGATAAACCCCACTTGATCATGGTGTATGATCCTTTTAATGTGCTGTTGGATTCTGTTTGCTAGTATTTTGTTGAGGATTTTTGCATATATGTTCATCAGTGATATTGGCCTGTAGTTTTCTTTCTTTTTGACATCTTTGTCTGGTTTTGGTATCAGGGTGTTGGTAGCTTTGTAGAATGCATTTGGGAGTGTTCCTCCCTCTGCTATATTTTGGAAGAGTTTGAGAAGGATAGGTGTTAGTTCTTATCTAAATGTTTGATAGAATTCGCCTGTGAAGCCATCTGGTCCTGGACTTTTGTTTGTTGGAAGATTTTTTTTGTTTTGTTTTGTTTTGTTACGTGGCCTCTCACTGTTGTGGCCTCTCCCCTTGCGGAGCACAGGCTCCGGACGCACAGGCTCAGCGGCCATGGTTCACGGGCCCAGCCGCTCCGCGGCATGTGGGACCTTCCCGGACCGGGGCACAAACTCGTGTCCCCTGCATCGGCAGGCGGACTCTCAACCACTGCGCCACCAGGGAAGCCCTGTTGGAAGATTTTTAATCACAGTTTCAATTTCAGTGCTTTGTGATTGGTCTGTTCATATTTTCTATTTCTTCCTGGTTCAGTCTCGGCAGGTTGTGCATTTGTAAGAATTTGTTCATTTCTTCCAGGTTGTCCATTTTATTGGCATAGAGTTGCTTGTAGTAATCTCTCATAATCCTTTGTATTTCTGCAGTGTCAGTTGTTCTCCTTTTTCATTTCTAATTCTATTGATTTGAGTCTTCTCCCTTTTTTCTTGATGAGTCTGCCTAATGGTTTATCAAATTTGTTTTTATCTTCTCAAAGAACCAGCTTTTAGTTTTATTGATCTTTGCTATCGTTTCCTTCATTTCTTTTTCATTTATTTGTGATCTTATCTTTATGATTTCTTTCCTTCTGCTAACCTTGGGTTTTTTTTGTTCTTTTTTCTCTAATAGCTTTAGGTGCAAGGTTAGGTTGTTTATTTGAGATGTTTCCTATTTCTTAAGGTAGGATTGTATTGCTATAAACTTCTCTCTTAGAACTGCTTTTGCTGAATGCCATAGGTTTTGGGTCATCGTGTCTCCACTGTCATTTGTTTCTAGGTATTTTTTGATTTCCTCTTTGATTTCTTCAGTGACCACTTCATTATTAAGTAGTGTATTGTTTACCCTCCATGTTTTTGTATTTTCTACAGACCTTTTCCTGTAATTGATATCTAGTCTCATAGCATTGTGGTCAGAAAAGATACTTGATATGATTTCAATTTTCTTAAATTTACCAAGGCTTGATTTGTGACCCAAGATATGATCTATCCTGAAGAATGTTCTATGAGCACTTGAGAAAAATGTGTATTCTGTTGTTTTTGGATGGAATGTCCTATAAATATCAATTAAGTCCATCTTGTTTAATGTATCATTTAAAGCTTGTGTTTCCTTATTTATTTGCATTTTGGATGATCTGTCCAATGGTGAAAGTTGGGTGTTAAAGTCCCCTACTATGAGTGTGTTACTGTCAATTTCCCCTCTTATGGCTGTTAGTATTTGCCTTATGTATTGAGGTGCTCCTCTGTTGGATGCATATATATTTACAATTGTTATATCTTCTTCTTGGATCGATCCCTTGATCATTATGTAATGTCCTTCTTTGTCTCTTGTAATAGTCTTTATTTTAAAGTCTGTTTTGTCTGATATTTGAATTGCTACCTCAGCTTTCTTTTCATTTCCATTTGCATGGAATATCTTTTTCCATCCCCTCACTTTCAGTCTGTTATGTGTCCCTAGGTCTGAAGTGGGTCTCTTGTAGACAGCATATAGATGGGTCTTGTTTTTGTATCCCTTCAGTCAGTCTGTGTCTTTTGGTGGGAGCATTTAATCCATTTACATTTAAGGTAATTATCAATATGTATGTTCCTATTCCCATTTTCTTAATTGTTTTGGGTTTGTTATTGTAGGTCTTTTCCTTCTGTTGTGTTTCTTGCCTAGAGAAGTTCCTTTAGCATTTGTTGTAAAGCTGGTTTGGAGGTGCTGAACTCTCTCAGCTTTTGCTTGTCTGTAAAGATTTTAATTTTTCCATCAAATCTGAATGAGATCCTTGCTCGGTAGAGTAATCTTGGTTGTAGGTTTTTCTCCTTCATCACTTTAAATATGTCCTGCCACTCCCTTTTGGCTTGGAGAGTTTCTGCTGAAAAATCAGCTGTTAACCTTATGGGGATTCCCTTGTGTGTTATTTTTTGTTTTTCCTTGCTGTTTTTAATATGTTTTCTTTGTATTTAATTTTTGACAGTTTGATTAATATGTGTCTTGGCATGTTTCTCTTCCGATTTATCCTGTGTGGGACTCTCTGTGCTTCCTGGACTTGATTAACTGTTTCCTTTCCCATATAGTTTTCAACTATAATCTCTTCAAATATTTTCTCAGTCCCTTTCTTTTTCTCTTCTTCTTATGGGGCCCCTATAATTCGAAGGTTGGTGCGTTTAATATGTCACAGAGGTCTCTGAGACTGTCCTCTGTTCTTTTCATTCTTTTTTCTTTATTCTGCTCTGCAGTAGTTATTTCCACTATTTTATCTTCCGGGTCACTTACCCGTTCTTCTGCGTCAGTTATTCTGCTATTGATTCCTTCTAGAGTATTTTTTTTTTTTTTTTGTGGTACGCGGGCCTCTCACTGTTGCGGTCTCTCCCCTTGCAGAGCACAGGCTCAGCCGCCACGGCTCACGGGCCCAGCCGCTCCGCGGCATGTGGGATCCTCCCGGACCGGGGCACGAACCCGTGTCCCCTGCATCGGCAGGCGGACTCTCAACCACTGCGCCACCAGGGAAGCCCTCTAGAGTATTTTTAATTTCATTTATTGTGTTGTTCATCATTGCTTGTTTCCTCTTTAGTTCTTCTAGGTCCTTGTTAAATGTTTCTTGCATTTTCTCTATTCTATTTCCAAGATTTTGGATCATCTTTATTATCATTATTCTGAATTCTTTTTCAGGTAGACTGCCTATTTCCTCTTAATTTGTTAGGTCTGGGGGGTTTTTATCTTGCTCCTTCATATGCTGTGTGTTTTTCTGTCTTCTCATTTTGCTTATCTTACTGTGTTTGGGGTCTCCTTTTTGCAGGCTGCAGGTTCGTAGTTCCCGTTGTTTTTGGTGTCTGTCCGCAGTGGCTAAGGTTGGTTCAGTGTTTTGTGTAGGCTTTCTGGTGTAGGGGACTAGTGCCTGTGTTCTGGTGGATGAGGCTGGATCTTGTCTTTCTGGTGGGCAGGTCCACATCTGGTGGTGTGTTTTGGGGTTTCTGTGGCCTTATTATGATTTTAGGCAGCCTCTCTGCTAATGGGTGGGGTTGTGTTCCTGTCTTGCTAGTTGTTTGGCATAGGGTGTCCAACACTGTAGCTTGCTGGTCGTTGAGTGAAACTGGGTGCTGATGTTGAGATGGAGATTTCTGGGAGATTTTTGCTGTTTAATATTACATGGAGCTGGGAGGTCTCTTATGGACCAGTGTCCTGAATTCTGCTCTCCCAACTCAGAGGCACAGCACTGATGCCTGGCTGGAGAGCACCAAAAGCCTTTCATCCACATGGCTCAGAATAAAAGGGAGAAAAAGTAGGTAGGCAGGTAGAAAGAATGCAAGAAAGAAAGAAAGAGAGAGAGAGGGAGGGAGGGAGGAAGGGAGGGAGGAAGGAAAAGAAAGGAAGGAAGGGAGGAAGGAAGGAAAAGATAAAATGAAATAAAGTAAGATAAAATAAAATAAACTTATTAAAATAAAAAATAATTATTAAAAAAATTTTTTTAATAAAAAAACAAAAACGGATGGACAGAATCCTAGGACAAATGGTGAAAGCAACGCTATACAGACAAAATAACACATAGAAGCATACACATACACACTCACAAAAAGAGAAAAAGGGAAAAAATATATATATCATTGCTCCCAAAGTCCACCTCCTCATTTTGGGATGATTTGTTGTCTATTCAGGTATTCCACAGATGCAGGTACATCAAGTGATTGTGGAGATTTAATCTGCCGCTCCTGAGGCTGCTGGGAGAGGTTTCCCTTTCTCTTCTTTGTTCTCACAGCTCCTGGGTCTCAGCTTTGGATTTGGCCCCGCCTCTGCGTGTAGGTCACCGGAGGGCGTCTGTTCTTCGCTTAGACAGGACGGGGTTAAAGGAGCAGCTGGTTCGGGGGCTCTGGCTCCCTCAGGTCGGGGGGAGGGGGTGGTATGGTTGCGGGGCGAGCATGCGGGGTCAGAGGCCAGCGTGATGTTGCACCAGCCTGAGGTGCGCCGTGCGTTCTCCCAGGGAAGTTGTCCCGGGATCTCGGAACCCTGACAGTGGTGGTCTGCACAGGCTCTCGCGAGGGGAGTTGTGGACCTCACAGGGAGGTGTGGTCGCATACAGGCTTCTTGGTGGCTGCAGTAGCAGCCTTAGCGTCTCATGCCCGTCTCTGGGGTCTGCGTTTTTAGCCACGGCTCGCGCCCGTCTCTGGAGCTCCTTTAAGCAGCGCTCTTAATCCCCTCTCCTCGAGCACCAGGAAACAAAGAGGGAAGAAAAAGTCTCTTGCCTCTTCACAGGTCCAGACTTTTCCCCGGACTCCCTCCCGGCCAGCCGTGGTGCACTAACCCCTTCAGGCTGTGTTCACGCAGCCAACCCCAGTCCTCTCCCTGGGATCCGACCTCCGAAGCCAGAGCCTCAGCTCCCAGCCCCGCCCGCCCCGGTGGGTGAGCAGACAATCCACTCGGGCTGGTGAGTGCCGGTCGGCACCGATCCTCCGTGCAGGAATCTCTCCACTTTGCCCTCCACACCCCTGTGGCTGCGCTCTCCTCCGCGGCTCCGAAGCACCCCCACCCCCGCAGTCTCTGCCCGCGAAGGGGCTCCTAGTGTGTGGACACCTTTCCTCCTTCACAGCTCCCTCCCACTGGTGCAGGTCCCGTCCCTATTCTTTTGTCTCTGTTTATTCTTTTTTCTTTTGTCCTACCCAGGTACGTGGGGAGTTTCTTGCCTTTTGGGGGGGTCTGAGGTCTTCTGTCAGCATTCAGTAGGTGTTCTGTAGGAGTTGTTCCACGTGTAGATGAATTTCTGATGTGTCTGTGGGGAGGAAGGTGATCTCCATGTCTTACTCTTCCGCCATCTTCCTCAGCTCCCAAAGAAGATGTTTTTAGCCACTGTTTGAGATTTTTTTTCTTAACCTGTTAAGTACAGTCAGTCCTCTGTATCCACAGGTTGATCCCACCTTCACGGATTCAACCAACTGTGGGTGGTGTAGGATGTTTACGGTCCACAGTTGGTTGAATCTGTGGAAACTCAGACCAGACTGTAGAACTTGAGCATCTGCACATTTTGTTGCCCAAAGTGGGTCCTGGAACCAATCCCCTGCTTATGCTGAGGAGCGACCTTATTTTTATCCCTGTTCTAGAAAGGGGTAAAATGAAGGCTAAATCAGTGTGCTTGTGTTTAGTTTGCCTCTGGTAGTGACTAACTGGTTCAGATGAGGATTATGGTAATATCTCATGAGCCCCAACCCTGGGATTGGAGTGTACATTTCCTGATGATAATGACATTTTATGTGGTTTGTTCATTGCAGTATCTCAGCATCTAGAGCTAACTCTGTCACTCAAATACGAGAGCAGAGGTTCTAAACTGGGGATGCTTTTGGTACCCTCCAGCCCTACTCCAGGGCTCTTTGGCAATATTTGGAGACATTTTTGATTGGTAGGGTTGCTGAAGAGGGATGCTGCTGGCGTCTAATGTGTGGAGACCAGGGATGGACTGCTGAACACCTGCAGTGTGCGAGACGGCCCTCCCCTGTCCCCAGATGTGCACAATGTCAGTAGTGCTGAGGTTGAGAAAGCCTGTATTAGACGGATGAGGGACAGAATGGGTGAAGGCTATAAAAATAAAATAAATTTCCTGTGTTAATCTGACCAGCAGAGGATGGTGCCTTGCCAGGAGGTAGCTTTAAACCCAGTTTGCTGTTTGGTAAACTTATGCCTAGTACAGTTCAAAATGATTTGGTTATTGGTTGGAAGCTAAGGGCAAAAATCCAGTTCTTTTGTAGTACATTGCATGTGTTTTTTTTCCTGCTTCACATGATTCTTTCTTCCCTTGTTGGGGGAATTAGTTTAATAAACTAGAGGATCTTTTTCTGCAATACATACAGTTTCTTTCTGGTTCTTGATACTCTCTGAAGTTAGTTTCTTCTTGTCCCTGGTCTTGTGTTACTATTTCTGTCTTTTTTTTTTCTCTCTATGTTGCTTCATCCTATTGAATTTCACTTTTAAGCAAACATTGCCTACAGAAGAACATTAGGAGATGCTATTATTGTATAACTTCACTCCTAACAATATGCACAGGCTGTCTGAAGGTGATAAAGTGATTATCATAAAATGGCAGATGCCTTGGGAGATTTGAAAGTTAGGTTGCTCTTATTTTCCCCTATGTTATTTTTAGCAACCGAAGATGCAGTAATTAGGATTTAATTAATAAGTTTTCAAATGATGCACCAAATAGGAGAAAACTGAGGTTTTTATTTACCTTCATTTTGGCTACCTGGTTACTGTCAAGCAAGGGTGTTTCTTTTTTTTTTTTTTTTTTTTTTTTTTGAGGTATGCGGGCCTCTCACTGTTGTGGCCTCTCCCGTTGCGGAGCACAGGCTCCGGATGCGCAGGCCCAGCGGCCATGGCTCACGGGCCCAGCCGCTCCGCGGCATGTGGGATCCTCCCAGACCGGGGCACGAACCCGTATCCCCTGCATCGGCAGGCGGACTCTCAACCACTGCGCCACCAGGGAGGCCCAAGGGTGTTTCTTTTAGCACAAGAGGTAATACAGTGTGATGGTTTGGAGCATGGGCTCTGGAGCCAGCCTGCCTGGGTCACTTAGGGCACAGTGACATGAAGCTGAATATAGCTTTTCTCACCAAAGAAGCTGTTGCCCTTGAATTCTTTTCACTGCAAATATTGGATCGGAGGTTGGAAATAGAAGAAGGGAAATAGCTAAACATTCCCATCCCCGCTCCATCCCCCAACAAACACTAAACTAAAATGAGGAGCAAAGCCTCCAGGGTCTGCAAGATAGAAAAAGATGTGCAGTAGACACATGTATGGCATCTCTCGTTTTCTTCTTCTGACTTGAGGCTAAGGTTTTGTTTTTTTTTTTTAAACTAAAACGAGGGTTGGATTCCAGCCCTCTGGTTGATTTCCCATCTATTCCGACCATAATTTTGATTTCCGATATTGTGTTCATTTCAGCATTTTCCCATTGTCAGGGGAGAGATGAGCTATTTTGTGAGGTTTGTAGTAAAATGATTTTACCTGGAAGAAACTTCCAAGCCTGGAAATGAGAATGGGACTTTTGGGGAAGAAAATGCCATCTTAGTAAATATTATGCTTTATACCCCTAGACAGATCCCAATGAGAGGTAGCTCATGTTGGGTGAGAAGCCGACAGGTATGATGACTCAATATAATGAATTTTGTATGGGGAACTTGTCATTTTTATTACTGCTTCCCCAACATTAACAATACTTAATACTTATTTTTTTATGCTGCATCGCCTGGCTAGACATACAGCAGTGATATAAGCAGCATGTAGAAGATACCTAGATACAAATTCATTTTTATTGTAAAAGAAATGCTCTCTGTGGGGTTTCTGAGTGTGGTCATTTTTCCCCCTTTCTTTTTGAAACCCTTTAACTTTCATTCTCTGACACATTAGCATTTTCCTTCATCACTACTTCCTGCTTGTTCGAGTTTTGAAACAAAACCAAAGGTTTCCTTCTGATTGCCTCTTCTTTTTCTTTAGTCTGTGGTGTAATTCATTTTATTTTTCTTTTCTAAATGAGAGTGTAGGGGATGAAGGGGAGGGAGAGAGGAAATAAAAGAACAGTTTTTTCTTCACTAGTGCTTTTAAGTTTTAGTTTCGGCCTCTACAGCTGTCATTTCATGCGCATGCGTGCGCATATGTGTGTCCGTGTGTGTCCTGCAGCATCAAACACTGTATGTAAGATAAAATGGTGGCTACTAGGGGATGGTGGAGGGATAAGATTGATGGTGTATAAGGGTACAAACTTGTAAGGAGTAGTAAATAGACCCTGGAGATCTAAGGTACAGTATAATGAATGTAGACAATAATAGTACACTATAATTATGTAATGTGATAAATATTGATACATCGGTGATATCACAATATATAAATGTATCAAAATAATAGGCTGTACACCTTAAACTTATCCAATGTTCCAAGTGAAATTTATTCAATAAAAATTGTATGTAGGGAACATAATCTGTAAATATGTTTTTCCATTTTGTTAAAGTTTTATTGATGTGTAACTGATGTACAATAAACTGCATATATTTATAGTATACATTTTGATAAGTTTGATGTGTGTGTACATCTGTGAAGCCATCACCAAAATCAAGTGGCTGAACCCTCCCATCACCCCCAGAGTTTCCTCAAGCCCCTTTGAACTCCCTATCTCTCACTTTTCTCTTCTCATTCCCTCATCCCTGGGCAAACCACTGGTCTGCTCTCTGTCACTATACATTAATTTGCACTTCCTATAATTTCATATAAATGGAGTCACATAGCATGTACTTTTTAAAACCTGGGTTCTTTCACTCAGCATAATTACAGATTCACCTGTGTTGTAGCAAGGACCAATAGTTCATTCCTTCTCAATGCTAACTAGTGTTCCATTTTATGGATGCACCACAAATTTCTGTTTTATCCATTTACCTGTTAATAAATATTTGGGTTGTTTGTAGCTTTTGGCTATTATAAATAAAGCTACTAAAAACCTTTGTGTACAAATCTTTGAGTGAACATAGGCTTTCCTTCCTCTTGGGTAAATCCTAAGAGTATAACGCCTGGATTGTACGATAGGTGTATGTTTAACTTTTGGGGAAACGGACAAACTTTTTTCCAGAGTCATTGTATTTCATTACATTTCCACTGATGATGTATGAGAGTTCCATTTCCTTTACATCCTTGCCAGATCTTGATATTTCGGGTACAAGTCTTTAGATAATGTACTTTGCAGATGTTTTCTTCCTGGCTTCCTGGCTTGTATTTTCATTCCCTTAAAAGTGCCTTGCAAAAAGCATTTAAAAATTTTGATGAAGTTGAATTTACTAGCTTTTATGGACTGTACTTTATGGATTGTGCTTTTGCCTAATCCAAAGTCACAAAGATTTTATGTTTTCTTCTAGAAGTTTTATAGTTTTAGGTTTTACACTTAGATCTATGATCTATTTTAAGTTAGTCGTTGTGTAAGATATAGAATATGGATCCAAGTTCACTTTTGAATATGGATGTCCAGTTGTTTCAGTACCATTTGTGGGAAAAACTATCTTTTCTCCACTGAATTGTCTATTGAGATGATCTTACAGTTTTTCTTTTTTAGTTTGCTGGTATGGTGAGTTGCATTGATTTTATTTTAATATTAAGGCAGTTACATTTCTGTGATAAACCCAGCTTGGTCATGATGTATTATCCTTTTATTTATCTTGTTGAATTCCAGTTGCTAATGTTTTATTTAGAATAGTTGCATCTACATTCATGAGTAATATCGGTCTGTAGTTTTCTTATAATGTATTTAATTTTGGTACTAAGGTAAATGCTGACACCAAAGAATGAGTTAGAAAATATTCCCTCTTCTATTTAATGGAAGGATATGCATAGAATTGGTATTATTTCTTTTTTAACTGTTTGATAGAATTTATCAGTGAGCCATTTGGGCCTAGAGCTTTCTTATTGGCAGGATTTTTAACTACAAATTCATTTTCTCTAATTGATATGGGTTACCTATTTCTCAGGTTACCTATTTCTTTTGGAGTGAGACTTAGTAGTTTGTGTCTCTTGAGACATTTGTCTATTTCATCTAAGCTGTTGAATTTGTGGGCATGAATATTTTCATAATATTTTATTTTCTTTTTAATACTTTAGAACCTGCAGTGATTCTTCAGTCACCTCTGTTATTTCTGATTGGTGATTTGTGTTTTCTATCTTTTATTTCCTAATTATTATGGCTAGACTTACCAACTTTATTGATTATTTCGAAGAACCAGTTTTTGGATTTATTTATTTTCTGTTTTTTTGTTTTCTGTTAAATTGATTTCTGCTCTGATCTTTGTTTCTGTTTTTCTGCTTATTTTGGGTTTAATTTACTCTTTTAGGCTGTTTAAGGTAGAAAGTTTAAGACCTTTCTTTTTTCTAATAGGTACTTAGTGGTATAAATTTACCGCCAAATACTGCTTTACCAACATCCCTTAAATTCTGATATGTTGTATTTTCATTTTTGTTTCAATTCAGACTACTTCCTGATATTCGTTTCCTTGAGGTTTTCTAGATATCTCTGTTATTGATTTCTAATTTAATTTTTACTGTAATCAGAGAAATACCCTGTATAAATTGAACCCTTTTAAATTTATGGAGATTTGTTTCATGGTCCAGAATATCTTTATCTTGATAAATGCTTCATATGCACCGGGAAAGAATGTATCTTCTGTTGCTTTTGGATGGCATTTCATTTAGGTGATGGACATACCAGTCAGGTGAAGTTGGTTGACAGCTTTGGTCAAATCTTCTCTATCCTAACTGATTTTGTCTACTCGTTCTATCTGTTATCGAGACAGAGAGGTATTTAAGTCTCTGGCCATATTTGTGGATTTGTCTATTTCTCCTTGCAGTTCCATCCATTTTTGCTTCCTGGATTTTGAAGATCCTGTTATTTGACCCACTAACATTTAGGATTGTTAAAAAAACACACAACCATTTAGGATTATTATGTCTTCTTGATGAATTGACCTCTTTATCAATATGAAATGACCTTCTTTATCCCTGGCATTTTTTTGGCTTTTGCATATGTTTAAAATTTTTTGTGTGTGTATCTTTGATGTCTTTTTTTTTTTTAAGCATTTGAAGAGGAATTTCTGGGCTACGTGATTTAAACCTTTTAAAAGTTTTTATCTTTTATCTTGCCAGATTGCCCTCCAGAAGGGCTGTACAGATTGATAACTTGTCTTAGTATTCTTTAGGTGTTTATAGAGTCTGGAGATCTGGTCTTTTAAAATTTAAGATATGTATAAATGTTGATTGAACTGTAACATTCTGTTGACCACAGGATAAAAATCTACCATTTATGTAATCTGTAGAAAATTAAAATGATATGGGTGTTTTTTAAGTTGTCATCAATTTTATTTCATTTCTCTGTTGTTTCATAGGCATACATCAATATTGGATATCATATTTTTATAATAGAGATGTAAGAGAAGGGGACTGGAGGGATTTCCCTGGTGGTCCAGTGGTTAAGAGTTCACCTTCCAGTGCAGGGGGTGTGGGTTCAATACCTGGTCAGGGAGCTAAGATCCCACATGCCTCATGGCCAAAACAAAAACAAAAACAAAACAAAACATAGAACAGAAACAGTATTATAACAAATTCAATAAAGACTTTAAAAATGGTCCACATCAAAAAAATCTTTAAAAAAAAAAGAGGACTTGATTTCTTTAAATTTGTTTAATCTTTTCCATATTTTTTTGTGGTATCTTCAGTTAATATCCTAGAGGTGATTTTCAAAATTATTTGTTTATATTTGGTTGGATAGAATATTTGACTTTAAATAAATTAGTATGTGGAAGGGAGTTTTATACATGAAATTAGATGTTTATAAAGGTACTTTCCAAGATTAAATATGAAATACTATGTGCTTAAATCTGATAGAGATTTGTGGCTGCTTAAGCTTGGACAGTGCATGGTGCAGATAACACTTAATAAAGGAATCCATTTGAATGATGTATCTTTTTTGATCTGTAAAAGTATTTCCTAGGGAAGTTTTGCACATTAAGAAATGTATGACATATTTAATATCCTTTTATAAAAAATGAATGCAAAAAGAGGTGACCTATTTGTATTTGTTTGGTAATTCTAAGCTGTCCTTTTAATACAGGAGTCTTCCAGAGCCGCTGATGACCTATGAATTACACGGAGACTTCATTGTTCCAGCCAGTACGTATTACATCGAGGTGATAGAAACAGTTTTGTGATGGACAGTGTGTACAAACTGAAATTTCCACATGAAAAATTTATCTTTATGTTATTGTAATCTGTGTTAAAAATGGAAATCACTTGAGGAGGTGTTTGGTTCCCCCCCTTTAGAAGATGAAAAAAGGGACAATTAATATATTTATTCATTCATTCATTCATTCACTCACAGACACTTATTTATCTCCTACTGTGTGCTAGTCACTGGTATATAATGAATATATAGGGCCATGAAAGGATTTCTGCCCCCAGGAGCCAATTCTTTAGCAAGTATTGGGGCACACACACCTCTGCCTGTACCATTATGTATGTATATAATAATGACATGAGCACAGTACGATGGGAACACAGGAGTATTTAACTTGCAGAAGGTTGAGGAGATTAGCAGATTCAGAGAGATTTGCATGTTGGAAATGACTTCATGTAGAAAGATATTGAGATGGAAATTGCAGGCAGAAGGAATATTGTGAGCTCATGCTGGAAGCCCACACAATATTTGGTAGAGAGTGAATTCTATGTGATAAAATGTTAAATGACAAAGGCTTATAGTTGGTAGCATTTTAATTTGTGATTAAATTTTTTGTGAGTCATACTCATTTCAAGCTTTCTTGTTTTCTCTCTCTGATACACTCTCTTACACTCTGTTATACACACTCACTTTTTCTATTTGCACTTGGTGTTAAATCATCACAGTCTTCCAAAATATTCTGGTGTTAGGTATTTAACAGTTAAGGAAAGGAAGGTGGAGACATGTTAAGTAACTTGCCGGATTTTGGAGATCTTTATTTAAAATTCAAAACCCCAGTTCCACTGGCTAAAACCTACAGTATTGGTTTTCACAGGTGTACTGACAGTAGTAACTGTATTTCCATTTCCTCTTATTTTCTTCCCTTGGATGTATTCCATCGTTTAATCTGTTGGAAACTTTAGAGCAATCCCTTTGGGTCCTATGTTACTGCTGCCTGAATATTGCTTTAAATGTATCTTCTTGGGAGGTCCCTGCTCCAGCCAGCATGAAAGTTCCTAGGAGGTTGCAAAAAGAAGGAATAGTGAGGCCCATTTAGACTCTACATATACAACAGGCATTTGGAAAAGGCAACAATATGGTTCTGTTCATTTTTGTTTTCACATGGAAGAGGATTTCTTTTTTCTTTTTAAAGGGAGTTTGTATGATCAAGGAAGTGGGGGAAAGATTTCTTGGCAAAAACTCAAGCAAATACTTAGTTGTTTTGATTCTTCCCCGTGGCATTTTTGGCAAACCAGGGGGAAGAGAAATTAAACTCTCATTGGAGGACAGTTGTTTCATGTTTGCCTCCGAGACTGGAAAAAGCAGAAGAGTGCCAATTTTAATCTAGAATCCTTTGAGAATTGGAGAAAGATAAAGGGATTATGGAATAGTTTTCAGTTACCACAAGTTAGTAGCATTATCTCGCCTTGTAACCGAATCCAGTGTGTTTGAAATTCTAACATCGATGTATTGTACCAGACGAAGAGGTAGGAACTTACAAGTGTTTACTCAGTCAGTGGTGGTAGGAGGTGAGTTTCAAGAGTTGTTGAGGCTACCTTTCAACACTGTGGGAGAAGACATTGTGCCAGTACGAAGCGTAGCATCACCTCCTAGATGAGTACCTTGTGTTCTGCTTCCTGACTCTGTTGGGATCTGACGTAGAGTCTTCACAATGATTTGAATAACAAGCCTGTTCCAGAGAAACACTGTAGCTACTGTAATTATTGGCAGAAATTTGCACCCAAGTGGAGTTACGGTTGGCATGGGACCCATAGTTACCTTATTTAATGGGGAAAAGTACGTATATTAAATGGGTGTAGTTTCATGGCCCACATTTCCAGTGCAGACTTTCATTTTTTATTCAGCTCTCTTGTGAGCACCCTTCTCTCAGGAAAGGGTGTAGGAGCAGGTCTTCTGATCTTTGCCTGTGTCCTTTCCAGTGTTGACTAAAAGGGTCACAGAAATCAGGTGGCCAGGATTAGTCTCTTGAATAATGTTGGAAACTTGGAATTGCAGTTAAACTATCATTTTCCGTTAACGACGGCAGAGATTCCCTTGTTTTGCTGCAGTGTCTTAGCTGAGCTAACTTTTAAAATGATCAAGCATCACCCATCTCTGTTACTGCCTCTCACACCAGCATGGAAACTAAATTTTGATTCTTTTCAGTCATGTGCAGTAGTTTCAGTCTGTTCCGTGGTGTTGAGATGGTCTTTTCTCCCGTCCCTGCTGAGGGTTCTGAAGGTTTCTCCTGGGTCCCTTCATTTCTTCTCATCTGTTTCTTTCCAGTAGAGTTCCCTTGAGAAGCTGTGAGTTAATTTCTGGAGTGTGTGATACAAATGTGAATTTTCTTTCTTTGTTGTCACCACAGAAGGCAAACGTCTTTTGTTTTTCATTCTTAAAAGAAATACTACTGGTCAATGGTGAATGCACTGAGAAATTAAAAAAACACTTTTTTTTTGAAAGCATCCAAATAACCCTTTCAGCTGAGGGAGTTAACTTAAAATTGCTAAAAGGAACTGGAGACCCTCTGTCTAGGAAAATCACTCCTGTGTGTCTTCTGTACACACTTAGTACTGCACTTCTGATCACCAAATGTGTGGGTTTTCCCCACACCAACCAATTCTGTGATGCCAGCTGCATGTCCTGCAGTTGGATTCAGGTCTGATTCTGTTTATCTGGAGTTAGCCTCTGATCCCACAAGTTAAGGACTCGTCCTACAAAACTGCCCCCCCCCCGCCCCATGAAAGACACCAGTTCCAAGTCCCAGGTTATCCCTAGTACTTTTGACTAACCGGCTAGAAATCAGCTTTCTTGTAACCCCTACCTTGGACATGAGAATTTGCTAGAGTGGTCACAGAACTCAGGGAAATGCAAATGTCCATTTACCAGCTTGTGGTATAATAAAGGATATGATAAAGGATACAGATGAACAGTCAGGTACACAGGGCAAGGTCCAGAAGTGTCCTGAGTGCAGGAGTTTTTGTCCCGTGAAGTTGGGGGGTGTCACCCTCCTGGCATATAGATACGTTCACCCACTTGGAAGCTGTCCATCCCCTGTGGTAGGGGGATTTTTATGAAGGCTTCATCCTGTAGCCATGATGGATTGTTAGCTCCATTTCTTGCCCTCTCCCCTCTCCAGAGGATGGTGGGTAGATCTGAAAATTCCAAGCTTCTAACCTCTCTTGACCAGCCCCCATCTAGAAGCCCACCAAAATCACCTCATTAGAACAGAAGATGTTCTTATCAGCCCCCAAATTCCAGGGGACTTAGGAGCTTGGTGTCAGACATTCCAATCACTCAGGAAATGACAGAGCCCCTAGGAGCTCTGTATCAGAAACTAGAAATACTAGAACAAAAGACTCTCTGAGCACCCCCAAATATAAGGGTTTTAGGAGCTCAGCATCAGGAACTGGGTGCAGAGACCAGTATACGTATATTTATTATTATTTCACACCATCCGTCTTGCAAGAGAATATAATGGGCTTTTAGTACAGAAATTTGTAAGATGAAAATACAGTTTGCTTGGTTTACGCAGGATTCGGAAGGTCGTGCCCAGCTGGGGAATGCTGGCAGGCATTTACCTGGATCTCTTACTGCATGATGTTTATTACCTTTGAGAATGTTGTAGTCCTTGGCGTGTGTCTCAGCCTTTCAGGCTCAGAGCCTGTGACAGATCATATTGGTAAGAATTGGATCCATGCTTCAGGGCTGGACTCATGTTAAACTTGGTTTGAGAATGACAGCTGAAGCCTGGACGCCTAATATGGCATCACACGAAAAATTTCTGTCCCCCAAACCAGAATACTTGTCTTGCTGTGTTCAGTGTTTTTTTCCTGTAGTCAAGGTACCTGGGAAGCAAAATCATAATCACAAAGTTCTTTAGTCACTTATGATGAAAAAGAAAACTATTATAGGATCCAAGGCACTGGCATTTGCTTAGCCAGAATGTTCTATCCTTATTGGTAAACCTGCAGGCGAGACAAGACAAAATCATGTTGTTTTGGTGGGGAGGGACTCAGAAATCTGGAAATTAAAGGAATTAGATGCTTAATGACATCAAGCTATCTTAGCCTGCTGTGGTCAATTTCTGGTATTAGATAGTGTCTCCCACAGAAGAACTGGGATGCTTGATGTCTGTGGGAAGTGCTTGAATGGTTACTGCTAATGCGTTCCTGAAATTACAGTATTACTGACTGATGACGTTTAAATATCAAATTTAAGTTTCCCTGTCTGTGTGTCTTTGATAAGGTCAAGTAAGCTACACTCCTATCTTTCTCAGTCTCCATTAGCTGGCACAGCAACGTAAGCAGATAGACATTAAGTCTTGTAGATGCTGATTTGTAGTTTCACAATTAAAAATGCTTTTGCTATTACAGTAAACTCCAGTCCCTGGCATTCATCAGGAATTTAGTGTTATGATTAATTCAGCATCTCAGATTTTTAAAAAGTTACACTGTGCATTCTTTGTAATTTATATCAATTAAATTATAAAGAAATGCACATAGCATAAGCAACTAAGGGTAATTTATCTTAGAAAACTTTTTGAGTACCTTAAAGTTATTATTGTAGCCACATGAAAATGCCCATTAACACAAAGCTTTAATTAATATCAAAATGAAACAAGATGAAGAAAAAGGTTTACTGTACACAAATTCTTCTTTTTGGAAGAAGAAGGAAAAAGCAGACTTGAAAAAGAATGTGTGTATGATTTCAAATGAGATGGGAGTGAGCTGGTGGGAGAGGGACTCAAAAAAGCAAGTGGAAGGTTTTGATTTCATTTTTAAAACTGATTCTAGTATTTTCCACTTAGAAATGAAGGCCCTTATCCTTAGAAGGTGGGAAGCTATTTTCCTATCTTGTGTTTCTCGATAAGTAATAAATAAAAAAATATTAAAGTTGGGTTTTCTTTGGAGGAAGATGATTATTAATGACAAGACACACACGAGTTAGAAAGTGTTTCAGTGAATTTTTCAAAAATGTTCAGTCTTTGAATGTACAAAATTCTTACTGTAGGCAGTTATCCTTTTCTTCCTTTGGAATTTTTGACTGTTTTTCAGAGTCCCTGCTTTAATTTCATTTTAAAAATCAAAGCTGTGAGTTGAAAATGCTATTATATTTTCATTGCTTTCATTTTCCTCCAGCTTTGATTTAGTAAGGCATTATGTTGGTTTTAACTCCAGATTAAAAACTTGATTGTAATTTATCACCTACCTCTTTAGATAGCTGTACTTTTATTTTCGAAGACAAATGTAGTCTGTATCAAAGAGTCTTTTACATGATTTGATTGTTTGCGTTCTGCTTTATCATGTGCCTGTTCATTTCCTAGCCTTTTCCCTCCCCTCCCTTTAGCAACAATGTGTTCTGTGTTGTAAAATGTCATTCCTCCCTCTCAGACACTACTCCTGGAAGTGTAAAGTGGAGCAAACTTAACTTTACAGACATTGGGAGCAAACTAAATATTCATAAAATTGATGGTGTGCACTCCATTTAAAGACATGGAGAGATGTCCATTATATGTATATATATTTAAATTAATTAATTAATTTTATTTATTTATTTTTGGCCATGTTGGGTCTTTGTTGCTGCGCGCGGGCTTCCTCTAGTGTGGCAAGCGGGGGCTACTCTTCGTTGTGGTGCGCGGGCTTCTCATTGCAGTGGCTTCTCTTGTTGCGGAGCACAGGCTCTAGGCATGTGGGCTCAGTAGTTGTGGTGCATGAACTAAGCTGCTCTGTGGCATGTGGGATCTTCCCGGAGAAGAGCTCGAACCCATGTCCCCTGCATTGGCAGGTGGATTCTTAACCACTGCGCCACCAGGGAAGTCCCTCCATTATATATTAAATGAAATAGGCTGTTTGAACATCTCATTACAAAAAAGGAAGGAAAACTCTGAAATGATTAAATTTAAAAGTTACTAGGGTAGCCGCTATAGAGAGCAGTATGGAGTGTCCTTAAGAATCTAAAAATAGAGATACCATAGGATCCAGCAATCCCACTCCTGGGCAAATATCTGGGAAAGATGAAAACTCTAATTCGAAAAGATATACGCACCCCAGTGTTCATAGCAGCACTATTTACAATAGCCAAGACATGGAAGCAGCCTAAATGTCCATCAACAGATGAATGGATAAAGAAGATGTGTGTGTATACACACATACACACACACAATGGAATATTATCCATAAAAAAGAATGAAATAATGCCATTTGTTGCAATGTGGATGGACCTAGAGATGATCATACTAAGTGAAGTAAGTCAGAAAGAGAAAGACAAATATAATATATCACTTATATGTGGAATCTAAAAAAATGATACAAATGAACTTATTTACAAGACAGAAATAGACTCACAGACATTGAACATAAACTTATGGTTACCAAAAGGGAAAGGGGAGGGGGAGATAAATTAGGCATTTGGGAGTAACAGATACACATGACTATACATAAAATAGATAAACAACAAGGACCTACTGTATAGCACAGGGAATTATATTCAATATCTTGTAATAGCATAATGAAAAAGGATCTGAAATAATTAAAAAAATTAGTAGCTTATCTTAGGTTGAGATTTACTGTGAGTAACTTTAAGGAACTTTTTGTCGAAACATAACAGAAATGTGCACAAATAATAAGTGTAAATAATAAGTGTGCAGCTTAATGAATTTGCAGAGTCAAGATAGCCATGTAATCGGCCCCCAGATCAAGAAATAGAACATTGAGGAATTCCCTGGTGGTCCAGTGTTTAGGACACTGCGCTTTCACAGCCGAGGGCCCGGGTTCGATCCCTGGTTGGGGAACTAAAACATAATGTACCAATGTGTCTGGCTTCTTTTGCTTATCTTGTGAGAGTCATTCCTGTTGAATGAATCAGTGGATCGTTCGCTCTCATTGCAGTACGGTATTCCACGGTATGAATATACCACCACCCTCCTGTTCTGCTCTTGATGGGTACTTGAGTTGCTTCGGTTTTGGACTGTTACCAAGGGTGCTGCTGCCGAGAACATTCTGCTATGTGTCCTTTAGTGAATGGTCCTATGACTGACATTTTGGGGTCGTTGGGAATGTGTGTGTTCAACATTAGTAGATACTGCCTAACTGACAGCTCTCCAGAGTGGTTGTACCATTTAATTATTCCCACCCGGTTACTCTGTGACAGTTCCAGTTTCTTCGTGTCCTTGCCCAAGCTTAATATTCACTTAAAGCCCTCCTGGTGGGTGTATAGGAATCCTTTATTGTGGTTTTAATTTCTGTTTTTCTGATAACTAATGAGGTTTAGTGCTTTTTTCATACACTTATTGGTGGTATGGCTGTCCCCTTTCATGAAGTTTCTGCTCCATGCTTTTCCGTGTTTTTCTTTTGGGTTCTCTCTCTCTTTTCTGATTTGTAGGAGTTCTGTGTAGTCTGATTGCTTGGTCTTTCTCAACTATATATGTTTCAGATTTTCAGTGTTTTTTTAACTGAATTTTTATTTTATCTATGTTTCCTAAAATTTTAGCAGAAGAGATATTTAATTTTTACAATGATAAGAAGGTGAAACTATTATCATTTTGAAAAAAAAATTCCCTAAGTCAAGCAGAGAAAGATAAATACTATATCATCTCACTTATTTGTGGACTCATAAAAAAAAAAATCCAAACAAAACACCCAAGTTCATAGGTACAGAGAACAGATGGGTGGTTGACAGAGGTGGGAGGCTGGGGGTGGGCAAAGTGGGAGAAGGGGGTCACAAGGTACAGACTTCCAGTTATAAGATAAATGAGAAAAAGAAAAAAAAAGATCAATGAGTCATGAGGATGTAATGTACAGCATGATGACTGTAGTTGCTAATACTGTATTGTGTATTTGAAAGCTGTTAAGAGAGTAGATCTTTTTTGATATAAATTTATTTTATTTATTTATTTTTGGCTGCATTGAGTCTTTGTTGCTACACGTGGGCTTCTCATTGCAGTGGCCTCTCCTGCTGCAGAGCACAGGCTCCAGGCGCGTGGGCTTCAGTAGTTGTGGCTCACGGGCTCTAGAGCGCAGGGTCAGCAGTTGTGGCGCACGGGCTTAGCTGCTCTGTGACACGTGGGATCCTCCCGGACCAGGGTTTGAACCCGTGTCCCCTGCATTGGCAGGCGGACCCCTAACCACTGTGCCACCAGGGAAGTCCCAAGAGAGTAGACCTTAAAAATTCTCATCACAAGAAAAAAAATTTGGTAACTTATTGCGGTGATCATTTTGCAGTGTATCCAAATATTGAATCACTATGTTGTACCCCTGAAACTAATATAATGTTACATGTCAATTGCACCTCAGTTATAAAAACCAAACAGAAAAGCCCCACCAAATTCCCTGTTCTTGATTTGCTTTACCTTTCTTTCCCCTTCCCTTCCCTTTCTCCTGTTTTGAACCATTGGTCTGAAATGCCACCCTCCCCGTCCTCTTCAGCACTTCACTCTTTAACCTCCTTTTTTGTAAAAATTGGTAAACTTAGCCACAGCCCCCTTCTCTGTCTTTCGATTCCCCAGTCTCCCCTAACTCTGGATAGCACTAGCTCCCCAGTCTTCGCAGGTTTCTTCTCACTTGACTTTCTGATGACACTGAAGCTCCCTGGTCCTCTTGTCTCGTCCTCCTCCTGTGCTTTGCTTAGCTCCCTGCTGGCATGTCCCCTGTACGTCTTTGGAGCTCTTTTCCCCACCGCATCCTCTGTCAGCCTCTGAAGTACTCGGGCAGCCTTGGCCACGTGCTGGAGGTCACGCCCTTTGGAGAGCGTGGCTGGCCTTCAGCTCTAAAGCGTCTTCCCCTTCCCAGATACCTGCTAGAATACCAGCCCCTGAATGTCACTTTCTCCATCACTTCACCATCATCTTCCTCCTCAAACCCGCTTCGCCTCCTGGGTTCCTGTCTGTCAGCAGAACTGACTGTACTGCCCGGTAACCAGGACGTGAAACGTCGGTCATCTTTGCCTCTTTCCTTTGACCCGTAGCTGGTCTGAGGCTAAATCCTGTCAGTTCCACCTCTTCCATAATAGCTCTGACATAAGAGGAACACAAACATCAACAGTGACGTGAACAGCATCAGCAATGACTGCTAACAGTGGTCCAGTGCCTCTGAATGCCAGGTACTGGGGCTAAGTGCTTTACAGATGCTGCCTCACGGAATCTCAAGGGGCCTTCTGAGATAGTGCTATTCACTTCATTTTGCAGGTGAGGACCCTGAGGCCCAGCAAGGTTAGGTAACTTATTCAAGGCCACTTAGCTGTCACTTGGAAGCGGTGATTCCACCATCTGACTGCAAACTATACTTCTTCTTTTTTTTTTTTTTTTGTGGTACGCGGGCCTCTCACTGTTGTGGCCTCTCCTGTTGGGGACCACAGTCTCCGGACGCGCAGGCTCAGCGGCCATGGCTCTCGGGCCCAGCCGCTCTGCGGCACGTGGGATCTTCCTGGACAAGGCACGAACCCATGTCCCCTGCATCAGCAGGCGGACTCTCAACCACTGCGCCACCAGGGAAGCCCCAAACTATACTTCTTTGCTCTATTTCCTTATTTGTAGTTTGATCCCTTTCCCCACCCCAATCCCCGCCCCTTCCTGCCTCAATACTTCTTGACCACATAGCGGTTCCCTCTTAGTTTGCTCTTTTCCCCCAGTCTAATTCATCCTCTAAAAATGTCAGGTATGTCTCCCCACCAATTTAACTCTCCTCATTTCCCTTCCTTGCTTTACTTTCAGTGGCTAATTTATAAGCAACCAGTAAAGACAAGTTCTCTTTGTTTTTTAAACTAATTTTTATTGGAGTATAGTTGATGTACAGTGTTGTGTTAGTTTCTGCTGTACAGCAAAGTGAATCATTTATACATATATCTACTCTTTTTTAGATTCTTTCCCCATGTAGGTCATTACAGAGTATTGAGTAGAGTTCCCTGTGCTATACAGCAGGTCCTTATTAGTGATCTATTTTATATACAGTAGTGTGTATATGTCAATCCTGATCTCCCAATTTATCCCTCCCCTGCTTCCCCCTTGGTAACCATAAGTTTGTTTTCTACATCTGTGACTCTATTTCTGTTTTGTAAATAAGTTCATCTGTACCATTTTTTTTAGATTCCACCTATAAGCGATATCCGATATTTGTCTTTCTCTGACTTACTTCACTCAGTTTGACAATCTCTAGGTCCATCCATGTTGCTGCACATGGTATTATTTTGTTCTTTTTTATGGCTGAGTAATATTGGTCTTTACGGACCAAAGTTTGGCTCTGACCACCTTTATGTACACTTAAGGAGCTGTCTCTGAATAGGCTGTGTATTTTCTCACACTGTTTGCTGAATCCAGAATGTACCCCACACCCCTCAGTTCCACCTTCCGTGAAACCTCTCCTGTTCTTCAAGCCCCGACTCAAACGTTCCCCCTTAGGCGAAAACTTCCTGAGCGTCCCTGCCAGCTCTCTGTGCACTTCCATAGCGATGTGTAACCTTCCGTCCTGCTGTGGTAAACTGAGCACCTAGTTCTTATCGGTCACTTCTTTGACACCCCTGACAACTCTAGCGTAATTCTCAATAATAAGCATTTTATCAATTTGTCCCATAATATTCTATGGGACATTTGGGCGCATTGTTAGTAAGAGCCATGGATGATCATTGATACCAAAGTCTAAGGGACAAAGGTAATATATTCACTATTTGTTCGCTAGAGCTGCTGTGACAGAGTACCACAAACCAGATGGCTTAAAACAGCAGAAATTTATTCTCTCACAGTTCTAGAGGTGAGGTCCCAAATCAGGGTGTCAGCAGAGCCATGCTTCCTTGGAAGGCTCTAGGGAAGGAGCCTTGCCCCCTCCACCTTCTGGTGTTTCCTGGCAATCCTTGGCATTCCTTGGCTTGTAGGTGCATCTCTTCAATCTCTGTCTCCATTGATACATGATACTCTCCTGTATGTCTGCCTTCACGTGGCCGTCTTCCCTCTATGTCTTTGTTTTCTTATAAGGATACCAGTCATTGGATTAAAGGACCACCCTACCCCACTGTGGTCTCATTTTAACTAATGATATCTACAGTGACCTTATCCCAAATAAGCGCTGTCAAGTATGTCTCATTATTCTAATGTTTTGACATCTGGGGCTTGACGGACCCTGGGGAGACTTGCCCTTCCTGGGGCTAACCAATTCCTAGAGATATTTAACCTGAGCACACTTTCCATGTGCAAACTAACCAATCCAGAGCCCATTTTCCCTCCCTGACCCCATTTTTCGGGTTCTAACACTCCAGACCAATATTCTTCTGCCTTAACTGCCTCAGAGCCAGGTACCAGGTAATCAGGAACAGTCTCTATACCCCCGAGCCTGCTGAAAAAATTCACACCAACCCATCTTAAGCCTGCTTACCCTGCCTTGCCTGTTCCTTCATGTGGATGCTGCAATAAACCCTCTTGCCCACATTTTCCTTTCGCTCATTGCCTCCTGACCTCCCCGGTGCTTCCCCATGTGGCCCTGCATGGCATGCCATGCCTCCTGTTTCTAGGGATCTGTGAGGATAAGCGTCTTTGTTCCTGAGAGTTGTTTCCATGTCTGCATGTCTTACCACACCTGATAAAAACAAATCCCTGGTACATTTAACAATAGTCACATTCTGAGATACCGGGGTGGAGGAGGGTTTGCAGTTTCAGCATATCATTTTGGGGGATAAAGTTTAACCCATAAAAGGGAGGAACCTAATCCTGATATTTTATTTGCATTCCAATGTGGGGCAGTGACCCAGTGACTAGCCTCATCAGGTAAGCGAGGAGCAGATTTGAGGTGCAGCATGCCAGGGAGAGAATCCGTAGTCACCCTCTGTTCTTAAATATCAGCATAGGGAAAGGTACTAATGGCAGCCTCGCTGAAATTACATCATAGGGGAGACATAGAAGATCCATACTAGGGAGAAAGATAGATAGATGGATTTTCTTTTCCTTTGAAAAGCGGCAAAATACATGTAAATGATCTGCTTGAAGATTTAATGGATGAGCTATTGTGATTGTTTTTAGGAATATATTTGATTCTGAGTTCTCTGCTAACCATTTGTTTCTTTTTCTTTTCTTTCTTCTTCTTTTTTTCCTTAAAAGAAAGCGGCAGCCCAGAATCTCGTGTTAACGCTATCCATTTCTTGGTACACAAACTGCCGGAGAAAAATAAAGAAATGTTGGATATTTTGGTGAAACACTTAACTAAGTAAGCCTCTTTTTCTTCCTAACTTGCTTTATTTTGCTCTGGGCACCGTGCGGTGGTGTCGGATATGTAACACTTGGAGCTGGGGCTGTTTACACAATACCAGGGACCACACCTGCGAGGGCAGGCTGGACACTTGCCTTATTGTGTGTGTTTTGGACAAGAGTGATGAAATATGATGCTTTCATGAAGTCCTATAATTATTTGCTTAACGTCACTGCCAGCAACTCAGGGTTTGATTTGAAGTAAGAAAAGAGAATCTTATACATTTCCCTGCATACAGATTCTGGAAATGTGATTATAAGCCTGTTAGCAAATTTAGCTTGATTTCACACCTACCTAACTCTGAGTCTGAACATGTCCTTCAAGTTTGTTTAATCCAATAATACGTAGTTATTTCATAGGATCCAGTTTACTCCTTTCACTCCCCCTTTACAAAGCAAGCAAAATCTAATAATTCAGTGGAAAAATTAGCTCTTTCTTCATATATAAAGGACTCCTAGATCACTGTAATTGTAAAATTTTAGAGGTGAGAGGAAGCTGAGGAACGCTATGTTTTACAACCCATATTTCACATGAAAAAGAAACTGAAGGCCAGAGGATATTATGAGTTTCCAAGGGTCCTACTGCTAGTAAAGCTGTTCATTCATTTGGTCAGCAAATATTGGTTGAATGCCTTCTTAAGGTGCTAGCTGGTACAAAGATACATAGTTGAACAAGATAGACAAAGTCCCTACTTTCATGAAGTCCCTTCTTTCTGAGATGGAAAAGATAATAAACATTAAAAATAAAAATATAAAATAATTTCAGGTGATAAATGATAAAAAGACGAAAGGGATAAAGAATATATGTTGGGTATTGGACTATAAAGTGGGTTGTTATGGAACTTCGTTTCTGAGGATGAGACCTTTTGAAATGAGACCCGAATTAGGTTTCAGGGCTGCTGAGAACAGTTGTCCAGGTTGTTCACTGCACAATGGTACTGGGCCAGAGGGATGAGTGTGGGTGTTCTGATCAAGCTCTGTGTGCTTGTGAAGGTGATTCTTACAAAGGTGCCATGTAGTCTAGTAGTGCCTGGAAACGAGGGTATAATGACCTGGGGAAAGAAGCAGTGTTCTAAGTAGAAAGAGCAGTAAATGAAGGCGTTCGGAGACACAAGCTTAGCATATACATAGAATTATTAAGAAAGATGCTGTGGTTAAGCAGAGCATCAAAGAAAGGGAAGTAGGAAGGTAGGCAGGGACCCCATCACATGGGGCCTTGCCAGATGCGGTGATCTCAGTGGCAGACACTGAGGACAGTTGAGTCTGGCTCCTTGTTTTTAGGGAAATACAGAGTTGCAAAATACTCTACATGCCACAGTTATTGCCCCTTCTTTTAACCAGAGACCTTTCTCCCCCTCCTCATCTTATTAGTGTTTCAAATCACTCCAAGCAGAACCTCATGACCGTGGCAAATTTAGGAGTGGTGTTTGGACCAACTCTGATGAGGCCACAGGAAGAAACTGTTGCTGCCATCATGGATTTGAAGTTTCAGAATATTGTCGTGGAAATTTTAATTGAAAACCATGAAAAGGTAAAAGTGCTTTTTTTTTTTTTTTTCCAGAAGGGAATTCCTGTTTTGGGCTCGTCCCTGTGTGAGGTATAACTGTCCTCTTAGATTTTCCTTCTCTCTCTTTTTATTTAATGATTTTATTATCATGATGGTGAGCCTGGTTCTGAGAAGTCCTCATGGAGCTTCTGTCTTTGGATGGAGTTCCACAAATCTGAAGCTTACCTGTTATCTCACTGGTTTAAGGAAGCAACGTTTAATCCAGATGCAAACGAATGTCCGCTCTGTTATTGTGGACTGTTTATGTTTTTTGTTGCCTTTGTTTCAATCCTTGGATTTCTCACTGAAATTCTGTTTACTGTAACACAGGGAAAACATTTTTTGTCAATCTGTATCACACTCTCCCCAGAAAAACACACACAACTGTCCCTCTCCCTGCAATTGTGCTAACAATTTCAGGGGATTCACAGCATCCTCAAACCCGGGGCCTCCAGGTTGAGAACCTCTGGTTTAAAATGAATACTCTCTTAGGTAACATATCCTGTTGTTTGTTTCTCTGTATTCAAGGGAATACATGATTTTTCAAAATACAATAGACTCTTTCAAGAACTTTTAGATTTTTCCCCCCTTTATTCTGTTCATATAGATCAGGACCTTGCTAATAACTTTCCTCACTTTTAAGATAGGGAATTGGAAAACTGTTAAAATGCTTGGTCAACCACTTTAATTGTTTATAAATTTTCTAAAATATTGAGATTGCGTTATATGCCAAGCATGTATTAGGTTCTGGGAGGTGAAGATGAACATTACAGTCCCTGATGGAAAGCGGGTCACGATCTAGGGGATTGAGCCCTGTTTCGGGATTTGTGGCCCACAGCACACATCCCTGTCTGACATTATGCAACTGACTTATTTTTCTAGTTGTTATCTATTTCTTTCTTCTAGATCTTTGAGGACAAAGATCTTTTTGCACATTTAGAATAATACCTGGTATTCCTTAGGCGCTTGGTTAGTATTTATTTGGTGAATTAATGGATTCAGTGAAATTTCTGGGGGTCAGGGGAGTGGGAAAGAGACAGATGAAGAGAGGTGTAGTCCTTTTGCACAAGTGTTGCGAGAACATTTCTTGGATTCTTGTTGCATTTGCTGTTGGCTAGAGCAATTCTAGCTGGTGCAGATATCGGTTCCCACTGAAAAGCTAGGCTTGAAACCTGGTTAGAGATTTGCTTTATCAATATGGTAAAAGCAGCTTGTTTTGTGGGTGTCAGACCAATGTGGGGTTTTTGGTTTTGTTTTTTGGTAGCTAGCGGTGCATTTATGCCTCCTTTTATGGCCTCGTCAAACTGTCATTAATGTGTACGGTGAACTATCCAGACAGCTTCAGGGCACGATGGCTACTATTCATTTTGAGAAAAAGAAATAATTAGACTGTAAGCTTCGAGACAATGCTTAGGAGCGCTACTGTCATTAGATTAAACCCCAATTAAGAGAACTTTTATCCAATTTATTTGTGAAAATACTGGTTCTGGGTCTTGCTCTTGGATAAAAGGCTCTCCATCTAATGCTGTAGCTTCCTATTTTCTTCTCTTATTTGAAGCTGGGAAGACAAGTACACGATTTTTTTCTGCTGGGAAATAGAGAGGGCTGCTTTCACCTCGTTAACCAATCTTACAGGAATTCCAAGTGGCCTTGGCGAGCCAATTATAATAAACAGCAGATGGAACTGGACCCCCTCTCGGAGATGGAGCTTTATAGAATGAAGTAGAGGGTTTTCGGTTCTCCTTCTCTCCCTTTCGGTGGCCAGGCTAGATAGTGCTGTGAACACACAACCAATACTGATTTCAGTCCTGAGGTTTCCTACCAAGAGGAGGTGAGATATTGACTTCCAGATTCTTCACTGAGTGTGTGAGTTCAGCTTTGGAAGCAGAGGGTTGCTTGGGACTGGGTAGGGGCAGTTAGCTTGGATTAGTGAACATTTTTGAGAACTTAATATCCCTATTACCTCTTTTCTCCCCCCTTCGATCTCATCCTTGTCCACTTTCACTCTCACTCCCAGCTCATTGCTCCTGCTCAAGTGGTCTTCACTTCGGAGTCCAGGCTCTGCTATGAGGAACAATATTTCTGCTAACGAGGGTGATTGCGTAGAAACACTTCGTAGGGATGTCTGGCCCCAGCTGAGCCATACGTTTCCTTGACAACTGATCCACATACACCAGCCAAAGGAGCTGACGTTTGACTTGAATGTAGTGAGGGAGAGATACGGCTCCTCTTAATGTTTGAGAACAAAGAGAAAAAGAGAGAGGGAGAAAGGAGAGCAAATGTTAAAAAGAATACTCTCGTGAGGAAGGAAAAAAATTATAATTAAAAAAAAGGAAGGCTTCCCTGGTGGTGCAGTGGTTGGGAGTCTGCCTGCCGCTGCAGGGGACACGGGTTCGTGCCCCGGTCTGGGAAGATCTCACATGCCGCAGAGCAGCTGGGCCCGGGAGCTATGGCCGCAGAGCCTGCGCGTCCGGAGCCTGTGCTCCGCAACGGGAGAGGCCACAACAGTGAGGGGTCCGCGTACCGCAAAAATAAATAAATAAATAAATAAAATAAAAATAAAAAAAGGAGGGGAAACTAGCAATGAAATGAAACGGCCTAGGTGGTGTCTATGAAGGAGAAGGAACTGGGGGGGTGGTAATGACAGTAGAAGGAAAATGTTTTCTTTTCCTCAGTTACTTATTTTTCTTCCCTAGGAATGTGAAGAATGTTAACTCTGACTAGGAAAGTCACTAAGTCAGAAAAGGAAACTTTCAACATATAATTAAAGCAAGAAAGCTCCAGATTAATTTTGGAGTTAGAAAAAGACCCTTGGTTAATCTGCTTTGGAGATCACATTTTATCCAAGCCTCTTTGTTGTTTTCATAAAATCCATATGTACTTTATAGGAAACTTAATCCATATGTTTTGGCTTCATTTCCACTCAGTACATTAAGATGTTGTTTTAAAAGAAGTGTTCGCGGGCCAAAAAAATTATCAAGGTCTTTCTTCCCTTGCAAACCAGAAAATTGCATTTCCCAGGTGGAAAGGGTACTGTGAAATTCCCAAGGATTTTCACATTGGAGTTGTGCCTCAGAATGTGTGAGTTCTGCATATGTTTTGTTCTTAAAGTATACAGTTGTCCCTAGGTATCTGGGGGGGATTGGTTCCGGGACCCCCTGCGGATACCAAAATCCACGGATGCTCAAGTCCTTTATATAAAATGGGAGAGTATTTACATATAACCTATGCACATTCTCCCATATACTTTGTCATCTCTAGATTACTTATAATACCTGATACAACGTAAATGCTATGTAAGTAGTTGCCAGCGTGCAGCAAATGCAAGTTCTGCTTTTTGGAACTTTCTGGAGCCTTTTTTTCCAAATATTTTCGATCTGCTGTTGATTACATCCGCTAATGGGGAACCCACGGAGGACAGACTGTACTTGTTATGGATTAATTCAGTACATCTGTCATGAGTGCCTGCTCTGAATCAGACATGGCGTGAGATTTGGGAGAAGTGAAGACAGTCCTTTAGGGAAAAGAAGAAACGGTGGAGAGTAAGCACTCTCAGACAGATAGAGAGAAAGCTGCCGAGACTTCCGAGGAGAGTTTATGTCCAACTGTGGGGAATCTGGAAAGTTTCCTGAAGAGGTGATTTGAGTAGGTTTTAGAATGGAGTTTGAACAGGTGGAGGTGTTTTTAAGGGGACACTTCAGGTGTGGGGCATCATGTCATCAGAGAAACAGAGCAGGTGTGTGTTCTGGGAACATGAGGCTCCTGTTGGCACAGGGGCGAGTGGTACGAGATGAGATTGGAAGGAGATCTGGGCCAGGTGTGGGGAGTTTCAGACCGCCACCTTAGGGCTTTGGATCTAATTTTAGAGGTATCAGGGCCTCTCGTAGTTTTTAAGATTAAGCCTCTCGTGCTTAATCTGGCAGCAGGGTTGGCAGTAGAAAGTAGAGGAATAAAAGACCAGGTGAGAGGTCCCATGGCATGGTCGTGAGAATGGTGAGTTACAGGTGGAGGGCATCAGTTTGTGAGGCGGGATAGACACAATCCAGGCACTGGATTTGTATCTCAGAAGAAGGTGTTATAAATGATGCTGAATATTCCATCCTGGGAGAATATTGGTGTTATTAATGGAAGGAGGGAAAAAATGGGTTTGGGGCAGAAGATGAGTTCCGTTGATAACATGCAGCATTTTAGTTGTTGTCTGGCTATCCAGCAAGATAAGCCCAGCAGACAGTTGGAGATATGGGGCTCAACCTGGGGAGAGAATTTAGTGGGAGCGAGTGTACCATATGGCATAAAGACATGAGATAGACGTGAGAAAGAATGCCTTGGTGCGTCTGTTATATACGGTGTTTATCTCATATGACCTGTGTGTGTGTGTGTAATGCCCATTGCGTATATATATGTAATGGTATCCTTATATGTGTACAGAATTCATATTACATATCTTATCCCTTTATGCATATGAGAAAAACCGAAGGGTAAAAGATCCCGTGCTCACGGCCACACAGCTAGTGAGTGGCGATGCCTGGGTTTACACTAAGGATTGTTCGACCCCAAAGCCTTTGCTTTTCATTACTCAGGGAAGAGAAGAACAATGTCTTGGAGAAATAATGAGATTTTACTCTTAGTGACAAAAGAGGAGCCAGAAGAAGCCCAGATGAGTTCAGTGTCAGGGTGGTCAAGGGGTGTTGTCAGTGATGCCAGTTGCTGTTAGGAGATGGACAAGTATGAAGACTGGTGGAAGGCGTGTTCTCTCCAAGAGTGAGATGGTCTGTTGAGAGCAACTTGTAAGGCCTTAAACGTGTGAGTGTTCAGGAATGGATGATAAGAAGTCTGGACCTACTTCCAGTTTTTCCCATGTGACAGAAGAACAGATGGGAGGAAGAGTCAGAGCAGACGTGACAGGGAAAGGAAGGATGATGGAGGACCCGTACACCTGCCTTGTCCACGGCTTGCTCATTATTCTCATATTCTGATCACCTGTTAGCTGACAGCTGGGGTGGGGGGCCGTCTTCAGAGGAACTTCGTTAAACAGACGTGTAAAGAACCCTGTCGAGTTACAGGATCTGTTTAAATTGAGCCTCTTCTGCTATTTTATACATTCTTAATGTCATAAAAGAAATATATATTTATAATGTGACTCAGCCTTTTCTCTGCCCTGTCCCTCAGGGCCCTTGAAGATTCAGAAGAGGCTCTGAGAATCATCAAAACAAACAAACAAACAAACAAAAACGTATCAGGGTGGTTCTCTTTTCATATCTGCCTTGTTTTATGTTAATGTTTAAACTGGCAATTTATATAAAGTAGGGTACATAATGTCACTCTCAACCAAATCACTTTACAAAATACATACCATAATATAGTTATAATCCAGGTTATATTTATCTTGTTAAGGATTTTCATTGGATTTTCAGTGTGATGGGTTGCTCTCATGGTCACTGATTCTCTGAGGGTCAGTAGGTTATGAAGTTGTTGTTGTTTTTTTTTTTTCTAGTATTAGCCTTTATGTAGTACAGTTTCTGTGGACCACAAGGTGCTAAGAGTTTGTTTACAATAAAACTTTTCCGGGCTTCCCTGGTGGCGCAGTGGTTGAGAGTCCGCCTGCCGATGCAGGGGACACGAGTTCGTGCCCCGGTTGGGAAGATCCCACATGCCGCGGAGCGACTGGGCCCGTGAGCCATGGCCGCTGAGCCTGCACGTCCAGAGCCTGTGCTCCGCAACAGGAGAGGCCACAACAGTGAGAGGCCTGCGTACCACAAAAAAAGAAACCAAACAAACAAACAAACAAAACTTTTCCTTGTTGAGGATTCCTATAAGTTTGCTAAAAGAAGCATGTTCACCTTTGAAGCGAGCTCTGTGTCAGTCTGTCTCGTTTCTCCTGGTGAGAAAACGGAGGCCGTTCGGGATGGTCACGCTTTGTTGGAAAAGGCTGACCACGTTCTTGTTCACGAGTTTCTTCAGTGGATTGTGCTCTATCCATCTTTGTCACATAGGTTGCAGAGTTCTTGAATAGGCTGTGTCCTCCAGTCATAGAGGAACCTAGAAACAGTAAAGGTGAGAAGGACATATACATTTCCCCTCAGATGTGCAGTGTAATCCCCAGAATATTAAATTACATGCACATGGGCAAGGGTATCCAGTGGTGCAGTGCATCACTTTTGTTAACCTTGGGACTGACTTTCTGACCTGCATCCTCCTGTCTTTGCCAAAAGTTAGAAGAATGTGTCTCTGCTCCCAGGTTCATGGTGGGATGGATTCCCTGTTCAGGCCCCACCTGCAGTCCACATGTGGTCTGTTTCTGGGTACAGGGCACCCCGTTCCTCCATTCCTGAAGCTTCAGGAACCACACCCAACCTGGCTGTCTCCTGCGGGTTGATCTCTGCCATCCTTTAACGCCAGCGAGGCCCAAGTGAGTAGCACGCAAACCGTTTTTCACTGAGCGCGAGGAACCTTCCAGTCTTAGGGCATGCTTGTCATTTAATGGGGAAAAGAATTCTTTTTAAAAAAGATTCCAGCGTGAACTGCATCTTGATTGAGCTTTGCTGGCCCTGGGTTGCTAGGCAGCAGCAGTTTTCATGCGGCAGGAAAAGAAATGTCTTAAGCACCAGCAACAACAATAAAACTGCAAAGTTTCTAAAAGTTGGTGTCAGCCTGGGTCACGACCACTCAGCCTAGAGGTCAAATCCTGCAGCAAGAACATCTGACAAATTTTCAAAGGTTTTTTTTTTTTTCTTTTCCCCTTGCAATTTTCATAAATGTCCTCCTTGGCACAGCCATGAAAATGTTACATTTTTGTTTTCTCTTCTCAGCAGGGCTGTGCGTTTTCTGGTGTGTTTAGAAAGAAGCTTGAAAAGCACAGAAAACTTTGTCTTTCTCCTTCCTTTAAGGAGAGTTGGAAAATAATAATGACCTTGTCTTCTGCCCTTTTCGTTTAGCTCCGGCGTGGGATGTCTCTGCTGTGTGCTGTGCTGTAGCTCTGGAGATGGTAGATAATATTCTACCATGGGACCAGAGTGGTTTGATGCAAGCAAATTCTGTAACATTTTCATGTCCAGTAGAGACAAGGCACTGGGACTGTCTCAGGAAGATCGAAGAGCTACGGTGTAGAAAGCGGGGCGGGGAGGTTTATTCTCTGTTGTCTGAGAAAGCATACTCGGTCCAAGTGAGCAGAACTTGCTGGGAGGTGAGTTTTTGATTCAGCAGAAGGCAGAACTCCATAATATTTGTAATAATGAGACTGTGTTCATAGTAGAGATGGGTCTGAGGAGTTGGAGGAAAGCTGGCAGATGGCTGAGGTCTGGCCCGCTCTGAAAGCCTCGGCCAGAGACCTTGGAGACGCAGAGCTGCAAAGACAGGTCCTCCGAGCTTGTCTCAGCGCTTGGCACTTGACACTGAATCAGTGTTGGTACAATTCAGAATGGTGAGGAGGAATCAATTTTATGTTGTTTATATTCCCAGCAATACCCAGAGTCCTTGGAAGGGAAAATAAGGATGTAAGCGTGAGGGGTGGGCGTGGTGTGGTGTGTGTGGGTGGGCCCTAGAGAAGCAATCTTGACTTTCCTTAGAGGACAGCAGAGTGTGGGGTGCTTATGGGCTTGGTTTTTGCATGGACAAAGTGCCCCACCCCTTTTTGCTTTTTTTTTTTTTTGCGGTACGCGGGCCTCTCACTGTTGTGGCCTCTCCCGTTGCGGAGCACAGCTCTGGACGCGCAGGCTCAGCGGCCATGGCTCACGGGCCCAGCCGCTCCGCGGCATGTGGGATCTTCCCGGACCAGGGCACGAACCCGTGTCCCCTGCATTGGCAGGCGGACTCTCAACCACTGCACCTCCAGGGAAGCCCCAAAGCGCCCCCTTTTAACTTGTCTTTGTAAAATAAAGAAACCGGCTTTCAGAGCTGTCTCTTCCATATCTCTCAAGACAAAGTTGAGAACAGTAATCATTTCAGTAGCCAGCAGAGGGATGATTATGTGCTGGTACCTAGGCTCCGCTCCTCATATGACATTTTATTGAAATAATCTGCAGACAGTATCACAGAATGTAGCAGAGCCAGCTCGAAAGTAGAATTCCTTGGGTTGGAATCTCAGCTCCACCAAGGTGTGTGACTTTGGTGACGCGGGCCCCCCACTTAACCTCATCACGAGATTCCTCATCTGTGAAAGAGGAAAAGCTAAAGTACCCATCCAGCAGAGACCTGTGGCGAGGATGAGGTGAGCTGTTTTACAGACGAGGAAAACGAGGCTCGGTGAATTGCTTAAGTGGCCAGGCTGGGGTTTGAACTCCGTCTGTCTGCCTCCAAAGCCTACTCCTGACATCTACACTGTAGCTGTCCGATAATGTGTGTGTAAATATGCACATTTCATATCAAACAACTGTAATGACTTATTTGTGTTTTTCAAAAGACTTTGTATTTTTTAGACCAGTTTTAGATTTATAACAGAATTGAGAGGAAGGTACAAAGATTTCCAGTACCACCCCCATCGCCCCCGTGCGTGCAGAGCCTCCTCCATGTGTTACAGCCGAGGGACCCACCCTGGCACGTCATCATCACCAGAGTTTACTTAGGGTTCGCTCTTGGTGTTGTACCTCCTTGGGTTAGGCCAAATGCGTTATGACACGTATTCATCACGATCATCAGCGTGTTTTCGGGGTTCTGAGAATACTGTGCTCAGTCTGTTCATCTCCTCCCACCCATGCCCTCCCCACCCGCCAGCCTGGCCATCACTGATCTTTTTACTGTCTTTACAGTGTTGCCTTTTCCAGCTGTCATATAGTTGGACTCATACAGTGTGAGCCTTTTCAGATTGGCTTCTTTTACTGAGTACTATGCATCTAAGGTTCCCCCACGTCTTTTCATGGCTTGGTAGCTCATTTCTTTTTCTTTTTTTTTTTTTTTACATCTTAATTGGAGTATAATTGCTTTACAATGGTGTGTTAGTTTCTGCTTTATAACAAAGTGAATCAGCTATACATATACATATGTCCCCATATGTCTTCCCTCTTGCGTCTCCCTCCCTCCCACCCTCCCTATCCCACCCCTCTAGGTGGACACAAAGTACCGAGCTGATCTCCCTGTGCTATGCAGCTGCTTCCCACTAGCTATCTACCTTACGTTTGGTAGTGTATATATGTCCATGGTAGCTCATTTCTTTTCAGCGCTGACTTGTTTGTATTTTGAGAGAACCAGGATGACTGTTACGTAAATGACTGTTACACCCAGTGGGTGAGGACGGGAAAGCAAACTCCTCTCACCTGGCCTTCTTCCCGCCGCTCAGGTGGCTTCCCTGTGACATACAGCCCACTTCTGAGATGCGTTCTTTCTAGGCTCGGCAGGCAGGGTCAAGGTCTCTCAGCCTCACCATTGATGCAAGCCCTAGCTAAGCCCTGGTGATCCTCCTCATCTTCATCACCATCAGCATCATTAATATAGGATGACAGTCTGCCTGATACTTATCAAGTGCTCACACTGTATTCTACATCATGATCTCGTCTAGTACCTGCTCAACGACTCTCTGTGTCTGACGTCTCAGGTAGACGTTATCATCCTTATTTTACAATTTGGGAAATGGGGCTTAGGGTGAAATTCGCCCACGGTCACACAGCTGGGAAATGGCGACGCTGGGATTGGAACCCAGGACTGTCTGGCTCAGGGGTTGGAGCTGTCAAGCCTTCCACTCTACTGCTGCTCCTTCCATTCTAAATGGCTTTCAGTGGAAGGCTTTGTGTTCGGGGTCACTGTCTAATGGGCAGGGCTGCAATATTCTGATGCTCAGGAACAGCAGATCTGGAATATATGTAGATTGAACTACATCACTAAAAACAATATTTTGATGTCTCACATATATTTTCAGATATCTAAAATTACACCAAATAGTATAAGTGGGAAAACATAAATATAGAATATCAGTTCAATAATATGTAAAGAACTGATTTTTCAAAACTATAAACCAGAGTATTGAGAATAAGCTACACGTTTTTAGCAAAACCTTTAGAATTAAAAATGATAAGTTTGTATTATATAGTATGTGTATTGTTGAAGCCTATACCATGGTAATAGAGCCATTTGCATCAGACTAGGATACTTGCAGAGAAAAGGTTTTTTTTCTCCTTCTTTCTCCTGGAAAGATCTGCTGCTTTGTAGACAGGGCTGGGAAAAGGGTATTTTTCTAGACTGTGCCCCCTCATCTGTAGTGTCCTGTAAGTCATTTAGTACAGATATGTCCTAGCGGACAGCCCAGCCCCGGGCTGCTTGCTGTGGAGGTAGACCCCTCCAGCACGTTTGTGTGACTTGGTGCCGCTCTGCTGATGTAGGCCAGCTGGATGCAGAAGAGCAGACACGCTGGAATCTGGGCTGAGTGAGATTCTGTCTTCTAGAGATTTGGAGTTGGGATGTGGGGAAACGCAGCCCATTACTGTGAGGTGGCTTTTGGGCTTGGGGCTGAAGAACCCCTGGGATGGGTCCAGTACCAAGTGGAGGAAGGCAGTGCTCTGGGAAGGATCGGGAAGCTGATCACAAGACGGATGCAGAGGCGAGAAGTGGAGACTTGTTGGTTGACTCTTGATGGCCTCAAGCTCCTAATTCAGGCAAGTGTTGAGTTCCAGCTCTTTCTGCTTTCTGCCTCTCCTTTTAATAAATCCCTGTTTAATTATGTCAGCTTGGTAACGTTTTGGTTGCAACCAAGTCGTCTTTGGGTAGTGTGAGAAAATACACAGGGCAGGGTTCCTGCCAGTTTGATAAATTCACAGATAGTTTATTCATTAGCTTTGATTTTGGCTCAGTTTATGTTTTGGTGACTTCAGGTAGCCCCTGTATGTCCTTGAGGTCAGCTGCTCCTTGCATCCAGTCCTTATGAAAACAGAGCAGGTGGGTCTGGTCGATGCAGTTTTAGGTAGAAACTGGTACTTTGAGGTCGTGCAAATCTTAACTTGTTGGTCGGTTCCCATAATTATATGATTAGACCTTCTTTAACTTTCTTCTTCAGTTTTCTCCTCTTGGACCAAGGTTGAAACCGGAAATGGCTTTCTTCTCAATTCTTATATCATTTCTTTTTTTGCCAGATAATTGTTTTCCTAATACTTGGTCTCCAGTATTGTACCCCCCACTGTGTTCTTATACATCTCCTGGCAGGATGGTCCTCTGGTCTGCTGTTCAGTCAGTCAGTTGACATTTTAAAGTCCACCCATGCATCCAACATCCTTTTCCTCTATCAAGAGCAGTACTTTTGAAGCCTTACTACATTAAGACCCACTTTGAAAATTTAAAGAAAGCTTTGGGTCCTGTTCCCAGAAAGCAGTATAGTATATATACACAAAAATATATATATACAATTTTAGGAATTTTGGGGACTCCCAGGTCAAGAACCTAGAACTATAGGGAAACCAAGAGCTGCAGGATGATCCATGAGGAGTTAGGGTCCAGAGCATTTCTTCAGGCTCGACTTTTCTTGTCTTTTGCTGGTGACTTATTTTCCACACTTCTGTTCAGGAACTGGGCGGGGGTCAGGTAAGGATTCATACATTATTTTTTTAATATCTTTATTGGAGTGTGATTGCTTTACAATGTTGTGTTAGTTTCTGCTCTATAACAAAGTGAATCAGCTATATGTATCCATATATCCCCACATCCACATCCTATCCCACCCCTCTAGGTGGTCACAGAGCACCGAGCTGCTCTCCCTGTGCTTTGCAGCAGGTTCCCACTAGCCATCCATTTGACATTTGGTCGTGTATATATGTCAGTGCTACTCTCACTTCACCCCAGAGGATGCATACTTTATTTCGTATGTTCCCCACTTGGGGCCAGCCACCAAGGAAGCCTTTCATGGAAGTATTGATTGCTTGGCTGGGCCATAGACAGTAGGAGTCCCCACTGAAAGGGCATTGTGCTTCAATAGCAAAGGGCAGCCCCTCTGTGTTATTTTGAGATGTGCTGGTGTTCAGACTTCTGCCACAGCGGGCGGAGGGTGGAAATCAGCCCGGGGGCAGATTGAAGAAGGCCCCTCCGTCCAGCTCAGGTCTTCCTGCAGCAGCCTCGTTAGCCCATTTGACTTCTTTCGCCTTTCCCTGAAGTTCAACCCGTTTTGAAGCCCCACTGCTGCCTTTAGTCCGTGATAATGGACCATGTGTTAGTATCTCAGCTCCTGCGTCTTTGGTATAGCAAACCCTGAGGTCCTGTGCAACTGGTTAAGGAATATTCAACTGCTAATGAACATTAGGCAGACGTCCTACCCAACTGCCTTTAGTATAGCAAACCCTGAGGTCCTGTGCAACTGGTTAAGGAATATTCAACTGCTAATGAACATTAGGCAGACGTCCTACCCAACTGCCTTTAGAATAGCAAACCCTGAGGTCCTGTGCAACTGGTTAAGGAATATTCAACTGCTAATGAACATTAGGCAGACGTCCTACCCAACTGCCTTTAGTATAGCAAACCCTGAGGTCCTGTGCAACTGGTTAAGGAATATTCAACTGCTAATGAACATTAGGCAGACGTCCGACCCAACTGCCTTTAGTATAGCGAACCCTGAGGTCCTGTGCAACTGGTTAAGGAATATCCAACTGCTAATGAACATTAGGCAGACGTCCTACCCAACTGCCAAATGGCTAAACGAAGGGTTGACGGTCTTAGCTCATGGACCCTGGGGCGTAATTGTCCTCTTTCTCCTAGACTTCCATTCATCCTCCGATTTCCACTGGAGCTAAAAGTCAGAGTGGGTACAGTGACTGCATGATGAAGCAGGCTGCCACTGAGGGTCCTCCAAATCGAGGTCTTCCCATTAAGTCTAGTGCCTGCCTCCTTGGGCGTGTCCAGGGTCCTCAAGACCACCCCGTGTCCTGGGATTTGCTGGAAGGACTCATGGGACTCAGCGTGTGGTTGTACTCACAGCTTAGGTTTATCACCGTGGTGTAGTGAGGACATGCCAAGGAGAAGATGATGACACAGCTGGGGTCTGGAGGAATCACTGGAATTTTCCTTATGCTCTCACCTCCTCAGAGGGGTCGCACACAGCGGACTCTTCCCCCAGCACCGAAAATGCAGCCACAAGCGTATAACGTGTCTGTTCAGGGAAGCGCCTTAGAGACTCGGTGCCTGTCGGGAGATAGTCATATCGGCCTCCTTTGCTGAGCGGGTACCGAATTCCAGACTCCCAGAAGGAAAGCCGGTTTTCCGCATCACACCAATGCATGCACATTTAGGTGGAGACGGTTGAGGCACAGTGGGCCCTCCTAAGCATTTTGGGAATGTTTTATATCCGTTTAGAGAACTGTTGATCAGCCAAGTTCCCAGACGTCAACCAGGGACCAGCTTTGCAAGCAGGGTTTTCTAAGGATGGCCTTCCTAGGCCTGCCTGTTTCCTCTTTTCTGTACACCGGGCATCTTTTACCTGCCATGGTGAGGAGCTTGAGGGGCAGCGGTGAGGGTGAGTTCCTATTTCTCCTGCAAGGATGTTCTCTGTCATTGGGATTCAGAGCCCTTCCTCTTTTGCTTTGGAAGCACCTTCCTTATTCTAGCAGGGAAGTGCCCATTGTCAGCACTGTTGAAAAGTGCGGGGTGAGTTTTGCTGAGGAGCATGGGAATCAAGAAGGATGCGGTCCGTCCAGGTTAAGTGCATTTCAAGCCATGCCGCCTTACGTCACTGGATTAATTTGGCACAGGATGAAACGTCCCTCAAAAGCCTTCCTTGTTTTAACTGTCCACTTGGTTGGTTTCTCCTTAAGGGTGACCCCAAAGGGCAGGAATCAGTTTTGTCAGCTTTGTTTCTGTTTTCACCCTTAAGCTCTGTTGAGTGCTGTCTTTGGGGCCCCACGTTCTCTCAAGGATCAAGGTGCTATCATGTCTGTCCTGCCCCCTCCCTCTTGCATCTGGTTAAAACCCACCTCCTTGTCTCAGCCTGGGCATCGTGGTATCTGGGTGACACCGACCCTCCTCAGATCCGCTCCTTCTTCTATTTAATCTAATGGAATTTTCTCCAAAAAACCTTTTTGTTACAAAATTTGAAGAAGTCCCTGCAGCCTTTAGTCCGTATTCCTTAGGTGAGCTTTCCATACAGTATTAACACCGTCTTCCTCCTCCCACGAGCTTTCTCAAGGTCATTATTTCTTTTCATGCAGATATTTGAAAAATTATTACCTAACTCGCCTTTTTTTTGGGGGGGGCGGATATCTTAATGATATCCATACTAAAAGTACCCCCTAATCCAGAGTGATTTAGGGGGAGGGTTGGTTTTTTACTTCAGTCCTCACCTGATCAAGTAGTGGTGAATTCTGTTGATCTTGATGCAGAAGTGTGTGTTTGTTGTTACACTAACATACAAGTATCTGGAATTTTAGCGTAGAGTAAAACCTAATCACCTAAAGCTTCCTAAAGATATGTATATACAGTACATAGCCTGGAATCTGCTTCAAAATAATCTGGGTGATGTGGATGAACTAAAATTGGTCATCAGTTAGTGACTGATGTAGGTAGGTGATGTGGACATAGGAGTTCGTTATAGTATTATTTTTACTTGTATATATATATCTGAAATGATTGATGATAAAAGTTAAATGATCTGATATTTGGTGCTGGCATCATTTCTTTTACACAGTTCATTATTTGTTCAACAAACATTTTAAAAGCTGCTCCTTGCCTTGTAGTATATGGACAGGGACAAAAGATTAAAAAAAAAAAAAAAAAAAGGTCTTGCTTTCCAGAAGTCCAGCATTTAGCGAGAAAGACAACAGTGCAACTAATTCTGATACAGCCGAAGTCTGGTTCCCTGGCCTCGAGATAATGTGTTTGAGTTTGGACCTCTGAGAAGCTAGTCGCTTTCTTTGTCCAAAGCCAGGTTAAGACCATTTCTACACTGGAAAGACTTCATGTACTAGGCATCCCTTGGTGAATCACCTTAGTTGTTTCTTCAGAACATGTTTACCCCTTCCATTCGCAGCAGTGAGCAAGGCCTGCAGGGGATAGAGTGGGTGTAATTATGAAATGCAAGGTTCCTTTTCCTTAGCAGACTAGAATGTTCGGAAGAGGCTTGGCTCTAAGGGCTTCCTGAGCCCTGGTGCCCCAGACTGGCTAGCTCTAGTTCAGACCAGGAGTCAACCAGCTAATGCCAAGAGGGTAGGAAGCATGGGTTTGTCTGCAGTTTACAGATTCAGGCAAGAAACTGAAGCTTGGGGAGTTGATATTAACCAACCCAAGGTCACACAGCTTGCTTTATTCATTTACAGCCTGCCTCGTGCCAAAAAGGATTTCAGGCCATGAAGCCACACAGTTAGAAAATTCCTTGTGGTCCCTCTAACCATCCCAAGAAAAACAAGGCCGTATTTTTTTTTTCTTTTTGAGCTTAAATGATGCATAGTGTTTCAGTCAATATTACTGCATGGATAGCTCCAAATTTAAATTGCACAAAAGTGCTTATGTATGTCTCTGTTGGAATGTGTGGGAGTCATAAAGGAAATCTCTGTATTTGATTTCATAAAGTCATGAGCGTTCTATAGTCACTTGAGCCACACATGCCAGCGCCTGGTTGTGTGCATGAGAAAGTTCTTATTCATCACTGCACAGCTGGTGTGTTGTTTGTCATCATTATTCCTTATTCTTAATTACCAAAAGTGCACATGGGCTACAGACTGGAGATGGTGCCAAACCAGACCTCTAAAGTGGTTGAATTAATAGGTTTGGAGGAAGATTTATAATCCTTTGTAAATGATAGTAATTCTGTGTTATGTTCATAGAAAGAAACAGTGCACATCAGAAACTCACTCAAAATCTGGATCGTAATCTCAAGTATATTATTATTCTCTATATCTACCTCCTGTTCCCTTTTGTTTGTTGCTGGATCAACTTTGCTCTTTTTGTGTGTATTGAAAATGGAATTTATTTATAGGCTGTGCTTTTTATTTTTTTTGCGGTACGTGGGCCTCTCACTGTTGTGGCCTCTCCCCTTGCGGAGCACAGGCTCCGGACGCATAGGCTCAGCGGCCATGGCTCACGGGCCCAGCTGCTCCGCGGCACGTGGGATCTTCCCGGACCGGGGCACGAACCCGTGTCCCCTGCATCGGCAGGCGGACTCTCAACCACTGCGCCACCAGGGAAGCCCTTTTTTTTTTAAGGTAATTTTTTCCCTCCCTACATCAGCAGTAAGTAAAAGTGGAGACATTCTTTCTCCAGGGAAGGCTTCAAACGCTTGGTTTCTCTGGAATGTCATTTCTCTTTAGGTGGAAATGAGGGAAATGACCACTAAGAGGATTAGTCATCATTTTCAAAATTTAATGAAGGAATTAAGTCATTTGTGATTAATGTGCTAATAAGCTCAGAGTCTGCTGTACTTATGGATAGACTGATGTAGAAGGGTCCTTGGAGTGATAATTGTTTCATGTGTATAATCATTTTATTCCATGGTTCCTGCAGGATTGTTTCCTACAATGCCCAGGGCCACAAACACATCCACAGTTGAACTTTTTTGGAAGTCTGCTGTGGCTTTAGCCCAATTCCACGTAACTTAAAATTCTTTTGATTTTATTATTCAGATGAAACCAACTTATTGTAAATTGTTTATAGTTCTCCATTCTTGGCAGCTTTCCTGTTCATTACTCTAGGTGAGCGATTCTGAACCAGTTTTTATGCTTTGTACCCCTTTGAATTTGAGAATTTGAAAGGTAACAATCCCACTTTCTGAAAAAATCCAAATGCATATATGCCATTTGCATATGACTTTAGGGCATATACTAACACTGAAGAGACCTCAGTTAAGGAACCCCTGCTCTAGGTGAAATTAACTTGGGTGATATTGAAATAATGTAATAAAAACATGTGGCCCATTAATACAATGTGCAGAGTGGGGGAAGTGAAGTTTATCAAGTTATAGGTTTCCACATGTGATGGTTTATTACTTTTTACTTATGGTTTATTACTTTTTACTTATTTACTTTTTACTGGTAAATACTTATATATTTACCAGTATTATTTATCGTCCATTTATTATCTCAGACACATGCTTTCTGATGGCATAAAGGTAAAGACAGATCTTTAAGAATAAAGACAGATCTCAAAATGTTGCAATATAAACCAAAAATAGGTTTAAAAAAGGAGAAAACCCTTTGGTATCAGCCAAATGGAGGAAAAGGCCTAGAGACCACCAAATGGAGTTTTCCAAAAATTGGGCTGGGCCATCTCTGTTTTACTCCTAACTTGACCTTCCACAGACACGGTATGGGGCAGCTGCACATGCAATCCTCAGACACGTCCTTGTGGAGGGAGGTGGAGGGAGACGGTCTGGGCAGCTTCGGGTAAAGATGTGCAATTTCCACAGAGGTTGAAGCTCCTCCTGGCCACCCAGCAGTTCTACTAGAGTAAGTGGGGCGTGACAGATCACACTCTGTCTCCGAGACACTCCAGGGTCAGTGATCTTCAGCAGTAAACAGAAAGTCAGAAAGAAGACGAAAAGAGCTTCTGCAAGAGAGGAAGACAGGGAACATGAATGCTGAGAGTAGGAGAGGAGTGCCATTTGCCACCTTGAAAACTTTCAGCATGAGCAGCTAGAAGTCATCCTCTCTTTTGTGGTCCATCTTCTGCTGGGAGATCGATGAGGAAGTGTTTGATAACCTGGCCACCTAAGACTGATGCTCCTGGTGGGGGCTGAAGGGCCAGGCTCTCTGCAGGAATCATGTGTAGCCCAGGCAGGGGGAGTGAACACAGATACGGGCATTTTGGCAAAACCGCAGAGATGAGGTCAGAGACTATACTGCATACAGGCCCTGGCTGAGTCCTTGTTCTCCCCATAACCATTGGTTAGGGATGGAATTGTATCGTCTCAAAATTCGTATGTCGAAGCACTAGCCTCCAGTGTGACTCTATTTGGACATGAGGTCTTTAAGGAGGTAATGTACATTAAAGGATGTCAAAAGGATGGGGCCCTAACCTAATAGGGCTGCTGTCCTCATAAGAAGAGGAAGACACACCCAGGATGTGCATGTGCAGAGGAAAGACCATGTGAGGACATAGTGAGAAGGAGCCACATACAAGCAAGCCAAGGAGACAGGTCTCAGGAGAAACCAGCCCTGCTGGCACCTTGATCTTGGGCTTCCAGCCTCCACAACTGTGAGAAACAGATTTCCGTTGTTCAAGCCACCTAGCTGTGGTATTCTGCTGTGGCAACCCTAGCAGATGAATCCGCTATTCTCTCAGGCTGCAGAACCCTGGGCAGGCAAAACTGTAGTGCATAGAAGAAGGAAACAGACCTCCAAAACATGGGAAGAGATTCAAGGAGACGTCACCCGGAGTGTAGTGGTGTGAATAGAAAGTGTTCACAAAGCTGCCCATTTAAAACATTAGTATAATTGAAATCAACCCAAAATATCCAGTGTGGAGTCTGTGAATATATTGCAGCAGAAGGGGAAACAATGTAAACTGTAGATGAAGAATCTATTTCGGAAGAAATACTGATCTAAGGAAGAGGAGAAGTGAACTTACTAAAATTTATCTCTCTGGGAGAACTAAATATTCAGTAAAATGGGAGTTCAGAAATAAAGTGATGAGAATTTTTTTTAAAGGCGCATGCTGAGCTAAGAAAACAGACTGATACCTCCAATGACATTTCAAAACAAATGAACAAGTTAAAAATGGAAATGAATAGAATCAAAAATTAAAGAAACAAGTGATCATCATCGATGAAACAGTCCCATTCAATGAAAGGAGACAGATGGAAGAAGTCAGAGAAAACAGGAGACACGGAGGGTGAAGATGACCCAGTGCAAGAAGGATGTGGTCCCGGGGATACAGAACCAAGTACATAGATACAAATAATTTTAATGATAAAAATAAGAGGTTTTTTTTCTGAATCAAAGTGAGACCTTAATCTGATCAAAGTATTCACTGAATTGCAGGAAACATCAATTCTGAATTTTAAGTCATTCAGAATTATTCATATAGAGACAGAGTGTGGTTTAGTTATTGGATTTTTGAGGAAAAATAAAAATTCCACTGGGAGGACACATCTGGTTGCCTCATATTTTTCTACAGCAACTTGAAAAATAATAAAGCAGTGTTTATAAGTCTTGAGTATCTCTTTTTGGCCACAACGAAAAATCGGACATTTCAGAAGGCAGAAAAAAAATGCAGACCACTTTTTCTGATCCATATCACTCTAAATCCAGAAAAAATTTAACAGTAATAATTATAGAAGCAAAAAAAAAAGTCTCTGGTCATTTGGAAATTTAAAAACTTTCATGATTTGTGGATCAAAATAGAAATTTAAAAAAATTGTCCAATACCTAGAAATATATTATGAAAACAGCACATTAAAACTTGGAGGATAGGGCAAAAATTATGTTCTGAGGGAAATTTATAACCTTAAATAACTAAGACAGAAAGAATGAAATAAGTTAAACTTCCACTCACCCACTTCCCCTAAATTTGAAGAAAATAATAAATATAAAAAATGAAATTAATTAGAAAAGAAAAATGGTGGCTTTTATAAATACCTCCTACATTTTTGAGGGATTATGGAGTATAAAATAGATAAACCATGGGCTAGGTTAGTCAAGAAAAAAAGGGTGGGAGAGATGGCTTGCATATATAAATAGAAACAAATGTGGAAATGATCACAGATGCACAGTGTATAGAGTTTTGAAACTCTGAAGGAAATTAGTGAACTAATAATGAAAGAAACGGAGACATTTTTCAAAGAGTTACCATCTATTCCCTAAGAAGCACCAGGCTTAGGTATTGTCACAGGTGAATGCATTTAAACTTGGAAGAAACAGTTAAATCTGTTGGTATTTGAACTGGTCCACAGCATAGTGAAGGAAAACTTCAGATTATTTTTGTGATGCCAGTAGGGCACTAACAAAGCCTGTCAAAGATAAAGTTGTAGATCAGTTTTACTTATGAATATTTATGCAGAGATCTTAAATAATACACTAGCAAATAACAGCAGCACTTTAAAGAGTATAATATTTCAATCTAAGTTGAGTTCATCCCTGAAATACAAGGGCAGCTCAGTGTTAGGAGATACGTTAATATAATACTGTCAAAGGAGAAAATCTTTCAGCAGATGCCTAAATCACTTGACAAAATGTACATAATTCCTAATAAAATAACAAAGTAGAAATTGTGGATACTTCCTTAAAATGATTTAAAATGTGTATTTTAACCCTTAAGATAGTATTTTTGTTTAATTATTGAAATGCTTTAGATGTTGAAGTTCTGACTTCATTCATTGTTACTGATTAACTATTGTCCTAGGATTACTAAACCAGAAAAGAGGGGGGAAAAAGGGGGTGGTGTGAAAACTGGAAGGGGAAAATGTTGCATTATTTACAGATTGGATTGTGTACATGGATAACCCAAGAGAACAGATTGAAGCACTCTTAGGTATACTAAAATGATTCATCGCGATGAAGGACTAAAAGTAATTATCCAAATCGATAGCTTCCTTATATACAAGAATCAGAAAATACAGTGGGAGAATAGGCCGAATTATTGGTGTCATTTGAAAAGATACATTACCCAAGTGTAAGCCTAAATCAATAAAAGATAAATCCCCCAAGTGTAAGCCTAAATCAAGAGGTGATAGAACACCTACTTGATGAAAATTGTAAAGTTCCACTAAGAAACGTGAGAGGAAATAAGTTGACTTATATGTGGCTGATGAGAGTGTGAGTTCGTTCAGCCTTTCTGAGATGGTTTGGCAGCATCCAGCAAAGATTAAGATGCACTCCTGCTGTGAAGGTAACCTCTCTGCTACAAAATACTCTACAGGAACTTCCCTGGCGGTCCAGGGGTTAAGACTCCGCACTTCTACTACAGGGGGCGTGGGTTTGATCCCTGGTCGGGGAATTAGGATCCCGCATGCTGTGTGGTGCAGCCAACAAAACAAAGCACACACACACACACATTTTTTAAAAAATACAGATATTCTCAAAATTTTGCAAAAATGTAGAACATGTTCACTGCCACGTGTATCTCTCAGTAAAAAAATAGAAACAGATAGCCTTCAATGGTGGGGAAGGTTAAATAAATTATGTGATGACCATAAGAAGAAACATATGGTAGCCCATTCAAAGAACGAGGTAGATTTGTAAATACTGATACTGGTTGTGGTGGACACTCTAAGGTGACTCAGTCATCCAGGCCCTTGAGCACTGGTGGGACCTGCTTGATTCTAACCAGTAGGACCCAAGGTGATGGGATTCTTTCCCAAGATTGTTTGGTTATGTAAGACTCCATTGGAGCAGACTGGGGAGAGATCCCCCCGCTGGCCTGAAAGAAGCAAATAGCCATGCTGTGAACTACTTTCGGAGAGGGCCACATGGCAGGAAACTGCAGGTGACCTCCAGCCCATTGTCAGCAAGAAGTCAGGACTTCAGTCCTCCAACTGCAAGGAAGTGAATTCTGCCAGTGACCCAAATGAGCTTGGAAGCAGATTCATCCCTAGTGGAGCCTCTCTAATGCAGGCTCGTGGACACCTTGATAACAGCCTTGTGAGCTGAGGACTTGAGCAGAGGCCCCAGTTAAGATGTGTCTGGGCTCTTGACACCTGGAAACTTTGAGATAATTGATAGCTTTGTTATACATAACAAGAATTAGAAAACACAATAATAGTAAATATATTGTTTTCAGCCTGTGAGTTTGTGGTCATTTGTTACACAGCAATAGTAAATGAATACACTGAAATTGAATGATCTCCAAGACACTGGCATCCTTTCTCACTGTGAATTAAATTAAAAAATCACTTGCTATTTACTGATCCAGTTTCCCTTTCATACCCTCATGCACTGCACTCCAGTCATCCTGGCCTCTTTGGTATTCTGGAATATGCAAGGTACACTTCTACCCTAGGGCCTTTGCATTTGTTCATTTATTTCCAATGTCTAGAATGTTGCATGTCACATAGCAGGCATTCAGTTAATATTTGAATGGATAATTCAAAATTGGCTATCTGGTGGTTAAGACTCCATACTTCCAATGCAGGAGACGTGAGTTCGATCCCTGGTTGGGGAACTAAGGTACCACACGCCACATGGCATGGCTAAAAATATTAAAAAATAATTGAAGTGATGCGCTGTATCTCTGTGGTGGTCCTTTGTGTGTTAAAATACATAAATAGAAATTATACATGCATGCAGGCATATGCATAGGTAACTTTTAAAGTTTTCTTAGCAAAAAAATCTAAAAAAAATAGAAAAACGACTGACACAACGATTACCTTGGTGGGGAGGAGGGGACTTAGTATATTTCCAGTATTCTTTGTGTGTCAGTATCATCATCAACAGTGTTAACAGGGTGGGGAGATTATGGCTTATTTGTAGTTTTCCTTTTAGACTTAAAAAATAATAAGCCATCTACCAGACACTTAAATTTATATTACAAAATAAACACACTAGTTCTGTATCTCAATGTAAAAATATCTGTCAGTTTGACTGATCTATTGGATAAAACTGGAAATTGCTGGAGAGATCAGGTTTCAGTTCGAAGAAACTTTAAAAATGCATCTGAATCTTTTTTGAGTTCCTTCCATTCTTCCATGTCCTTCCTTTGTAATAAATGAAGCCCCTGTGTGGCCATCTTGTCCTCAGATGACAAAGACTTGAAGCAGTCCTGGGAGAAATAGTGGTATTTCTGATCTATTTAACACGTTATATTTATTGTGAAGTGATTATATCTTGAAGTTACTTTGGGATGGTTATATTGCTCATATCATAGCTGGTTCTGCACATGATACCACATGAAAAAGGAAATAAATGTGTCTCTTGGTGGCCTGTCAAAGAGGGCCACAAATTCTTTCTCACTTCTCCCATCGAGACTGGAGAATCAGTGTCTCCTTCTCTTAAATCTTGATGGACCCTGAGATTGCTTTGGTCATTAGACTACGGCAGAAGTGACTCAGAGCTGTGGCTTGAAGAGACTGACCCCTTCCTTGCTCTTGGATACTGCTTCTGGGGGAAGCCAGCCGCCATGGAGGAAGTCCAGCCATCCTGAGAATGGCAAGCCGTGAGGAGGCCCTGGCTCACCATGGGCAGAGGCTGCGTAGCAGAGAGGGACAGATGCCCAGCCAGCCCCAGCTGCTCCAACCTGCCCATCCCAGGCATCATCCCAGACTCCAGTGGACCAAACTGAGGAACCCCACTGACAACCAAAACTGAGGTTTCAGACTTAGGGCCTATTCATGTCCCAGCCATGTCCAGCCATTAGCCAGACCCCATGAGGCTGATCGGGCCTGCTGGGCCATGTCCAGATTCCTGGGCCTGAGCATGAGGAGTGTAATTCAACAGAGGTGGTTGGAAACCATTCAGCTCTGGAGAGGTCTGTTTTGTGGTGTTATGTGGTATCCCACTATTTTGGTGAAAATAAATTTTGGTTTAATGAGTCCCTTTCCCTGTTGCCTTCCAGAGGAGTGTGCTTTTAGGTGAAAAAGGGAATATTAAATTTTTTTTTATTAATTTTTACTGCAGTATAGTTGCTTTACAGTGTTGTGTTAGATTCTGCTGTACAGCAAAGAGAATCAGTTATACGTATACATATATCCCCTCTTTTTTAGATTTCCTTCCCATTTAGGTCACCACAGAACACTGAGTAGAGTTCCTTGTGCTATATAGCAGGTTCTCATTAGTTATCTATTTTATACATATTAGTGTGTATATGTCGGTCCCACTCTCCCAATTCATCCCATCCCCCATCCCCCTTCCCCCTTGGTATTCATAAGTTTGTTCTCTACATCTGTGTCTCTCTTTCTGCTTTGCAAGAAAGTTCATCTGTACCATTTTTTTTAGATTCCACATACAAGCAATATTATATGATATTGGTTTTTCTCTTTCTGACTTACTTCACTATGCACGACAGTCGCTAGTTCTATCCATGCCTCTGCAAATGGCACTATTTCGTTCCTCCTTATGGCTGAGTAATATTCCATTGTATACATGTACCGCATCTTCTTTATCCATTCGTCTGTCGATGGGCATTTAGGTTGCTTCCATGACCAGGCTATTGTAAATAGTGCTGCAATAAACACTGGGATGCATGTGTCCTTTTTTTCTTTTTAACATCTTTATTGGAGTATAATTGCTTTACAATGGTGTTAGTTTCTGCTTTATAACAAAGTGAATCAGCTATATGTATACATATATCCCCATATCCCCTCCCTCTTGCGTCTCCCTCACACCCTCCCTATCCCACCCCTCTAGGTGGACACAAAGCACCGAGCTGATCTCCCTGTGCTATGTGGCTGCTTCCCACTAGCTATCTGTTTTACATCTGGTAGTGTATATATGTCCATGCCACTCTCTGACTTCATCCCAGCTTACCCGTCCCCCTCCCCGTGTCCTGAAGTCCATTCTCTGCGTCTGCGTCTTTATTCCTGTCCTGCCCCTAGGTTCTTCAGAACCATTTTTTTTTTAGATTCTATATATATGTGTTAGCATATGGTATTTGTTTTTCTCTTTGTTGCTTTCTTCACTCTGTATGACAGACTCTAGGTCCATCCACCTCACTACAAATAACTCAATTTCGTTTCTTTTTATGGCTGAGTAGTATTCCATTGTATATATGTGCCACATCTTCTTTATCCATTCATCTGTCGATGGACAGTTAGGTTGCTTCCATGTCCTGGCTATTGTAAATAGAGCTGCAATGAACATTGTGGTATGTGACTCTTTTTGAATTATAGTTTTCTCAGGGTATATGCCCAGTAGTGGGATTGCTGGGTCATACAGTAGTTCTATTTTTAGTTTTTTAAGGAACCTCCATACTGTTCTCCATAGTGGCTATATCAATTTACATTCCCACCAACAGTGCAAGAGGGTTCCCTTTTCTCCACACCCTCTCCAGCATTTATTCTTTGTAGATTTTTTGATGATGGCCATTCTGACTGGTATGAGATGATATCTCATTGTAGTTTTGATTTGCATTTCTCTAATGATTAGTGATGTTGAGCATCCTTTCATGTGTTTGTTGGCAATCTGTATATGTTCTTTGGAGAAATGTCTATTCAGGTTTTCTGCCCATTTTTGGATTGTGTTGTTTGTTTTTTTGATATTGAGATTCATGAGCTTGTTTGTTTTTTTGATATTGAGCTTCATGAGCTATTTGTATATTTTGGAGATTAATCCTTTGTCAGTTGCTTCGTTTGCAAATATTTTCTCCCATTCTGAGGGTTGTCTTTCAGTCTTGTTTATGGTTTACTTTGTGGTGCAAAAGCTTTGAAGTTTCATTAGATCCCATTTGTTTATTTTTGTTCTTATTACCATTTCTCTAGGAGGTGGGTCAAAAAGGATCTTGCTGTGATTTATGTCATAGAGTGTTCTGCCTATGTTTTCCTCTAAGAGTTTGATAGTGTCTGGCCTTACATTTAGGTCTTTAATCCATTTTGAGTCCATTTTTGTGTATGGTGTTAGGGAGTGTTCTAATTTTATTCTTTTATATGTAGCTCTCCAGTTTTCCCAGCACCACTTATTGAAGAGGCTGTCTTTTCTCCACTGTATATTCTTGTCTTCTTTATCAAAGATAAGGTGACCATATATGTGTGGGTTTATCTCTGGGCTTTCTGTTCTGTTCCACTGATCTATATTTCTGTTTTGTGCCAGTACCATACTGTCTTGATTACTGTACCTTTGTAGTATAGTCTGAAGTCAGGGAGCCTGATTCTTCCATCTCCATTTTTCTTTCTCAAGATTGCTTTGGCTATTCGGGATCTTTTGTGTTTCCATACAAATTGTGAAGTTTTTTGTTCCAGTTCTGTGAAAATTGCCATTGGTAGTTTGATAGGGATTGCATTGAATCTGTAGATTTCTTTGGATAGTATAGTAATTTTCACAATGTTGATTCTTCCAATCCAAGAACATGGTATATCTCTCCATCTCTTTGTATCATCTTTAATTTCTTTCATCAGTGTCTTATAGTTTTCTGCATACAGGTCTTTTGTCTCCTTAGGTAGGTTTATTCCTAGGTATTTTATTCTTTTTGTTGCAGTGGTAAATGGGAGTGTTTCGTTAATTTCTCTTTCAGATTTGTCATCATTCATGTATAGGAATGCCAGAGATTTCTGTGCATTAATTTTGTATCCTGCTACTTTACCAAATTCATTGATTGCCTCTAGTAATTTTCTGGTAGCATCTTTAGGATTCTTTATATATACTATCATGTCATCTGCAAACAGTGACAGTTTTACGTCTTCTTTTCTGATCTGGATTCCTTTTATTTCTTAATCTTCTCTGATTGCTGTGGCTAAAACTTCCAAAAATGTGGTTGAATTATAGTGGTGAGAGTGAGCAACCTTATCTTGTTCCTGATCTTAGAGGAAATGGTTTCAGTTTTTCAGCATTGAGAATGATGTTGGCTGTGGGTTTGTCATATATGGCATTTGTTATGTTGAAGTAAGTTCTCTCTATGCCTACTTTCTGGAGTTATTATCATAAATGGGTATTGAATTTTGTCAAAAGCTTTTTCTGCATCTATTGAGATGATCATATGGTTTTTCTCCTTCAATTTGTTAATATGGTGTATCACATTGATTGATTTGCATATATTGAAGAATCCTTGCATTCCTAGGATAAACCCCACTTGATCATGGTGTATGATCCTTTTAATGTGCTGTTGGATTCTGTTTACTAGTATTTTGTTGAGGATTTTTGCATCTATGTTCATCAGTGATATTGGCCTGTAGTTTTCTTTCTTTGTGACACCTTTGTCTGGTTTTGGTGTCAGGGTGATGGTGGCCTCGTAGAATGCATTTGGGAGTGTTCCTCCCTCTGCTATACTTTGGAAGAGTTTGAGAAGGATAGGTGTTAACTCTTCTCTAAATGTTTCATAGAATTCTCCTGTGAAGCCATCTGGTCCTGGGCTTTTGTTTTTTGGAAGATTTTTACTCACAGTCTCAATTTTAGTGCTTGTGATTGGCCTGTTTATATTTTCTGTTTCTTCCTGGTTCAGTCTCAGAAGTTTGTGCTTTTCTAGGAATTTATCTTTTCTTCCAGGTTGTCCATTTTATTGGCATAAAGTTGCTTGTAGTAATCTCTCATGATCCTTTGCATTTCTGCACTGTCAGTTGTTACTTCTCCTTTTCTATTTCTAATTCTGTTGATTTGAATCTTCTCCCTTTTTTTTTTTTGATGAGTCTCACTAATGGTGTATCAGTTTTATCTTCTCAAAGAACCAGCTTTTAGTTTTATTGATATTTGCTGTTGTTTTCTTCATTTCTTTTTCCTTTATTTCTGATCTGATCTTTATGATTTCTTTCCTCATGCTAACTTTGGGATTTTTTTATTGTTGTTCTTCTTCTTTCTCTAATTGCTTTAGGTGTAAGGTTAGGTTGTTTATTTGAGTTGTTTCTTGTTTCTTGAGGTAGGATTGTATTGCTATAAACTTCCCTCTTAGAACTGCTTTTGCTGAATCCCGTAGGTTTTGGGCCATCGTGTTTTAATTGTCAGTTGTTTCTAGGTATTTTTTTATATCCTCTTTGATTTCATCAGTAATCTCTTGGTTATTTAGTAGTGTATTGTTTAGCCTCCATATGATTGTATTTTATAGAGATGTTTTCCTGTAATTGATATATAGTCTTATAGCATTCTGGTTGGAAAAGATACTTGATACGGTTTTAATTTTCTTAAATTTACCAAGGCTTGATTTGTGACCCAAGATATGATCTATCCTGGAGGATGTTCCATGAGCACTTGAGAAGAAAGTGTATTCTGTTGTTTTTGGATGGAATGTCCTATAAATATCAGTTAAGTCCATCTCGTGTAATGTATCATTTAAAGCTTGTGTTTCCTTATTTATTTTTATTTGGAATGATCTTCCCATTGGTGAAAGTGGGGTGTTAAAGTTCCCTACTATGATTGTGTTACTGTCGATTTCCCCTTTTATGGCTGTTAGCATTTGCCTTATGTACTGAGGTGCTCCTATGTTGGGTGCATAAATATTTACAATTGTTATATCTTCTTCTTGGATTGATCCCTTGATCATTAAATAGTGTCCTTTTTTGTCTCTTTTAATAGTCTTTATTTTAAATTCTGTTTTGCTCAATATGAGTATTGCTATTCCAGCATTCTTTTGCTTTCCATGTGCATGAAATATCTTTTTCCATCCCCTCACTTTCAGTTTGTATGTGTCCCTAGGTCTGAAGTGGGTCTCTTGTAGACAGCATATACATGGGTTTTGTTTTTGGATCCATTCAGCCAGTCTATGTCTTTTGGTTGGAGCATTTAATTCATTTACATTTAAGGTAATTATTGATATGTATGTTCCTATTACTATTTTCTTTATTGTTTTGGGGTTGTTTTTGTAGATCTTTTCCATCTCTTGTGTTTCCTGACTAGAGAAGTTACTTTAGCATTTGTTGTAAAACTGGTTTGGTGGTACTGAATTCTCTTAACTTTTGCTTGTCTGTAAAGGTTTTAATTTCTCTGTCTAATCTGAATGAGAACCTTGCTGGGTAGAGTAATCTGGATTGTAGGTTTTTCCTTTCATCACTTTAAATATGTCCTGCCACTCCCTTCTGATTTACGGAGTGTCTGCTGAAAGATCAGCTGTTAACCTTATGGGGATTCCCTTGTGTGTTATTTGTTGTTTTCCCTTGCTGCTGTTAATATTTCTTCTTTGTGTTTAATTTTTGATAGTTTGATTAATATGTGTCTTGGCGTGTTTCTCCTTGGATTTATCCTGTATCGGACTCTTTGCGCTTCCTCGACTTGATTGACTATTTACTTTGCCATATTAGGGAAGTTTTCAAGTATAATCTGTTCAAATATTTTCTCAGTCCCTTTCTTTTTCTCTTCTTCTTCTGGGATCCCTATCATTCAAATGTTGGTGAGTTTAATGTTGTCCCAGAGGTCTCTAAGACTGTCCTCAATTCTTTTCATTCTTTTTTCTTTATTCTGCTCTGCAGTAGTTATTTCCACTATTTTATTTTCCTGGTCACTTATCCATTCTTCTGCCTCAGTTATTCTGCTATTGAATCCTTCTAGAGAATTTTTAATTTCATTTATTATCTTGTTCATCATTGTTTGTTTGTTCTTTAGTTCTTCTCGGTCCTTGTTAAACTTTTCTTGTATTTTCTCCATTCTTTTCCACGATTTTGGATCATCTTTACTATCATTACTCTGTATTCTTTTCCAGGTAGACTGCGTATTTCCTCTTCATTTGTTTGGTCTGCTGGGTTTTTACCTTGCTTCTTCATCTGTTGTGTGTTTCTCTGTCTTCCCATTTTGCTTAACATACTGTGTTTGGGATCTCCTTTTTGCAGCCTACAGGTTCCTGTTGTTTTTGGTGTCTGCCCCCAGGGGGTGAGGTTGGTTCAGTGGGTTGTGTACGGTTCCTGATGGAGCAGACTAGTGCTTGTGTTCTCATGGATGAGGCTGGATCTTGCCTTTCTGGTGGGCAGGACTGTGTCCGGTGGCTTGTTTTGGGGTGTCTGTTACCATATTATGATTTTAAGCAGCCTCTCTGCTAACGTGTGGGGTTGTGTTCCTGTCTTGCTAGTTGTTTGGCATAGGGTATCCAGCACTGTAGCTTGCTGGTTGTTGAGTGGAGCTGGTTCTTAGCGTTGAGATGGAGATCTCTTGGAGAGCTTTCGCCGTTTGATATTACATGGAGCTGGGAGGTCTCTTGTGGACCAGTGTCCTGAACTTGGCTCTCCCACCTCAGAGGCACAGGCCTGACACCCAGCCAGAGCAACAAGACCCTGTCAGCCACACGACTCAGAAGAAAAGGGAGAAAAAAGAAAGAAAGAATAAAATAAAATTTTAAAAGTTATTAAAATAAAACATACACACACACACCCACAAAAGGAGAAAAAGGAAAAAAAAATATAAAAATAGGAAGAGAGCAACCAAACCAATAAACAGCTCTACCAATGATAATAAACTCTAACTACTAAGCTAAGATAAAAATAAAACCAGAAACAAATTAGATGCAGAAAACAAAGCCCAAGTCTACAGTTGCTCCCAAAGTCCACCACCTCAATTTTGGGATGATTCGTTGTCTATTCAGGCATTCCAGAGATGCAGCCTACATCAAGTTGACTGTGGAGATTTAATATGCTGCTCCTGAGGCTGCTGTGAGAAATTTCCCTTTCTGTTCCTTGTTTGCACAGCTCCTGGGATTCAGCTTTAGATTGGCCCTACCTTTGTGTGTAGTTTGCCTGAGGGTGTCTGTTCCTCCCGCAGACAGGACGGGGCTAAAGGAGCAGCTGATTAGGGGCCTCTGGCTCACTCAGGCCGGGGGAGGGAGGCGTAGGGAATGCAGGTGAGCTTGCGGCAGCAGAGGCCGGCATGATGTTGCACCAGCCTGAGGCGTGCAGTGTGTTCTCCTAGGGAAGTTGTCCCTGTCTCATGGGACCCTGGCAGGGGCGGGCTGCACAGGCTCCTGGGAGGGGAGGTGTGGATAGTGACCTGTGCTTGCACACAGGCTTCTTGGTGGTTGCAGTAGCAGCCTTAGCATCTCACGCCCATCTCTGGTGTCTGGGCTGATAGCCAGGCTCACGCCCGTCTCTAGAGCTCGTTTAGGTGGTGCTCTGAATCCCCTCTCCTCGTGCACTGCAGAACAATGGTCTCTTGCCTCTTCGGCAGGTCCAGACTCTTTCCCGGGCTCCCTCCTGGCTAGCTGTGGTGCACTAGCCCCTTCAGGCTGTTGTCACGCAGCCAACCCCAGTCCTCTCCCTGGGGTCTGACCTCCGAAGCCCGAGCCTCAGCTCCCAGCCCCTGCGCGCCCCGGCGAGTGAGCAGACAAGCCTCAAGCCTCTCGGGCTGGTGAGTGCTGGTCGGCACCGATCCTCTGTGCGGGAATCTCTCCGCATTGCCCTCCGCACCCCTGTGGCTGTGCTCTCCTCCGCGGCTCCAAAGCTTCCCCCCTCTGCCACCCGCAGTCTCCGCCCACGAAGGGGCTTCTTAGTGTGTGGAAACCTTTCCTCCTTCACAGCTCCCTCCCACTGGTGCGGGTCCCATCCCTATTCTTTTGTCTCTGTTTTTTCTTTTTTCTTTTGCCCTATCCAGGTATGTGGGGAGTTTCTTGTCTTTGGGGAGGTCTGAGGTCTTCTGCCAGTGTTCAGTAGGTGTTCTGTAGGAGTTGTTCCACATGTAGAAGTATTTCTGATGTATTTGTGGGGAGGAAGGTGATCTCCACGTCTTACATGTGCCATCTTGGAGGTCTCCACATGTATCTTTTTGAATTATGGTTTTCTCTGGGTATATGTCCAGGAGCAGAATTGCTGGATCATACGGTAGCTCTATTTTTAGTTTTTTGAGAAACCTCCATGCTTTTCTCCTTAGTGGCTGTACCAATTTACATTCCCACCAGCAGTGTGGGAGGGCTCTGAAAAGGGAATATTTTTAAAGGTTATGTATTTACAGAACAAATGTTATATGCATCTTTCATACAATAAAAGTTGTAAAGATGAAAATACAGTGCAGGTTCTGCAGGTCATCAATTATCTTCTCATAGTATTCTCCCCATATTGACAGCAATTTTAGAGCTCTCACTACCTGGCTAAGATTTCCACCTTCCCTGCCCTCCTCTCTCTCCCATCCTTTCCCCATACACAGACTTGACTTCTCAGTGGAACTCTCAGGTCTTCTTGGGAATAGTACTCAGTAGGACTATAGCACCTGTATAGTCTTTTTGTGTGTGTCTGCATATTTTTGCATACTGTGATATAGGAAAATCAGGTTAAAATGCCAATAGGTGCTGTGGCCCTTAGGAAACTTCTAGGAGGCTATTATGCTCTTGGACATGTCTGTGGAAGAATTATAAAGTTAGTATTTCTGGGGGCCAAATAAGGATGACTTTATGATGAACATATTTATGAAATTATAACAGTTTACAAAGCCTTTTCATGTACTTGTTAATATATGGTATGTTCTTTTTTGGGAAAGAGAAAACCAGGTTAAGAGGAATATTAAGATGAGATTACTCCCTGAACAGTCCAGGTCCCTGCTTTGACATGTTAATAACTGTGCACTGCCGATGAAATCAGAACCCTGAATGTGGCTGACCTGGAGTCGGGAATGAAGGGAGTTCAAGTTCCGGCATGGCACAGGCTGTGTTTATCAGGGATTCGGAAAGGTTGCCCTGTCAGCAGAAAAGGGTGACAGGGCACCTTGACATGCTGGCTTCTGTATTGAGAAGAGTGAGTCAGTTGGCTCACATAGCTTGGTGAGTGAGAATGTCTTTGGGGCATGGGCCTGTATTTTGTCACCCGTAGATGCACGGGTCAGCTATTCAAGCCCTGCATGTAGTATTTGAACCTCTTTTGGAATGCCCCTATTCTTACCTTGTAAAATTTTGGTGACACGGAACTCAGTATCTCCCAAGTTGACCTGCCCAGCAGTTGTTCAAGTTCACCAGTCCAGAAAGTTGTTTCCCCTCATATTCAGCTGACATGTGCCTTTTTATAATCTCAACCCATTAGCCCCAGTTTAACCTCTGGGCCAAGTACAAGGTGAATCCCTCTTCCACGTGAGAGTGTTTTTAGAATCTGAGGATTGGTACAGCACCCGTTGGATTTCTTTCGGGGTCCTTCACTTGTACGACTTTGTTTTGAATTTCCTACCTTCCTGGTTACATTCTATGATGTGGTTTATAATAAGAAATGTATATTTGGTCTTTGTCCACGGTGCCTGGCTCCCAGCTCCCAGAACCCTTGGAGTTTCCTGAGCGATAAGCGCACTAGGCGCATCTTTGTTATATTTCGCTTCTCATTTCTCGCCCTCAGTTCCTGAAGTCCCTTCAGGGCCATAAAGATGAAATGGGTGTCTTCCTATTCATGACAAGCCCCTTTGCACCACGACTGGGCTTATGTTAATTAGATGACTTTTGGAAAGCACCTAAGGGTGGGGGCAGATTGCCAGAGAATCAACCATGAATAAAGGATTGGAATGTTCATTCCCACCCCCGGATTTGGGGGGAGCGAAGAGGGGCTGGGGGTTGAATCAATCACCAGTGGCCAGTGGTTTTTTTTTTTGCGGTACGCGGTCCTCTCACTGTTGTGGCCTCTCCCGTTGCGGAGCACAGGCTCCGGATGCACAGGCTCAGCGGCCATGGCCCACGGGCCCAGCCACTCCGTGGCATGTGGGATCTTCCCGGACCGGGGCACGAACCCGTGTCCCCTGCATCGGCAGGCGGACTCCCAACCACTGCGCCACCAGGGAAGCCCTAGTGGTTTAATCAATCATGCCTGTGTATTGAAGCCCCCATAAACATGTGAGAGGAGGGGATTCAGAGAGCTTCCAGGTTGCGGAACCAGAAGGCTTCTGCGTGCTACCTTGCAGGCCCCAAACTCCATGAGGACAGAAGCTCCTTTGGGACCTCACCCTGTGTATCTCTCTGTATCTCTCTATCTGGCTATTTATTCGTGCTCTTTGATATCCTTTGTCATAAATTGCTGATCTAGTGAGTATGTGGATTTTCTGAGTTCTCTGAGCCACTCAAGCAAATTAATTGAACCCAAGGAGAGGGGATCGTGGGAACCTCTGATTTATAGCCTATCAGAAGCACAGTTAACAACCTGGACTTGTGAATGGCATCTGAAGTAGGAGTTAGTGTTGTTGGACTAAGCTTTTAACCTGTGGCATCTGATCCTGGCTGCAGGTAGATAGGGTCAGAATTGTGTTGAATTGTAGGACACCTGGTAGGTGTCAGAGAATTGCTTGTTGGTGTGGGGAAACCCTCACTGCACGTTGGAATTGGTGACTAGAATCTTTTTTTTTTTTTTTTCCGATATGCGGGCCTCTCACTGTCGTGGCCTCTCCTGTTGTGGAGCACAGGCTCCGGACGCGCAGGCTCAGCGGCCATGGCTCACGGGCCCAGCCTCTCCGTGGCATGTAGGATCCTCCCGGACCGGGGCACGAACCCATGTCCCCTGCATCGGCAGGCGGACCCCCAACCACTGCGCCACCAGGGAAGCCTGGTGACTAGAATCTTTACACCCCACTGGGGACAATTCTGTTTCTCAGTGACTTACTGCAGAATGGGATATAATGCCTTCGCCTGGTCCAGTCAGTAAGGAGTGCGGATGGGATGAGCATCCCCCTTGTTCTAGGTGTACTCTGTGTCATTTAATCCTGTCTGTGACATTGTCAGCTTGCCAGCCATGACCTGTGGTGGCCTCAGCCTGGTGTTACTGTCCATGCTGGTCTTTTCCTGGTGGCTGCTGAAGTAGATGGTCCCCTTAACTGTACCTGTGTGACTGCTTTTTAGACGTGTAGGTACTGCTCGATAGTTTTTCCCTTTAGATCCTGTCTTGCTGGTTGGTTTGTTTTCAAACTGCTGAAGGCTGCTTGGGCACACTTCTTGCTCCGGAAATTATTTGGTATCTCTCCTGACTTTGTGTCTTCTGTCGATGAAGACCAAGCCATGGTGACAAATATTGAACTAGAGCTCTGAGGCATACCACTAGAAATATTGCTGTACACCTGAAGCTAATACAACTTTGTGAATCAACTATACTCCAATATAACATAAAAAAAATCATTTAAAAAGTGAATTCAAAAAAAAACGGGAAAAAAAAGAATGCAGATGTACAGAAAGTTGATCTGTTTCCCAGCCCGAAAGCCCTGGACTGAAGGAAATTAATTGGCAGGTTCCTAGTTCACCTGTGTAGTTCTGGTTATCCTTTCTGATTTTCCAGTTGGTCACCATTCTTTTATCAATAGAAATCAATCCAGAGCCTAATTTGGAATCTCTGTTTGTCAGAAGATTTCCCTCAGCTGAGGGAAATCCCTGTCCCCATTCACATGTACCATTTTTTGGTTACAGAGTTAAGATTAAATTTTTGAAAATATCTTTGACCCTTTGAGCGGGCTTTCCTTTCAGGCCCTAAAGTGGTGAAAGCATCCTTAACCTTATGCAGAGTATTTTGAAGTCTGCTTTCATGAAACCTAAGTCTGGTATCTGAATAAGGGATAATGCTGTTTCTCAGAGCAAATGTGTGGCTTAATTCCTGAACTTTTTTTAGTTTTTGACATTATGTCTATTGTGGTTATTAATAAAACTTCACAGAGGTCTGTGATTTGGTCTTGTTCGGATGGATACGGTTTCTAACGATGTTTACCCTTTTATTCTGCCATGAAGATGGAGGGAGGATGCTGTAATGAAGTGTGGGAAGAATCTAGTGATTGAAAGGTACGTTGGCTTGTGTCGATAACATGGTGTTTGAGTTGCTAGAAGTCATCTGGTCTGGTACAGCTTGATCAGGACACTGAAGCCTGAGAAGGTTAAGTTATTCTCCAAAGTCACAGTGCAGTGGTGACAATCAAATAGCAAGTACTTAACAATACTTGTCAAATAAATAAGCAAGGGCATTACTTAACTTTATGGCCTTGGGGCCCTCTATTAGTAATATGATTATGCATAGGTTATTTAATCTCTCCAAGCATCTGTTTCCTCATCTTTGTCATTGAAATCAAAATAGCAACCGTGTAGGATTGTTGATACCAATTTATATACTACCCTTTCTTTTTCAGAATTTTCCTTTGAAAAAGTTCAGGCCCATAGGAAGGTTGCAACAACAATACAATAAACATTTGTATACTCTATACGATATAATTATTATTGCTACTGTTGTTGAACCATTTGAGACTAAGTTCCCTTACCTCATGACCTTTCATTTCTAAATTCTTCAGCACGTGTCTTCTAAAAACGAGGACAAGTTCAGGACATTTGGCACGTATACTGTGTGGCAGAGGTCCCCAACCTTTTTACTAGGGACCGGTTTCGTGGAAGACAGTGTTTCCACGGATGGGGGTGGGGGGCGGCGGCGGGTGGTGGTGATGATTCAGGCATAATGCGAGCAATGGGGAGCGATGGGGCAGATGAAGCCTCCCGCCCGCTGCTAACCTCCTGCCGTGTGGCCCCCTTCCTAACAGGCCGCGGCCTGGTGGTTGGTGACCCCTGCTATGTTGAATATATTGCAACTCTAAGTGTGACCGTAGTCCAACACGTTGACACAAATTGGGAATTTGTTGGAAATGAGAAGTTGAGGCCCCACCCCCTGGCCTGCTAAATCAGAATCTGTGCTTGGGACTTCCCTGGTGGGCCAGTGGCTAAGACCCTGCACTTTCACTGCAGGGGGGTGGTGGTGGAGTCGATCCCTGGTCCGGGAACTAAGATCCCACATGCTGTGCAACGTGGCCAAAAAGAAAAAAAAAAAAAAAAAAAGTGGAATCTGCCCTTTCATAAGACCTCCAAGTGACTTGTGCATGCATCAGTGTTTGAGAAACAGTAGTGTAACAGGTAACCCGTATTCATGCTTAACCAGTCATCAGATGATACCTATTATAGAAGAATGCCCCCAATGTGGGATCCAATCCAATATCATGCATTGTATTTAATAATTGTCATGTCTTTCTAGTCTCCATTCATTTGGAACTAGTTTCTTAGTCTTTTTGTTATTCGCGATACTGGTACTTTTTTTTTTTTTTTGCGGTACGTGGGCGTCTCGGTGTTGTGGCCTCTCCTGTTGCAGAGCACAGGCTCCGGACGCGCAGGCTCAGTGGCCATGGCTCACGGGCCCAGCCGCTCCACAGCACGTGAGATCTTCCCGGACCGGGGCACGAACCCGTGTCCCCTGCATCGGCAGGCGGACTCTCAACCACTGCACCACCAGGGAAGCCCCTGGTACTTTTTAAAAGAGTAATGGCCAGTGGTTTTGCAGAATGTTCCGTAATTTGACTCTTTTCTTCAGGATTAGATTCTGCTTATGTATTTCGAGGTGGTAGATAAATGATGTTGATTCTTCAAAGTCTATCACCTGGAAAGTCTTGAATGGCTGGGGGCTGGAATCATCTGGAGGCTCACATCCAGTGCCTGGGCTGGGGTAACCAGAGGCAGGGCTCCTCTGGGACTCTTAAGCAGAGTCAGGCACACCAGCCTCTTCCGGTAGTTTGGGCTTCCTCGAAGAGTGTGGCAGCCTCAGGGCTCCGAGTGAGGGTGACAGCCAACAAGGCAGAGACTGGAGGGCCTTTTGTGATTTAGCATCAGAAGCCATGGAGCATCACTGATGCATATGCTATTGATTGATTCAGGCGGGAGCATGCCCAGATTCAAGGGGAGGAGACATAGACACTGCTTCTTGCTGGGAAGAATGTCAAGGAATTTGTAGCCGTGTTTTAAAACTGCTATGGGTGGTGGCTGCCAGATTTCTCAATTGTAAATGCACCGATCTCTTTGTAATTGCTGGTAATTGGTCCATTAGGAGATTCCCGGAGATTTAAGAATCCATCCCCCAGCAGACTTTTACCCTTTAATCTTAGCATTCATTGATGGCTCCTCCACATTTATATGTTTAAGTTTCATAAAAATCTTAAACATGCTCATCTCCCAGTAAATAAACATACACGTAATGATAACAGTGTTGGAATCTTTTTTTTTTTTTTTCGCGGTACGTGGGCCTCTCACTGTTGTGGTCTCTCCCGTTGGGGAGCACAGGCTCCGGATGCGCAGGCTCAGCAGCCATGGCTCACAGGCCCAGCTGCTCCGCGGCACGTGGGATCTTCCCGGACCGGGGCACGAACCCGTGTCCCCTGCATCGGCAGGCGGACTCTAAACCACTGCGCCACCAGGGAAGCCCCAGTGTTGGAATCTTGACAACTTTTGTGTCAAGGATAAGCGTGCATGACCCAATTTGACAGGTGCTAAACATTTCATGCTGATGTTAAGTGCCAAACACTTGATAATTAGAATATCAACAGCAAAACATGAAGGGATGCTGCTCTCCTCCGTGTGTGTGGTTCTCTGGCTGTTTTATCCTGACTGTTCTCTGTCCTTCCAATTAAAGGAATACACTTAACGCATCATTGCACTTTTCCTCATGATTGGAAGCCTTTGTGTCAAAGCTGGTCCTAGGTGAAGTGTGATCAGTTGAGGGAAATCTTCCTTTTTTGGCACTTCAAACACAGCTGCAAATGACGGAGGGTGAGCGAGTTCCAAACTGAGGTGGAATCCAAGAATCTAAGCATTCACCTTTTGAGATGTTCCTTGTAAGGTGCAGGAACACGGTACAGTTGATGCTTTCATCATATTTAAGACTTATGAAAATAAATCGTACACACTGAAGGAAAGGCTGGTGTCGGCCCTCAGTACGTGTGACCTTCACATAACCTTGAGCTGGCAGGCATGAGGGTCTGTCTAAACATTGGGCTGTTTGGAATGTTCTTAAAATTATGCACGACTATCTTCTAAACCCCTAATTAGAAACGTTTCAATTTGGGGGTAAAATCTAGCTGAGTCCTAATGCGTTTAGAAATCGAATCGTGCCCAAAGCTTATTCCTAACAGATGCATATAGCAGAGGTCACCTCTCACGTGTAACTAGGGACTGCATACTGGTAAATTCTAGGAACCTGGACTCCAGATACAGTTGTCCTGATGGACTGACTTCTTTAAAATGAGACAGATGTTGCACGGGAAGAAAAAACTCTGAAAAATAGTCATCAACATTTTAACTGAAATGTCTCTGCGTGTGGGATGATGGGTAGTTTTCATCTTTAAAGAGGTTTTTTTTTTTTGGTGTTTATCAGGATTTCTGCAAGGAATGTAATATGTATTAGTTATCACTTTTGTAACATGGATAAATTATAATTTGAAAGACATTTATTATTAAAAAGTGAAAACCAAACTAGACCCATAAATTTTAGGAGCAGTGATTAAATATGAAGGCTGAAACCACACCCCACCCCTCCCCATGCAGCTTCTCATAAAGTCCCAGCATTGACCACCTTCAAAACATGGTTTTGCTTTAGGCATTTTATTGTTCTGATCGCTAAAATGGGAGAAAAAAAAGAAACAAAAAATGTGTTGCATTCTCTCTTAAATATGTAGGCCATGCCTGGGGGCGTACGTACTTGGAAAAAGATTTCAGATGATTCTGATAAATATAATCATATACATGTCTTCAGGAGATGTTTTCTTCACTGATCAAAATTCACACATTTCCTTTTGTAGAATTAATAGGTCCAGGGCTTATTTTTCTTTCCAGGGAAATGGTCATTCCTGCCTACCCAAATAACTAGGGGTCATGGCTTATATGCCAAAGGAAAAAAAAACGTCATTTACCTTGAAAATTTCATAAGATGATGAGTCAGTTTTAAATGTGTTTACTCATATTCAGTTTAAAGATTCACAAGGAACATTGAGGGAGAGTCCTGCTTTTGTCATGGCCAGAGCTAGCCCTGGCTGGGGGAGGCCTCTTTTTGTGGACCCCCAGGCCTTTGGGGACTGCAGATGCTAGGCTTCCTGTGTTCTGACCCTCTGTGCCGCCGTTAGGACCACACGTTTCTAAGGCAGGCTTGAGTCCTGGAAAGACGAAGGGTGGCAAAGAGAGAAAAAAAAAGAACTTCGGAAGAAGTTGTACACCTAAACTGAAAGAGGAGGAAAAGAAAAACAAAGGAATATCATGGATGGAGTGTGCCTCGTCGTTGACATGGAGTATGCTTCTTTAATGTTATTCTAGATTTCTATCGCAGAAGTGTAAACTTTTTGTTTGCGTGTGAGTGAGGACACATTGATTGGGGGAAAACATTCTAGCTGAGCACTGGCTCTTCATTCAGTTAAGAATATTTGTAGATGTTTGTGTGACGAAAATCAGGTTCCAGCTGTGTTTGGGAAAGTGTTTTCTTCTGACTTCAGAAAGTGTATGCTTGCGTTTCCCAAATGTTTGCAGGTACAAATTGATAAAAACCGCACCTGGAGTGTTTTTAAAGGTTTGTAAACCAAAAAACAACATTTTATAACTGGGAAAATATGTGTTTGCACCATGAATGTAAGAGTGATGCAACTGACTTAATTAGGAGAGGTTCATCTCATGAACTGATTGGGGAGAAAGTTACTCCGGGAGCATACGCGAATTTCTTTAATACCACTTGGTTCCAGTATGTTATCAAAGTTATTATTATTATTACTGTTATTATTACCGCTTTTGGTCTTTGTTGAACATTAGGAAGACCAGGACACTGATGTTGTATCCACAGTTTATGTCACTGAAAATGCCCATGGTTTGGGGTGGGTAGTTCGGAGCTACATTCCATTTTATAAAGTCTTGTTGATCAAGGTTATCATTTACTGAAAGCTTGAAGTCAAGACCCAAAGTCAGTTATGTATTCCTCTATTTAGTGCACAGAGAACTGCAGAAATCACTATGCATATCCCATTAGGACTTGGGAAGGGGTCGGAAAATGTCTCCAGAAATTAAAGTTAGAAACTTAGAAAGAAAGAGAAAAACAGGAATTCTACCAATTGATAAATTGGTTGTAAACCAAATTTGGTTTCTTTTTTTTTTTTTTTTTTTTTACTTTCGTTTGTAAACCAAAATTGAAGTTCTTCAGAAAGCTCATGGTGGGCTTCCCTGATGGTGCAGTGGTTAAGAATCCACCTGCCGATGCAGGGGATCCAGGTCCGATCCCTGGTCTGGGAAGATCCCACATGCCACGGAGCAACTAAGCCCCTGCGCCACAACTACTGAGCCTGTGCTCTAGAGCCCGTGATCCACAACAAGAGAAGCCACCGCAATGAGAAGCCCTCACACTGCAATGAAGAATAGCCCCCCCTCGCCGCAACTACAGAAAGCCCGCGCGCAGCGACGAAGACCCAACGCAGCCAAAAATAAATTTAAAAAAAAAAAAAAAAAAGAAGCTCATGGTAAGTCAGGGCAGCTATCAAGCCGGAGCCTGTGGGATGGATGCCCATTAGGCTGGCTGTCTCTCCTGCCCGCTTCCTCCGTCTCATTCTTCCTGGCTGCCTTTCTCCCTCTCTCCTGTGATGTAATGGAAATGGTTTCATGCTGACAGGCGTCAGCAGGGCTCCGAACAAGACCCTGTAACATGCTCCTATGTCAGCCTCACAGCTCTGTGTTGAGGCTTGTGTCCGATAATGCATGTGAGAGCACTTAGAGGAATTTCAGCTACTGAGCAAAAACCTCCCCCGATGAGGAAGTACATGCATAGAGGACAGTCTGTTGGAGAGAAAGGGCTGGTGCCAGCAAGATGGGAGATAGCAGTGGACGTTGAGGCCTTGGTCTGGGAGCAAAGCCTGGGTCTGCCGCAAGCGGTGGTGTGAATATGAGCGAATCTTTAGCCACAGGGCCTCCGTTTGTTCCCCTGTGAAATACAGGGGCGGCTGAAGTTATAACTTAGGAGCCTTTTCAGCGCTGAGATTCTGAGTTTGGATGAACCAGAACACTCATGAAGCCTTAGACTATTTCCAGCATCTAGCCTGCACCCAACTGTTATCTCACTGTCAGTCGCTATTGTTAATTCTAGTTAAAGGTTTCTATAAAAGACCCATATTTAGTCATGGGGTAGTGCTGCTTCAAGGACAGACAGCTGGAAAGGTGTCAGAGCTTTCAGTGGACTGTTCCCACCATAGCTAAACTCTGAGGTTATGCTGTAGATGGATGGTTCAGGCTACCTTGGAGGCAACTTAAGAGTCCTACAGCCCCAAGATAATGCGTATTTGTCTAAACACACTAGAGACTCCAAAGCTGAAAGAAATATTTGGCTATTTCGTATTTATGTATTTTATTTTATTTTTTATGGTCATGTAATTTTATTTAAAACATTATTTTTAGTTTTATTCAATTTGTAAAGGTGACCCTCCATGTACAGTTATTACAAAATACTGGCTATATTCCCCGTGTAGTACAACATATCTCTGTAGCTCATTTGATACCCAGTAGTTTGTACCTCTTAATCCTCTACCCCTGGATTGTCCTTCCCCTCTTCCCTCTCCCCACTGGAAACCACTAGTTTGTTCTCTGTGTCTGTGAGTCTGTGTCCTTTTTGTTCTATTCCTTAGTTTGTTGTATTTTTAATTTTTTTAGTTTTTTAACTTTATTGGAATATAGTTGATTTACAATGTTGAGTTAGTTTCAGGTGTACAGCAACATCATTATGTATTTTAGAAAGAGATTGGAAATTTTATTTTTCCCTCCTTACCATGTTAAAGGTTTACTAAGGGGAGTACGCGTTAATTTCCAACTGTCTTCTGGCTGTACATCTCTTATGGGTCACGTAGTTATGAGAGATATGACATCACCAAAGAGGACATAATATAAATGGGGCTTAATACGAGTGGGTAACATCGGAGGCAGGCGGGCATGGTGACCAAGACATGCACGCTGGAATCAGGAAATCTGGGTTCAATCTTTGTAAGTCAAGTACTGGGCATAATGTCCGCCATACTGCAAGTACCCAATACTTGCAACTGTCATTGTTCAAGATGACAGGAATATGAAAACATATTAGTAATCTTCTTATCACAAGAAACACCACTGAACTCTTCTGGAGAAACAGCTTTTTAGAAAAGAATGACCTCATTCCCCTTAATTTCCTTTACGCATAGTATTTATTAATTCAGCTGAAGCAAATGCTGTAGGTTTGAGTTGGGTACTAAAGTGAAATTTGCAGAGCCCATTCTTGTTTCCTATTCTCTGCAAAGTATTTCCAGCAGAGGTGGACCGGTCATTTCCACACGTGGCCCCTGGTAGCAGAGCGTGATGAAATGACTTGGGGAGGTGTTTATATGTATGGCTGCGTCCCGTGGGCATAAACATCCAGTTGTTGTGTGTAAGGAATCTGTGACTCTCAGCAATAGTGCCAGACTTTGTTTGTGCTAGCACTCTTCAGAGACCTGAATAAGCACTTCCTTACCTGGCACACCTACGTGTGGAGTTTTGTTTTTTGTCTTTGGATTGTCTGGTTTGAGTTTTTCTTATGTTGTAAATACATAGGTGGAGTGAAGAAATTTTCTACCCTGAAAAAAATAAGTTTTGAGTAGACTTGATCTATTCCTTAAGATAATTTCATCTTTTGCCCTAGAACAAAGGTGACATGATGTACGGAAGTTAGGAGAGTCACACGATTTTGGAAAGAGACCTGGGCGGTAGGGGAATTTGCATCCATGCCATGGTTCTAGAATTGGAAAATCAGTGTTATATTTAAAGAAGACACACATTGGCTACGCAGAACAAGATCAGCTAACTTTTAACTTCTAGAGTCAGATTGCCAAGAAAGAAGACAAAATTTTAAAGTAAATAATTCACTGTTTCCTCCTCTTCTGAATTTAAAGAGCATCTTTTAAAATCATTTCTGATGTTTCAGAGACAACCATGAGAGCATAGCTTTGTATCAATAGCTTTAAAAAAAAAAAGAATTGAGAACTGAGGTTGATGCATTGGCAGACAAGGTAATGCATTCTTGAATCATCTAGAAGAACATAGCACAATGATGGTGAGTCTATAATCTCCAGATTTACTCTTTCTAAACAGATATGGAACAATATAATTGGTGATTTTTCCCCTAAGAATTAAATTTTGTTTGTTTTTTAAACTGGCAGAGGGGGCTTTGGAATCAGAGTTGCGAGTTAAGATACCAACTGTGCCATATTCAAACTGTGGAGACTTGGGCTGATTGTTTAATCTTTGAGCTTTTATCATTTTAAACTGTGAAGAGCAATACGTACCTCAAAGGTTCTTGAGGATATTGAAGTGCTTCAGAGAAAGCCTACCACCTAGTAGGTGTTTATTAAGTAATAAATGATAGAGAAAGTAATTTAAATCTCAAATTTCAGTGCTGAAATGTGGAAGTAAATACACAAAACAACTGTGTGATTCTAGGTGACTTTGGAATTTTGACAAGAGGCTCTGTTTATTGCTTCCCTTTAGTCCATTTCTTGATGAGTTTTTCCGGAAACACTTTTGATTAACTAAACACTGAATTTGAGGAATTCAAGACCTCAAGAAATTAATGACCTCTCAAAACAGTGGTTTAGTAGAGTAATAAGGGTCTGCATCCATTTTTATTATCCCTATTTACTGGATGTGATCATATTTACAAATAGAATATCTACCATTTACTTCTGGTTACTATGTACCAAGTGCTGGTTACTATGTACCAAATACTTTATGAATGTCTCATTTAATCCCAGTAATAATTTGAGACAGAAGTATTATGCTCTCACTATATAAATGAGAAGATGAGATACACTCTTTTAATAATATGTCTAAGCCTCCATTGCTGGGAAGACTTAAAAGCCAGGATAGTACCTTTTCAAGTTAGCTTCTGTGCTTTGGAACCACCTAATTTGATGATAGGTAAGCTCTTTGAAATGCTAATACACATAGAATTTTTTGAGGGAATGGTTGGTCTTTAGAAGCTTTGAAACATTTCATGCCTGATTAGGACTTGGGAAGATCCAAGGAATTGATTGCATATGTCCAGTGCCACTTTTTTTGAAATAATTTTTCTGGTGTTTCAATTTAGATTTTGGTCCATCCAAGACAAGTACAGAATGCTGTGGAATGTCTGTCTAAATGGGTATTTCTCAGCCTTGACTATACAAAAGAATCACCTGGGGAGCTTTAAAATACAAACCACAGAAAAATAAAACAACCCCCCCCACAAAGCCCAGTCCCCATTCCTAGATATTCTCCCCCCTCCAGTTTTATTGAGATATAATTGACATATAACATTGTATTAGTTGAAGGTGTATAACATAACGATTTGATATGGGTATATATTGTGAAAAATTACCCAATAAATTTAGTTACCATCCATCATCACCTCACATAGTTACAAATTTTTTTCTTGTGATGAGAAGTTTTAAGATGTATTATCTTAACAACTTTCAAGTATATAATATAGTGCTGGTAACTGTGTTCACCATGCTGGATGTTACATCCCCAGAACCTATTTATCATATAACTGGAAGAAGTTTGTACTTTTTGGCCACCTTCATCCATCCCCAGAGCTGCCTCTGGTAACCACCAGTCTTCAGTCTGTTCTTTGTTTCTATGAGTTTTTTTTTTCTTTTTTAAGATTCCACATATAAGTGAGATCATAAAGTGTTGTCCTTCTCTGTCTGACTTATTTCACTGAGGTTCAAGGTTCATGCATGCTGTTGCATGTAGCAGGAGTTTCTTCTTTTTGATGGCTCAGTAATAGTCTCCTAGATACTCTGATGTAAACTGAATGATGTCATAAGTCTTCTGGAGACTTCTGGAGGCCCAGCTCTGGGATGTCTCAGATCAGCCCCCCAGGAACATTGGAGTCACACTCTTGGGTCCCGGTTTGCTTGGTATTCTGGCTTTGCAGACCGGGGCTGCTCTCACAACCTTACTACCCTCACCCTCACCCTGTGTGGTGGTGGAGGAGAGTGGGGCAGGGAGGGGAAACCATTGTCAGCATTCGCATCATTCCGGTCAGTGCGATCTTCCAGGAAGGGCTGCTCGGAAGGTTATCAGCTATCCAGTGCCGGTTCTTGGGATATAACCTTTCCACTGTTTTATTTATACTTTGGGTATATTCGCTCTGTGTTGTTTGGTTTCCTATTCGAGTAACATTCCAGAGCCATGTGCCATGTTTATAAGGATCGAACATAAGTCAATGAGCTACTCCCAGTGTTGGTCACACACAGGTGCTAGTTTCTTTGGATGGGATCAAGTTTTCCCACCTTTTCTTCTCTCCTTCACCATGGTCATCCTCTTCACAACCTAACTTCTCTCCTGTTCCCTCTACTTCACAACCTTCCTTAATTTGAACAATGAGAGAGGGCAGTAAGTCCAGATGTGGATGAAAGTCTAGACAGCAGAGGATTTTTTTTTAACATCTTTATTGGAGTGTAACTGCTTTACAATGGTGTGTTAGTTTCTGCTGTATAACAAAGTGAATCAACTATACATAGACATATATCCCCATATCTCCTCCCTCTTGCATCTCTCTCCCACCCTCCCTATCCCACCCCTCTAGGTGGTCACAAAGCACCGAGCTGATCTCCCTGTGCTATGTGGCTGCTTCCCACTAGCTATCTATTTTACATTTGGTACTGTATATATGTCCATGCCACTCTCGCACTTTGTCACAGCTTACCCTTCCCCCTCCCTGTGTCCTCAGGTCCATTCTCTAGTAGGGACAGCAGAGGATTTTGGGCAGATGAGTAGTTTGCTGTTTGCCAGACTGCCCTATTGGAGCACAAAGTCTGTGGAAATATGGTATTAGCAGGTTACCAGTTGGAGCACAAAATTAACTTTTCACTAGCAAATATTTGTCCACAGTAATTTAAACCATTTTTTATTCAGTTTACACATGAGGGGGCAGTATGGTACTTATAAAGCAAATGCTCTGTTGAAATTGTTTATTTCTGTTGGTATATAATAGTTTTTAGGTGAGAACTTTTAGACTGAATATAATTCTGACACGTTTGTTAGCTATTAAATGTGATACATATATGCGATACGCTCACTCATATACACAGGTCATGTGCCTGTTTTTATTCAAACATATAAATAATAATCTTGTAATAGTGGGGCTTTCACACAGTGCCTTTTATTGTGAGTTTTATATTTACGGTTTGTTTAATGCTAGCTGGCTTTCTTCGAGCATCTACCTTTAGAACATCAGCCCTCTGGAGATACAGTGTCAGGGTGATGTCTAAATATTTTATGTTATGACTTCATTGAGGGCTGAAGGGACTCCAGTGTTGTTGGGGACAGGAAGCTTCTGAACTCAGGTCTTGGCAGCTATGAAAATTTTATTATAAATCACCTCTGTATGATATGCTTCCCTTTATGGCACAGTTTGCTTTTCTCAAGAGAAAAAAAAATTGCTAAGCAAAGAAGCAGCACATTTTAATTAATGTTGTTATTGCTGATAGATGAATGATACTGTAGATAATCAAGGTTCTGATACTCTAGATTTCATAAATGGAAGGTAAATATTTAAGAGAAGTTGGAAGGTATTAAACGAATTGGTGAAATCTACAAAGCATTTTCTGAAAAATGCTCATGGGAATCCGAAAGGTAATTTCGTAAAGCACAGGCTATTTTTAAATGTGTAAAAAATATTTGCGGTCATATGTTTCTGTTTATGTAGTTTGAAAAAAAAATTGAGACTAGCATTTTGGCATAAATATAACTCTGTGTGAAATTGAATGGGGTATTTGTTTTTAATGTTTTATCCCGATTACTTCCTTTGTGGATGAAGAGCTGTGGTATTGTCTACATCTGGTGAAAATAGTTATACTTGTTTAGTTTGGGCATGAATCTATTTTGAAATATAATGATTTGATGCTGCTTTTACTTAATTTTAATGAGAAATTTTATTTTGAAATCTCTGTTAAAAAATAAAGACTTATGACTTAATACCCAAAATTTGAAGGCATGGATTTTTGGCTCCAGCAGTCCCTTTTGGATGAACTCCAAATGTTGTTTGGTACTGGTATACTGTTGCAAAACCCAGGTTTCTGTTCATGGAAAACAATTAATGTCCTTCATGTTTTGATGGCAGATTTTTAGGACCCTGCCTGATGCCACACTGCCTGAGCCAGTCACCCTGTCAGCATCACCCCCAAATGCTCCACCAAGGCAATCGAAGAGACAAGGCCAGAGGACTAAGAGACCCGTGGCTGTATATAATCTTTGTCTTGAACTGGAAGATGGTAAGATGTTAATTACATGTTTCTTCTTGATAGTCTGTTGAGAATAGGCAAAGCCTATGTCCCCAGGGCGGGCCATGGTTTTCCATCCTTTGGATTTTAACTTCTTTTCCCCTTAAGATTATGATTTTTGAGATTAACAGGGAGGGTAAATCTTTCCTTGTCAGGGAGAGAATGCACGTTTCAGTTTTGTGTTTGTCTTTGTTATTCACGGTTCTTTTTTTACTTTGAAAAGACAGCTAAAATTTCTTTTTGGGGAAACTTATGTGACCTCCTGTGAGGTTACATAACCCCGAGACAAATGGAAGAGGAACTAAAGTGAAAGTAGATCTTTCATGAGAGGAGCAGATAGGAGTCTGATGTTAAATGCATTGAGATCAAAGGCACGGGTCCCTGTGGCGCTGGGGTCTGTGCTTCTGCACCGTCCGGTTTTCTGACTGTCTTGTAAGGCAGGTATCTCATCCTGTGGTGGGGTGGCAAATTGACCACGGTCGGGGGCTAGGCTGAGTGGACCGAGCTGCAGTGGGACTCTGACCAGTGGAAGTCCTTACTTTCCATCCAAGCCACCCTGTTCCAACTCTCTGTGGTCATGTGGCCACCTTGTCTCAGTATTGCCAGATTGCCTCATTTTTACCGGAGCCTAGAAATTGGAATTTTAACCACTGATCCCTACAAAACAAGGCTGTGAGCCATGGTGAGACCCCAGTTGCTGATTTGTAATCACGTAGTTATTGGCGTGGAGAATAAGATCGAAACTACCAAGGTTTTATTGGTTTGGAGGTGTGAGGTGATTGTCAGAGGGAAGGAGGAAATGAAGATAGAAACATACAGTACCTCCATCATAAGCAGCTGTATAATGAAATGTCACATAGCTAATATCCAAAGACCCATGCAAGCAGGTGACACCTGTCTTTAATAACTCTCAGGGGATCTGTACACAAGGATTCAGAATGCCTCCTGTAGTGTGTGTGTGTGTGTGTGTGTGTGTGAATAAACACTTATATATTACATACACACACACACACGTTAGTTTTACAATCAGATCCTCATTTTTCAGAGAAAGGGCATGATTTATTAAAGTCAACCTGTACTTTCAGAGCTTCCTTTTAGACCTTAGTTTCAGCTTCTGAGCCCAGCCAACTTCTTATTCTCTCTCTCCTTTCTCGTGTTCACTCTCTCGAGTTGCTAATAAGGAGTAAAGCTGACTGGTTTGAATTGAGCCTTGTCTTCTATCTCACTTGTCCTCTGGTGGAAGTGTTAAAAAATTAGTGAACAAGGCAAATGTTGGAAAGTAGGAGGGGAACAAAATCAAGGTGATGTAAAACAATACCTACTTGGGCTCATCGGCCCTTGAGCAAAACTGAACTGATTCTATTTCATAAAGGAAATGACCAAAGAGGGAATCACATCTACTTTGGTGGGTATTTTTAGGAATTGAATCAGAATATCCAGTCATGTGTACATAGTTTACTAACCTTTTGATCATTGGGTTGCTGAATGATTATTATTAATGGGTAAGAAGCTGCTGAAGTGGTATTCAGCACATCTTTTATGGAAATACTCAAAATGGTGTACAATCATAGCTTTCCTAATTTTTAGGCCATATAAAAATTATTTAAAACTCTTTAATTATAAGGGAAAAAAGAAGATGGACAAATATTTAATCCCTATAGTCTGTTTTTACGTTCACCATCTATATGATGTCTTATTCTACATTTTGTCTTTTTATAACTTTACATTGATCCTTCTGGATTGCAGCCTTTGATTTTTCTGGAAGTTGTTAAAATCAGAAAAGCCCATGATTTTGGTCATGGGGTGATTTTGTTTTATCTTACAGGTCATAAGATAAAGCAATTAAAACCTGTTATTTATCCTCTCCCCTCCCCCACCTATTATTTGTAGCTAAGCTTTAGTGAAACTCAAGTTGTGTGAAAAAGAATTGTTTCAGGGAGAACAAAGTGGGATCCATATTTTGCATATTCTAAACAAAGAAATAAATGAAGAGGTTGTGAAAATGCTTTTGAAAGGAAGCATACAGGGAAAGGATATTAAAAGGCTATGTTATTATTACTTAGCACATTGAAAACTCTACCCTTTCAAAAAAAAAACAAAAAACCCTTCTTATCACCAAGACTTATGTTTTTCAGTAGCCCGAGTCATCTAATTGTCAACTCTATTTGAAATTTTCAAAAGTTTAATCTTTTTATGTATTTTTTCTTATTGATGGTAGTTGAGTCACTTCCCATGTTTATCTAGTTTTGGTTAAGGTATGCATTATTAGCCAACTTTGGTTGATGATTTTTCCAAATTTTTTAGTTTATTATGAGTCCGATAGAAGGTTTAAATGTAAGTATGTTTCCACCTTTACCCTCCCCCCATTTATTCACTGTAGTACAAGTTAAATTTGACTTAATAAAATCCAGGACAAATTATTTTTGTTTAAAGTTAGGTAGATTATTTGCCAAGATTCAAGGAACTAGTTTGGATGACTGGAGATTTTCCTCAGCTGTATGATTTGGTCACAGATTTGGTATTTGAGTGAAGTGGTTTTGTGGTATGTTATTTCTTCTTCTGCATTGAGTAAGGTATGAAACCATGCGATGGACCCAACAGGCAACCCTGGAAAACACTCAGAACTGGTTTCAGTTCAGCATTAGGCAGATCAGAAAGTCGTTATTAGCAGTCAGCAAACCTGTTAGCATGAGCTGAAGTAGGATAGACCTAGAAGTGGAGAATCCTAGCTTAGCTGGTGTGAAATGGGAGAGACACCCTCTGCTGTTAGACATCTTTTTTATTATGTTTTTTTAACCCCGCCCCCCAAGTTTAATTAAAGACACTTAGTATCTTTACTTTAACAAAGGCTTTAATTGGCATTGGCACATTTAGCCATACTGCATACACAATGCTCATTTATTTTCCTTTTTAACATGTGATTTAATGGTATTAAACTTGTTATTTGCAGAAGACTTTAAAATTCTAGTTACTTGCTTAAAGATCTCTGTTGATGCTTAAGATGAACTGAAATGGATATATTATCTAGCTAGATTTCTTTAAATAGAGCAGCTGTTAATTTTTTTCTGCAATTCTTTTTATTATTTTGTAGAAGCCCTATCGTTCATTTTCATATAGGATTTAATAGTCTCACAAACCTCAAAGCTGAGTAGATTTGGCTACATCAATTGTTGGGAAATAGCAAAATATGAGGTAGGCTGCTAAGTGCTAAAAAGAAGATGAAAACATCAAAGGCTTCCTTTTATTTCGTTCTCAGGTTATCTTTGTGTTATTTCCTTAGAAGTGGTAGTAAAGTAACTCTAAAAAAGTTTAGTGTGTGTTGTGTTTTTGTTTATACCTGCCCGCTCCAAATTTATGTCCTTCCTACCTCTTTTTTTAATTATATACATTTCAGGTGTACAGCATTATAATTTGACCTCTGTATACACTACACACTGATCACCGCCACAGGTCTAGTTATCATCCATCACCATACACTTGACCCTGTTTACCCCTTTCATCCACTCCCCAACCCTCTTCCTCTCTGGCAACCACTAATCTGTTCTCTGTATCTATGTGTTTGTTTTATGTTGTTCATTTGTTTTTTAAGATTTCAGATGTGAGTGAAATCATATGGTATTTGTCTTTCTCTCCCTGACTTACTTCATATAGCAAAATACCTCCAATGTCCATCTATGCTGTCACAAATATCAAGATTTCATTCTTTGTCATGGCTGAGTTGCATACATACATATGCAATATGTATGGTACACATATATATAATTCATCTATTGATGGACACTTACGTTGTTTCCCTATCTTGACTATTGTAAATAATGCTGCAATGAAAATTGGGGTGCATGTGTCTCTTCAAATTAATATTTTTGTGTTCTTTGGATAAATACCCAGAAGAGGAATAGCTGGGTCATATGATAGTTCTCCTCTTAACTCTTTGAGGAACCTCCATACTGTTTTCCCTAGTGGCTGCACCAAGTTACATTTCCAGAAATGGTGTACTAGGGTTCCCTTTTCTCCACATCCTCTCCAGCATTTGTTATTTATTGTCTTTGTTAATAGCCATTCCAACAGGTATGAGGTGATAGCTCATTGTGGTTTTGATTTGCATTTTCCTAACAATGGATGATATTGAACACCTTTTCATGAGTCTTTTGGCCATCTCTGTGTGTTCTTTTGGAAAACGTCTGGTCACATCCTCTGACCATTTTTCAGTTGGGTTGTTTTATTTATTTATTTTTGCTTTTGTTGTTAAGTTGTATGAGTTCTTTATATATTTTGATATTTTTAGATATTAATGCCTTATTGGATATGTGATTTGCTAATATCATCTCCCATTCAGTAAGTTGCCTTTTCATTTGGTTGATGGTTTCCTTCACTGTGCAGAAGCTTTTTAGTTTGATGTAGTCTCATTTGTTTATTTTTCCTTTTGTTTCCCTTGCCTTTGAAGTCAGATCCACAAAAACATAGCCAAGACCAATGTCAGTTATGTTACCACCTCTGTTTTCTTCTAGAAATTTTATGGTTTCAGCTCTTACATTCAAGTGTTTAATCGATTTTGAGTTGATTTTTGTGTGTGGTGTAAGTTAGTGGTCTAGTTTCATTCTTTTGCATGTTGCTGTCCAGTTTCCCCAATGCTGTTTATTGAAGAGACTGTCATTTCTCGATTGTATGTTATTTGCTCCTTTGTCTTAATTTAATTGTCCATGTATGTGAAGGTTTATTTCTGGACTCTCATTCTGTTCTATTGATCTGTGTGTCTGTTTTTGTTCCAGTACCACACTGTTTAGATTACTATAGCTTTGTAGTATAGTTGGAAGACAAGGAGTAGAATACCACCAGCTTTGTTGTTCTTTCTCAAGATTGTTTGGGCCATTTGGGGTCTTTTGTGGTTCCATACAATTTTTAGAGTTATTTGTTCTGCTTCTGTGAAATATGCCATTGGCATTTTGATAGGGATTTCATTGAATCTGTAAAGAGCATGGATATTTTAGCAATATAAATTCTTCTAATCCATGAGCATGGAATATCTTTCCATACATTTGTGTTTTCTTCAGTTTCTTTCCAGTGCCTTATAATTTTCAGTTTACAGGTCTTTCACCTCCTTGGTTAAATTGACTTCCAGGTATTTTGTTCTTTTTGTTGCAATTATAAATGTGATTGTTTTCTTAGTTTCTGTTTATGGTAGTTTGCTCTTAGTGTATATAAATGCCACATATTTCTGTATATTGATTTTGTATCCTGCAACTTTAATGAATTCATTTATTCTAACTGTTTTTTTGATGGAGGCTTTAGGGTTTTCTCTATATGGTATCATGTCATCTGTGGATAGTGACAGTTTTACTTCTTCCTTTCTGGTTTGGATGTCTTTTATTTCTTTTTCTTACCTAATTGTTGTGGCTAGGACTTTCAGTACTATGTTGAATAAAAGTAAGGTGAGAGTGGGCATCCTTGTCTTTTTCCTGATCTTACAGGATAAGCTTTTAGCTTTTCACTGTTAGGATATGATGTTAGCTGTGGGTTTGTCATATATGGCCTCAATTATGTAAAGGTACATGCCCTCTATACCGACTTTGTTGAGAGTTTTGCATTTTTGAAATGTTTTTTTGGCATCTGTTGAGATGATCATATGGTTTTTATCCTTAATTTTGTTGATGTGCTGTATCATGTTGATTGATTTATGGATGTTGAACCAATCTTACATCCCTGGAATAAATCCCACTTGATCATGATGTAAGATCCTCTTAATGTATTTAATGTATCATTGGATTTCATTTACTAATATTTTGTTGAGAATTTTTTTCATCTATGTTCATCAAGGATATTGGCTTGTAATTTTCTTTTTTTGTGGTGTTCTTGTTTGGTTTTGGCATCAGGGTAATGTTGGCTTCATAAAATGTGTTTGGAAGATTTCTCTCCTCTTCAGTTTTTTTGGAAGAGTTTGAGAAGAATAGGTATTAAATCTTTGAGTGTTTTGTAGAATTCACCAGTGAAGCCATCTGCCTGGGCTTTTGTTTGTTGGGAGATTTTTGGATTACTGTTTCCACCTCCTTACTAGTAATTGGTCTATTCAGATTTTCTATTTCTTCATGATTCAGTTGAAGATTCTGTGTTTCTAGAAGTTGATGCACTTCTAGGTTGTCCAATTTGTTAGCTTGTAATTGTCTGTAGTAGTTTCTTATGATTCTTTGTATTTCTCTGGTTGTTACTTCCCGTCTTTGATCTCTGATTTTATTTAGTTGAGCCCTCCTTTTTCCCTTGGCAGTCTAGCTAATGGCTTGTCAATTTTGTGTTTTCAAAGAACCAGATTGTACTTTCATTGATCTTTTCTATTGTTTTTATAATCTCATTTATTTCCACTCTTGATTATTTCCTTCCTTCTACTAATTTTGGACTACTTTGTTCTTCTTTTTTCAGTTCCTTTAGGTATGAAGTTACTTGGAGTTTTTCTTGTTTCTTGAGGTAGGCCTGTATTGCTATGAACTTTCTTTGCTACATCTTGTTGATTTTGGCATGTTGTATTTCTGTTTTTATTTATCTCTTGGTATTTTCTTATTTCTCCTTTGATTTCTTCAGTGAGCCATTGGTTGCTCAGTAGCATGTTGGCTTATCTCCATGTTCTTGTGGTTTTTCCTTTTGTTTCCTGTGATTGATTTCTACTTTCATACCATTGTGGTTGGAGAAAATGCTTGATTTGATTTGAGTCTTCCTGAGACTTGTCTAGTGACCTAACATGTAATCTGTCTTGGAGAATGTTCCATATGCACTTGAAAAGAGTGTGCATTCTGCTTTTGGATGGAATATTCTGTATTTGTATATATCTATTAAGTCCATTTGGTCTGATGTGTTGTTTAAATTCAGTGTTTCCATATTGATTTTCTGCCTGGATGATCTATCCATTGATATAAGTGAGGTGTTAAAGTCCCCCACTGTTATTGTATTGCCTTTAATATCTCTTTATATCCATTAATATTTGCTTTCCTATATCTTTGTGCTCCTCTGCTGGGTACATATACATTTATAAATCTTATATCTTCTTTCTGGATTGACCCCTTTATCATTGTGCAATGCCCTTCTTTGTCTTTTATTACAGTCTTTCTTTTAAAATCCATTTTGTCTGATATGAGTGTAGTTTCTCCAGCTTTCTTTCATTTCCATTTGCATGGAATGTCTTTTTAAGTCCCTTCACTTTGAGTCTCTGTGTACCCTTTCTTCTGAAGTGAGTCTCTCTCCATTCAGCCGTTCTGCCTTTGATGGGCAAATTTAGTCTATTTACATTTAAAGTAATTATTAACAGGTATGTACTTGTTGCCATTATGTTAATTGTTTCCTGGCTGTTTTTGTAGTTCTTCTCTGTTCCTTTCTTCTCTTTCTTGCTTCCTTTGTGTCTTGGCGGGTTTTTGCGTGCATGCGCGCACATGTGTGTGTGTTATGCTTACATTCCTTCATCATTTTCTTTTGTGTGTTTAATGTAGGTTTTATTCCTTGTGGTTTCATTGAGGTTTACATATAACATCTTATGTAAATAGTAGCCCATTTTAAATTGGTAACCTCTTAAAGCTTTGGCATGTGTCCAAATTTATCTTTTTACTCCCCCATCACATTTTATACCTTTGATGACACATTTTACATCTCATTTTGTGCATCTTTTAACTAATTATTTTAATTTTAGTTATGTTTACTACTTTTGTCTTTTAACCTTCATGTTTGTATTTTAAGTGGTTTCACTACCTGTATTATATATTTACCTTTTCCAGTGATGTTTTTACTTTTATGTGTTTTCTCATTATTAATTAGTGCCATTTCTTTTCAGCTTAAAGAAGTCACTTTAGCATTTCTTGTAGGGCTGGTTTAGTGGTGATAAACTCCTTTAGCTTTAGCTTATCTGGGAAACTCTTAATCTCTCCTTCAATTCTGAATGCTAACTTTGTGGGTACAGAATTCTTGGTTGGAAGTTTTTTCTTTCAGCACTTTGAATATGTTGTGTCACTCCCTTCTGGACTGTAAAATTTCTGCTGAAAAATTTGCTGACAGCCTTATGGGGTTTTTCTTGTATGTAACAAGTTGTTTTTCTTTTGCTGCTTTTAGCATTGTCTCTTTATCCTTAACTTTTACCATTTTAATTATAATATGTCTTGGTGTGTGTCTTTTTGGTTTCATCTTGCTTGGAACTCTTTGGGATTCCTGGGCCTGGATGTCTCTTTCCTTCCACAGATTAGGGAAGTTTACAGCCACTATTTCTTCAAATAAGTTTTCTGGACCTTTCTCTCCCTCTTCTCCTTCTGGGACCCCTGTAATATAAATATTATTCTTCTTGATGTTGTCTCAAAGGTCCCTTAAGGTATCTTCACTTAATTTTTGTTTTCTTTTTGCTGCTCTGTCTGGGTGAGTCCTATTGTTTTCTCTTCCAGCTTGCTCATTCATCCTCCTGCCTCATTTAGTCTGCTGGTGAGCCCCTGTAGTGTATTTTTCAGTTCAGTTACAACTTCTGTTCAGTACTTGCTTATATTTTCTGTCTCTTTGTTGAAGTTCTCACTGTGTTCATCTATTCTTCTCCCAAGTTCAATGAGTACCTTTATGACTATTAATTTGAACTCTGTGACAGGTAGATTGCTTATCTTTGTTTCATTTTGTTCCTTTTCTGAGGCTTTGTCTTTTTCTTTTGTTGGAACATATTCCCTTGTCTCCTCATTTTGCCTCATTTTGTGTTTGTTTCTATGTATTAGGTAAATCAGCTATCTCTCCCAGAATTGAAGGAATGGCCTTATTTAGGAGATGCCTTGTGGGGCTCAGAAGTGCATTCCTGACTGGCCACCAGAGCCAGGCATTCAGGGAGTATCCCCTATGTGGGCTGCATGTGCCCTCTTGTGGTGGGAACGTGGCTGCTGGTGCAGTGTCTGGTGGACGGGGCTGGGTCCCGGACCCTTAGTACCTTTTTATATAAAGAGAGACTGTTGTGTTTGTCCCCATATACAAGGAAAGTTCATGAGGCTGTATGAGGTATATTCTTTGCTATTTTCTCTTCAAGGCAGAAGAAACATTTTAAAAGAAGGTTTGGTGAGTGAGAAGAAGATTATCATCTGAATTTTGACTAAGCTCTCCCATTCTTCCTTTATGCTGGCTCTAATTTTAAACACAACTAGACATTCACAGGACTAGTTTTATTTGTATCTTCTTTGGTAATTAGGTATTCTTTGCCTGTCTTCTTTTGTACGTGGTATAGCAGTTTGTTTATTTAGACAACAGAAAAGATATGACTTATAAAGAGTTGAAAACAAAATCATCTTGCAAGCCAATTGGCAGGATTTAATATTATTTTAGGGTAGTTCTTACTTGGGTATCGTTAGGTTGGCACTTTCCCACTTGGATCCCGGATGTGCTAACTGGAGCACATTTTGTTGAACATGTATTATTGTAGTCCTACAGTGTGGTAGAGAACATGACGAGGATGCAGAGCTTTATAAGCAAAAAAGTGAAAATACAACTGTCGAAGGGGAGATGGGTTAACAATAAAGCAGGACCATTTTCCTCCTTTCTTAAAGGAAGAACCTATCCTGATATGCATCCATCTGTAAAATCAGGGTGGGACAAATCTGTCTTGTAGGAGTCAAGAAGGCCATGGTAAAAGTCTGGTTAAGTAATTTAAGCTTAGGTTGATGTGGGCTTGAGTCAGCACTAGGAATTGAAAATAAAATGGATATCTGGTAGAAATGTTAAAGCAAGTTGTTGGGACTTCTCCACTGACCAGGTGTGGAGGATGAAGGCAGCTAATTAACACAGATGTCATCAGACACATTGTAGGCTCATAGGTAAATCTTTTCCTTGTGTTTATGTCTTAGTTTTGTCCTGAGGCTTTTTTAAAATATATATCTTTAGACCATCTTTCCATCAAAAGGAAGAAATCATCTCATCTTGTTAGGGTCTTCAATACATATTGTTATATGTAACTTGTTTAGAAAATAGGTTTGGTATAAATACTGTATGTGGAAAGCCAGTGGACAGAGAAATGTTAAGTAATGACTGAAATGTTATGTCTTCTTAGAGAAAGATTAGTCTTATAATTATGAACAATGTAGAGCTCAGTTTTCTCCTACTTTACCTCACAGACTTATATCCATTCAGTCACAGGCTTATGTAAAGAATGGGCGGCCCCCACCATACTCAAAGATGTTTATTTCTGTAGAAGTCAAGGATGGAGAGCTGACAGTCACGGCAACTATGCACTCTCTAATCTCAGTTCCCAAGAGAGTATCTTTAGAGGGGTAGATTGGGCATTTGGGATTGACATGTACACACGGCTATATTTAAAATAGATAACCAAGAAGGACCTACTGTATATCACAGACAACTCTGCTCAACATTCTGTAATAATCTAAATGGGAAAAGAATTTGAAAAAGAATAGATACATGTATCACTTTGCTGTATACCTGAAACTAACATAACATTGTTAATCAACTGTGCTCCAATAAAAAAAATTAAAAAAGAAGAAATGACCTTCATGAAAGCATGTTTTCGTAAGTGAATTGTTACTACCCTGTCCTCCCTCAAATTGTATCAGGACACTTATGTGAGAGAGTAGCCACTGGAAAACCATTGTTGATGTGGATTTTCAGAGACCTTCTGCAGCTATTGACATTTCCTTGTAGACATATCTGATTAGCTTGCAGAGGTTAATAATCAACCCAAGTAACCGGCTGTAAGCAGATCTTTGTCTTATGCTTGGTAATCTTCTCTCGAATCTTACCATTTTTTTGCATGAGGCTTCATGGGTAGATTCTGGATAATAACTTTCCAAAGGCCGAGCCATCTTACCACCTCCTCTGAGCAAAGTCATGATTCCTTGGCATGGAATTACTGTGTTGTGAAGTTAAATCTAAGACCGGGCTTGAATCCAGTGACAGGCTCTGTTGACAGATTATTTCTCACTTTTACCGTGATGAGATCAATGGGTTGGAAAAGGCAGCCAGAAATGTCAGGGCTGTGATTGAGTTGTGACCTGCCCATAGATCATGCCCACTGCTTCCCCTGCACCGGCATCCCCAGACGCTTCCTCGAAGCTCAGCCCCCCTAATGTTAGTGACAAAGCACGAGGCACCTTCTTATATGACTTCCTCTATAATCTTAACTATGCTTCTGTGTGGGATGAACATTACCCCCTCTCTCTGGAGGGGGAAGAAAAAGAAGTCTTATTTAACGCCTTAAAAAAGTTCATGGCAGGTAACTAGAATAGAAGAGAGAAAAATTCTTTAAAGCTTGTCTCCCTGTGGTGTGGGTTTTTTCTTCTCTTCTAATAGCTTTTATTTTAATTTCTAGTTCTGAATTCAAGCAGCTGTCACTCTCTTTATAGCCCTCTTTGAAACACTTACAACGTAGGAGGTAGCCGGGCTGTCTAAGAAACATCTCTTCAAACCAACTGAAGTATTGTTTATCCTGAATGAAATAGAATTTTTAAGGCTGTCAGGAGTGACTGATTTGAAACGTTTCCTTTGGTAGCTAGGAAGATGAGGAGAAATCTTGAAGGGGAAGGTATTATCTCAGTGTGGCCAATTCCAAGCAATTGTTATTACTCAGAAAACTCTTATGGACCATAATAAAAAAATTACCAGGAGATAAGAGTGCTGTCTACAATTAATATAACCAAACAGACCTGTGGCCAGTTTATTTGTACTTAATCCTTCCCAGCTGTTGAGGAAAAAGAAATGATGTGAGATTGAGTCAACTGTGGAGGCTACTCCTGTAACTAGTTGTCTCTCCTTGCCTTTTATGAACTCTGGGTCACAACTTTGCAGCCTGGTTCCTTCTAAATGCTCATTCTGCTTGGCATGGCATTCTTATGTGTCTTCTAGGCAGTATTTAGAAGGAGTCCAATGTCAACCTTGGGTGGAAAAAAAAATCTTCAAGCCTATTACAGTGAATCATATGGCTGACATTTTGCACGTACTAATATTTGTTCTCTGAACTCAGCAACATGAGTCTTTGAGCTTGAATTGTGATGATGGCTGTGGTTTTCTTTTTCTCTTTGGGTCAGAATAGAAATGGTGACTCTTTAAGTCTCTGGTTATTATCTTAGTTATTTTAGAGGTGGGCTCTTTTTCTTAAAAATTTTAACAGTTAATGTGAGAACAGGATACAAAATTTGGAGGGTAATAATAGTGCACAGTTACAGATGCCATACTGTATGCCAGCTACTGTTGTTAGCAGTATTTGTTAAACTTAGGTAATCCTCATAACAATCCTATCGGTAGTATTATTATCTGTATTTTATAATTGGGGAAACTGAGGCTCAGAGAAGGTCAGTAGCTCACCTGAGTCTCCCGGCTAGTGAGTGACAAAGCCAGGATTAACCAGTCCCATTCCAGAGAATGGGCTCCTTACCACTCTGCTCAAGTGCAAACCCAAGTGCCTCAGCAAATGGTCTTCTCTTCTCTGGAGTTTTCCATGGCCAGTCTTTTTTTTTTTTTTTTTTTTTTTTTGAGGTATGCGGGCCTCTCACCGTTGTGGACTCTCCTGTTGCGGAGCACAGGCTCCGGACACGCAGGCTCAGCGGCCATGGCTCATGGGCCCAGCCACTCCATGGCATGTGGGATCTTCCTGGACCGGGGCACGAACCCATGTCCCCTGCATCGGCAGGTGGACTCTCAACCACTGCGCCACCAGGGAAGCCCTCCATGCCAGTCTTTTCAGAGATGTCATGTGCCTTTCAAACAATGCATTGATTTATTGTTTTTTAACTTTAAGAGTGATTCTTAGTTTTTCCATTAAAAGCAGTGGCTAGTTTTGTTGTAAAGGAATCAGAGTGATGGTTTTGATGAAGGAGATGAAGGAGAAGAAAGGGCCAGAGATGAGGATGGATTTAAACCTGGGACACAACACACTGTAACAAAAATGGGTCCTCTAAGAGAAAGGGGTCGCTCATTTTTATGGGCCAGGAGAAGGAAAAGCAATCATTTTATTTCAGTATTATATTTATTTTATTGTGATGTATATACCCATTTACCTAAATGAACAAATATCTGGTCTTACGTTACTTGCGGTAAGGTGAAAAGTCTCCATTCAATCCCATCAGCTCAGTCCCTACAAACCAAATCTGTAACCACTGCTATTAATAGGTTGAGCTATGTCAGAGGGCCAGCTCTCAGTTCCAAAGTTATCTAATATTGGCAATTTCAAATGTTTTTTCATTTACATGTCATTTCAACCTATAGTTTCTTAAATCCTTTCAAAGTTAAAATTCCAAATCGGATTGCTGGCCACTGTTATTAGGAGGGTCGTCGTATCACATGAAACTGCTCTGCTGTTTGTCTATGTCAAAACTGATTGCATAGCAGCAGTTTGACTTGGTTCAATCTATAGTTTCTTATTTTTCCTTCTAGAATCCTTCATGTACATATAAGCAGAGATGAATATAGATTTTTATATATCCCCTGTGTGCTCAAAAGCTAGTTGTGCACCATATTTTAAAAAACTTTATATCTTTTATTGTTTTCATATCAATACAAAGAGAGTGCCCTCTCCTTTTTCACTGCTGTATAGTATTCTGTGTGTTCTGTTGTGTGGGTGTCCTCTTAAAGGCCTTGTTCTACAGCCAAACACAAGCAGATGGTACAGGTCCTCAGTAATCACACACAGGCTTCTAGCCTTCCAAGGATCACAGAAATGTGTCCACAGAAATAATACATATGGTGTGATTTTGAATGACTCAAGTAAGTTATAAAACAGAATTTCAGAATAGCCTCACTTCTAAAGGGAAAACTATGTGCATAAAAGTATAAGCATAGAAATAAATCTGGAAGAATATTAATCAGTTATGACAGTGGTTTTCCTTAGGAAGTGAATGATGATTTTCTTCTTTAAACGTATCTGTATTTCTTTTTCCTTGTTATATACGTGTACATGTATACACATATAAATACACATACACACACATGCATCCTGCATACAAGTATGTGTATTTAAGTTACAACTGTTTCAGCCTAAAACTGATGCAAGTTGTGCTTGTTATTGGGCGTGTTGGGTATAAGTTGAAGATTTTGAAGTACAAAGAATGGAGCAGAGCCCAAGAAAAGAAGCATATGGAGTCCCGCTAGCATGAGTTGACCTAGAGAAATTTCACTGGCAGTACAATGAGAATGGGAGCTGTCGCCGCTTAGTGTTTTCCTGTTGGATTTAATGCATCTTTCACCTTCTACCTGGGCTGCTCTCAAAGTCACATTGTCCTAGCATTTTGGGGATCACTATCACTGGAAATACTTAGGCCACAAAGAGTTTTATTGAATGGTAGAATTATTTGTGGTTACATTTGGATTTAACCTAACGTGGATTTGAATCCCTGTTCTCTTCTTACTGTCTTATATGACCTAGGCAAATTCCCCTTTGAAGCCTCATGAGTTTGGGTCAGTAAACTTCCACATGGCTTTTGCCAAGAACAAATGAGTTAATGGCTGTAAACCACCCAATATTTAGTGAATACTCAATTTTAGCTTAGATTTTCCTGAGGGCCTGATGTGTAAGATAGAGGGCTTCAAATATATTTTCCTATGTGGTATACTTTCCAAGAAAATGTACTTCATCTTTTGTTTTTGGTTATTTTTGTCCAGCTTAATAAGTTTATTGGTTGCTACCTTAAACTGGCAATGGATAATAATTTACATTGTTCAGGTGAAAAGAATGATGTGATGGGGGAGGGGGATAGGTAAGTAGGTAGGAGTCCAACAACCCTCCTTTCTCAGCTGGACTGCAGTGTGTTCTGAACACACTGCTCTAAATTTCCTGAGCTGTCAAAATGTCAGCCTTCCTCAGAAGTTTATGCAAGACAGCTTGATTCAGTATCTGATTACTTTTTGGTTCCTAAGGATAATCGTAGATGGTGGTTATATTTTTTGTTTATATAGGCAGAAATCTCAGTCTGTAAATAGTGCCTCTGGACTGTGATTATGATATAAAAATGCTCTCTGCTTTACAGAGTAAAGCAATTTGCTTTGACTTCTATTGACATTGCAGCTGAACTGGCCTTATTCACTTTGTAGTTGAATTGCTACAGCCTTCCATTGACCTTGTAAGTAAGTAGCAGAGGTGGTTCCTGGAGTTGTAACCTAATGCCTGTTAGCTGCTGCTGTAATGTTATAATGGGGTCTGTGTTTTATGTCATGCGATTAGAATACAGGTGATTTCCTCATCAGCGTTTCCTAGCATACAGTTTTGGCACGTCTTAGCCATTCGGTAGCTTTTCAGGCAGGCGTTATGCTTAATTTTTAATATCTTCAGACAGTAGAAATAAAATCTGCTTTATAATTGTATGGCAATTTCATGACATCTTTTCATGCCTTACTGTGACAGTTTAACTTATAGTTTAGGAGTTGACTTCTCTCTTATTCAGTTTTCTGGGGGGGGATGCATATCTATGTGTGCTTTTGTTTTTTGGACTTTGGGGACTGGGGGTGGGAGGTTATTTCATTGAGAGTCACATTTCCCTTTCCTAGATATGATTTCAGATAAAGAAATTATATTACCCAAGGGAATTATTCTTAGCTAGCCACTGACTGTCATTAACCTGCATGTTATTTAGCTTTATCATGGTTCCCATTATGGTTTGTCTTGTTTGATGAGGCCAAATGAAATGAGAGGAACTGGGACATCTTGCCCTACCGCCCCCAGCATGACATTGCTTTAACTTGCAGCAGAGCTGAGAATTGGGGTCAGTGGGACTTTAGGAACCTTTCCTTCCACTTGGCAATTATAACTGGTCTCTCAGTGCACCTTTCACTGCTGAGAAATACAATTAGCGTTCTTTCCTTAATGGGCAGTTGGCAGGGTTAATTTCTTACACCCCCCCTCCCCTTTGTTTCCCTAATGGAAGATTTTCTGACCAAAGAATCTAAACTGTTTTCTCTTCATAGTCATTTACTACCTACTGCTCTGTGGACAGCAAAGAAGAATTCCCTTTGAATGGAAGGGTTGGATTTGGTTTTTTTAAAGAAAGATACCCAATTACATTAGCAATTTTAAAAGTTCAATTTTAAAGTCAAACGTTGAGTCTCCTAACCTATCTTTATTATTCTAATTAAAGAAAGGAATTGCCTGTGTGTGTGTGTGTGTGTGTGTGTACGTACAAACTAATGTACAAGATAATATGATAGAACTCTTTTGGCTTATGTTTTTAGAAGGATAAGAATAAATATCTGGCCTGAAAAATATATCAGCTTACCTTTTGTCTTGCTTTGGATTCCTCTTTTTTTTGGGGGGGTGACTTCTTTTTCTCTCTATAGACCTTATCTGTATACAATAATGCAAGTTCTCTCAATTCCTTGGCCATTTTAGTTGAAGTAGACTAGCATATGGAAAGCTATGAAGGCAGTGCTGGGTTTTCTTTGGCTGGTTAGGTGTTAGTGGGGTTTGGGATCTGATCCTGACCCTTCTCAGCCATGCTGCTCACAGACTTTTCTGTTGTGAGTCATTCCGTGTGTATACTGCAGCTTCTAGTTCGAGAAGCGCATAGGACTCCATGAGGTTCTGGGTGAGTATCTAAGTATGCTATGAAGAAACAGGCCTGTTCACTTTTTTGTTTTTTTACTAGCCAAAGAGTGGGCTACTTGGACAAAACTAGTCTTAGATAATCCAGCTAGGCAGGACAGGCTGTCTTTGTATGTTGTTGGAATGTAGCCTTTTCCTGTTTTCCTGGGTCTCAATAAATTTGGGTATCTGGTCACACTGGTATCTGCAGGCCAGTAAATATGGGGATGCTAGCGCTAAGGACCAGATGCAAGAACAAAATACTGGACAGAACTGTAATCCTCCCTTTGGAGCAGTAGTGAGGGATAAGCTGTTGTGCAAGTCATGCTCCTTTACTTAGCATTGGAACCCTTGAATGTTTAATTGACTAGAACAGTCTCACCCAGTAATTTGAAAGCAAGAAGACATTATGATGTACTTCTAAGACTTAGGTAGGAAGAGTGAGGCTACGGAGGACTCAAGTGTTCTTGAGTGTCCTTGTTAAAAAGTAGAATGCTCTCCTAGATGGGTTAGTGTTCCAGTGCGGTATGACAGTTCTATGATGTCTCATTTCTCATGAGTTAAGTAGTATACTTTGACTTGTATTAACTGCATTTCAGGGACCAGCACCGCTTAGTCCATGCTACTTTTCCTGTACACAGGGTCATTAAAGAATGGATGGTAGCTATGTCCTTTGATCTCTATCAACCTTAAACTGCCACCGTTGGCACCCATCCCATCTGTTATGTTGGCCTTATGAACATTGGTGGGCGAATGTTTTCCTTCTACTGTTTCATATGTTGAAGCGTCTCACCAGCTCCTAGACAGATTTAGCTTTATTTATAGAGGTCACTTCCATATTTATTGTTCAGCATCAGGTTTTATATACAACATCAAGTCCAATTGCATATTGAGCAGGGGGAGGGAAAACATAAATTTTGGTTTATTCTAATTTACACTAGTCAGTGCAGCATTAGAAACTAGTTTTTGACATGATGAAATATAGCAATTCTGACTTTATTTTAGCAGAGTAGCAGTTACGTCAGAGTGTCTTTGAAATGAGTTTGGGAGTACTGTTCTTGATGGTAGGCACCCTTCTCCTTTTCAGTATGCTGTGTGTCCTGGGTGACCTTAGGAAGAAAGACCACTATGCCTCGAAGGAGATTTTATTGATGTCATAATATCTGCCACATGATGGAAACTAGGGCAGCCTAAATATTTTCTGCTTAGTTCAAAGGTTATATTTTGAACAGGCTTATATAAGTTAGAAAACAAACAAAACTCTCCTCTTCCTGTGGCATTTCATCAGCCTCTTCCCATTTCAGCCTCTTCCCACCACTTTCATTCCCACAGCTATTAGTCTGTCTACGACTGTGACTTGTACCCAGACATGTTCTCCTTGAGGATAGCCTTTCTCAGTTCCCTACATGCTGTGCCCTCTTCAGCTTCAGACATTAAGCCTCAGTTTTTGGTGCTTGAGTCTTCCTTGGACGTAGCATCATGAGAACAGACACACCAAGTGGGCGAAGAAGAAATTGAAATACTCTAAGCAAGACATTATTGGTTATTATTGGGCAGCCCTGTTTAAAAGATAGAAAATGCAGAATGACAGGAGGATAATTATAGTGCAGAATGACAGGAGAATGAATCCAGGCACAAGGGGAGGAGGGGGCTAAGGTAAATGTCACCACATCAGCTTTTTTGCCCCCTGCTGGGGAAAGAATCTACCTAGTTTTGCCTGAAGCCACCCTCAAAAGTAAACTAGGTCATGTTTAGCCTTGAGATTTATTTCTTTGTACTCAGGTAGTGAGTTTTTATACGTCTGGTCACATTTTCTAGTCGATTTTCACTGTGATTTTGGAGATTTTTTCCCCCAGAAAGTGTTAATACCAATCGATAATAAAAATGATAGTTAAGAATATTAGCTTTTCACTTGATGGAATAGCCTGTGTACACTAATCATAGTATACAAGTAATCCCTGTTGAGTGAGCACACTAAAATATAAAAGAAATCAAATATATTTTAGTAAATTCTAGTTTTGAGAGTTTTCCCTCACTACATGTAATGTGAATATTTAAACAGTCATGATGACCCTTTGACTGTCACTATTTAGGGAAATTGTCTGTTTAAATATGGCATAGAAAATGTTCTGAATCTTGTTTCCTAATCAATATTTTAGAGCTATAAAGTTTTCTTTGGTACTGTTGTGCCATGTTTCACAAATTTTGACATGAAATGTCTTTATCGTCGAGTTCTAAATCTTTCTTAATTTCCATTATGATTTTCTTTTTAACCATATTTAGCTTACTAGCATATTGAAATGGTAAAATCTATCCTTTCGTTTACTAAGTTCTAAATATTTTGTAATTTTGGTCTGAGAAGAGAGGATGTGTAATATCCATCCTTCAAAACATTTCCTTAAGAATTCTTCGGCGGTCCAGTGGTTAAGACTCTGCACTTTCACTGCTGAGGGCCCAGGTTTGAGCCCTGATCGGGGAACTAAGATCTCACAAGCCTCATGGTGTGGCCAAAAAAATAAAATAAAATAAAATCCTTAAAAAAACATTTGTTTTGAAGAATATTTATCCTCTGTTATTTCAAGGTGTGTGTGTCTCTAAAAAAATAGAGTAGCTTTGTATTGTTGATTACAGATATTTCTCTCTCTCCCTGCCTGATATAGCACTGTCTGAGAGGAGTGTGTTAAAGTCTCCAATAATGATAGTTGATTTTTCTGTTTTTCCTTACAGTTCTATATATTGCTTGAGGCTGTATCATTAGGTGCTTACTCCATCATCTTGTCCTTTTATCAGTATAAAATGACCCTCTTTATCTCTCATGTAGTTTATTAAGATCGTTGTGTACTTTGATTTATATTTGCCTAGTATAGCTTGATTTTTTTGAATTTCCAGCCTTGCTTTGTCTTTTTGTTGTAAGCATGTTTCTTGTAGTCAACATATTATTGAATTTGGAAGATATATTTGGAGAATCACTGTCTTTTAATTGATGAGTTTAATCCATTTATGTATATTATGATTACCATTATGTTAGGATTTCTGTCATTTTATAATTTTTATTTAATAATGAATTTTGATACCTTTTTGTTTTCTTTCCTCCTTTCTCTTTACAAAAGCAAATGTTCTGCTGTTTCTGATAATGTATATCCTGTTTTTGTTTCTAAGGTGGTTGCCTTATTTTGAGATTTATAAGCTTATTTATCTGTTGGCTTCTTAAACTCAACTATGTTTCTGCCTCCATCTCTAATAAGATAAATATCCAATGGACTCTCATTTCCTTTTTGGGCTACCCACCCCCCACTATATTGATATTTTCTAGATTCTAGGTTCTGGATCATTTTGGTTATTTTTTCCCCCGTTTCTTTTGTCCTAGAGTTTTTAGAAGACAATGATAGACATTGAAAATCTCATATTGCTTCTTTTATTTAAATACTTGAAAACTGTGTTTTGGGAGTGTTATCATTATAGTTCTTTATGTGGCAAACCTTGGGTGTTTTTAAAGTCTAATATGTTTATTACACCCTCAGTGAATTTGATAGGCAGTTTGGCAGTTTGAATATACAGTTCTGTGCTCAAAATTCTTGTCCTTCAATACTTTAAAAATGTTACTTCAATATTGTTCTGAATTCAGTTTTGCTGTTGAGAACTCTGATGTCACTCTGGGTCTTTTTAAAAAATATGGTCTGTTCTTTCTGTCAGGATGCTTTTTATTTTTTTTCTTTGTATTTGATATTCTCAAAGTTTGCAATACGGTATCTTAGGTGCAGTATTTTCTTTATTTGTCTGTTTGGTACTCTGAGTCCTTTAGATTGAGGTCTTTGAAATTCTTTAATTTTGAGGAATTGGTCATTATTTCTTTAAATATTTCTTCCTCTCAATATACTTCTTTTTCTGGGACCTGAATGTTGGCAGTTTCACTTCTCTTTTGGGTTACAAATCTCTAAATTGCTGAATTTCTGTTGTTGTTGAGTTTACTATCCTAGTTTTCTTTATGTTCTTAGAAACTGTAGGTATAAGTCCCTCGGGAAGGAGGATTGTGTGTGTGTGTGTACCTGTCGTCGGGACGACTTAGAGCCTCCTTCTCTTCCTTCTTTCGTCTACTCCCTCTCCGGCTCTTGACCACTGTGCTCACCAGGTTGAACCAGGTGCTTTGGTTCAGAACCAGCTATTATTCCTGTACGTAACTCTCAGCCCGGGGAGGGGAGTGGGTGGGCTTATCAAATCTACTTTCCAGGCAAGTGGGAAACTTGGTCACAGATTTTGGGCCTCCATTTAGTGTGGAGTGTCTCCCAACCCCTAGTTCCACATGGGGAGGACCTGGTTCTACCCCTGAACCATGCCTGGTGTATTGTAGGTATATTGACCTAAGGATACCACAGGATTTAAATGTCTGTTGGTTCTGCTGGTTTGGATGAGTCGTGGAGCTGGTAGACTTTGGCTTGTACTCCCGCTGACTTCTGAAACTATTTCCTTTCTGTTTCTGTTTCACAGAGATGTGAAACAAGTTTTCAAGTGCAAATTTATTTTAAAAGTCATTTCATTGCTGTTGTTGTTGGGCATATGTGAGAGGAGAGGTGGGTTTCCATTTAAAATTTCATGGCCATCTTGACTGGAAATTTCCTGATTGGCCTTTTCTGTAAAAGTGTTACTGTGTTGTTACAAGTACAGTTACTTTGTTCTGCACTTATAACAATAAATCTTTCTTTGATCCTAGTGACTAGCTAGTTGATATTTAGAAGAATCTAAGATTATTCTGACGGGAAGCATATTTCTGTGCCAGTGGAACCACAGAGAGAGTCTGCTGTTGTCTTCTATTTAGCCAAATATGTAACTGCGGAGTTTGTCAGAAGTTTAACTAATTCATTAGATCTTCTTCTCTTCTCTTCTCTTCTCTTCCCTTCTCTTCTCTTCTCTCTTTCTTTTCTTTTTTTTTTTTCCTTTTTCTTTATTCTCTTCTGTCCCCTTTCTTTTTCTTTCTTTCTTCTAATTCATAAGCCAGGATATTTGAGAGAGGGGAGCATGGACCAGCCTTATGAGTGGAGACAGTTCATCTCTGATGAATAACAGAAACCTCCTATGGTTTCAGCTCATACTCAAACATTCTAGGCTGAGTAGAAAACAGCAGGTAATGGATTCAAAGGGAACCATCTCTGACATCATAACAGTTAGGAAGTTTATTTGAGAGATGGACAAAGAAGAAATGAATGAAATGGGAGGGAAAACTCTAAGCCTCGTTCCCTCCAACAGCGGTTCTGTTTAAGTGAAATGAGCAGAAGGTGAGTGGAGAGAAGCACTTATCATCAGAACAAGAAAGTTCAACTATCTAGAGTAAAAGTTGATCAGCATATTAAAATATAGGAGATAGGGCTTCCCTGGTGGTGCAGTGGTTAAGTCTCCCTGCCCATGCAGGAGACATGGGTTCAAGCCCTCATCTGGGAAGATCCCACATGCCACAGAGCAACTAAGCCCGTGTACCACAACTACTGAGCCTGCGCGCCTAGAGCCCGTTCTCCGCAACAAGAGAAGCCACCACAGTGAGAAGCCCGTGCACCGCAATGAAAAGTAGCCCCTGCTCGCCACAACTAGAGAGAAGCCTGTGCACGGCAACGGAGACCCAGTGCAGCCATAAATAAATAAATAGATAGATAGATAGATAGATACATAGATAGATAGATAGATAGATAGATAAACATCCTGTGTATTGTTAACTGCGGTAGAATTATCAAGTTCTTTTTCCCTCTTCCTGCTCAGTTTTCTGCCAGTCATTGAAGATCGCTTTAGTCTTTTCATGAAAACAAAACACATGTGCATGTACTCAGGGTCATAAAGAAATCAGACTAAATAGTGAAATCCAGTAGCTGACATGAAAGGCATGTCCTTGTGAATACTTTTTTGGTCCCTTTTTTATGTGAATCTATGTCTGGGCCGGAAACCTAAATACTTGTAAGATAACACTTCTCTCTGTTTACCGTAGTAGCAGCAATAACCACCACCACCACCGTCAGTAAGGAGAAGGCTGCTCCTTACACTGAAGTTCCTCCAGGGTTCTCTTCCATTTCTACATCTTCTCCTTGGCCCTCTCCATCCAGTGCTATGACTTCAACTCAACCCACATGCCTCTCAATAAAATCATCCCAGATCTCTCTCCAGGGCTCTGGGGCTGTATAACCAGCTCTCCTTTGGACATCTTCCCCTCCATCTCTTACCCCCTTGAACCCAACATGTCTACAGCTGGTCTTATTATCTCCCACATGCAACTTGCTTCTTGTTTTTCATGCCCTATTTCAATGGATAATTCTACATTCACCCGGTTACCTAAAGCAAGAACTTGAGGGTCATGGTAGGTTCCTCTTTCACCCTTCACCTCCATTCACAGAGGTCCGATGACTGTAATACCTGAATATCTCTTGAATCTGTATCACTTCCTTGTTTAAGTCCTGCAATAACGCCTGTAGCACAAATCCAGATGCCTTAGTGAGATATAAAACTCGACACCCTACCACCTTCTGCTGTGCTGGCTTTACCTGACTGTCTTCTGCACCTTTGGGTTAGAGGCTGATTCTTCACCTTTGTAACTTGGCATCTGCAGTGTGCCTTAGTATATAAGTAGAACCTCAGTAAATTGATGAAAGAGGGTGAGAGATGTTTGTGGCTTGAAAGGAGAGAGGACGATTATCAGAAGCTACATGCAGATTTTCTAACAGTACTTTGAGATTTGTAGATTTGTTTCCTTCTTAATTCCTAGAGGCATTGGCTTTTCAATTTCATGATCTTTTCTGTGGCAGTGAGTCCACAGCCAGTATTTTCTGAAGCCTCCTGATTTGCCTGGCACTGCATTATGTTCTCTAAGGATTACCAAGATGAGACATGGTCTCCACCCTCAAAAGATGCATAACGGGGCTTCCCTGTTGGCGCAGTGGTTGAGAGTCTGCCTGCCGATGCAGGGGACATGGGTTCGTGCCCCAGTCCGGGAAGATCACACATGCCGTGGAGCGGCTAGGCCCGTGAGCCATGGCCACTGAGCCTGCGCATCCGGAGCCTGTGCTCTGCAACGGGAGAGGCCACAACAGTGAGAGGCCTGCGTACTGCAAAAAAATTAAAAAAAAAAAAGATGCATAACGGAGGTGGGGAGCTAAAATCAGGTCATGAAAGCATTGACAGTGTAATGTAAACTTGACTTCTGCTTGCCTGCCGTCGTCAGAAAGGAGAACAAGCAGAAAAGGTGGTTGGCAAGAGATTATGGAGGAGGTGGGAATTAAGCTGGGTGTTGTGAGGAATGTGGTAGTTGTATTCTAGTGAGTTTCTAGTGAGTTTCTAGTATTCTAGTGAGTTTCTCATCTTGGAGTCTGTTCATCACAAAAGCCCTTCAGCACCACTTTTGTTCGCGTACTCGGATCAACCCTGTTACTCGCAGGTGATGAGTCTGGAGATGCCTGTTGAAGGGTAGCACCTAGGGAAAGTGGTTGTGTGACTCTCTGGAGAAATGAAAGGTGAAAAATGACGAGGGTGTCGGACTGTAGTTCTCAAGTACAAATTAGTTTCATAGGATTTAAAATCTTTATTCCTGATATTGTCAAACATAGAATTTTTTAAAGCTTTATTATTTTCCTACTAGTTAAAAGGAAGTCATTTAATTTTGGTCAACTAAAATTTTAGACTATTTAACCTTTACGTGCCTGATATTAGTGTTTCCTCAAATGCAGTGATTCTCAAGTAGATAAGCTCATTCCTGAACAGTGAGAGAGAGAGGAATTTTGTGCACGTGGAAAGCAGGCTGAGAGATCTCTTCGTGTGATCACTTTGTGTAAACCTATGCCCTTGTATCAATATTCTTGTCACTTGAGGGCTCAGATTGCTGCTGTTTGGCAGGAAGGAAGGGAGAAATCCTCTTACTAGCACGTGATTTAATATGTTGAGTGACAGTTTGTGCTGTGTCAGTCTGCTTAGGGACAGGATTGGAGGCGGTGATGATGAGCTAGTGTATATGGTTGTGAGAACCTTTCAGGTATCTTTTGAAAGGAACCTTAGACCCTTGGGCTCCACTTCCCCAAAGCAGCTTCTCATTGACACGTTTCTCCTTGTAGGAGTGAGTCAGGGAATAGCTGGGCCCAGACTCTCACTTGCTGCTTTGCTGTGTCAGGCCCTGCCCCAGAGACAGGGCCTGCAGCCCAGAGAGCAGAGGACCAACATCCAGTCTCCTGCAGCCAGGAAGCTGCTAGCATGTGACCCACTCTGGAGGTTATCTTGTCCTGCTGCAGAGCTGGTCATATTTTGCAACTTCTAGCCAAGCCCTGAATTGGCAGCTGTCATGCAGGTAAACGTTCAGGAGTTTACGTTAGACTCTGTGCTGGGGTTACATAGGAGACCTTCTTAGTTTTGAAGGGAGTTGTTGCCCAGGATGACTGAACAACACACAGAAGGGTCCTGGAAGGCTGGAGCTCCCGGTCTCATTTACAGGAAAGAACTGGATGGATTGAGCTATCCAGGCACAGGAGGAGAGGCAGCCTTTGTTTCAAAGTGGACTGTATCCCAGGACGAAAATCAATCCAAAAGAAATCATAGAGATCTATCCGTGGGTTTGGGTTCATTTGCCTGAAAATGAGCCCTTCTTTTTGGGGCTGAATTCTTCCAGTTAGCTAAATACGTTTGTGGTGAAAGGCAGTAGAAAAAGGATCTTCGCTGAAAGAGGAAGCATATGGTCTTCTGGGCTGTGTGTTTGTGAATGGAGAGAGAGCAAGGCTTTGTGGAGCCACTTTGCCCAGGGAGAAGACCTCCTCACAGAGATCACATTCACCTCTCACCCCGTTGTTTCTCTCTCCCTGACCATGCACTTAGGAAAGAAAAAGCTCAGAAAACTCCCTCACCGCAGTCTTCTGCACAGGATCATGCATCCCCCTAGCTGCTTCTATAAGGGGTGCCTTCTTCCAGCCATCACCACCCCCTCTCATTCCTCCTGGCCTGAATTCTGCTTTTCCAGATCTCCACTTCTAAGATTCTTTTAGCCTTAGTTGTAAGCTAGGTCAGAGTTAAGTAAGAATTATTTTATACAGTCAATTTTCAAGATTAGTATCTTGGGAGCGAGCTTCATCAGAGCCCAGGATTGCTCTTGTGCTCCATGATTAGCAGAATTGAAATCCATCTAAGATGGTTTTCCGAGGGCACGTTCCTCGCTGTTCCTGGTGTTCATACACCCTCTATTTCCGGGACTTGGGACTGAGGAAATATGAAGGTTTAATCAGCTGGAAGCTGTTTGTGGCTGGGGTGTGACCCTCTCCATTGTGTGTCATCTGCCATGGCAGTTTGTTGAGCAACTCTTGTGACCCAGCATTTATAAAATCAAGGCCAAGCCAGTGCTGTCTTAATAGAAAGTTGCTGCCCCGGAGCAGTTACAACTTAATGGGGACTGTGACTTTGGCTGAAGGGTCCAAGCTTCAGTGCGGGCTGTTCAGATGTGTTGATGGCAGCTGGAGACCAGTCGAGGGACACGGCTGCTCTTCTGAGCTTTTCTACCTTCTGCATTTCCCACCCAAGCCCATCATGTGTACAGATGATACAAACGCATTTCACAGAATGGTCCTTCGTGAACGAATAAATCATGCAATCTGTTTAAGAAATGCATTTTCGTTTGGGTTTAAAGTCATCCGCTGCAGTCACTGCAGGGGTCTGGTTCTTGTAGAACATCCTCCCTAATGTTCACCGGGAAATGGAAGTTTCTCTGTGTCCGGGATTTAATAAATTGGGCTATTAAATTGTAATCCAAGACACCAGCTCAGAAGATAAGGTCCCTTTCAAGTTGTTGAATTTGTTATGACTGGGTGGTGATTGGCAGTGGCTTAAAGGGCCATCATGTGACTAGAAAATTAGAGGCTGGACCCTGCAGGACTGGTGCACTGCTCTGGATTGTTTTCGAGGTTATCACTGATTTATGACTGTGCTCCTTAGAGACCAGGAAGTCATTGTGGCCGCCATTAAGGCTTTCATCTTCCGTTTGATCTGATTTTGATTATTGTTTTTTCTTGTGGGGAAAACACTCCTCACTTTGTATTATCTATAATTTATTTTAAGCATCTTTGGTTAAAATTAAAAACAGAAAAAAACACACCAAAATCCCTAAAGCCAGGGCACCAAAATACTCTCAGGCTGCATTGTAAATGTAATTTTGGATATAATTTGATTGACTAATCAAGTGATACCATGTAGTTATTGGTGGAGTTTTTTTTTTCTCCTCTGAGTATTTGAAAGTTGATGGCTTTTTCTCCTCCCCAGGTGACCGTCCCAATCTTCCTAAGGAGGACACTCCTCTCAGCAGCCTGGACTCATTTTTCTCCCCATCTCCCATGGCTGCCGCTGCCCATGGGCCCCCTGGACCAGACAAAAACCACCTTCTTGCAGATGGGGGTACCTTTGGGGACTGGGCATCCACTGCGTAAGTAGCCGTGCTTTTCTGTTTGGTGCTGAGGGAAGCAGGGCCCTGAAATGAAAGTGGCTCTTCATTTTGAAGTTTATGTGGCAGGTCGATACTGAAGCCGTTAGATCTCAAGACCTTTGTTCTCTAATTAGTGGGGCTGCCAAAAGGAGAAGGGTCCATAAAACAAGGCCTTTCTTTAATAGGGTGTCTGTGTTCCCAGTATGGAAGGGGTGGGCAGGTGCTATTTCAAATCTGTTTTAAGTTCAATTCATGGCAGTTTGGGGTTGCACGAAGGAAGTTTGTTATTGTCCTGCTCGGGATGTTTTCTCGCTAGTTATTGCAAACTTTTAGAAAGATGCAAATGCATGCATTGTGATCAGTGGGCTTTCAAGGCTTTCTACTGGATGATATCTTAGTTATATGAATTTTTGCAAGCTTTATGCTAGTGTCCTGCTCTGTTTACTCCATAGCACCCTGCATAATTGACAATTGATGGATGAAATACCTGATCTTAGTTTCTCAGTTTGGTTGAGTGCCAACTATGAGCAGATCAGCTCAGGTGTATTAGGACAAATAATACCAATACAAACAAAATACCATGGACCTGGTTTGACTACATGAGGGTTTGTCTTTCTCTCCTTCCTGAGGCTGTGGAGTAAATGCAGGGTGGTGGTGGTACGGAGCATCAGATTTCAAACAGATGCTCAGAAAAGGAAAAAAAAAAAAAAAAAAAAGAACTCTGCTAATAATTACATGACATTACTTGGTTAGTCAGTCAAATGACATCCAAAAATACATCTATAATTCAGCCTGAGAGTATTTGGGTGTCCTGTCTTTAAAGTTAAAAAAAAAAATGTTTTCAAAAACTCAGAGTTGCTTAAAATAAGTCATAGATAATGATGTCATTCTACTGGGCCTTCTTGGGACTTTAAATGGAATTGGAGAGTGTTTCTCACATCACTTGGCTTTTTATAGTTACTGCTGGATTCACATGAACTCATTATGAACTTATTAAGTATTACAAGAGGCTGGGAGAAGTTTGGTATGCTAAAATTTGGGGGTGACCTGAAGACTTTGAAAATCTAACCGAAAATCCAAGTGGAACTCAAAATATGGGTACGCGTTCTCCAGATGAGATTTTTTTCCCCTCAACCTTGTCCTGTATGTATATTTAAATCCTGAAGACTGTGTATTGTGGATTTAAACCACAGAGTACTCAAACAGGCCTATCATTTTTACTATTCTTTTTTCAAAATAAAAATACTCTTTCACTTTTGTGCCACAAGCAACAGTGACAGTGGTAACATAGGAACCCAGCCTCTGCAGTGCCGGGCACTGTGGCAGTGGAATTTGGGGTATGTGTGTGTGCACGCGTGTGTGTTTTAAAGCACAAACCAGGTCTCTAATTATTCCTGTCAGTAAGTGTCTGTCACAGTCAGTGGAGAGCATTCTAGTCAGTGCTTCTTACTCCACAGTGGTTCTGTGGAGAAGTGACATTCCAAGCCACGATGCAGGCAGTGCTCAGCTCACAGCACGTCCATGGCTGAAACATGAAGAGCTTGATAGTTTTGGTCATAAATCAGATGAGGAGTGAATCCCCCCAGCTTCCTATTCATACACATTTTAAAATGTCATGGAAAGCACTCCAACCTTTGAGAGGCCCGAAAGGGAGGGGGCCAAAGAAGTAGTTGAAACAAGTCTGGAAAGGAGATTTTTGTTATAATGGAGACTTCCTGCTACTTGAAGAGCTTGATTTTTTGTTTTCTGGGCACTGGATAAAACGCATCTCTCTCTTACATATATATAATAGAATTCCTGTGTATCTTTTAAAGGACTTACTTGTAAGCATATCTCAGTGCAGATTTCTCATGAAGTCGGGGAGTGCCTCTCACACTTGAGGACAATGAGGACCCCCTGCAGGGCTTTTGCAGCCCAAGGTGCTGGGCCCACACCATAGTGACGCTTAGGATTGGGGAGAGCCTGAAAATGCGTATTTCTAACGTTTTCCCCGATGATGTTTGGCAAACCCTGACATAGACTCCTGTCCGCCCCTCCCCGCATGGTTCTAGGCATGTGCTGATGTAAACAGCTTCTCTGAGGAGTGTAGTTAGGAGAAGTGACAGTGCTTCCTTCTTTTTTCTTTCCTTTTGTCTCCTTTCCCCTCTCCCCTCCCCTCCCCTCCCTTCATCTCCTCTCCCCTCCCCTCCCTCCCCTCCCCTCCCCCCTCCCCTCCCTCCCCTCCTCTCCCCTCCCTTCATCTCCTCTCCCCTCCCCTCCCTTCATCTCCTCTCCCCTCCCCTCCTCTCCCCTCCTCTCCCTCCCTTCATCTCCTCTCCCCTCCCCTCCCCTCCCTCCCCTCCTCTCCCTTCATCTCCTCTCCCCTCCCCTCCCTTCCCCTCCCTCCCCTCCCTCCCCTCCCCCTCCCTCTCCTCTCCCCTCCCCTCCCTTCATCTCCTCTCCCCTCCCCTCCCTCCCCTCCCCCTCCCTCTCCTCTCCCCTCCCCTCCCCTCCCTTCATCTCCTCTCCCCTCCCCTCCCTCCCCTCCCCCTCCCTCTCCCCTCCCCTCCCTCCCCTCCCCCTCCCTCTCCTCTCCCCTCCCCTCCCTTCATCTCCTCTCCCCTCCCCTCCCTTCATCTCCTCTCCCCTCCCCCCTCCCCTCCCTTCATCTCCCTGCCCCTTCCTTCATCTCCCCTCCCTTCATCTCCTCTCCCCTCCCCGCCCCTCCCCTCCCCTCCCTTCATCTCCCCTCCCTTCCCTTCATTTCCCCTCCCCTCCCTTTATCTCCCCTCTTCCCTTCATCTCCCCTCCCCTCCCCTCCCTTTATCTCCCCTCTCTTCCCTTCATCTCCCCTCCCCTCCCCTCCCTCCCCTTCCTCCCCTTCCTCCCCTCCCCTCCCCTCCCTCCCTCCCCCCCCTCCCTCCCTCCCCTCCCCTCCCCTCCCCTCCTCTCTCTTCCTAGGATTGTGTGTTTGTTGTCTTCAAGCAGCCCTTGGGTGCCCCCTGCAAACTTTGATTCCCTCTGCCTGAAATGTCTGTCTCCCTTCCTTTCTGCTCAAGACAATCTTGACCTGTCTTGAGGATCTCATTTAGTTCTCACTTTCAGGTAGCCTTCTCTAGGGCTCTAGTCTACTGGAGGGTTTGGACTAATCCCTTCCTCTGTCTATACCCAATACGTGATGTTAGAAAACGATCCCCTTCTAGTACTAGTTAGTACTTACCTTTTATTGTTATTTGATAGTAGTATATGTGTGCGTCTATCTAGGTATCTACATCAGTGTCTCCATCTGCCTGCCTGCTTATCTATCAATCTTATTCAGTTTGGGCTGCTGTAACCAAAATACTTTGATTGAGTGGCTTATGAAGAGCGGGAATTTATTTCCCACAGTTTAGGAGGCTGGATGTCCAAGGTCAGGGTGTCAGCCTGGCTGGGTTGAAGTGGGAGGCTGCTTCCAGTGTACAGACTACTCACTTCTCACGTATCCTCACATGGTGGAGAGCAGAGAGCGGAAGCAGGCTGTCTCGTGGATCTTAGAAGGACACTGATCCCATTCATGAGCATTCCACTCTCATTGCACCCTAATTTTCTCCCAAAGGCCCCACCTCCTAACACCATCCCATGGGAGGGGGTAGGGTTTCAACATGCAAATTTGGGGGGGGTCACAAACATTAGATGCATAACACTATCCAATCTTTCCCTCACTCCAAGATCGATCATAAAATTATTTTTTTAATGGATTTAATTAATTAATTAATTTATGGCTGCATTGGGTCTTCATTGCTGTGCACAGACTTTCTCTAGTTGCAGCGAGTGGGAGCTACTCCTTGTCATGGTGTGTGGGCTTCTCATTAAGGTGGCTTCTCTTGTTGTGGAGCACGGGCTCTAGGCGCATGGGCTTCAGTAGTTATGGCCCGCAGGCTCAGTAGTTGTGGCACGCGGGCTTCAGTAGTTGTGGTTCACGGGCTCTAGAGCGCAGGCTCAGTGGTTGTGGCACATGAGCTTAGTTGCTCCATGGCATGTGGGATCTTCCCGGAGCAGGGCTTGAACCTGTGTCCCCCGCATTGGCAGGCGGATTCTTAACCACTGTACCACCCTTGATCATAAAATTCTTGATGACAAAATTGGGTCTCATACTCTTTGAACTTTTTAGTGATATTGACATAGTTATTAATAAATATTTTATTACCCATTTAAATTATTATGCATTTATAAAAATGCTTTTCTTTTGGAAGTCTTATTTCTTTCTGTGTATCATTGAATGTCTCTTAGGCAATTTAAAACTCTTTGGGAATTTCACAGAATTAATCTTACCATTTTCTCTTTATAGCATTTTTCTTTATTTCCTTAGCACTTATAAATTTAGTTTTCATTGTGTGTGCTTTTCTTTTTGTTTCTTTTTTTTTAAAATCCATCATCTCTGTATACCAGCTTTACAGTATTGATTATAGTAGGATCTGAGTAAATCTGATTAAGAGCCCTTTTAATAAAACCGAAGTTGCTGTGTAGTCATTAAAACTCTTCTCAGAGCCTTAAAAAGGAGGCACTGCCTGGACTGCTTGGTTTTAATCCAGAGTGGTGACTCTCTGTTCCAAAACTTACACTTGCCTTATCTTCGGTCCTGAAAAATGAAGCCCAAATGTATGTAGATCACATAGGACCCCAGTAGCTCTATTGTACAGAAATGCCATGACCCCAGCTACCAGAAGGCAAATTTATGCAGGAAAACCTACAGCAGCTGATATTCTGTTATAGGCAGTGTGTAAATACAGCTGTTGTCTCTGACAGGTAGAAAACAATCCAGCAGAATTGGATTTCTTAGGTTTCTGCTGATGTTTATGACTTGTGGGTATTATTCATTGCAGTCAATCAATCTGTGGCTATTCCTTACCTGTACACTCAAGTAAGGTGATGGGTGACTTCATTGCCAGTAAAGAATTGCTAGCTCAGTCTCCTTGGAGGACGTTACATCATAGGTCAAGGTATTTCAAATGTTCCAAAGTCATTTTTTCCCCAATAAAGTAGTTTTCTCTTCATTTTTAAATGATGGAGCAGGTCCTTGATAAGTAATTCTTTTAGGTTTTCTGCCACAAAAGAAAATCTCTTGTAAGTAGATACCAGGCCTTGTCATCTGCTTCCTCTACAGATTTCAAATGAAAAGGAGCACCTCCTGCTAGCACGTGTCCATAGTCAAGATGGTAGCAGCATCTTAGAATAGTTCTTTGTAGCTGGGAATGTTGGTACCCTGACATGTAACTCAATTTGTGCTCTGGAAGGCTGGGAGGGCAATAGATCCTTCTCTCCCACCCAGTGAGAGGCTTGGCTTGGTTTGGTTTATCCTGAATGTGAAGGTGTTCCTAACATGTCTCTCCCCGATGCTGCCCTGAGCCTCTGTTGTGCATCAGAGATACCTGCCTCCCAAGGCTTGGTACTAGTTGGTTAAAGTCATTAGGCGGTAAGCTCCCATGCCCACTTACAGCCTTGTGCATGTCCTCTGTGGACTTTGTGTGTACTCACTGGTGACCATTTTTATTCTTGTCTATGAAATAATAACTTACTTCCTTTAAACTGGGCAAACAGATAGAGGTTTCCCATAGACAGCTACTTGGCATTTGAGATGACTTGGTTCCATGATTGCTTTTCAGGGAGTTGATGAATTTTGCGGGGAGATAGCAAAGTACCCCTTAAACTGGCTTTGTGTCTGTGACAACAAACCATGAGTGATTTGTCTGAAGTTCAGAAAAATAATCACCTTAAACAGTTTTTAACAGGTTTTGGTGAATTTGGGGGCACACTTAGACATTATAAGGTAGCAGTCATAGGCAAACTTTGTCTTCACCTCTTCCCTTCGTCTCTCTTTCTTTCTGTTCTCCCTCTCCTCCACCTCTTCAGGGAGGGCTTCCTCAACCCCATTGCTCCTTGACTTTACTGCTCCCAACCCTGCCAGGGCAGTCAGTTCACCCTAGAAGTTGATGTCTTAAATTTTGATTGTTTCAAAAGAAAATAGGGAATTTATCTTTTAAAAGTTTTCTCTCTCTCTCTCTCTCTTTTTTTTGGGGGGTGCATATCTGCTTTTTTGCTAACTTGACTAAGATGAGCACATATGGCTTTTGTAAAAAGGGGAGACAAGTTATGTAGATTTAAAAAGAGATCAGGAGACAGTGGTATTTAACCCCCCAAAGTGAATTGCCCATCATAGGCATTTCCAGCATCTTTATTGGCTAGTTAGGACATCATATCCTAATAAGGGGAGCACCTTTTCTTCTCTGCTTACCTGTAGGTGGACCCTGGTTACAGAAAGTGGTGGGTCCCGTTGACCGGCGTCTCTAGTAGAGCTGGTGCCTACATGTGGTGCTGGGTGCTGTGAGGAGTGGGTTGGAAGCCAGTCTCCCATACCTAAGTGAGTGGCCAAGTCCCTGGTGGGTTCAGAAAGATGGAGGTCTAAGATAGCTCGTAGGGAAGCACAGGGCGGATGAGCAGAGGTAGACCGCCTTGCTGTGAGCCCCGGCAGCCTTGTGACTTCTGCCCTGAGGTTAGCCCCATCTGGACCTGCTGGGGGCTGGGGACTTAGAGAGGGCAGAAGCTTCTGCGTCAGCAGTGGCTGGTGGTGAGAGGCTGCAGAGAAGGCTTGATGTGGTATATCCTCTCTTGCATTTCTCAGAATCAAAGACTGTGGAGCGGGCTTCCCTGGTGGCACAGTGGTTGAGAGTCCGCCTGCCGATGCGGGGGACGCGGGTTCGTGCCCTGGTCCGGGAAGATCCCACGTGCTGCGGAGCAGCTCGGCCCGTGAGCCATGGCCGCTGAGCCTGTGTGTCCAGAGCCTGTGCTCCGCAACGGGAGGGGCCACAGAGAGGCCCGCGTACCGCAAAAAAAAAAAAAAAAAAAAGTCTGTGGAGCATTAAGTCTCGGGGGCCACAGACTGTGTTGTAGCTGCTTTATAACTGTGTCATGTTGATCCTCACCTCAGACCCAGTGAGGTAGAACTATGTTCATTTTTAAAGATAGAGAAATGGAGGCACAAGGAAGGTCAGAAATGTGCCCCAAGCCACATGACTAGGAAGAGGCAGAGAAAGGTTATGACCCTGATCTGTCTGCCCTCGTGATCTGTGGTTCCCTTGGACTTGTTCTACTGTCGGTATGGAAAGTCTGGTGGCATATGGGAACGTCGTTCAATTGTAGTTTTCCCCCAAGTCTGAGACCCAGTGAGCTAACGGCGGCTGTCAGCTGGCCGCTGCCCTTGTTTTGAAGAGGGAGCGCTGACCGTGTGTTAAGACATGTTGCTGTGGTTTATAGTTATCTATGGGGAATACACCCTTGAATCTGAATTGCGGCACATTCACCATCCAACACCTTTGGCTGAGATTTGTGGAGGACGGCATCCTCCCCTGCAGCAGAGCTGGGAGACTTGGAAATTTGATATTTTGCAACAGAGCAGCATCCGTAATCTTTTTATGAGGAACGTGATATCTGGTAAAGCTCTTGAAGCTAATCTCGGGGCCCCCATGCTTGGCCATCGACCCTCAGTCTATTCCCACTCATTGGGGTGGTGGTGGTGGGTAACTTTGTCCTCTACCTCTTCTTCAATCTTCTCTCCAACTCACTATAGAAATTACGCCATCCCAACTGACCGCCTAGCATCCTCACAGCCTTCCATACATGTCCCTTGTGTCTTGCTAGGGCATTTTTGGTATTTGTATTGTGTACTTGGCACTTGCACGTGGCCTGATTCACCTCTTCCTTTGCTGTGCTCTAACTACAGGTTCTGGAATTCAGAGATTTTAGTTTCAAGCCAAATAGTTGGTCATTCATCTAACTTTAAAGCCCCGTCATGAAAAGTTGACTTTCCAAATTAAAGACGCTCGTCTGAATTTTTGTAGTAGCTGCTCTACTGCTTAAGATTCAAACAAACAAACAAAAATTAAGTCTTCTCATTAGTCTTGTTTTGTTTCTGCTTTTCTTTTTTGTTTCATTGGTTTTTGCTATTGTAATGTATCATTTGCTGTTCATGGACTGGTTGGCTGGGTCTCAGTATTGAAATGCAGGCAGGGGCCTCGTGAGCTTTCTGTGAGTTGGAAGACCGCGGTGTAGACTGGTAAAGCACTGATTTTAGAGTCAAACAAGCCTGGCTTTGCATTCTTCTCTGCCACTTAAAACCTTGGAGGCCTTATATAATTACTTCAGCAAACCAAGGCTTAGCAAGATTATCTGCAAAGGGGGAGTAACAGCACCCAGCCCTCTGGATTGTTGTGAGGTTTCAAGGTACCACATGTAATAAAACCCAGTCACGGCTCCTCTGGGAGCCCTAGGCGGCCCCCTGCTTGCATTTTCCTTTCCTCCGAGAGCTTAATTTAATATTCTTAGTTGAACTTGACCCAACTTCCTGGTTCATCAGTTATGTAATCTCCCCACTAAATGGCTTAGGGAAAATAGGCTCTCTAGTCCTGGAGAAGCCTTTAGTGTTGACCTGAAGTTGCATTGTTTCCAGCATTTACAGTAGTTATACCAGGAGAACCCGGGGCTCCTGCCGTTGCCTCGCTGTGTAGAAACCTCCTCTGTAGAAGCTTTGGAGAATAGGGCCCTTGTGTAGCTCATGACCAAGGCATGGGGTTCCCAGCGGGACCCAGCCAGCTCTCTAAACTGTTCTGAGCAGTATGGGAAACTCACCCATCATGACAGGTAACCCGTAAAACAGCTTGGTAAGTAACCAGAGGATTTTCTTAGCAGAGTAGTGCTGTACCCCTTTTGAGCTGTGCTTGGGAGCCCCTGTTTTATATGTTCCACCCTCATGTTGGCTGTCTTCCACATACGAACTGAGCTTGTGGAAATATTCCCGTCAGTTGCCCTGCAGGACCACAGTGCTGAGACCTCTCTACAGCCCCATAATTCTCTGAAACGCAGCTGCAGCTCCTTTTCTGTTCGGCTAGCAAGCTAAAGCTCAAGCCTGGTCCCTGATTCCACAGTGATCATCTGGAAGGAAGAGAAATGCAATTCAAGGAGCACTTTGAGGGAAAGATCAGTCAGAGGTGCAACTCTCAGTTCTCTCATAGCAAAGCCCGAGAAAATGATCAGCCTGGGGGTGAACTTTGTAAGATATGGGCTGACTAGGTAGTGGTGTCCTTTCTTGTCAAGGAGGGAAACCCCCCCAGCAGGTCCAGCCTCCTGGGGGGTGAGGACTGAGTGTTCAGTGTGGTTGTATCCAGCCTCAAAAGGTTCTGTCTTATCTGTGTTGGAGAGATTTCCTTCCGTGCCTTTCCTCCTCTCCCCGCCCACCTCCCTCCTTTTTCTCAAGGGGGACTGAGTTCTTGCTTTTACGTGCTGGCTTGATCTATTGGCTGTCTGCCTCCTGCATGGGAGGTGATCTTGAGCAATTAGTCAGGAGAGCTTCTGCTGCAGGAAAGCCCTGGGTGCTTGCAGATCGGCTTTTGGCACACACAGGAGTCCCCACGCTGCAAAGCCAGTGAGGATGGAGGAAGGCGAGTGGGCTTCTCGAGCCCAAGGGAGTTTACTAACATCATTATCTTCACCTCCTCCAACTCTCCACTACGAAATGGATTCGCATCTGGTCCATCTCATCCAGGGGTGAGCAAACTGTGGCCCACCACTGCCTGTTTTTTTCAATAAATAAAGTTTTATTGGAACACAGCCACCCAGTCATTTACATTGTGTCTGTGACTGCTTTCCTGCTGCTATGATGGCAGGGTTAAGGAGTTGCGAGACCTACAGCCTGCAGACCCTGAAGTATTTATCGTCTGGCTTTTTGCAGAAAAAGTTTGCTGACCTCGATCTAATCTATAAACAAAACTGATCTTTCTGGAAAAGCCCACACTCCTTCAAAACCAGTTTCAACAGTTGTGGTTAATGGCCGTGTTTCAGATGGGCGGTCCAAGTGATTTTTAAACGTAGTTCTTAGGAATCCTTTCATGTCATTGAACTAACCAAAATTTTCCTTATGGCTTTTGGATGCCTTCAAGTGTGTGATCATAATTTCAAAAGGTTTTTTAGTGCTTCAGTGATTGAAAATTTTATTTGGGGTTATTCTTTTTACAACCTGTTGTTAAAAAAATTTTTTTATTTTGAAATAGTTTTAGATTTACAGAAAATTTACAAAGATAGTATAGAGAGTTCCCATAGACCCTTCACCCGGCTTCTACTACTGACATCTTACACCGAACCATGGTACTTTGGTTAAAACCAGGAAATTCACATTGGTACAATACTATTACATACAAACTTTATTTCTGTTTCACTCATTGTTTCACTCATGTCCTTTTGTTCCAGGATTCAGTCTTGGATCATATGCAATCATACTGCACTTAGCAACTTTTTTCCCCCAATGGTGACATTTACTTAATATTTATAGTTTTTTCCCTTTGACAGAGTTCATTGTCTTTTGGTAAAGAAAATGATTCATTGGTGAAGATGTAAGCTTGCAAAGCAGAGGCGATAGACCTAATGCTCATAAGAAGGGCTTCACCTGTTGAGTGCTCACTGTTCTCCTGCTGGGTGCTTTATACCTGTCGTCTTACTTACATCTTACTGCCACCCAGCCTGTTAACACTTACTTTCATTTTAGCTAAGGACACTGAGACCAGGGAGATTGTTACTCTTCCACGTTTCAGTTGTGGCTGACCCTCAGCCAAGGCTGATAAGGCCAGCTCTGCCCCAGCCTCTGAGAGTGACACGTGTCCTCCCCTCGCTCTCCCTTCCCCTCCTGCCTCATTTTTCTCTTTTTCTTTTTTTTTTTTTTTTTGCGGTACGCGGACCTCTCACTGTTGCGGCCTCTCCCGTTGCGGAGCACAGGCTCTGGACGCACAGGCTCAGCGGCCATGGCTCACGGGCCCAGCCGCTCCACGGCATGTGGGATCTTCCCGGACCGGGGCACGAACCTGTGTCCCCTGCATCGGCAGGCGGACTCTCCACCACTGCGTCACCAGGGAAGCCCTACTCCTTTTTTTTTTTAAACAAAAAAAGGAACAAGCTGAGGGAGATTAGGAAACTGCAAATGGGCCCACTGCCAAGGCTGTCTTTGGAACCCAGGGTCTGTGTAGAGTGGCGGCGTTTCATGCAATTGTAACCGGTGTGATTAAAATCCTTCAGTCGCCCTGCCTGTGAGCATCTGCCTCAGTGGGCCTGTGCCCTGAGTGCCTCTGACTCTCCTGTCTCTCCATTCAGCTCCTTGTGTCCCACTCCAGCCGCTCGCTCGGAGGGACTTGAGGCTGTGAGCTCCGTGCGGTCTTGTCAAAACGGGGCTTTGACCCGACATTGACCTTGAGTAAGTCGCCGTCACCTTTCTGCTCTCGGCTTCTCATGTGTCACGTGGAACGGTAGCATAGCTGGGAATGAGTGAATTAACGCGTGCCAGTTGTGCCTGGCACAACACCGACTGTGCCAGGATGTAGGGAGGGCGTGATGATACTGACAATGGTGCCATGGGCTCCGGGCGGAAAGCCTCCCTGGCTGCCCATGTGGCAGCTGCTCCCTCCTCTGTTCTCCTGCGGGACCCTGGCCACCTTTCTATTATGTGGCGCTCATCACACTGCGTCATGATCATCAGTTTGTCATTCTCTTCTCACCTGACTGGGTGCTCATGGAAAACAGCTGGTAGAGTTCCCTGGGTGTCCCCAGGGCAGGCATGGGGCCTGACAGGTAATTCTCAGACCAAGAGTGATGAGCAAACAGGGTCCAGTTCGAACCCTCCCAATGATCAGTGATGTCCTCCCAGCCCAGTGCTGTAGATTATGGCCACTTGTCACAGGTGCATGCTTCTCCCCACGGCTGTGTCCCTCACGGTGCTCACTTGGAACCAACAGCGTGCTGGCTGGGGAATGCCCCCTCTCTGGCACTTAAAGAAGAACGGTGGCGTTTATTTGAACAGAGATTTCCCATAATATACCGATGGACAATATTTCCTTCTGTCTTTATTAGCATTTTCAAACACTTTTGCCCAGGACAGCTGTCCTAGACTTATGCTGTACGTTGTTTCCCAGCCTGGAATGAAAGATCATTTCACTGATGTGTTAGCTTCTGCTCGGAGACCTTGCAAATGAGGTTTTAAAATCTTTCCTTCCGGTGCAAAATTCTGATTTGATGCCGACATCATAAAAGCCATCCGCAAATATCTTGGTATTTGGGGGAATTCATCATTTCAGAGAAGCAGTCATTTCTTTTCCTGATATGTATCCTCCCTCAAATGCTAAATTATGCTCTGTGCTCCCAGAGCCTGGAATCGGGCAGTTGTATTGCCAGCACTGCCCAGAGCCTGACCTGCCTATGCTTTGCAAGAAATGTTTGTTAGAGGCAGACATTCTCTGGTGACTGGTGCAGCTGTTGTCGAATTTTAACAGTGAAGGCCCTAAGTCCCCTCCCCCATTTCTGAAATGTTTGTGCTTTTCTGCTGCCAAAAGGTTTTTTTTAATATGCATGGCGCGTGGAGTCTGGTATTGGAGACGATCGGGTCACAGTTTGAATCCCAAGCAGCATATACCTCTGATTTGTTACATTTTCAGAAAAATGAACTCTGTAAAGTGTACACATACACAGAAATGGTCATAATTTCATGTTATTGAGGGTTTATTCCTCCCCATCGTGAAAGCTACACGGTCTTTCCCTGACGTGCAGACCTGTTTTCCCAAGGCAAGAGTGCTGATTCTCCTTAGTGGAGAGAATTCGCTAGTTACCTTCACAAATGTGTGTTCCACTCCCCAGCCCCTCCACCTGCCCCGCCCCCAGGCAGGAGACTTCCCATTGCCTTAGGAATACCAGGTAGCCTTCCACGGTCAGAAAGTTTTCGAGGTCGAGTTTCTGAGTTAGCAGGAGGAAATCTCTGTGCTTTTAGTGAAACCCTCCTGTTCCCATTTCTTCCTTTTCTTTGAGAAGGAGACATTTCTCCTCAAAGGGAGATTGGCTCTTTTGCCCCGAAGACAGAGAGGAGTCATGACGCTTTCAGTTTAGTGTGTGAAATTGGGAAGAGAGCAGAGAAACATATTCATATTTCTCTGTAATTTATTTCTGTTTTGGTAAATGTGGTTTCTGAACTTTTCAGGAAGAGTAGACTTCTGCCTGCATTTTTGCAAACCACAGCTTGGCTTTCAGGAAACATGGCACTTTAGGTGCTTTTTTATAATTGCTCAGCAGCTCACTATTCAATAAAATCGGTGGTTTGTGATCATGCCAGTCTTGCTCATCAAAAATCCATAGTTAAAGGGGCAGGAGGAAGAAGGAATCAAATAGTTGTTGTTGTTGTTTTAAATGCTTAAATGTGGGAAGTGGTAGGAGAGAACACTTGAAATATTCCATGTGTTCTAGCAGGCAATGGGCTTTTTAATTCTTAGATCACCTACCAGTTCTGATCTTTAACCCAAAGACTTTCTTAGCCAGGGTTCTCCTCTGAACCACAGAATACAAAAAATGCCCTGGGTATTTTCTCAGTGCTCCCAAGGATGCTGTCAAGAACTGTGACATCTGAAATTTGACTCTGCTTTGCAGGGTCCCGCATTGGCCTGCCATGATTCCAAGGATGCTGGCAGAAGACACTGGGCTCCTGGTCAGAGTCAAAGGATGGTACTAATCACAGCCATAGCAGTCCTCAGAGTATTAATCTGAGTCCCAGTTTCCACAGGGTGATGCCCCGTGGCCCAGATAACACCTGCCTGTGGAGTGTTAGCAAGAGAGAAAAACCCAGAGCTCAGGAAGATCAGATCTTTTATGACGGACAGTAAAGCCTGCTCTTCACGCCAGGGGAAGACACAACTTGATCTTCCAAGGCTCTGTGCTCTGAAAACATCCTTGAAAAGATAATCCAGCCTTTGCTCACTAGAAGTGCAGAAACACTAGAGACCCATATTGAATTGTCTCCCAACACGTGGGTCACTAGAACAGTTCTAGACATGCAGGAGAGGTGTTAATTCATTATGTACATGGACGCCTTAGGGCTCCTTCTCTTCGGAGGCCCAGGCTGAGAAAAACTGCCAGACCTTTGCTCTGGGCTGCCGTTTCCCAAATGCCTAGGGTTCCTCTAAAAGGTTTTAAGTCAAAGAAGAGAAAGACAATGTCAGAAATTCTCCTTTCAAAGGAATACTTTACTGCTTTTTGAGAAAATTTTAAGTATTATCTTTTAAAGAATTAAATAGTTAAAAAATATTTTTTGATCCTTATTACCAAAAAACAAAACAAAACCCAAATTCTGGAAAGTAGGAGGTGGTTTATATAAAGAAACTCATGTTTACAATTTCTTGTCTTCCAAAAAAAAAAAAAAAATGTTGGCAGGTTGCTTTTGGAGACACCTGTGAAACATCGCCTGGCCTCTACTGGCTGAGGCGAGAATTCAGGTCTTAGGTCTTGAGTGTATTTAACCGCTTCCTGCCTCATCCGCACTCCTTCCCAGTGAAGAAGCCTATGGAAATTTTCTTGTATCCTCATGGCTACTTGGCTCCATCTCCCGAGCTTTGTTTTGCTGGGCAGGTCTCCTCTTTCACAGGCCTTAGTTCTCCACGTGACTTATGATACCTCCTCCCCATATTAGAGGCGAATATGAATAGTCCAGTCTGCAAAGTTCATGCCCACAGGGAAGTCCCGAGCGGAGGCTTCTGAGATACTGTGGGGAAACCCAGGGACCTCAGTACAGAAATTTAGGTCAAAGTGGGAAGCCTGAAAAGACTCTCTTGGTTAACCAGTGAGTGTGGGATCGCATAGCACATCTGTGTGTTGACAGAAAACAGAAAAATCACAGAGAACAAACCAAGAGGCAAGAAAGACTCATGTTGCGAGCTTGACTCTGGACAAGGATGGGTGACTCTGAGTTCCTGTTTTGGGACAGGGTGGAGAAAGCCAAGCGAAGGATAGGCCCTTACCTTCTGCACCTGCTATTCCAACAATCCTTTCACTTGCCAGAAGGAGTATTTTCCCTTTACGAAAAAACAAAACAAAACATCTCTTTTTATTTTATTTTTTAAATTTTCTTTGCGGTATGCGGGCCTCTCACTGTTGTGGCCTCTCCCGTTGCGGAGCACAGGCTCCGGACGCACAGGCTCAGCGGCCATGGCTCACGGGCCCAGCCGTTCTGCAGCACGTGGGATCTTCCCAGACGGGGGCTCGAACCCGTGTCCCCTGCATCGGCAGGTGGACTCTCAACCACTGCGCCACCAGGGAAGCCCAACATTTCTTTTTAAAAGAAAGATGTGAGGATGAAGCAGATCATAGCTGTAACATTTATGACCTTTACTTTTAAAGAGCCTTATAAATACGCACACTGTTACCTCATCTTCATCCCGTAGCTGTCCTCCCTCTCAGCAGATAGATGGCCATCGTTTCATCACTTGACTATTTATGACCAGGAAGGGTTGGTTCGGGTGGGGTAACACACCTCATCCTCCACCACCACCAGCACCCACCAGCGCCTTGAGTAATTGCTGGGAGATGACATGGCAGTTGTTTGGCTAACTGTGGTCTCACATTCTCTGTCAGCTCTTCACTCACGCCATCCTCTCCCTTCCTGATTAGTAAGGACCCATTAAAGTTTCATTTTCTGCTGAAGAATGGAGTGACTTTTGCTGTTGGTGATACACATCACCTTGAGATTTCTAGGTGTCTTTGCTTGGTGTGAAGTAGGTTTTATGACTTCCAAATGAATGGCTGGATAGGGGGATTGTAAATAAGTTGTTCAGAGAATAATGTTTTTAAAATGTTCCTCCTTCCCCCCCGCCCCTTTTCTGATCAGAGTAAAGGCAACCTTCTGTGTACTAAATATCTATCAAGTCAGTACTGCAATATTTCATGGGCCTGGTGTATAATACTCAGTTGCAGTGCTACACATGGGAACTGGCTGCTCAGATGTGGCTTGAAGACTTCCTGTGCCAAGCCCTCTGCCCGGCTTTGTGAATCTACACAAAGAGTTACCCACCTGCTCTCAACCCAGAGGCGAGAGAAATGTCTGAAACCAACACAGAGCAACTCAGGCTGATCGGCCCTCCCGTTTACTGGTGTGACGGGCCTTCAGAGAAGGTCTGTGACTTCGAGAGCCCACAGGAGAAGAACTGGGGGGACAGCTGGAGCTGAGCCGGGGGGAGGGGACAGATCGGAGCCAGCAGAGGAGCGGAAGAGCCTGAGCGGGGAGGAGGGGAAGTCAGGGGAACAGAGCTGTGGGCTGAGCAGCCAGGCTGCCGGGGCAGGTGGGAGAGCACACCTGTTCCTGGGGAGGCACACGGGGTGGACTGGGTCTTACCCGGGTGGCTGAATGTGGCTGATGGAACTGGCCGAATGGGAGGCCTGGGGCTAGGGGCTTGGCTAGGACACCTCCGCCGTGACACCGGCATGAGCAGTGAGAATGGGATCGTCTCCTGTTCATGACGAGAGCGTAGAGAAAGGAACAGCCTGGGAGCTTTTTGCGGTAAAAACGGACAGGACGTGGTGTTAGTTCTGCTTTAGAAGAAGAATCAAAGATAATGCTCAGTAATATGGAAGGACAAGGAAGCTGCTCGTAGAAACTGGTTTTAGCCAAAGAGGGTGAATTTGAGGTGAGGGGCATCTGGGTATAGCAGCATTGAATACATATGTGTTGAAAATGTACTTGAGTAAAACGAGAAGCTTTCAGCACTGTGCTTTTAAAGCAAGCTTCGTAGACCATAGTCACAAGCCTCCAGTTTTGAGATCATTGAAGAATAATTTATTCAGATCAACGCGTATTTATTGAACCCTCCACGTTTAGAGGCCCCTCCATGAGCCTGTTTACTGACCCTTTTACATTAACTTATTTTCAAAATTGGCAACTATTAGGGAATGTTAAGGTCACCAAAGATTTACTGTTCATTGGTTTCTCCCTTAAATGCTAGTCTTTGGTCCACTCTACAGGAATCTTGATTCCCAGTGGCATTCTGGTCTGAGTTGCCACATGTATATGACCAGATGAAAGAGCTTTATTTTTATTTTTTTATTGGAGTGTAGTTGCTTTACAATATTCTGTTAGTTTCTACTGTACAGCAAAATGAATCAGCTATACATATACATATATCCCCTCTTTTTTGGATTTCCTTCTCATTTAGGTCACCACAGAGCATTGAGTTGAGTTCCCTGTGCTATACAGTAGGTTCTCATTAGTTATCTATTTTATGCGTAGTATCAATGGTGTATATACGTCAGTCCCAGTCTCCCAGTTCACCCCATCCCCGCTTGGTATCCATACCTTTCTTCTCCATGTCTGTGTCTCTATTTCTGCTTTGTAAATAAGATCGTCTATACCAATTTTTTCAGATTCCACATATATGCCTTAATATACGATATTTGTTTTTCTCTTTCTGACTTACTTCACTCTGTATGACAGTCTCTGGGTCCATCCACGTCTCTACAAGTGACCCAATTTCGTTCCTTTTTATGGCTGTGTAGTATTCCATTGTATATATGTACCACATCTTCTTTATCCATTCCTCTGTTGCTGGACATTTAGGTTGCTTCCATGTCCTGGCTGTTGTACATAGTGCTGCCGTGAACGTTGGGGTGCATGTGTCTTTTTGAATGATGGTTTTCTCTGGGTATATGCCCAGGAGTGGGATTGCTGGGTGAAATGGTAGTTTTATTTTTGGTTTTCTAAGGAATCTCCGTACTGTTCTCCGTAATGGCTGTACCAATGTAGACATTAAAAGGCCACTGTTGACTCTTTAGAGCTACAGGTCATGGGCTTGACTGTAGAGTCTTGTGACTTTCCTTATGAGCAGAAAACACGACTACCTCAACAGTCCAAGCAACTAGTTTTGGCCGTCGGATTCTGGTGTTGTAATTACTGCACCAGTATGGCGCTAGGTTGGCTCCACAAACCCGAAGAAGTACAGTGAGGCACCTCTAGTTTTGGGGTGTGGCTCTTGGGGCTACAGACCTGGGAGGCGGTGGAGAAGACTCGGTCCCTTTCAGTCATCAGGAGAGAGAAAGGAACTATCACCCTAGCCATTGAGGAATGGGGTGTCATGTATTTGGTGTTCCGTGGCCTTTATACTGTTAATCCTGTTCTTCAAACTTCCACACTTAGCCCAAGCCAGCCCCGATCATCCACGGTCCAGTGGCTTAACCTTCAGTCACCAGCCACACCGAACTACAACCCAGCTGTTACACCTCCTTCACCCAAGCTGTCGTCTTTCCCCCTCTCTCTTCCTGCCACCGTAGCGGACAAGCCACCTGAAAGGTACGTGGTTTGGAGTGTGATGTAGAACGTGAGGGCGGCACACAGAGGGGCTTGACCAACCTGAGCAAGTTCTTGTGCTCCCTGCATGGAAAAAGCTTCCGGTCTCCTGGACTTCGTGGACAACATTTAGAACCTTGCCTTAGACTTACAGGTTCAAGAGCAAGTACATTCTTAGAGGTTTGCCTTACATGAGACCTGCTAGAACCTACTCTTTTTCGTGCTGGTTGTGCCTTTCTGAAACCACGTACTTTGGAAGAACTTTTTATGCATGCATAGAAAGCACATGGTCTGTTTTACAGGAAGGCAAATGGGGCACTGGAAACCGTAATTAACACAGCTCTTTAACAGGCCAGTGGTGCAGAGGCCAGAGGTGCCGCCCCTTAGCAAAGCCCTTCCTCCGGGACAGCAGGCTGAGGCTCTTCCCCCCATCAGTGGCTTCCCCTGCTCCGGTGAGGTGGGAGGCTTCCTTCCGCCTCGGTGTGCATCTGGCTGACAGCCTGCTTTCCATCCCTCCCCACTGGGTCCTTTTCCCACAAGAACACACAGGATGTTTTGACAAGTGTTGAGAAGCCCAGCCTGATGCATCTTTTGGGGGGCGAGACCCAGCTGAGAGCCATGAGCCCCGTCCAGGGTGGCGTGAAAGCAGAGCGTCCCTGTAGACAGATGGGTGTCCGAGGTGCGTGGCTAGAGCCACTGAGCATCCCAGTGCCTCTGCCCTGCACTGCCTCACCTTCGGTCTCACGACACCGGTGCTTTTCCTTAACAGATAAGCCGAAATGCCTCAGAAGTAAACGTGCTCTGTGGTTCTAATAACGCTGAACGAGAGGGCAGGGCACCCCACTGAGCGGAGAGGAGAAGTAGGTGAAGAGGTTCAGGGGAAGCTTCTCGGAGGGGCTCCCTAAGGAAAGACTGGGGTTGGAAACCCGTCATTTACTTGACAGTCAGGTGCTCTGGTTTGCCCGAGGTTCCCTTTCCCGCTAATTTCCTTTTTGGAAGGAGCTGCCGCGCTGGTGACATAGAAATGAGATTTGGGCAATGCGGGCGGGGGAAAGGTGAGGCTTCTCACGTTTCACTTGGTGCCTTGCGTGTTCCCTCTTCAGCGTCATCAATCGGAAGGCCCGGGCCGTGTACCCGTGTGAAGCAGAACACAGCTCGGAATTGTCTTTTGACATAGGAGCGATTTTTGAGGATGGTAAGTGCTAGTGGGAGCTTTGTGGGAGGCTGTCTTCTGCCGGTGCAGAGGGTCTACAGCCCAGAGCAGACAGGCGGTCCCTGGCTGTGGGCTTGTCGGGAGCAGAAGTCTGTCCCTGGATGCTTTGGACGGGCGAGAGCCTGCCCACGTGGCTCCCAGGAACCGAACGTCAGGGGGCTGTGGGTGCCCACTTCCGCTTTAATCTTGGTTATTCTCCAACTCTTGTAACTCTTGAGGGTCTTCGTTCGGGATATCTTTCTCCTGATGTAGAGAAGCCGGTGCCACTTGGAGTCAAGAACTGTTTGTGATTTGCATCCCCTGTTTTCCTCCCGCAGCGCCCCCACCCTAGCCTCCTGAATGCTTCAGGTTCACCAGCTCTGAGCTACAGACAAGTGTTTTGTCGACCAATTTTGGTTTATCGTTCCCTTACCGTTCTTAGGCTTTACATGAGTTTTGCTTGTTTGAGTAGTGTGTGAATCTCTAGAGACGGGTATTGATTTTTGCATACTGAAACCAGGGTATAGATTTTTGTTTGCATGTTTAATAGTCACACATAAGCATCGAGGAGCTCTGCCCGGCTTCCGATTTCACAAATCCCTCCCATGGTTCAGTGTACATCTCTTCCCTCCCCCTTGATTTCTTCCTTCCCAGTCCTCCTCATTATGAACTTCATTGGTTGCTATGGAAACAGTGACGTTGTGTGGGGGCGGAGCTGCCCAAAAGGGTTCTGGAGAGGCAGCGGGACCTTTGATGCTTGGAATGGAATGGTTGATTAGCCAGAATGTTTGGAATACATGGAGTCTATCAACACAACGCCTGGTGCTATACTGTCAGTAACGCGGCATGTGCTGATGATTGCTTTTGAGAAAGCAAGTTGCCTCGTTTAGAGTAGATTTCTGTATCTGTGTGATACGTACTCTGGAGAGCCAGAGACTCCTGATAGTGTCAGAAAACAAACAACAGCAAAAAACCCCACGTATGACAGAATCATGCTTCGTGGAGGAATTTTGCTCTTGGGGTAGAAGCAAGATCAGCCCTCTGTCACCATCACATACATGCACGCGGTTTTGGCAGGAGAGTCAGTTAGCTGCCCTCCTGCAGGCCTGTCGTGTATGGGCACCCGTATGGCAGAAGGGAAAGTGGGGAGCCCTGAAACCCACCATTTAGGGAATGAGGATGCATCTTGACGCTGTGTGGTTGATTAGATGTGTTCGGGGCCTCCGAACACAGTATTGCTCACGTGATACTTACCTTGGTGGAAGGTGTATCTATTAGAATGCCCTTGGCTGCAAGTAACAGATAGAGCTGCTTAAAGCAGTCACGAAAGCGGATTCGCTCACGCAGTAAGAAGTCTGCATGTGGGGAGCTCCAGGGGCTGGTTAATCAACTTCTCAAAGATGTCACCCAAGACCGCAGTGTTTCCATCTCTGCTTATGGACGGGGGCCCCTGGCTGGTTCCCCAGTGCGGGTGGGATGGCTGTCCCAGTTCCAGGCCTCCTGGCCACACTCAACCCTAGCAGAGGGTTGTGTTCTTGTTTGAAGCATGAGGAAACTTTTTCAGAACATCCTTCCTAGGTGACCTGCCCTCACGTCTCAGTAGCAAGAATAAGGTCATGTGCTCCCCTTAAACTCATTGCCAGCCAGGACTGCAGATCAGTCAGCACCACACTGGGTCCAGGGGCTTCTCCTCTTGGCACGCGGACATGGGAACGGGGGTCAGGACCCCAATCAAATCCGGTTCTGCCAACTTGGATATTGGGAAAGGCCGATAGTTGTCTGACGCGGGACACTGAAGTTCTGCACTTTTAAATCCCTTGGTGACTTGCAGGAGACCTCCTAAGAAAAATAGTGTGTGCGTAGGGGTGTGTGTGTGTGTGTGTGTGTGTCTCTCTCTCTGTATAAACTCATATCCATGTATACACACACGTATCTCAGTGTGTTTTGGGAACAGGAGACTGATGGACAACAGGAAGCCATCAACTCTGCACTTACTTTGCCTGAGGTCAGTTGGCCTTTCCACTTTCTCTGTGACCCTGGACACGTTCCTTAAGTTCTCTCTGCATCAGCCTCTCCATCCTAATCCACAAGGATGTCCACATGTGTGGTGATGTGTCAGGGCAGCATTTTGTGCCACGTGTGCAGCACAGACATTGTGGAGGATGTTGCCAACCTTGGAGCCTCACTTGGCGCTCCGTACACCTGGCTTCGTTTTGAGCCAAGGCACATACCACTCAGATTCCGGGCGCTGGTGTCCTCAGGTCCTCCCCCAGGCTAGCTGCTCTAGAGACGCTTGTTGATGTGTTGACACCTTCCCCGTACAGGAGCACGTGCACGTCTCATTTGATGTGAGCTCCTTGCCTTGCAGCCCCTGCATCCCGCTCCTGTTGCCAAAGATACGCACGGGGACCACGATCGGAAGCCACATCCCCAAACTTACTGTTTCTTAGGGTGGTTCTTAAAGGTCACAGAAAATGGAAGACCCTTAAGCAGGGTTTATTCTTTTCTGTGTGTTTGTACCTTCGTCTTCTGTGCCTAGTTGATCTCTTAGCAGAGACTTGATAACTAGTTAGAAGTGTTTGCTCAGAGCACGTCTAGCGATGCCTTTCCTTGAACGGCTGCGGCTCTTCCCTTCTGATGACGGACGCAGGCCGGGCCAGAGCAGCAGCTCCCCTGGCCTCAGCTCCCGTTGCTCCAGGTGGCCACTGTTTATAACTCAGCCACTGGAGTGTCGCTGGGAACATGTCCTTCCTGCAGACCAGGGATACTTAGCATCGCTGAAATGCCTGGGCCGCATTGTCAGTAGTCACGCGGGTGCGAACATATACAACAGTAGGAAATCCTGACCCAGAGTGTGGAAGGGAAAGGGATCTTTAGGAATCACCTTGCCCCATAACTGTTCCTTGCTCTTCGCTCTTACCGTGTGGGCCTGGACTTGAGTTTAAATTCTAAGCTGAAGATTCATTTCTATAGTAGACGCACGAATGCTTAGCCGTTGTTCTGGGGCAGTGCCTCCCATATCCTCCAGGGGGCGCCGTGTGTAAGTTCTCAGGGCAGCTCATGTGCGTGTGACAGCCAGAGGCCAATGCCCTTTTCTCTGGGCCTGGGGAACCTCAGAAATACGTTACCTTGGCGACCAGTCAGTTCTGCTCTCTTTCCCGATAGGTAGCCCTGCAGCTGCCGGACCCACCAGTCCAAGCAGGGAGTGGTCTTCCTCCCCAGAGCTGCCCGGCATTAGGATTTCCAAGGTCTGGCTCTCTCTGGGCAGGGAGGCTGGCTGCCTTGTTTGCCAGACTTTGTTCATTTCTAACCTGGAGACAGGATCTGTCCATTGTTTGGGGAGCAGGTGTGGCCCAGATTCATCTTTAAAAGCTGCTGGTGATTCATTTTAAAGTCCTCAGATATATAAAGAGCAATCCTTGGAAGACAGCTTGCCATTATCTTAGAAAGTTGACCCTCTTATAGACCCCACAAGCTAACAGTTGTGTTCTTATACATATCCCTAACATGAGGGAATCTTAGAAACTCATTTTAAGTAAAACAAATTAAGTGCAAGAAGCCTCTATAGCGTGTGATTCTGGTTCAACTCACAAATAAACAAAATAAGTAGTATATTATATAGGGATATAAATGTATGTGCTGAACCTGTGTTTGAACCATCGCTGGGTAATACAGTGAGAAACACAGCATTGAAGCTGCCGATCCCCTTGGAGCAGGGGGAGGGTGTGAGGGGGAGGGCAGGACACAGGAATGAGCCCAGGACGGAGGCGTCCATGTCGGCTGCAGTTCTTGAGTTGAGTGTGGGTTCCTGCTATTTGTTGTATAATGATGATTTAGATACTTGTCATTCATATTATTTACATTATGCTAAAAAATACCCCAAGCTGAGACCAGATTCTGTTCTGGAGAAAGCTTCTCACAAAGTATTCTTGTCCCTAGCTCAGTGTCCTCGTTATGGGATGGTAAATCAGGAGGCCATGGAGAGACCACCGTGAGATACCACCGTACAACCTATTAGGGTGGTCGTTATCAAAAATATAGAAAATAACGAGTGTTGGTGAGGATGTGAAGAAATTGGTACCCCTGTGCATGGCCGGTGGGAATGTAAAATGGTGCAGCTGCTGTGGAAAATAGTAGGGCAGGTCCTCAGAAATTAATCATAGAATTACCATGTAGTCCAGTAATTCCTCTTCTGGATACATAGCCCAAAGAGTTGAAAGCAGAGACTCAAACATATTTGTACACCCATGTGCATAACTGCATTATTCACAATAGCCAAAAGGTAGAAACAGCCCAAATGTCCGCTGACAGACGAATGGGTAAACAAAATGTGGTCTATACATATAATAGTGTATTCAGCCATAAAAGGGATGAAATTCTGACACATGCTGCAACATGGATGAACCTTGAAGACATTATGCTAAGTGAGATAACCCAGCCACCAAAGGACACATACTGTATGTTTCCACTGATATGAAATATCTGTAGTAGGCGTGCTCATGAAGACAGAGGACAGAATAAAGGTTACCAGGAGCTTGGGGAGGGGGACTGGGGAGTGAGTGCTTAATGGGGACAGAACTTCAGTTTGGGAAGATGGAGAAGCTCCGGAAACGGATGGTGGTGATGGTTATACAGCAGTGTGAGTGTACTTAGCGCCACTGAACTGGACACTTAGAAATGGTTACCGTGGGGGCTTCCCCGGTGGTGCAGTGGTTGAGAGTCCGCCTGCCGATGCAGGGGACACGGGTTCGTGCCCCAGTCCGGGAAGATCCCACATGCCGCGGAGTGGCTGGGCCCGTGAGCCATGGCCGTTGAGCCTGCGTGTCCAGAGCCTGTGCTCCACAACGGGAGAGGCCACAACAGTGAGAGGCCCGTGTACCGCAATAAGTAGATAGATAGATAGATAGATAGATAAATAAATAAACAAATAGTTACAGTGGTTACGTATATACATATATATGTTACATGTATTTTACCACAAGTAGAAAAGATGATGATGGCAGGGAGTATTGGTGTGACTGTCATCACATACTCATCAGGTTGTTAAGGATGTGAGCCTCTCCCGGGGCCAGCACAGCTCGTTAGTGGCAGGACAGGCTCTATGGCGTAGGCGGTAGCTGGCACATAGTTAGCACTCCCCAGTGTGTGCCAAGTGGGTGCTGTACTGTTTGCCGTGCGTCATGGGAGTCTTCAGTGAGCAGCCTCTTGGTGTGGGGCGTGGAGCTACCGACCTACCCTGTCCCCACGGGAGATTGTGGCCAGGTGGCAGCCCAGCATGCGGGAACGAGCGGGAATGGTCCTCATTTCTGTCCCGTGGTCACTACCTCCCTGAGTGTTTGAGGAAAGGATCTACTCGGCCCCCAGACCCCCACCCCGCATTGCACGACCCCTGGGTGCCTTTCCCGTAGAATCCAGTCCTTTTCCCCAGCGGGGGCTGTGCTCCGATGGCATGGCCAGCGTGGGATTAACTGAGAGCCCTTAAAAACCCTGCTGTGAGGAACGATGTTGGGGTAAAAGTCAGGGTGCGAAGAAAGGGGTGCCACCAGGTCACCTGGAGGGCACATCTCTGGTTCATTTGTTTATTCATCCTTTCAGCAAATCATCCTGGTCAAGCACTGTGCTGGGGAACGCAGGTCGTCTTCTGTTAGAGCCTAGACTAGGAGGGAGAGTCCTGTGTGTGTGTGTGTGTGTGTGTGTGTCACACACACACACACACCCCAACTCCCAGGGAATGAGCAGGGGGCACATCTGGCGGCTCTGACCTGGTCTGGAGCGTTGGGAATGGTCTCGGAGGGAGGGGATACCTCAGCTGGTATCTGAAGGGCAAGGAGGGTTGTCCAGGCGTAAGCGGGGAGGAAAGCAGAGGACCAGCCATGCGGAGGTCAGACTGTGGGCGGCTGCACGGGAGTGGGTTAGGAACCCCGTCTGCCGAGTTGCCATCAGCATTGAAAAATAATAGAAAAGAGTGCGTCACACATAGTGAGGAAGTCCTGTTCCGTGAAGCGTTTGTGTATCAGGCACGTGGACATGCGTGCCGGGTTTCAGCTACACAGTCAACCGTCTTCTGATGGGTTGCGGTCACGGCTGCCTTGCTCGGCCAGCTCCCGACTTGGTCTGCTGATCCAGCCCGCACCTCCCCCCTTTCTTCTACACGCACGGCTGCCACATCTGCTCCTGGCTGTGGCCGAGGCCTGAGTCGGGGCTTGCCCACAGCTGGGGGGTTACTGGATGCTTCTAAACCCTGGTGATGAATGTTTGGACCCTGTGCCCTTTGCTCTCCAGCCTGCGGTCACTGTCCTGTGTGTCCGTCATGGCTCTTTGTGGAACGTGGAGTGTGCTGGGCACTGTGCCCAGCTGTGGAAGGTCTCGCCCTGCCCTCAGCAGTTCCCCGTCCAGGTGGCAGTCAGACAGGTGCCCAGATGATGCCGGTGAGGCCTGGCAAGTGCCGAGAATGGCCGAGGAGGACTCCCCAGAGGACAGGGTATCTGGGTTCTCTGACGAGGAAGAATTCCCCGGTGAAGAAGTGGGGAAAGGCATGTCAGGAGACGGCGGTGCTGCAGGTACAGAGGCCTGGAGGCTCAGCCGAGGCTTTCTCTGGATGACTCACTGTGGGTGACCCGCATGATGTGCTTGTGGGCGAGTGACTGGTGGCTCGGGAGGTGGCGGGGCCAGGTGCCCGTGCACGCTTGGGTTTGTTCCTACAGACAGTGGCTGTTAGGCAGGGCAGTGCCGTGTCCAGCCGTGTGTTCTGGAAAGTTCGTTGAGCTCCTTTGTGCACTGTGGATTGGGAAGAACCTGACCGGAAGCTGGGGGACCGGTTAGGAGGCTGTGGCGTGAAGACAGGTGAAGGCTGGGGTGACCAGGGGGGCACCTATAAATAACTCTTGTGCAGATTTGTAACCACACATGCCAGGAATGGCCCCCGTTTCGGTGTTGGTTGAGCCTTTAAGACCCACAGCGGTGCGGTGAGTTCCCAGGCGGAAAGTACCCGGGAGCATTTTGGTAAAAAGGATTTCTCTTCCCTTTCAGTGCAAACCTCAAGAGAACCTGGCTGGCTGGAAGGGACTTTGAATGGCAAGAGGGGCCTGATCCCACAGAATTATGTCAAGCTGCTGTAGCAACTGGCCCGTGAGGGCCCCGCCGCAGACCCTGGCCCCCCAGGACCTGCCCGTGGGGTGTGAGCACCGACCTCCCCCCGGGTGAACCCATGGCCACCTGGACACACGGCAATGGCAGATCACAGACTGGCACTCCGGGGTGGGGGGGTGTGGAATACTGCTAGACGTGGGGGGAGAGGGGACGCACGGCACAGACCTGCGTAGGGCTGTGGGGATCTGTGCAGCGGGAGAAGGGTGTCCAGGTTAACAGGATGGACTTTGCATTTTCAAGCCTTGGGCCTCGTGAGTGTTAATTTTCCCGTCTGCAGAGCGAGAGGGAGGACAGCCTTCTGCCGGCCCGCCTGCCCCACGGGCGGCCACCCCACCGGACACCCCACCCCCGCGCACCTGAAAGGGAACTGCGTTTGCAGGATGTGCCCTTAACTCTGGTATCATGGAGGGGCTGCCACGGGCGGGCGGTGCATTGGTCTAAACCCAGAGGGCAGCGCACAGAGGCTCCTTGCCGTATGGACAGCTGCCCCGGGGACCCCACACTCACTGGACTTAGGGCACCGGCGGACTCACAACAGGCTTTCTCCTCCGGGCTGCTCACCTGTGTGCTGTTTCCCCAACCGTCACCTTTCAGCCCCGAGCTCTCTGTACATGAAATAAAATATAATTTACTGTTGGATCTGTGTCCTCACGTGGGGAAGGGACTGTGGCATTCACTCACGCTGTAACATTTCACGATCTGGCAGCCGGTGGACGGGCACGCACTGTCCCCTGGTGTTGGCACGTGTGCGCTCACAGGTAAGATGGGTCACCCAGGAGCCTTGCTGCTTCGGAGCGGGGCTTGTTTCTGCGGGCAGCGGTCTTCTCTGACAGGTGAGATCCTGGCGGGCCCCCTCCACTGCCTCAGCTGGCCTGCAGGAACCCGGGCCAGGATGGGGCTGGGGCGCTGCCCCCAAGGGCTTTGTGTGTGAGGCCCGCCCTCCCGATGACCTTCAGTGTACAGCCCTGTCCCCACCCCACACTCCCTATGTTTTCCAGGCCTTGACGCTCACGTCTCCATCTGGATTTAAGCCGGGCTGCAGCGCGGCGGGTCAGGCATTCAGACCATTCCTGGAGGAACCTCAGCCACGCCTCTGCAGTGGATGCTTTGTTGTTTGTCTTGTCAGTCTCCGACTCCCGGACACAGGCTAAACTGACCTCTCCGGTAAGGGGGAGCTTCTCTGTCCCCTGACCTGGAGTCCCTGGGATGTGGAGCTCATTTCTAGGGGCCTCAGGATTGTGAAGCCAGCCCTGCCCCAGGGCCCGCTCTGGAGGCCCGGCATGTCTGTCTTCCCCATGGGAGGCTCCTCGGCCTGTCACAGTTCTCCCCTAAGATTGTCACAGGAAGGATGTGTCTGTCGCCTCTTCCCCAGGTGAGATGATTCCAGAGTGCTGGTTATCACTTTGGAACTCGCCCCCCCGGACCATGTAAGGTGTCAAGTTTGGGGTCAGGTGTGCAGAGGGGAACAGGCCCATTGAAAAGTATCCACGTTCTACCTAAAAGTAAGGACAGTCTCAGTGCAGCATAATTTAAAATACTGGATTCCAGGCCCAGTGGAGGGTTTGGGGGCTGCTGAAGAGTCCAGGGCCCCATGACAGTGGCCGGACCTAAGGCCAAGGGCCAGCCTGGCCAGGGGCTGGGGATGGCATCGTCCCCCGTGTCCCCCGTGTTTCTGAGTTATCACTTCCTGCCCCTGCCCGCTGCTTAGGGATGTAGAAGAAAAACTTGGCCTGGGCAAACTCTCCCATTTTTGTGGGAAAATACAAACTCATGGGCAGTTACAGTGAGTGGGCTCAGGTGAGCACTGGGAGTGATTTCCTGGCTGTGTTCTTAATTGGTGTATATCCATGAGGCAGGAAAAACATGACCCACCACACTGGGGCTTGATTTCTTTGCTCGCTTGAGGAAGACTTCGCTCATTCACCGTGAGGTGCACCCAACCTGCTGTTGCCACCAAACTGTTGTTAACTCCCAACGTGCGTTTATCACCACTTCCTTGGTCAAGGAAATGGCTGTGAGGTCTGGCTACCTGTGCGATTTGGGGCAAATTAAGTTGACTCTGTGATTCTGTTCCTGCTTTCTAAACAGAAAACGGTACTCAGAGGTTTTGGGTTGAAGTGCCTGAATACAAGTAGGATGTCCAGTACATAGTACGTGCTCAGTTACCACCGCTAGTCCCCATGCGGTTACTGCTGTGTCACTTGCCTCTTTGTTGCTGGGGCACCTGTGTTCTGTAGGATGACAGTGTGGCAAGGGTGAAGCCTCAGGACAGCGCTGGCTGCAAGGGCTCCCCCAGCCCCAGCCCTGCCAACCCCTCCTGTGGTTGTTTCAGGAAGAACGGGGTCATGCCAGAGGGGAGCCAGGGGTGTCTTCCTCTGCAGGTAGGACCAGTGTGGCCAGGTTGGCCACGGCCCCCAGCTGGGGAGCCTCCCTCTGGGCCTGGCCCAGAGTGTACTTAGTGACCGGATCAGGAAGTGTTCCCTTAACTGGCAGATCATCTTCATTTCCCCAGAGGAGAAATGGGGGGATGGGGTGATAGGTTTTTCTGTGTTTTTGCTGCATGGGTGCGGCCAATCCCCTGAGCATCTGTTGAAGGCTGGCTGAGCAATGGCCCGGCCTCCCTCACGGCTCAGGCCCCGCAGCCCCGCCTCGTTCAGCACCAGCTGCTTAGACCAGGTTTCGGCCTGTGTTCATTCAGAGGAGGCACATGATGGGGATATGGAGTTTGGGCAAAAGAGGGCGCTCAGATTTTGTTTCTTACTTGCAGTGGGGCTTGCATTTGATGGTGTCACCCCAAGGCTGGCCCTGGTGGTCTCTGTGCCTGGAAAGATGCCAGGTGAGATCAGAGCCAAGTGGCCTGGGGGGGGCTGTAACCACCCCTTTCTTTGTAGTTTCTTTGTAGAAACCTCTGTAGCTGGGAGTCTGGGTGGGGAAAGCAATGGATTGTCCATACCGGTGGTGGGCATTCAACTCATTCTTTCTTTGCAGGGACTGACTGAGCCAGGGGAAATTATCTGATTTTAACGGAGGCTCTCGAGCACAGAGCTTTGTTTAGATTCAGTAAGCCAGCCATGGTCTTTCTGCTCTACCATCTTGCCACTGGGAGCCGGTAGGGGGCAATGGCTGTTATGAGTTGAATTGTGCACCACCTTCCAAAATTCATATGTTGAAGTCCTAACTTCAGTATCTCACAATGTGACCTCATTTGGCAGTAGGATCATGGCAGATGTAATTAGTTCAGATGAGGTCAGTAGGGTTGGGCTTTAATCCAATATGATTGGTGGCCTTGTGAAAACGGGAAATTTGGACACGGAAACAAGCACAGAGGGAAGGCAGTGTGAAGACACACAGGGAGAAAATGGCCACGTACAAGCCAAGGAGAGAAGCCAGATACAGATGCTTTCCTCATGGCCTTGGAAGGAGCCAAGCCTGATGACCTCTTGATCTCAGACTTCTAGCCTCCCAAACTGGGAGACGAGACATTTCTGTTGATTTTAAGTGCCTTCCCCCGACCCCGCCCTGCCCCCAGTTTGTAGTTCCTTGTTACAACATTTCTAGGAAACAAATACAGTGGCTAAAGTACGTGTTTTGAGTTAAAAAACAACCTATTTTGAAATTCTATTTTCACTGTTTTATACCTTGGTGACCTTGGACGAGTTCACTTCACCCCTTTATGCATCAGTTTTCTTCTGTGAAATGGAGAGAGTGGTACCCACTTCACTGGGAGGTTGGGACAAATGATGATATTAAGTGCCTCAAGGGTACCTAGCAAGAAATACAGTTTAGTAACCGGGGAAGGTGGGAGAGGGTAGCCGCAGGGTACCATGTTGGGGGGTGGGGTTAGTCTCTGCCCCCCTTTTCATCTCCTAGCTATGCCTGCTTCCCTCCAGCATACCTTCTCCAAGGCCATGCCTTGCTCTTTCTCTCTGCCCTATATTGTTCGCCCTTTCTCCACCTTCCTAAGGGCACACGCTGCCTCCTTCATCTTGACCTTGTCTCCGTTCCCCATTCACTTTCGTGCTGGGCCCCTTCTCACTGGTTCTCCCCTTAAGACTCTCACAGCCAGGTTTGGTGACTCCTTCCTCAGCCAGAGTTCTGCGTGACTTTTTGAATCTTCCTGAGCTACCCGACTTTCTTTCCTCTCTCCTCTGGGAGGGAAGTTATTTATTCCAGGAGAGTGTCCTCAAACAGCTTGCCGGCTCCTAGCTCTGCAAATGTCTTCTCTGATGCTTGTCAGCACTCTTTTTCCTTGACTGGCCTGGGTGGTACCTTATTGCTCCCCTATTTGGGTAACCCGGCACATTCTCTTAATGCTTTAATGTCTGGCTAAGAGTATCTCAGTCTGCTGGGTGGAGTGCCTTGGAGAATTCTTTCCTATCAGAATATCAACTTGCCTGGAAAGTAGACTTTTGATTTTTGCCCAAAGAGAGACCACACTTTGGATGGGCAGTAGGTGCACGGGATTCCTTTAGGCTGCTCGGTACCACGTGTCAGTGTCTGAATTTTTCCTTCCTTGGAGGGTTTAGCGCCTGCAGGTGGAGCATCTCAGAGTGGGCGGAACACAATCCGACTCAGCTCAAGTCAGTTTTCACAAGAACCATGACCCTCTCTGGACCAGGCTGGACCAGGGCATGAAGATCCAAAGAAATGGCTTTTTCAGACTATGGAAAACTTGGAAATCACTGTCTTGGCAACATAAATCCTATGAAAAAAATACCTAAATTGTGCGTGATCCCAAATTTCACCCCTCTCCGGATCCATGCCCTTGTGTGGAGCCTTGCCATGCCAGGTCTGGGCTTGACCTTTTAACTTGCTTTGGCCAAAGGGACGGAAACAAACTTGATACCATCAGAAGCTTGAAAAGTGCTAACCCTTTCTATTGTCTTAGAGCCTTGCTTCTACCATGAAAATATGTCCAGGCTAGCCTGCTAGGAAGAGGAGAGGCCACATGGAGCAAAATCAGCTGAGACCAGTTGGCTGCATGACCAGTCCAACCCAGCCAAGCCTGGCCCGGATCAGTAGACCTCCCCCCGCCAGCTAACTCATGAGAATCATAGATGATGGCTGATTTAAACCCCTCGGTGATGGGGTGGTTTGCAGGTAAGTACATGCTGTTCTGCTCCATCTTTCACCTTCCTTTGGATCCAGGCTCAGTCTATGCTGAACGTTAAGATCATATCTTCTCTTAGCCAATGTTGTTTGGGAAGCCGCTGTTTTATTTCCAAGAAAACTGCTGCACCAGCCATCGCATGACTTGGAATTAAAGTGCCAGAGATACATGTAATCAAGTCATTTTAGTCTGGATACATTTGCCGTTTATCAAAAAGTATGTTGGAGCTGACTTTAACATAAAGGAACATTGTTTTCTTTTTGCTTGAGGGACATTGGTCAGACAGAAGCAAACAAACCCCTAATTATATATGCATCGTTATGCATAATTTTTTCTGCTTTGGCATACAGTGGCTGGCTGGCTCAGTGGCAGAGACTTAGTTCTTAGCTAATGATTCCTAAATGTGCAGCTGGATCCTGTGGGCCCGAGAGCACTTTCAGTCTTAGAAATGCAGTCACACTTGACCCAAGAACGAGCCTGCTCTATTCAGAAAGGGCACCTACTTTAGCCAAGGGTGCACAATGCTGGGGCCTCCACCCTGCCCCCCCAACACTGCTGGCCACAGCAGATTCACAGCCCACGATGGCTTTTGTTTAAAGTTAGGGGCTCTCTGCGACAAACTGTGCTCCCCAATAGGTCAGATTGCATAAATTTTAAGATATAAAATTACCTTCATTTTCAATTAAGCCTTTCCAAATTTGTGCACAAAAGTTTTTTAAATAGTTGTTTTTTCCCTGTGCTGTGTTTCACAGCTATGTTGTGTTCCAGAAATATATCAACTGTGTTAAAGCAAGGTTGTGGTTAACTCTCAAATAGTCTTCTAGTTCGACCAATCACCAGTTAAAGGACGCATTAACAATGTACCTGAATTTCTCTTGTGGGAAGTACATGTTTTCTAGTTTTGAGATGAACTCATAATTGCTGACTGCTCTTTTGTGGTTCGTATTAATGGGTGACGTCAGGGGAGCAGCCTGTAAGGAATGTGAGAAGCATCACAGCTGGTGGGAATGGAGTCTCTTGATAGTCCAAGAGGACCTGGGGTGAGAGCAAGACTCCACTGTGTGGAGGAAGACCTGGGCATGAGACAGGGCATCTGTCTCCTCAGGTGAGTCTCGAAGTCTGTAAAATGAACGAGCTTCCGTGCAGTTGTGAAGAGAAATGACGCAATGTACCTATAGCATTTAGTGGCTACATCAGTAGTCGTGATTGTTATAAAATTGTTATGGGGTATTTCAGTGAACCAAATATCAGCAGTAAGAAACAGGACATCTAACCAGTCCCAAAAGAGGATAATTCATATGTGGATTACACAGGGCTTTCTAACACGGGGGAAAACATGGTGACTCCATCTTGGATGTAAGCAGAAGGGCATATACTCCAGGTTTAAAAGGGCACAAAATCCACGTGTTCCTACGGACATTCAAATGAACCGTTTCCAAAACAACAAGTGATTAAAGTAAAGGATTTATTGTAATCTGCTTACAGTCCTTTGCAAAGACAGACATATGTTTTTGCATAAAGATATAAATTGCTTCATTTTAAACTAATTTAGTGTCTTTTTTAATTATATGAAGAAGTTTTGGTGAATTATGAATTGTACCAAACCAAGATTTTTAAGAGCAATATGGTACAAAAATAAGAGCAGACAATTTGGACTGGGACAGGCATTCAACAGTGGATTTAGAATATGGCTTTGCTGTTTAATCAAGCAAAGTTACCTGGAGACACACAAAGAGCCAGTAACTTCAACTTCGTTAATACAAAAAGCAGATGCAGACCGTCTCCATCCCAAACCTGGTTACGTCAAGATTCCGATTTCATAAAAAGTAAGTCTGAGCTAAAAGCTGCTCTTGTGAAGCCATTTCTTTTCTAGAAACTCCCAGTCTGCATGTTGTGTATTTATCACCTTCCAAGTGTGGCTTTCATATTGCTGTGCATGTAAGTTGACTGTATTTAAAGATCTGCGTAAAAATTAAATTCTTGAAACTGCAAATTATGTAAGAGAAACTCCTCCCTCTGAGTGCAGCTTTCACAGGTTTCCCCTTGCATAAGGCAGGTGTCTCCTGAAAGACATGGTAATGTTGCCTGCATGGTGAACCCTGGAGAAAAGTGTTGATCCCAGCGCTGCCATCTCCCGGCCTTGGGCTTCTCCAGCTACAGCTTTTAGGTTTTGGAAAAGAATACGATTTCACTGAGTACCTGATGATTATCATCACTTTTAAAAGATTAATTTTGGCCTCTATTCAAAGTATTTAGTGCAATCATATTGTTAAGTTTCCCCAAAGATATATATGTTTGTGATTTGGGGCAAGAGAAAAAGCCATAAATTGCATCAGTGCCAAACAGATTAGTGAATTAAAAATTTTAGTGCCACTGTCTTGCTTATATGATCTGTAGGGTTTTTTTTCCCAAAACAGTTTACATATAAAATTCATTTTTAAAACCTACCTTTTAAAAATCTAAAAACCCTCTAATTAGCGTGCAGTCTCCTCGCCGTTCTGACTGAACCGTGCCGTGCCCACACACACCTTCCCAGTGCCTCCTGCCATGACCTCTGTGTTCCCATGACCAGTGCCAGGACTGCAACAACCCCTTCTGAGACCAGAAGTGAACATTTCACCTTTTGCAGACGTAGCGCGTGCATGGAATTCTTTTCCCCCCAAAGGAGAAAATTCGATTTTCTAAAATGGGATGAGGATACGCTCTCTGAGCCATCGCATTTCCAGTCTCTCTCTCCCCTAAAGCTGATTCTGCTTCTTGAGGAAAATGGAAAACAGGCAGCTTTCCTAGAGCTGCTGCACTCCCCGGACATCCTCTCAGGGAGGGTGTCATCGAATGACGCCTTCAAGGAGCTGCAGACACCACAGCGCGCCGTCCCCAGTGGAAGGAGGATGCAGCCGAAGCCGGAAAACGTGCTCAAGTCCCACGAACACCCCAAGCGGGAGACCAAGGACAAAACGAAAGTACAGAAGAAGTAGAAAGGCTTAAAGACAACCGAAGAGGTTTAAGTGTGGTTATTTACAACAGAGACTGTAAAATGGTAAATTAGATATGAAGCTAAAAAAGGCACAGCTTTCCCTTTCTTAAATACACTGTAAACGGTTCATGATGCATGCAGAACGTTTCACTTTACAAAAAAAAAAAATTTTTTTTTACCTTGTTGGTTTAGACAAAGATAGTACTTAAATAGTCTCCAGCAAAATAGAATTCTTTCAAAAATACTTTCCCATTCATCCTATTAACCATTAAAGTTTGTTTTTGTATGTGTCTCATTTACAAAAGTTCCTTATACCTTATTTTAGGTCCTTCACAATTTATACATACAGTAATGTACAGCACAGCAAAAGACTGCAAAAATTATTGGTAAAGCCAACACAATAGATACTAGAAATTGAAACCAAGGCATTTGTCTGAACATCTTATCCGTTCTAATTAAATAATAAATGGAGGCTAGAGGGTGTGGATACCAGTGATGCAGAAAGACGTGGGTGAAGCAGTGCCCCCCAAGGGGGTCGCTAGTTCACTCCACGTGCTCTGTTATTACACAACAGGAATCTGTATATATTTTTTTGTGGTTTTTGTTTTTTTTAAATAACGAAAGAATATTAATGCCCCATATTGACTATACGCTTTATGTGCAAACCAAGGGTGAGCTTGAAAAAGTTCGTTAGTCCTTGAACCCTTTTAAAACAAGCGAACGATCCCAGAAACTACATGGCATAGTTAAAACTTCCATCTGTTAAAATATCAAAATCAGAGAGTTATTGACTAGATATGGCTTTTCATCCAGAGGAACAGGAACGTGTTTCTAAGTGCTGGGGGCTGGAGAGGAAAGAACCTTTCAGACTCTGCAGGTCTCACCAAATCCACGTCACCCTGCCCGCCTGCTTCCCAACCCTTGACATGAGTTTCAACTTGAGCAACTGCTGAACAAGTGGGAATCAACCATCACGTGTCAAAAATATGATTTTCTTGGGTCCTTCGTGGGTGTGTAGTCACACGGGGAAACTTAAGGCAAAGTTCTTCTGGTGAGATGGCTCCCGTCACTTCCTGTGAAAGTAAAGGGTCTTAGCGTTCCCGGACTCCACCTTCGGCAGCTGGTCGCTGATGATCTCCACCAGCATCGCGGGGAACTCCACTTTCAGGGCCTGGGACTCCCGGAACGTATAGAAGCAGAATTCCAGCAAGTCGCTCACCAGCTGCAACAGACACACAGAGGGGCTGTGACATCAAGGGCTGATTCCCACCCTGTCTCCGGGCCCCTCTGAGTCCTAACTCTGGCGTAAGCTCAGAGCAACATTCACAAATCCCACCGTGTCTACGAAGCTGCTTAATTAACATGACTAAGTCATCCGTCCTGTGGGAGGAAGAAAGATGCTCAACGTCCGCCGCATGTGATAGGTCTTTCGTGCAAAACAGATTCAAACAGGAGCTGTGTCGTTGTTGAGTCTTAAATATATCAGCAGCAACGGGGCCAGTAACAAGAGTTCATAGCGGCAGGGTCACTGAACTGCTCTCATCCGATTCTCATTTATAAATGTGTGACTTGGGTGGGGCAAGCACCTGCGTGTAGCTTTGGGTCCTGGCGCTGGGCCTTCCCCAGCTTGTAAAGGGCAGGTGCTGTGCCCCCTCGAGGCCTGGCTGGGCCCTGCCAATGGAGCTGGGGCCGCAGGGGGAGCCAGACTTCCGCCGGCAGCCCCCCGGCCTCATCTTGCCAGTGTCCTCCTTCCTTCAGGCTCCCAGTCCTGAGCTGGGGGCTGGGGCTGAGACTTCTCAGCCCCATTCCCAGCTTTATTAAGATATAACTGACATACAACTTTGTGTGAGTTTAAGGTGTAAAGGGGTAGTAGATTTGATACACTTATAATATTGCAAAATGATGAACGCCGCTATCAAGGTACGTAACTACCATTTCTTTTTTGTGATGAAAACTTTTAAGATCTACTCACTTAGTAGCTTTTGCGTATATAGTACAGCATTATTACTATAGTCACCATGCTGTACACTAGATCACCAGAACTTATTCCTCTTAATAACTAGAAGTTTATACTCTTTGGCCAACATCTCCTCATTTCCCCCACCTTCTGGTAACCAGCATTCTACTCTGTCTCTATTAGTTTGCTTTTTTAGATTCCACATATAAGCGAGATCATATAGTAAGAGTTTTCTCTGACTTATCTCAGTTAGCATAATGTTCTCTAGGTCCATCCATGTTGTTGCAAATGGTGGGGTTTCCTTCATTCTCATGTCTGAGTCGTATTCCGTTATGTGTGTGTATGCATGGCTATGGATGAAGATGATACATAATATCATCCTTCTCTAATATTGTCTTTATCCATTCATCCATTCTCAGCCACTTGGAGAACATGAAAACATCAAGGAAAACGTCTGTGTTTTTCCACCTGTCCAGCCACTTTCCCTGCTCTGTGATCCGAGGACCTTTCCTATCCTCCTGGACCTGAACTACTCCCAATTCTGTAAGGTAAAAGAAAAACAAACTCACAAATGCAGTATAGCATGACTGGGTGCTGTTCTCTTTACTAGGAATATACATTCAAATCGGAAAGTATACATTCTAATTTTTCTTTAGTTAATTCTGTACCCTATCATGGGAAATATGACTTTTGGTCATTTCCCACTGTATTAAAGCAGACAACATTAGCATTACATGTCATAACGGTCATCTTAATAAAGTGTTTTTCACTTTATTAAGTGAAAATCTGTACCTTTCCCTCGGGATTAAAAAAAACCCAAAACAATTAGCAGGCTTAAATTGAGTCACATAGTAAACAACTGTGTGGTAAAGGCCTTTGATACAAACCAGGAATCCAGAAAAACTCACTGGGAGATATACCTGGTGCTTCTGTTTGTGCCTGAATATGCCCTCAGTCTGTAGACTGATATCTTCCTTGGTAGGTCCAAGGACTGACTGTTCTGTACCCACAGGAAGTTGGGGCCAAATAAGCTGGGAGACAGCACAAGGCACCATCTGCTGTGGGCTTGTTCAGACACACTTGTGCTTGCTTAGTGAATGATACACCTCAGTTTCCCCATCTGTAAAATGGGGGCCATGAGAGTATCTGCTGCAGAGGGGTGCAGCAGAGGCTGAATCAGTGAACTGGCATGGAGTAAGTGCTGAACAGATGCCAATTCTCAATCATCCTCTCCCTCTTCCCAAACTCCTTCAACCATCACTTTTCTCTGCAAACTGGGACACAGCTTGCAAGACCTGCTCTGGGTCATCTTTGTGTAACTGGTCCTCAGGCCTTCCTCCTATAAAATGTGGGATGGGGGAACTTTGTGTTTGGCCTTTCCTGGAAAGACAGTCTTGAAATAGACTTGGGGTGGCAAGTTTCTTCATTGTTTCCAGTGGTGGGCCAGTGCCTGTGAGAGCTAAATGCCACACTGGGTCCTGCTCTCCAGATGTGGTACCACAAACGAGTCTCGCTGTGGACCGCGGGTCACGCCCTTCAGTGGCACCGGCCAAGGGCACTCGGGGGCACTCGGGACCTAGTTTAAGTTCATCCTGATCTCTGCCGCCGCCCCCGAGGTCCCTCTGGGTGGCCCCCTTCAGGGCTGTGAAGGAGGATGTTTTTCCTTTTAAATTTTAACCCAAGGGTTGACATCCGAGTTTCTAGGCCCTATTAACCCCCCATAGGACAGCTCTGCTTGGCAGCCACAGCCTGCACATCTCCGGGGCTGGGACTGGCTCACATCCAGAGATAAAGGCTCCGGGTGCTCAGAGCGTCTGAGGTGCGGGGCTGGAGTGAGGAGGAAGGTCATGGTGACAAGGTGGCCTTGGCATATGACCCGAGGGGGGTGGAGCTGGGCCGTGTGGCACTCAGGGAGCAAGTGTGGGGTCGCTCAGGTGGTTCAGAGCAGCAGGAAGCTTGTGAGGTGGAGCCTGTCGGCTGACATCCCTGACACATTACCTGCAGGGCCAGGGCCACCGAAGGGCTTATGCTTGTAAACAGGAGACAGCACTGCCTGCAGGTTCCTATACACAACGAGAGGTAAGGAGCAGAGTGGATCAGCCCGTGAACCTGAGGCAGTGTGCAGTGGAGCACCTCTGTGAGCCTGGAAATGGGGACGGGTCCCCTGCCCCATCTTTAACACCCACACGAGTATTGCCTAGGAGATGCTGGGGAACTAGACCAGATGGAGAGAGGCCAGGGGCTCGGCTGTTTTTCCTGGCAGGTTGGCTGGGGGTTAGGTGTCCCAGACACGACTCACAGACCCTGCATATGAAGTGGGGGCTGGCATTTCCCGCCCATCTCTGGTCCACGTTCCATGGACTGGGAAAGCAGCTCATTTCCTGTCATGAGCTATACCCAGGGCTTCTGTTCATAAGATGTCAGCTGCTGAGGGATGGGGGGGGCTCTCCTGGGGCACATGGGGTCAGCCTGGAAGGCCAGGGCTGGGCCTCTGACCCTGTGAACACCTGGAGAGGGGACCCCCCCATTACCACTAACTGGCCAAAATGCCTGGGGGCCCCAGCAGCTACCAGAAGGCACTGGCTGCCTCACAAGCCTGCCTGCCCTGGGAGGGCTGCAAACCTCTGAAGATCCCAACCCAGCAGGGCCTGAGCCAACGGCTGCAGTTGCTGGGGTCAGGGATCATCTGAGAATCGAAGCCAGGAACCCCCGGTCACTGGGCGAGGAGGACAAGGGCCACTCTGGGCCAGGCTGCAGGACCTGCCTGCTGACCCACAGTGCGTTGCCAGTGCGCCAGGCCCTAGCGGATGTCTGAGTTGGCCTGTGGCTGAGGTTGGTACGAGGGCACCACCCCTCCTGGAAAAAACAAGGCACACGTAGGGTGACGCTGCAGGTGGTCAGAGCATGAGGCGGTGGGGACTAGGTCCTGAGAGCTGGGAAGTCACATACTGTTGGGTCAGCAGAGATGTTGACCCATCAGAACAGATACCGGTTCCTGAGCCAAACTGCTGTGTCACAGCGAAGTGTCTAACGGTCACGTTACATACGTGTGTCTCCTGGGTGTCAGCCTGATGCAAGGCAGGCAGCACCTCTGCCAGAGCCTGGAGGAGCCAGGAAACATGGGGACAACCAGGTATGATGCATGTGCCCTCACCAGGCGCCATCCTGTCCTTTGCCCCAGGTACAGAGAGGGTTGGTTGGGGGCAGGCAGGCCCCACGGTCACAGCCTGGAAGGTTAATACTAGGCTAGAAGGAGAGTCAAGAACCCTAATTATAATCAGTAATAAGAGTCCATATTATTAGGAATCAAAGAAAGTCCTGCGTTGACTTTTCATTCTGTACAAAATGCATCTGTTGGGATCATAGACGTCTAGCTGGACGCTCAGCATGATTTATCCAGAGCCCGATGTCAGGGCCACAGCTGTTAGGGTGACAGAGGAGCCTGACAAGGTCACAGGGTGACTGGGGGCACTTTGCTTGCTCGACACTGAAGCTGTCAGGCTCGGTCAGTGCCTATTCCCCACTCTCTCTACTGAGTCATCGCCTGTGGCAGGCCAGTAGCTGGGCCCTGCTCCCACCATGAGCTGCAGTCTCTTGGAGGGAGGGGCACGCAGGGAGGGTTCGGCACTGCTGTTCCAAGGTTACACAACCAGTGAGCAGTGACGGAGCCACTGAATGGTGACAGCCTCTCTGGGTAGGGTCCCACGGGTTTTCAACAGCAAGCCCATGTCTCATAAGTTAGCTGCTGACTCTAGAACTTCCACCTCATGAGGATGGAGCTTTGGCTTGAATTGAGCATTGGGAGGTTTGAAGCTTTGCAAAGATCAGAATTTTAGCCAGATATATTGATAGCATTAGGGGCAAAAGATACACAGCTTCAACTCTAAATACTGTAACAGGAATAGACAGAAACGGTTAGCAACTGTTTACCCCAGGTGTTCTAGCAATAGCCTTCTGAATGCTGGAAAGTGATGCACAGTGATTACACAAGGAGTCTGAGCTTCATTGAAAACCCGCAACCTCCACCCAGTGCAGGCTAGTGTGGAAGATGCTGGCGTGTGCACAGATTGGGGCCCCGTGGCCATGCAGGACTGCTTCTCTCTGGCTGGTGATGTCTCAGCAAAATGTGATGGTAACAACACCCCCGCAACTTAGTAGCATTTGTTTCTACACCCAGAAGAAAATGTACCTTTAACAACGAGGTTAGACTATTTGCTCGTGGATTCCCTTTGAAAACCCAGGCCCTGCAGTGAGGCTACCCCGCTGAGTGCTCCTGGCAGGCTCTACTAGAGGCTGAGTTTAGGAGAGTCCTGAAGGCCTCCTAGAGGCAACTGAGAGAAGAAGTATCAGCAAGAGACCATCAAAGCGTACTGTCAGCATCATGACAGCATGATGCTGACAATCCCCCCTTGTCAACAAAGAATTCGTCATCCATCCATGAACAAAAGCACCTTTGTGGAGCTCTGGGATCCAGTCCCACGTGCAAAGGGACCTGGGGAGGAGTCTTGCCCATCTGTGCATCTGGTAATAGGCAGACAGACTTTGGCGTGGACTATGAAACCAGTGGAGCAGTGAACCTCTCCCAACCCGTCTTGCCATGGTCAGGAAAATACCTGGAGACTGCTGACCTGAGCAGATACCGACTGACAAGGGAGACATTGCAGAAAATCAGCCTTCCCAAGGGGAGACTCCTGCACACCACTGGAGCAATAAAATTAAATGAGTTTGGAAGTAGTGGAGAGAAAAGAATTTTACCAGCGCTGTCCCAACCCCTGGCGACACTGCACAGGGCCAAATTATCAGGTGGCAGCAACCTCTCCCACAGGAGAAAAGAAGAGTGGTGAGTGAGTGCTTGGCTACCCTCGTGTTGCAGGATACAGCTGGAGAAACCCGTGGCACCCAGAGTACTGAGGTGGGACTTCCATGACTGGGAGGAGATTGGGAAAGAGACAGATAAGAATATCCAAGGGCATTAAAGGGACACACCCATTAAGGTCTACCCTGAGCCTCTGGGGATCTCCCTAGAAGGTCCACAGGTACCCCCCAATCCCTTGGTGCTAAACTCATACCTCCCCCCACTCTGCAGCTGGCATCTTGTGCACACTCCTGAGTGTGGTGGCAAGAGTGAGCGCCAGGAGACAGGAAGTGTGCTCAGAAAACAGGCCAGGATCTGTGGGCTACGGAGAAACCACAGACTTGAGCTACGGTGGTGCCACTTTCTGGAAAACAAAAGAGGTATCTAGTAGCCATCCTGGGGAGTTGTAAGAACCAGAAAAGACATAAAAGCTGAAGAATTCTGCCACAACGAGAAGCAAAAAGGAGTGGGACAGATGTATCCATACAAAGACAGAAAAACCCCAGGTAATAAGAGCACCAATGAACAGACTATCCCATCTGAAGGCAACTAGCAATAACTGAAGACAGTGTCTGCCACTTCAAGTGCAAAAAAAAAAGCAACGCAAAACTACAAGGAATATGAAAAATCAAGAAAACATGTCATCACCAGGAGATAATAATTCTCTAATAACTGAGCTCAAAGGCATGGACTTCTGCAATCTAGCTAAATTCAAGAATTGCTGTTTTGCACAAACTCAGTGAAAAAATACAGGCTCAAAATGAGTAATTTACCAAAGAAACACAAATCATAAAAAAGAACCAAGCAGAAATTCTGCAGCTGAGGAACTCATGGAATGAAGTGAAGAATGCTACAGAGAGCATCTGCAGCAAAGCAGAGCAAAGGAAGAAAGAATAAGTGAGTCAGAAGATCTCAAAATACGCACATTAAAGGAGAACAAAGAAAAAAGAATGAAAAAGAGTGAAGAAAGCCTAGGTGATCTAAGGGATTCCATCAAAAACCCTAACATTAGAAAAATCAGGGTTCCAGAAGGAGAAGAGAGGGATATGGGACAGAAAATTTATTTAAAGAAGTAGCCAAGAACTTCCCAAACCTGGGGAGAAAAATGGACGTCCAAGTTCACAAGGTTAATAGTTCACTCTGTTTTCTCAATGCAAAGAGACTTACTCTAAAACACGTTATAATGAAACTGTCATACATCAAAAATAAATAATTCTAAAAATAGCCAGGGGAAAAAAAGATTGCAACCTACAAAGGAATTTCCATTAGGCTATCAGAAGTTTTCCCAACAGAAACCCTACAGGCCAGGAGAGAGTAGAATCACATATTCAAAGTTCTTGAAAGAAAAAAAGTGCCAGCCAAAAACTATCTGGCAAAATTATCTTTCAAATACATAGGAGAAAAAGACTTTCCAAAACAGACAAGAGCTGAGGGTGTTCATTACCACTAGACGCCCCTTGAAAGAAATGCTGAAAGGAGTACTTCAAGCTGAAATGAATATATGCTAATCAGTGACATGAAAATATGTGAGTATATAAGACACTGGTAAGGGTAAATATACAGTCAGACTTGGAAAATCCTAATTCTGTAATAGGATGGTACATTAACCACTTAACTATACTATAAAGGTCAAAGTAAAAGAGTATCAAAAATAATTATAGTGACTATAATTTGTTAAATACATAATATAAAAAAGTTAGATAATGACATCAAAAATATAAAAGGGGGTAGCCTGTGTAGACAACTGAAGTTAGGTTGCTATGAACTTAAAATGGACTGTTTTATCTATGCAATGTCTTATGTAAGCCTCGTGGTAACCACAAACCAAAAAACCTAGAGTATATGCACAAGAGATAAAGAAAAGGGAAACAGGCATACCAAAATGGAAAATGCCAATTTACAAAAGGTAGGCAGAAACAGAGGACAAAGAAACAATGAAAATACAAAGCAACCAGAAAACAATGAACCGGATGGCATTACTAAGCCCTTACATGCCAATAACAACTCTAAATGTACATGGACTGAATTCACCATCGAAAGATGCAGAGTGGCTGGATGGATAAAATATCAAGACCCAACTATATGCTACCTACAAGAGATTCACTTCAGCTTTAGGACACACATAGGCTCAGAGTGAAAGAATGGAAAAAGATGTTCCATGCAAGTAGAATCGAAAAGAAAGTGGGAGTAACTATATTTATTACAGACAAAATAGACTTTAAGCCAAAAATGGTAACAAGCATCAAAGAAAGTCAATATATAATGATAAAGGGGTACATTCATCAAGAAAACAAGTGTGTGTGTGTGTGTACACACACACACACCATCAGAGCACCTAAATATATTCAGCAAATACTAACATATCTGCTGGGGGAAATATATGACAATCCAATAATAGTAAAGGACTTAAGCACCCTACTTTCAGCAATGAACAGATCGTCCAGACAGAAAATCAATAAGGAGACACGGGACTTGAACCATATACTAGGCCAAATAGACCTAACAGACATTAAGAGAACATTCCATCCAACAGAAGCAGAATATACATTCATCTCTGGTGCACATGGAACATTCTCCAGGATTGACCATGTGGAAGAACACAAGAGAAGTCTCGGCAAATTTAAGAAGAATGAAACTATACCAAGTATCTTTTCTGGCCATAATGGTATGAAGCTAGAGTTCAACAAGAGGAAAGCTGGAAAATCTACAAATATGTAGAAATTAAACAACACACTCCTGGATAACAAACTGGTCAAAGAAGAAATTTAAAAAATATCTAAAAACAAATAAAAATGGAAACACAACATACCAAAATCCATGGGATGCTGTAAAAGCAGTTCTGAGAGGGGGTTTATGGTGATAAATGCACACATTAAGAAAATAGAGAGATCTCAAATAAATAACCTAAATTTATACTTCAAGGAACCAGGAGAAAAAAGGGACAAACTATATCCAAAGTTAGCAGAAGGAAGGAAATGACAACGATCAGAATGGAAATAGATGAAATAGAGACCAGAAAAACAATAGGGAAAAAAATCAATGAAACTAAGAGTTGGTTTTTTGAAAAGATAAATGAAACTGCCAAACCTTTAAGTAGACTAAGAAAAAAAGAAGACTCAAATAAAATCAGAAGTGAAAGAGGAGATATTACAACTGATACTACAGAAATACAAAAGATCATAAGAGACTACTAAGAACAATAATACGCTAACGAGTTGGGTAACCTGGAAGAGATGGATAAACTCCTAGATTCTCCTAGAAGCACACAACCTGCTCAGACTGAATCAGGAAGAAACAGAAAATCTGAACTAACCAATAACTGGTAAGGAGACTGAATCAGTAATCAAAAATCTCCAAATATAGAAAACCCTGGACCAGTTGGCTTCACTGGCAAATTCTACCAAATATTTGGAGAAGAATTAATGTCAGTCTTCCTCAAACTTGTCCTAAAAACTGAAGAAGAAGGAATACTTACAAACTCATTTTACCAGGCCAGCATTACTCTGACACCAAAGCCAAAGAAAAGAAAACTATAAGCCAATATCTCTGATGAATATAGATGCAAAAATTCTCAACAAAAGAGTAGAAAACTGGGCTTCCCTGGTGGCGCAGTGGTTGAGAGTCCGCCTGCCGATGCAGGGGACACGGGTTCGTGCCCCGATCCCGGAAGATCCCACATGCCGCGGAGCGGCTGGGCCCGCGAGCCATGGCCGCGGAGCCTGTGTGTCCGGAGCCTGTGCTCTGCAACGGGAGAGGCCACAGCAGTGAGAGGCCCGCGTACAGCAAAAAAAAAAAAAAAAAAAAAAAAAAGAGTAGAAAACAAAATGCAACATTACAGTAAAAGGATTATACACCATGACCAAGTGGGATTTATCCCTGGGATGCAAGAATGGTTCAACATACACAAATAAATAAATACACTACATTAACAGAATTAAAAATAAAAATTATATAATCATCTCAATAAATGCAGAAAAAGCATCTGACAAAATACAACATCCTTGCATGATAAAAACCCTCAACAAATTGGGTATTGAGGGAATATACCTCAATGTAATAAAGGCCATATACGACAAATTCAGGGCTAACATTATACTCAATGGAGAAAGACTGAAAGCTTTTCGTCATTTAATATCAGGAACAAGACAAGGGTGCCCACTCTCACCCCTCTTAATCAATATAGTACTGGAAGTCCTAGTTAGAACAATTAGTAAAGAAAAAGAAATAAAAGGCATCCAAATCAGAAAAGAAGAAGTAAAATTACCTCTGTTTGCAGATGATATGATATTATATACAGAAAATCCTAAATACAAAGCCCCCAAATTGTTGGAACTAATTAACAAATTCAATAAAGTTGCAGAGGTCAAAATCACATACATAAGTCAGTTGCATTTCTATATATTAACAATGAAACATATGAAAAAGAAATAAAACTACCCCATTCACAATAGCTTCACAACAATAAAATACTTAGTAATAAATTTAACCAAAGAAGTGAAAGATCTTTACAATGAAAACTACAAGACCATGATGAAAGAAGTTGAAGAAGACACAAACAAATGGAAAGACATCCCATGGTCATGAATCAAAGGACAATATTGTTAAAATGTCCATACTACTCAAAGCCATGTACAGACTCAACACAATCTCTATCAAAATTCCAATGGCATTTTTCACAGAAGTAGAAAAAACAACCCTAAAACTTGTATGGAACCACAAAAGACTTCAAATAGCCAAAGCAATCTTGAGAAAGAAGAAGAGTCAGAGACATCACTCTTCCTGATTTCAAACTTTTCTACAAGACCATAGTAATTAAAACAGTAAGGTACTGGCAAATAAATAGATACATAGAGTTATGGACCAGAAAGAGAGCCCAGAAATACACCTCTGAATTTTTGATCAACTAACATTTGACAAGGGAGCCCAGAACACTCAATGGGGAAAGCATAGTCTCTTCAACAAATGGTGTTGGGAAAACTGGATAACCACATGCAGAAGACTAAAACTGGACCCCTATCTTACACCACTCACAAAAATGAACTCAAAATGGATTAAAGACTTAAATGTAAGACCTGATACCGTAAAAATCATAGAAGAAAATATAAGAAAGAAGTTCCTTGACATTGGTCTTGGCCATGATTTTTTAGACATGACACCAAAGTTCAACAAGTATGACTATATCAAGCTAAAAAGCTTCTGTAGAGCAAAAGAATCAAAAAAATGAAAAGGCAAACGACAGGAGACAGTATCTTCAAACCATATATCAGATAAGGGATTAATATCCAAAATATATTAAAAACTCATATAACTCAATAATAAACAATTTGATTAAACAATGGGCAGAGGGACTGAATAGACATTTTTCCAAAGAAGACATCCAAATTGCCAACAGGTACATGAAAAGGACGCTCCACATCATTAACCAGGGAGGTGTAAATCAAAAGCACAATGAAATATCAACTCACTGATATCAGATGATGACACCTGTTAGAATGGCTATCACCAAGAAGACAAGAGATATGTGCTAGTGAGGATGTGAAGAAAAGGGGACCCTTGTGCACTGTTGTTGGTGGGAATGCAAAGTGGTTTGGCCACTCTGGAAAAACAGTATGGAGGTTCCTCAAAACATTAGAACTAACCTATGATCCAGCAACTCCACTCCTGGGTATATAGCTGAAGGAAAGGAAAACAGGATATCAAAGAGATATGTGCACTCTCATATTTACTGCAGCATTATTCACAACAGCCAAGATATGGAAACAACCTAAGTGTCAGCGGATGAATGGATGAAGATATGATACACACACACACACACACACACACTATTTTTCAGCCATGAGAAAGGAGTAAATTCTGCTATTTGCAACAACACTGATGGACTGTGAGGGCATTATGCTAAGTGAGATAAGTCAGACAGAGACAAATATTCTATGATCTAATTTATATGTAGAATCTATAAAAGCCAAACGCTTAAAAACTGAGAGTAGAAGAATGGTTACCAGGGGAATGGGGGACTTAGGGAGATGTTGTTTGAAGGTACAAACTTGCAACCAGTAGATAAATAAGTCCTAGAGATCTAATGCACACCACAGTGGCAACAATACTGTTATAAAGTTGCTAACAGACCAGGTCTTAATTGTTCCTACCACAAAAAAGAAATGATAATTACGCGACATGATAGGTGTTAGCTAATGCTATGGTGGTAATCATTTTGCAATATATAAATGTATCAAAGCAATATGCTGGACATCTTAAACTTACACACTGTTATGTCAATTATATCTCAATAAAAAAGGGCATCTGAATCCAACAACACATAAAAAAGATCACACACCACAACCAAGTGGGATTCACCCCAGGTTCACAAGGATGGTTCAACATATGCAAATCAATCAATGTGATATGTCATATCAACAAAAGAAAAGACTAAAACCACATGATCATCTCAAAAGATGCAGAAAATGCATTTGACAAAATTCAACATCCATTCATGGTAAAAACTCTTACCAAAGTGGGTATAGAGGGAACATATCTCAAGATAATAAAAGCTATTTATGACAAACCCACAGCCAATGTAATACTCAATGGTGAAAGGCTGAAAGCCTTCATGCTAAAATCTGAGAACAAGTCAAGGATGCCCACTCTCACCTCTTCTATTCAACATAGTACTGGAAGTCCTACCCATAGCAATCAGACAAGAAGAAGAAATAAAAGGTATCCAAATTGGAAGGGAAGAGGTAAAGTTGTCATTATATGCAGATGATATGATACTATATATAGAAAACCCTGAAGACTCCACACAAAGACTACTAGAACTGATAAACGAATTCAGCAAGGTAGCAGGATACAAAATTAACATTCAGAAACTGGTTGAATTTCTTTACACGAATAATGAAATATCAGAAAGGGAATGTAAAAAAAAATCCCTTTTAAAATCGCACCTCCCAAAATAAAATACTTAGGAATAAACCTGACCAAGGAGGTGAAAGACTTATACTCTGAGAACTATAAAAACACAGATAAAGAAAACTGAAGATGATTCAAAGAAATGGAAAGATATCCCATCCTCTTGGATTGGAAGACTTAATATTGTTAAAATGGCCATACTACCCAAAGCAATCTAGAGATTTAATGTGATCCCTATCAAATTACCCATGACATTTTTCACAGAACTAGAACAAATAATCCTAAAATTCATATGGAACCATAAGAGATCCTGAATTGCCAAAGCAATCCTGAAGAAAAAGAAGAAAGCAGGAGGCATAACCTTCCCAGACTTCAGACAATACTAAAAAGCTTCAGTAATTAAAACAGCTTGGTATTGGCACAAAAACAGACTTAGGGATCAACAGAACAGAACAGAGAGCCAGAAATAAACCCACACACCTATGGTCAATTAATTTTTGACAAAGGAGGCAAGAATATACAATGGGAAAAGGTCTCTTCAGCAAGTGGTGTTGGGAAAGTTGGACAGCTGCATGTAAACTGATGAAGTTAGAACACATCTTCTCACCATACACAAAAATAAACTCAAAATGGCTTAAAGACAAACATAAGACAGGACACCATAAATCTCCTAGAAGAGACCATAGGCAAAACATTCTCTGACACAAATCATACCAATGTTTTCTTGGGTCAGTCTCCCAAGGCAATAGAAATAAAAACAAAAATAAACAAATGGGACCTAATCAAACTTACAAGCTTTTTGCACAGCAGAGGAAACCATAAACAAAATGAAAAGACAGCCTATAGGCTGATGCAGCCAACAAGGGTTTAATTTCCAAAATACACAAACAGCTCATACAACTCAACAACAAAAAAACAAACAGCCCAACTGAAACATGGGTAGAAGAACTAAACAGACATTTCTCCAAAGAAGAAATATAGATAGCCAACAGGCACATGATAAGATGCTCAACATCGCTAATTATTAGAGAAATGCAAATCAGAGAACTACAATGAGGTACCACCTTAAATGTGTCAGAATGGCCATCATTAAAAAGTCTACAAATAACAAATGCTGGCGATGGTGTGGAGAAAAGAGAACCCTCCTACACTGTTGGTGGGAATGTAAGCTGGTGCAGCCACTGTGGAAAACAGCATGGAGGTTCCTCAGAAAACTAAAAATAGAATTATCATATGATCCAGCAATCCCACTCCTGGGCATATATCCAGACAAAACTATAATTCAAAAAGATACATGCACCCCTATGTTCATAGCAGCACTATTCACAATAGCCAAGACATGGAAACAACCTAAATGTCCATCGACAGATGAATGGATAAAGAAGATGTGATGTATACATACACAATGGAATACTACTCAGCCATAAAAAAGAATGGGATAATGCCATTTGCAGCAACATGGAAGCAATTCGAGATTATCACACTAAATGAAGTAGGTCAGAAAGAGAAAGACAAGACAAATACCATATGATATCACTTATATGTGGAATCTAAAACATGACACAAATGAACCTATCTCTGAAACAGAATCATGGACATAGAGAATAGACTGATGTTTGCCAAAGGGGAGGGGGTTGGGGGAGGGGTGGAATGGGAGGTTGGGGTTAGCAGATGTAAGCTTTTATATATAGAATGGATAAGCAACAAGGTCCTACTGTATAGCACAGGGAACTATATTCAGTATCCTGTGATAGGACTTCCCTGGTGGTGCAGTGGTTAAGAATCCACCTGACAACGCAGGGGACACAGGTTTGAGCCCTGATCCAGGAAGATCCCACATGCTGAGGAGCACCTAAGCCCGTGCGCCACAACTACTGAGCCTGCGCTCTAGAGCCCATGAACCACAACTACTGAAGCCCACATGCCTAGAGCCTGTGCTCTGCAACAAGAGAAGCCACCGCAATGAGAAGCCTGTGCACCGCAACGAAGAGCAGCCCCCACTCGCCGCAACTAGAGAAAGCCTGCGCACAGCAACGAAGACCCAACACAGCCAAAAATAAATAAATAATTTAATTAAAAAACTATCCTATGATAAACCATAATGGAAGAGAATATTAGAAGAATGTATATATATGTATAACTGAATCACTCTGCTATATAGCAGTAATTAACACAACATTGTAAATCAACTATACTTCAATAAAAAAAAGGTGCCATCAGAAAAATACCTAAAAAGATTGGATTTTAAACACTCACCAAAAGGGTCATTTTTGGCCAAAAGCTTGGCTATGAGGACGCTCAGTGTATCAGCTAAATTCTTGGCCTACAGGAGGCATTTGGGGAACTTAGCAGGGTGTTACGGGGCTCTGAGCTACCACCGGCAGCAGCAAAGCTGTCATCTGGAAGGGGTATCTTTTGTTGATTCATTATTTTAAAAAACTGCTGTCCTCTGCCAAGGGCCAGCCCGCATGGAGGCAGGCATCTGGATTCAAGTGTGTCCCTGAAGCAGGAGACAAGCCTCGATGGGGTTGCTTGCTCATGTGAGCTCTGCCTGCAAATTCTAGGCAAGCACACACTCTGCAAGGGTGACTCCAGGCCAAAATGGGCACCTCTGGCTCTGCTTCCAGAGGCCCAGCTGCCTGACGACGGCAGGGATGTCCCCTGTGGCCTCAAAGGGCTGGTCCCTGAGTCTAGGCTGGTACGGCTGGAGCCACACCAGGTGCCCAGGAGTGGGCTGGCGGCCTGGATGGGAAGCAGGCTGCTCAACATCTCATGAAAAGCCAAGGGCATTTCTGAACACTCACCCCTGCTTCCCATCCATCAGCATCTGACTGTTATCCGAGGTTACATTTTAATTCGTTCCTCATCACCATTTTTATAATAAATTCAACACCAGTCACTGATCTCTGGTCAGTGATGAATATTCAATCTTCAAAATACGTTGTTTGGATGCTGTGCTAAGCAAGATGGATTCAATTTCCTTCTGATTATTATTTTTTGGTACTTAAATCTATTTAATTTCCACTCTGTTTAAGTTTCCTTGTATTAAAAGCCTCATTCTAGATCGCGGCTCCGCCTTCTTGTGAATAAGGTCTGTTGTACATGTGAAAAACACAAAGAAAAATGACACAATGCAAAAGCAGAAAATAGAGCTTAAAGATAAAGGGATAATTAGAACATTGCTGAACAAAGGAAATCTAATGAAAGGGTTATGTGTGAAATGCACTGGCACATTACTGTATATAGAAGTATGAACTTTTGCTACTTTTTTTTTTCAGAATTTTCTAGATCCTTCTTGCAAATGTACGCTACACGGAACAATGTAAAAACCTAAACCAATTCGTATTTATAAGTTACCAACTTTACTGTCTGGTTACATCAAGATTAAGCAGTTAAATCCTTATTTCTGTCTCTGAAAGAAAAGGAACACTGAGTAACAAGGAGAGACACCACTGGCTAAGGACCGAAGGCCTCTTCTGATCCAAGCAGGGACACTACAGTAGAGACCAAGGTGGCTGAATTTATTCCTTTGATCCTACGATGCCACTGAATGAATCAGGGGTTGGCAAAGTCTGGCCTCCAGGGCAAATCTGACCTAATAATGGTGTTTGTAAGTCTTTTCATTTTGTTTTTTATACTTTTAAGTGGTTGCAAAAAAATCTAAAGAATATTTTGTGACAGATGAAAATTATATGAAAAACTTTTACTGGAACCCAGCCATGCTCATTCATTTAGATATTATCTGTGGCTGCTTTCAGGCTACAGTGACAGAGCTGAGTAGCTGTGGCAAAGACCATGGGACCCACAAGGCCTACAGCATTTACTACCTGGTCCTTTATGGAAACAGTGTGCTGGCCCTGGATTGGAAGGCATGCCAGGGATTCAGTAACAGCCTTGGGAGAACAAGTTTGGGTTGTTTGCTAAAATAAATAAAGCAAGTATAAGATGTTTCCTGATTTTAGAAATATTAAATGTGGGCAAAAAAAAGTGTATGAATCAAGTGATATGGTGGTGGCCAGATCTGGTGTTCCAAATATTACACAGATTCTTCAAGGCTTTAAGAAATGCTTTAGAGGGCTTCCCTGGTGGTGCAGTGGTTAAGAATCCACCTCCCAATGCAAGGGACACAGGTTCGAGCCCTGGTCCGGGAAGATCCCACATGCCTCGGAGTAACTAAGCCCGTGCACCACAACTACTGAGCCTGTGCTCTAGAGCCCGCGAGTCACAACTACTGAGGCCGCATGCCACAACTACTGAAGCCAGCATGCCTAGAGACTGTGCTCCACAACAAGAGAAGCCACTGCAATGAGAAGCCCGTGCACCACAACGAAGACCCAACGCAACGAAAAATAAATAAATAAAATTAAAAAAAAAAAAACGCTTTAGAAAGAATCCTTGTCCATAAAGGGGTTGAACTAGGGAACCGAAAACATTGCCCAGCTTAAAGGATCCAGAATTTGTCATTTAAATGGAGAGCTCCCATCACTCATGGCTTCCATTTTTGGCCTTTGAACCTACAGTCACTGCGGGTCACACACATTTACAGTTGATTCCCATTGTTCGCGGTAGTTATGTTCTATAAAGTCATTGCCAAGAGTGAGTCAGCGAATACAGAACCTTTGCTCCTAGGGATATAGAGGGTTAGGTTCCCACGAGCTACTGGTCACAACATTTTCATCAAACAAGCGATACATAACCTTGTTTTACGTGTGTTTCTGTTTAAAGACACCTTATTCCCATGTGTGTTGCTGATTCCTTCACACTGAACTCACGGCCAACAGCATTATTATAACTCATGCCTGAACGAAGCTTATTTTCTCCATAAGTCACATCACAGCCTCCTTGCACTGAAAAGCACAAGACACTGTGTGAGCAGTACATCTGGGGACAATTTTAAACAGCAAAATCACCAACAAAAATGCAAAAAAAGGGCTTCCCTGGTGGCGCAGTGGTTGAGAGTCCGCCTGCCGATGCAGGGGACACGGGTTTGTGCCCCGGTCCGGGAGGATCCCACATGCCGCGGAGCGGCTGGGCCCGTGAGCCATGGCCGCTGAGCCCGTGCGTCCGGAGCCCGTGCTGTGCAGCGGGAGAGGCCACAACGGTGAGAGGCCCGCGTACCGCAAAAAAAAAAAAGAAAGAAAGAAAAAAAAAAGTGACACTCAATAGTCCACCAAAAGGACACTTATTTACTGTACTGTGAAACCATATACAATTTCTAGTCCCATTAACCATGACAGTGATAAATAAAATCGATCCACTGGCATCTTCTCAGCCTTTTCAATCTCAGTCATTTAAAATGAGTTTAGTTTTAAGGTTCCTTTACAGTGCGTGGGTGTCTCCTGTTCCCTTCCGTCCTCACGCCCTGCTCCAATGAAGCTTTCTGCCTCTCCTACCCCTGCGTCTCCCACAGACACATGTGCACGGTGCGCCGCGGGCTGCAAACTGCTCTTCACACTCAGCATCTCCTCTGATCAACATGATCTTAAAAAGATTACATTATGCCTGGGACAGGCTGCACTGTTTGTGGGGCTCCGTGCCAAATGAAACCTTGGGGCCCCTTGTTCAAAGTCTGCTAAGAATTTCAAGATGGTGACGGCAGACCATTAAGCCAAGAGGGGGGCCCTTTTCTGTGCGGGGCCCCCGAAGGGGCAGCTAAGCTACCAGGAGCCACAGGGCTGACCAGGTGCAGGGCTGGCTCTGCACTGCCATCCTCCACAGGGGCTTCTCTCCCCTCTGCTCCTGCCTTCTGGGCCCGCCTCGCTCACGAACCAGGGAAAATGCACGTAATCACTCCCTGCCTTAATTCTTTTCTCTGTAAAAAGGGTAAAAAGACATGCGTAAATATTACTATTATTCCCTTTTTATAGAGAAAGGAATTAAGATGAGGTGATGAAGTGTAAATAGGAGTATTTACTCATCCTTCCTTCGTGGAGATACTGGAAGGCTTTAATGCTAGGACTTAGGAAGAAAGGCACTAGGTAAATCCCAGGCATTATATAGGTATTTTAATTGTAAGAAGAGGGATTTAGGCTGCCTAAGAGGGGGGGATGTATAGACACAGGTGTTAGACAATGAGATCGTTTTCCAAAATCTTCCCTAGACAGATTTCAGATTGGGAAGATTGCTGTACGTCAGATGTGATTTTCTATGAGCATGGCTTCCCAGACCCTCAGTGGATCTTTCTATCTGATGCTTTTTTTCCAGAAAGCTCACCCTATGGCATCATAAATCTCACGGGGTCAGGTGGAAATGGAATGCACAATTCCCTTGACCTCCCTGAAAAAGGCAAGGTCCAAGTTTCTCCCCAGCATCCTTACGGGACTTTCTTTTCTTACAGATTTTCAAAACTAGCTGTGAACAACAGCACATGTTCTGTGGGTATACTTATGAAACTTATGAGATGAATAACGAAGCCAAAGGAGTGGCTATCATTAGAAAAAAATGCTTCTTCCCCTCTCTTTAAATAAATTGGGATCAGACATAATCTTTAATTCTGCCAGTTAAAGATGAAAAGGAACAAACTACTGTCTGTTATCATTGTAAGTTCCTAAGAGAAAGATTTTTGACACCAAGACAAAAACCCATGGAATGGGAGAAAATATTTGCAAACCATATATTGGACAAGGGGTTAAAATCCAGAATATATAAAGAATGCCTACAACTCAACAAAAAAAAACACCAATTTTTAAAAATGGGCAAAGAAACTGGACAATTCTCCAAAGAAGACATACAAATGGCCAATAGACACATTGAACGATGTTCCGTATCACTAATCATTAGGGAAATGCAAACCAATACCACAATGAGATACTACTTTAAAACCTGTTAGGATGGCCACTATCAAAAATAACCCCAGCAAATAACAGGTGTTGGTGAGACTGTAACCCTTGTGCCCTGTTAGTGGGAAGGTAAAAATAACTGGAAAACAGTTTGGTGGTTCCTCAAAAAAATTAACAAAGAATTATCATGCGACCCAGGAATTCTATTTCTAGGAATATACCCCCCAAATTGAAAGTAGGGTCTCAAAGAGATATCTGCACACCCATGTCCACAGCAACATTATTCACAATAGCCAAGAAGTAAAGCAAGCCAAGTGTCTGTTGGCAGATGAATGGATAAACAAAATGTAGTCTATACATATAGTGGATTATGATTTACCTAGAAATGGAAGGAAATTCTGACATAGGCTACAACATGGATGGCAATGGAGGATATCATACTAAGTGAAATAGGCCAGTCTCAAAAGACAAATACTGTATGAGTCCACAGAGATGAGGCACCTAGAACAGTCAGATTCAGAGACAGGAAGCAGAATGGGGGCTGTTCTGGTGTGGGGAGGGGAAGCGGGAGTTAATAGGTATAGGGTTTCAGTTCTGCAAGATGAAGAGTTCTGGAAATTGGTTGCACAGCAATGTGAATGTACTTAACACTACTGAACTGTACAGTTAGAAATGGTTAGTAAATTTTGTGTATTTTACCACAATTAAAAAAAATAAAAAGGAATGACGAGCTCCTGTTTTGAAGTTTGTTTCCTCATTTCTCTAAAGTCAAATACAACTTCATCTTAGAATGTGGCCGGGTGATTGCTCAGCAGTTGGTAAGCATTGTCTTAAAGAGTCTAAACATTAGCTACTGAAAATATCTAAACATCTTAAATCAACCTTTGCCAAGGAGGTAAGGAGATAACCCAGGTTTTGCATTAAGCCAGCTGCAGAAAACCATGAGCAAACACAAGACCAAAGGAGATAAAGTTCTGTGGCTGCAAGTGGAAATCAACTGTCCTTGTAATTACGGTGTGATGTGAAGGTGATGGGTGAGAAAGGACTCAGGACCAACATTACTGATAAAATCATGACCTGAAGCACAAGACCAGCTCTGAAGCATCATGGCTGCCTTTGATGCCGAAATCTCATATCTGTATCTATAGCTCTTCAATGCCAAACACTCACATCCATCCATCCATTCACCTACCCATCTATCTACTACCTGCCTATCTATCTATTATCTATCATTTGTCTATAAATGGTACATATACATGCATTAATATATAGTACATTGTATATGTATATAATATATAATAAAGCTTTCACTAATTCAGAACTACTCATACACGGCTCTAGGTCCATAGCAAAGTTTGTTCGGGGGTTATTTATAAAGATAGAGTTTGCTAAGCTACTGTGATTTCTTCACTGTATCTAAACACATAAACACAACACTTGGCAGGTTCACTCAACCACATTCAAAATGCTCCATTTACATACCTGCCATCACATCACAGAAAGGCTTATAGTTCTGTTTTATTAAAGGACTTTTACTAAAGGGCTTTACCAGACAACACCTTGACCTTTTTAAAGCTTCCTGCAGCCCCTGCTGGCTTTGTAGCTTCCAACAGTTACTGGAAAGCTAGGTGAATCAATCAGCTATTCCTCACAAAAACCTCCTCGTTGCTATGGCTACTGAAGAGTTTTCAGACTGCCTGTGAACTGACCTGTCTGCAGCCTCTGCCCCAGCGTTTGCACAGGGGGGACACACGCTTTCCTGGCTTGTCCCCTGTGTCCCTCTTTTGGCCTTCTTATCTCACCTCAGCGTCAGCTCCTGCCCAGACTCTCTGCAGGCGCCTTCCTGGTTTTGGTCCCCTGGTGGTCCTCTTCCTCTGGGCTCGGTTCTGTTCACCGTAGGGCCACACTGATGCCCAGGCAGTTCTGTCGGCCCCTGGGCTTCAGTGACCACCACGCGCTGTACCTCTTCAGGTAGTATCAGCACTTTGCTTCCTCATCCTCATGTCCATGGAGCCCTGAGCTCACCTGACATTTCCCCTGGGACTCCTCAGGGCACCTCAAGTCAGTACATCCAAAACAAGCTTATCTTCTCCACTCACAAAGCTCCTCCCCTGCATCCCCTCGCCCAGTGCTGGTGACACTCCATCCACCAACCTACGTCCGAATCCTGGGGGTCGTCTTAGATCCGCTCCCTCCTCTCTCTCAACCTCTCCGTCCTATCCACCACCAAGAACCATCCATTCCACCACCTGAATATGTCCTAGGTCCCCCTGCCCCTGCTGTAACTTAGCCCCCAGCCCCCATCTCTTACCTGGACCACTGCACCAGCATCCTAACTGGCCTTCTGCTCCTCTTCTAATAGACTCTCTAGATTACTGTCAATACGACCGTCTGCCCTGCCCAAGATGATGGCAACTGGCCACATGGGGCTGCTTGAGCACTCGAAATGTGGCTAGTGTGATAGGGGAGCTCCATTTTCAATTTAACTAAATGTACATGTCAAGAGCCACACATGGCCAGCGGTTACCACACTGGAAGGAGCGGCGCTAGACTCTACAGATGTGCTCAAAATCGCTCAGTAGCTCCCTCAACATGGTTTACAGGTCCTTTCATTGTCTCCATCCTTATTTTTCTCCATTCCTTGGATACAATGAAATTTTCCATTTCTCAAAATCACCATGCACCCTTCTCCTTTGGCACAGTAACTCCTTTGGTTTCGGTGAGCTTCCCTCTGTCTGTCTGGTCAACTCCTACTTTGCCTTTGGGGCTTCCGTCATCTGCTGCCCCGGCCCACCTCCACCCACTTCACCTTCCGGATACCCGCCCCCACCCCGCCGCCCCGCCCATGGGCTTTTCAGTCCACCTCGAGCACCCAGCACACTGCATTCTAATTCCCAGTTTACCTGTCTACTCTATTCCCCCATCAGACCGCACACTCGGAGAGCAGGGGCCGAGCCTCCTTGGCTGCTGCTGTATCCTTAGCGCCAGCACAATGCCTGGCCCGGTGCTGTCTGCCCACCCCGGGCTCTTTGACACTGTCTTTCACAATGATTTTTTGGATGTGACACCAAAAGCGCAAGTGACAAAGGCAAAGCTCAGTGAGTACGATTACATCAAGCAACAGCCTCCCGGGGCATCTACGGGGGAGCCTGGAGAAACACAACTGTGATCGGCAACACAGGTGAGCAGCAGTAACCTTAACCATGAACATGGTGAACAAAGGGGGTACAACAGGCAAGGACACCCTTTGTATCTACAGGCAGTTGCATCTTCCCGCTGGGCTTTGTGGCCCCAGCTACCAGCACATGAAACACACCAATCCTGGAACTGCCTAGACCTTTTCACACCACACCCAGTCATCCTTTCCCTATTTATCCACAATGCTGAAAAAACAGAACATTCGGACCTATTTTTTCCCCCATTTTCCCCCATTTTTAAATATATTTGATGCATTTTTTCAGTTATGCAGACATAAAAAAATTTTTTTAGATGAAAATAAGCATTCATTGGCATAATTCACCCATGGCAACGCAGTCTGAACTCTGCTGTACCCTTGAAGTGAGAAATTTGTAGAGGCAAATGCAAAAATAGGGCTGCAGAGAGAGACGCCGTGAACCATTAATACCTGTCCCGTTGGTTTCACCAACTAGACAAAGAGTAAGATCTGCCTGGTCAATTACTCGATTAATTTGAAATCTTTACCTATGAAGATTTCTTTTCCCTGACGAGTGGGCCTTTGCCCCTCCCTCGTGCTCTGGAAGATAAGGCTTTGCTCACTTCACGGACTCTGGCAATAAGCACATCTGCCTTTATTTAGAACCTTTCTTAGTCATGGTCTCGTCAAAGAAGAAGACCGTGTAATACCGCTAACAATCATATCACAGGGGCAAGGGTTTTCATTCACCAACATCCATCTTTCCTGATGGTGACCTCACAGCAATCTGCCCTTGTCTCCATCACCGAACACCTTCCATCCCATCTGTGAATCTGAAAGTGTCTCAAGTACACCCAACACGTTTTAGCAACACCAGCCTCCCCTGGTAAGTGGCAGGACACGTAGAGCACAGGGACTGGAAGTGCCTCGGAAAGGCTTCTATACTGACCTCGGTCTATGTGATTCGCGACTAGGTGACTGCCCCACCCTATAGAATGGCCTTTCCTGCTCATGTCCCTGCTTGGTCTTGCCAACTTTACACTGTCACCCCCTTGAAGGCTCTGCCATGTGCTTGTCTGAGTGTCTCTGGGCTGAAAGTAAACTAAAACTACCTGATGGATGATGCTGGTTGGTGGTGCAGAGACAGGGTTTGGGGAAACTCAAACACAGTCTTGGAAAAGGGGAAGCGGAGGGGCGAATATTTGTTCAGTGCCTGTTACCTTGTAGATTCCTTAGTACCTGTGTTATTTCATGCGCTTCTAAAAATTCCCTACAAGATGGGTAGGAAATTATTATTATTATTATTATTCCCATAATAATAATCATAATTATTATTCCCATTTTACAGCTGAAAAAACGGAGGGCCAAAAATTTAGGCCAAGTGCCCAAGTTTACTGAGAGACATGTTGGTGGAGCAGCAGAGGCCATGCTCTATCTGCTGTCTCCAGTGGTCACAATTCTGTGGCAGACTCCTATGTGGGCCTTGGAACTTTCCTCGAGGAGATACTGACTGTAATGACGTGCAACAGAATCAGACGTGAAAGCAGCAGACAGCCTAAATGGTGGATCCACCCAACCTGGGGGCTGGCATGCTTCAGTGTGCGGGAAGAAACAGATCTGCATCGCTCTGAGAACCACCTCGAGCGTGGTCATGACGGAAACTGCCACTATCACCGCCCGATGCAAAAGCACCCACTCGTTAAATGAGCAATGGGGATCTCAAAATAATTTGTTCAGAGATCCAGCTGCTTGCAGCGATGTCTCTTTTGTTGATGATCGTGAAACTGAAACCGAATGCCCTCTCCACGGAAAGCAGGGAGTCTCCCAGTGTGCACTCAGGGAGGTACTGTATCACCAGATGTTCTGCTCCCATCTCGTCTGCATCCCCCTCGCAGAAGGGAAGCTCGGCTCCGAGAGCCTGGCTGGAGGAGAGCCACCTGGGCTGTGCAGCCTTCCCTGTGCAACCATAGAAAGCGATCACTCAGCAACAGGACCCTCTGGTCATGCCGAGGGACTTGCTGGTACCTGCCCAGGCAATGGGTAGGTTCTTAGCCGCGTTTAATGATCATCGGCAGAGAGGAAAGCCTCCCCACCAAAGACGGCTCAGCTTATGGCAAGGCAGACCCAACATTTGGTTTTGGGAACTGCTGAATGTGCATGACATTTTAATATAATACCAGGTTCACTGCCTTCAAGATGTAACCCCATGCCTCAAAAACAACACATTCCAGAAGATGCCAGGAAAGATCTAAATGAGTCTGGAGAGCCGGAGACCAGTGCAGCTATTTTCAATATACTCATTTTCTGATCTCCAGAGATGCAGCCCAGCCTGAAACCCAGCAGCTAGGATCAGCCTGAAGCCCTCCTGCAACACGTGGGTGGTATGGAGAGTGCCAGTCAGTTAAGAGGGCTCCAAGCTGCCACTGGCTACCTAACGACCTTGAGAAATCACTCCCTGGACCTCTGTCTCTCCTTCTACGAAAGAAAGATTCTCTGAGATGCCCCTACCCCGCCACTGGAAGCCTTCCATGACCCCTGCCCAGCACAGCTGGCTCCTAGACCTTCTCGACAAGCCTTTCCAGCAACTCGGAATAAATATCAGTGAGCCCATGACTCATGGTGTGCTCATCTCTACAGAGCTCCCGGCCCACCACCCTGTATAGTGCCGTCTGGTGGTCCTGAGCAGGCAGAAAGCCCCCCGTGGCCAGGTTTGGGTCTCTCCCACTAGTGCCCTGCCTGGTGCTTTTAGACACTAATGTATTTGTTGAATGAGATGAACCTCTTCCTCTATCAGAGCAAGTGGGATTCCTAAGGACGGGAATGGGAATGATGAGAATAATACCCGGCTTGTAGGGGGTTTTTAGAACTGCATGAAATAACACAGGTACTGAGGCATCCAAACAGATGTTCACCCCTCAGCTTCCCCTTTTGAATGGGACGAACCTCTTCCTCCGTCAGGGTGAGTGGGATTCCTAAGGGCGGGCATTCTGTTCCCACTTGCACCTCTGGTCCTAGAACATGGTAGGGGCTCACAGTCAGATGAATGAATGAACATGCGGGTGCTCTCAGAGGTCCCACTGCCCCTAGTTACCTTCTGCCTTGCATTACACTCTAGCTGTCTCTCTAGCATCTAAGCAATCTGAGGCTTGGGTTGGCGTCCCATGTTTATTTTGTATCCTCTGCAGTCTCGTCAATTTTGCCAGGCATGAGGCACTCTGTAGGCTAGTGTGTACGTGGAAATAAAGTCAATTACAACAGTATAACCTTGAAACTAGTTAACAGAGAAAGGGCAATTTTTTTGCCTCTAAGAAACACTAATATCCATTCATGTTTACCAGCTGTTCTACATGCTGATAGTAACATAAATAGTCCTTGATCTCCATGAATGAGTAGAAGTTACCAATGAATTCATTAGAAATGTGCCTCTTACACTCACAGGAAATTAACTGCCATTCATAGTAATACCTAGAAAGTGACCAGTCATTCTCTATTCTCTAGAAGAATAAGGAATCTATATGCTTTACATATAACGCCCATTTACAATGCAAAAATACACCTATCCCGAGAAGCCTGGCCACAGCTGCTTTCTTTGAATCTTTTTTTGGGGGAAGATTGATGTTTGGAGGGCTTGTGATTCATTAAAGTTGCTGACCAGTTCAAATACTTAACTGCCAACCTGTTCTTTCAGAGAATGTTCCTTCCACTCACCTTGGCACTGCTCCGCCAACCCATGTGTACACCAAGTGGGAGCAAACCACGCATCATGAGAGCTGTGTACACGTGTCCCCAGATCTATGGATGTGTGTCCTGAGGGCTGGCATACTATGCACACTATTTAAGCAGAACTTTGATTTACATGCACAGGGTTTTTGTTTGTGTGACCCTTAGGAACACACGCTCTTTTTCCACAAGGTGACCAGAACGAGGCTCTGAGTACAGAGCCAGTCCTTCTGTAGCTCTTTGTTCCCTGGAAAAAAATTCTACAAATGTTGACTCTCTTATTTACTCTAATGAATAAGCTGTAGGCAGTCTCAAGTCTGAGTAAGCGTGAATGTTAGAAAGGTCCCTCTAGACTTACAATGCATTTTTCAATGTTCTGTCTGGGATGGGAATATAAATAGAGCATTCACGATGCTTCTGTTAGGCTACTTCTAAGGGCAAACATTTTTGATTGTTTAAAATAAAGGTTTTAGAATTAAAGTGATTCCAGTGATTCCCAAAAGAATGTTCTCCTTCTAGCCAAAGTGGAGTAAGGTGGATTGGATTTACCCTTCCACCAGGAATAACCAAAAATACTCAGAAAAAAAATACATGAAGAAAAGGTTTTTGAGACACTACATATCAGTCAATGAAGGACAATGATCTCTAGAAGAAAATGGAAGAGAAAAGCTTTGTGACATTGGCTTAGACAAGGATTTCCTAGCTACAGCCAAACACATAATTCATAAAAGAAAAAATAATCAATTGGACTTTATTAGAATTCAAAATCCCTGCTCTGCAAAAGACACTGTTAAGAGAATGAAACAATAAACCACAGCCTGGGAGAAAATACTTGCAAATCATATATCTTATAAAGGAATTGTATCTAGAATATATAAAGGAGTCTCAAAACTCAACAATCTAATTACAAATGAACAATCCAGTTTTTAAAAATGAGCAAAAGAGGTGAACAGATACTTCAGCAAAGATGGTGAATAAGCACAAGAAAAGAGCATTAATCATGAGGGAAATGCAAACTAAAACCACAGGGAGACATCGCCACACAGCTATTAGAATGGCTAAAACTAAAAAGACAAATGATACTGAGTGTTAGCAAGGATGTGGGACAATCTGAACTCACACACACTTCTCGAGGGAATGCACACTTGTCCAGTGACTTTGGAAGACCGTTTGGCGATCTCGTAAACAACGAAAACATACCTACCATATGACCCAGTCTTCCGCTGCTAGCTATTGACTCAAGAAAAAGAAAGCAATGTCCACACAAAGACGTATACATGACGTTCAGTGCAACTTTATCTGTTAGTAGCGCCCAATCTGGAAACAACCCAAATGTCCATCAATAGGTGATAGGACCGCTGAACTGTGAAATATCTTTATGATGGGACGCTAGTCAGCAATAAGTAGAAATGAAGTACTGATATATGGCAACAGCATGGATGAATCCCCAAATAATTACGCCAAGTGAAGGATGCCAGCTACCAAGGACTATCTACTGCATAATTCCATGTATATGAGACACTACCATATATAAACTAATCTACATTGCCAGAAAGCAATATGGAAAGCACCTGGGAAGTAGTAGGTAGCAGGAAAGGTTATGGATGAACAACAAGGTCCTGCTGTATAGCACAGGGAACTCTATTCAATATCCTGTGATAAGCCATCATGGAAAAGAAAATGAAAAAGAATATATATATTTGTATAACTGAATCACTTTGCTGTACAGCAAAAATTAACGCAACATTGTAAATCACCTATACTTCAATTTCAAAAAAGGCGCAAGGAAACTTCTGGAGTGATGGATATGTTTGCTGTCTTGATTGCGATGATAGTTTCATGGGTGTAGACACGTGTCAAACTTCTCAAATGGTATGCGCTAAGTATGTTTGGTTTATTTTGTATCAATTACACCATAATAGAAAAAATACTAAAAAGACATTGATTTGCCTTGGGGGATTTTGCAGCAAGTCATCATTTATGATTTAGCCATTTGGCAACTGTTCATTGAGCTCCTATCTTGTGCCCAGCACTGTGCTGCACTAAAAACAAGCCAGCAGAGGACGGTTTGACACCTTGACCCCTGGTGCAGCCTCCGAGGGTTTCCACTGTCCTACTGTGCTTAAGGCACGGAGATCCCGAAGGGCTGTGGATAAACAAGTTTTAACTTCTACTGTCAGTCTCATTACATGTAAATTGCTTCAAAATGTATCATCTCTTTTCACATGCTGTGATAACACTTACACACTCATTTTGAAACTGCGCTTGCGCCTGCCCAATCATTTGCACAAATAACAGAATTCATCAAGAAAGAATCACACCTGCTGTTCCTCCTCCCCCACCCCAGCTCCACTAAGAAGGACTTTCAAGAGAACCAACAGGAGCAAGTAACTGTGCTCCTTGTTCTCAGGTCGATGATCCTGCACCCCCGTCTAGCTTCCTTTACTTCCTCTTGTGAGGGTTGCGGATAGCACCGTTTGCTGTGTTCCCCAAAGTCCTGTAGACCATCATTTCTTATCCCTGAGATTTTCTATTAAACCATGCTTTTAGGCCACTAATAATTAGCAAAACTATCTAACGCTCTATTCACCTTGAGGAAATTTGAATCCTCTTGTATGAAACATTCAGAGAAAGCAAAGGCCAACGTGATACGCACAGGGTCTTCAGTGTAAAAACCCTGGAAAGTGACATTCTTTTATCAACCAACCCACAAGGCCATACCATTCCACCGGCATAAAAAAACCTCTAAAGGATGAACCATTATTTCAGTAGTAATACCATTATAATATTGGTCATCAAGCCTGTCGACATTGTCCTTAACACTACAGAAGTACTTGAAAAGGGGTTTCTTACCCAAATTACATGGGCTGAAATTGGGCAATACATTTTCCAGAAGAAAGTAGGAAAACCTTCCAAATATAAAAAAGCTAAATTAGCATGACCGCGTATAACTTTTTTTGAGCCAGAACTAGAGAAACTGCTTGCAAAATGAAACAAGAAGCATATTTTAAGTGACATAACAAACCGAGTTATCCAAGTCAGTATTCTGTAGAAACTGCTAACCACCACTACATCTGTAATTGAATAAATTAGAAACCAGCTCAGAATTTACTTTCCATATTTACACAAGCCAAGAAAGGTGACTCCTACGAAGAATACTGAATATAAGATTCAAAATTTGGCAACAAATGAGATGATCCCAGCTGGCCCTGGACCACTAATAATGTTTTTGAAAGATTGGGTTATTAGATTAACAGTTGTAGAAGATGGCCTCTATTTATGCAATGTGAAAGCAAACATTTTTATTCACCGAACAGTTCCTAAACTGCAAGCAGAAATGGGAAACTTGATCTGACACCTGTAGCAAATCTGAGGGCCTTCCCTGGCCCAGAGCTCAGGATTTGCCATCATGGTGCACATTTCTCTTACACTCTGCTCAGGAGGGAAAAGAGCCACACCTTTTCCTTTACATGAAGTTTGTTTCAAAGGTATCCTGAAGAAACACTTCTTTCCTCATCAGTTTTCAACTCTTGCTCCCTCCCGTGGATAATTTACCCCTATTCTTCCCAAAGCCTCGAGAGCTTTCTCAGCTCTCCAGTTGCTTTGGGTCCATAGTGTGTGACTGTGGATCCTTCATTTAACAGGCGCCGAGAGGCTCTACTTACATCATGCATGGAGTCCAGAAGCTTGGTCAGTTGGTAGAACCTCTGCCAGCTCTGCCCGGAATTGTTGGGACACTTCGTCACCATCTTCCTCAGTTCTTTGATGTAATTTGTCCTCATTTCTTCAAACGCAGCCTGGCTTTTGAGGCCATCCTTTGGAACTGTGTTGAAGGAATACCGACATGTAAGTTCCCAAGTTGGAAAACAGCTTTAGCATCCTCATAGTTAAATGGCTTAGACTACGTTGAGTCATGAGGCTCACACTTTGAGATTGATACTGAATCTCAATGATTCCATTTATGAATAAATATGGCAGCGAGATGACGGTTAACCTTTGTACACACACATATACAAAAGAATAATGATAACTGGTTTACTGGGTGTATGTTATAAGGCGCTTTGTTTATATTAGCTTGCTTAATCTTGACATCAGATCTTGCACATCTTGACACAATCATTATGTGATTCTCATTTGACAGAGGTGGAAGCTGAAGACTGGAGGCTTACTCACTTGCACGAGGACACAATAAATACATGGTAGAGGAAGGGTATAAACCTAAGTTGTCTGCTTCCAAAGCCTGTCTCTTAACCACAGCGCTATACTGTCTTGTGGCCTGTCATCAAAGTTCTTATGAATCTCAGCTTGCCAATACCTCAGACGTAGGAAAATATACTTTGAGTTTCCAGGACAACTGGAAGAACCACAGACAATCTAAGCTGGGGCTGGAATTAGAAAGCAACACTTCATATTCCAGTTCCAATATCAAAGACACTGGGGGAAACCTGCCATCTACCAGGGGGAAGACAGTGTGTGGCAAAGAAGCACTTCCCATCCTCTTTGTTCCAAGATCACGTGACCACCGAGGCACTGTCATGTGACTGCCCAGACAACCTGCTGGCAGGTCTGTGCACTGGTTTGTGTGTGTGACAGGTCACACAACAGTGGTCTGCGTACAAGGCAAGATCAAAAACTTTTGAAGAGAAGAAACCACATTCATCGTTATCTTCGATAAGATAGAAAATTAAGGGTTATGTTTTCTTCTTTCCTTGTATGGAGTGGCTGGCTTTCCTAATGAAACAAAAAACATCTCACTAAAAATAATACTTTGAAATTCAGCACCTGGAAGGATATGAGTGTTTCTGTGACCTGAAAGGAGATGTTCTTTCCCAGGACACACGTGAACACACTTTATGGACAAGGGGTGCACCAGGGTCTGTGTGCTGTGAGGAGATGTAGGGTAGAGTGTAAGCTACAGGCGTCCCCTTTGAAAATCTACTTACATGTTTGCTTTGGTTCACTACAGCCAGTATGTACTTATGCTTATGCTTTAACTCTGAAAAATCAAATCACTTAGAACCTTCCTTTTTGGATGATGAAGATAATAAAAATTCGCCTTGTGATATAGAGTCTGAAATTGCTCTTACTTTCACTTCTCAAGTGCACATCCTATTTGCTAATTTACAATAACTGGTATAAATAATAACTTACTTAGGCCATCAGCTCTTTAGAATGGCTAAATATGTTTTTGAGTGTTACGTGTAACCCTGGGAGCCGGAATACCACTGTTTCCAAATAAACCCTGTTGTCCTGTATAAAGATACAGATTATCTGGCAAATTAACTTCCCATATGATGCCAGTAATCTTCTCCTTGAGTTTAATTGTTGAGGCGTTTGATTTGTCGTTTATCTAAGTCTATTTTTTGTGGGGAAAAAATAAATCCCTAATGGCCACTGCACAAATTCCTGAGGCTGCCGCAATATCAGTTGTGGTTCAAAATATTTGACATTCACGTTCAGAATTAAATATCATCCATTATGTAACAGTTTATTTTTCTTTGCAATTAAACTCTTGTTGTAAAAGTATAAAAAACGTAAAGAAAGGTGGTAATAACCAGGACGTTAATAGTGAAACTACAGATCCACTTTCTACCAAAACTTTAATGTTAACCCAAAACGTTCCAAAGGAAACTGAAAGTTTGCAAGTAAGTGCCTACACTGCCCACCCACAGATAAACATTTATTTTTTTAAGTTTCAAAATGTTACGGAGTAAACCTTTAGCTTTTCTGTATAGATACTTATGGATGTCATACCTTAAAAAATTACCTAAAATTAGAATGGAGTGAATACATTGCACAACTATATTTCAATGTCATTTGGTATAGCTACTAAGGTTAACCAAAAGCCTTCGTATTTCTGATACCTGTGTTATCAAAATTCTCAAGATTATGAACAACTTGTATCAAATATTACTTGTATTTTACTGCTGTGACTGAAATATATTGTACCATTTTCCCAGCCAGATATTTTAGAAGTTGAAACAAACCCACAAAAAAAGAGAACTTAGGCAAAACCTCAAATTTTGGAGGTCTGCCCAGATTTTCTGAATTTACTTATTAAATGCAGCAGGGCTCCTGGAAATCATCCAAAATCTATGGGCTGAAGAAGACCAAAGAGGCAACTGGGTGGGAAGATGGTCTGCTTTCCTCTGTGAGCAAAAAGAACATGATCTTCTCTTGATGTCATTGCTTAAAAACTTTCCTGATACACTGGACATCAGGTGTGTAATTTAAGCTTCTAAATAAGAAGAAAAATTTTCATACGTTCTATCACAGATTCGCAAAATAAGCTTGCAGCAAAATAAGCTGCAGTTTAAGCTGCAGTAAAATTCTTTACTTCTGCTCTCCTGCTTTTTGATTTTGCTTCTTCTGCATCTACAAAAATCAGCCTTGAATGTACTGAGCGACTTGGAAGCTAATACATTAATTCAGGGAGCTTCAAAGTGATATCAGAATTGATTACAGGCTGACTGATTAAATGGATGTAAAAGGAAGACACCAATTACAATGAGTGGTCAAAGTTTATAAAGGATTAGTATCACACACATTTTAGAAAAAAATTAAATTCTATCACTCATCTGATAGAATTTTTTTTTTTTTTTACTTTTTTCTAAGAGTAATGATTAGTGACATAGCTTGGAAAGGGGAATAAAATCACTGTCTCTGAATTTCAAGAGTACATTTCCAGGGAATCCCCTGGCAGTCCAGTGGTTAGGATTCCGTACTTCCATTGCTAAGGGCGTGGGTTCAATCCCTGGTTGGGGAACTAAGAGTGTATTTCCAAGGTTATATTCCAGAAAGGATAAACTGGGAACCTCAGAAACCTTGAGGAACACTGGGGCAGGGAGCAAAGCCTGGTTCTACTGACCCTGAGGACAAGGGGCTGCACACACAAGCTCCTGGATGTGGGCTGAGTGTACAGGGAGGAATGGAGGGACCGGTGGGGCCCGCGGTAAACTGGGGAGAGCATGGGCTGCCCTGCACAACTGAAGTCAGTGAAAATCAAACCAGACAAAAGGCCAAAAGCCACCTGAAAAGCCTTGCCGGCCAAGTGAAACACAGCTGGGAAGTGCTGACCCCCCCTCCCTCCCACAGCCTGCTCTCCCTGCTGCCCTCACCTGCCAGGGCCTGCTTTCCACTTCCCGCTTGGGGCAGAGCGGAATTGCTGTGAGGGAAGGCCACGGCCCTGGGTTTGAGTCCTAGCTCCCCAAGGAGGCTGCACAAGTCACACCTGCATGCCTCCGTCTTGCCCACGTTAGAACGGGGGCTACCCATCTTGCAGTGTTAAATTAGACCACAGATAAAAACTCTTTGGAAACAGAGAGGTGCTAAACGTAGGTGGAGCAGGTACTGACCCACATCATTCACATCTACCACTGCCTCCCCGCTTCCTGTTCTACCGTCTCAGGCTTCAGGCTTCCCCAGACCCAATCCTTCCTTGCTGGAAACAGCGTCTCTTCTTATCCACTCCATCCTCAATGCTTGGCCGTTGATGCCACTTCCTTCCACGTGACTCTACTGAAAACCGCCCCTCCTCCCAAGCTGCTGATTCCTGGACCAAGGGGAGGGCCGGGTGCCTCCTGGATGCTCTTTTCAGCTTCCAGGTGGTCGCTCAACAAACTCTCCTCCTTTGAAGCCCTCGCCGCTCACCCCGGCGTCCTTGGCGTTCAGGACATTTCTCCGTTTCCTCAGTGGCCCACAGCGCTTGGCTCTGGGGTTTCCTCTCCCCCCAACCCTGTCTCCTGCCATCCTTCCCGGTCTCACCCTCATCTGATGGGAGCTTCCTCAAATTCCTTCCCCTCTGTTTGAAAAGGCCTGGGCCACTGTCTGTGGAAGAAGCACTCAGCATCCTTGCCAAGGCTGATCCTGCCCTCCCTCATCTCTTCTGGCACCATCTGCCATCGACTTCTCTCCTCTCATGCTTGGGTCCAGGCACCTAAAAAGGCTTCTCATCAATCTGCAAGTCCCTGGCTGTCTGGCACCTGCCTGAGGCCCAATGGTCAACCCCACTAGGCTTCTGTCCGCATTCTCAGCTTTCTCTGGAAGCGATGCCATTCATTAGTCATGCCGCTTGGGAAACCTTGCACTCTTGGCACCTTCTCAGGTCCCCCACCTCCCTGACAGCTCTGTTCCTGTCCCTCAGCCGCTGCAATCCACCTTTCCAGTAGCTCAATGGCTCTTTCTTCTTCTTTCTGTGTCTCGGCACCCCACTCGCCACTGGACTTTCATTTTCTACAAGGATAATGTCAAGTTTATATCTTGATACCCAAACCTGTCTTCTGAGCTCGAGTCCCCCAGTGTCCCCCTCTTTCAGCCTCTCTATGAGAGGCTACCTCTGACAATTAGCCCATCCGAAAGAGAAGTCATTTTACGCTCCACAACATCTGCTCCAGGTCCTGACATGAACGCATTTCTCTTCATGGTATCGCTGCCATCTTAGTCACTTCTCTGCACTCAAAACCTAGGTCACTTCCGACCCAGACTATTTTTATTTCCCCTTCTTGTCAGCAGCCAAGGTCAACTCTGCAGTGTGTCTTGAATGCGTTTGGTGATGTCATCATAGCATCCACCATTATTTTCCAGGCTGTTATTTCAACAGCCTCACAGCAGGTCTCTAGGCTTCTAGTCTGGCTCAATTCTCTGTCTGGCTTGGCCTCTCTCCCTCCCTGTCCCATTCCCTCTCATCCAGTTTATTGTCAGATACATGTTCATAAAGCCACGAAGGATCCCTTTGGTCATGTCACCCTACTGCTCAGAGCCTTTGGTACCACACTCCCCTGCTCGCCTCATAGACACCAGTCATCTTCAACAGGTGGGAATCTTTCGGCCCAATCTGCATCCCAACCTAATTCCCCACTTCTCCCCAATCCAATACCACCTGATGTGTCTTGAAAACTTTAGTGGATACAGAAATGAGATAAAAAAATTAAAACATTAACAGGCAAAACAGTTCCCGAGAACGAAGTGCTGTTGCATGGGTCTGCTTCCCACCCTGTCATGCTCACTCATGCTGTTCCCCAGCAGGAAGGCCAGCTCAGATTCAACCCCTCACCCTGGCAAAGCTCTCTGAGTTGCAGCTTCACCATGAATCCCTCCCTGATACCCAGAACTGAGCATACGCTTCTCTTCTCTGAGCCCCCAGAGAAGAGCCCCCTCTTTATCTCTATCGCGGTAGATAACCACTTTCCACAATGTAGTAAAACTACCTTGGGATTTATCTTATGGTAAAACTCCCTGAGGGTGGAGACTGTGCCTCATTCATCCCAGTAGTTCCTGAATTGCCCAGTCCCACCGTACACATAACAGACACTTAACAAATCAGATGGATGAAGGAATCAAGGCAGATGCTCTACCCAAAGCTTCATACTCTGCAAGTAATTTATTTCATCTGACACCAAAGCCCTCCGCCCACCTCCTCCTATTTTTTTTTTTTTCATATCGACTACCTAACCCTATAAATAGGCAACTCTCCTAAAGGGGAGATGATGTGACAATGTAGGAAAAGGGCCAGGTGGGTGTCAGTTTACTTGTGCTTAGGAGCAGCAACACTTTCATTACGGTGTACTCCTCAAAGGTGAGCTGCAGCCGGACAAACTGAAGGCTGATCTGGTGCATCCCCTGGCAAAGCTCATACATGGCAGACTGGTGCATCTTCTCTCTGCAAAGGAAAAGCAAAGATGTCTGAGAATGCAACGTCCATGATCAGACCCAGACTGGCTGCCCAAGGCAGCCTGACGAGAGATCTGAGTCAGATCTCTCATTTGCTTTTGGCTTCAATATGGAGCAGAAGGGTACTTGCAAGGCAAGTCAGCTGCCTTGCATCATGACTGGTAAACTGCTTATAGACCAACCCTGTCAGGCTGTTGACTCGTCCATTGGGAGAATGTGTCAGAAGCACCAAAACCAACCTTTCTCAAAGTGTGCCATGATTTCATTTGACATCAAGAGTGACAACAAGTGATGGTGGCATGTGTGATCGTGAGATTGTCCACCAAGCAGAGAAGCTGCTGTGATGTGGGGGGAAGCCTGGAGACGCCTATTCCTCTTCGGCCGGAGATCCCAAGCGCTTACTATTTGGAAGGGCAGTGTTCGATGCTATGGATGCAGGACAGCGATGAATAGTCTTATTTCCACATGGACCCCTTTATAGAGGTTGTGAAACATGTCCGTTAACTCTTTGCAGCAGCACATTTAAAAAGGGAAATCAGACAACATTTTAAAAGATTCCTCAAATGGAATCTCTCCAGTACAGGAAGAAAGTGATATGGGAGTTTGTGTGATACATACACGTGTCCATTTAAACAACCAACCAAGCTACTTTCTCTGCCAAATCCAAGTGTTTCCATAAAAATCCTCATGATTTTACGACAGAAGTCATTATTTTCTCTTTCCGTGAGAAGGAAGTAAGGCATCATTTAGTTGTTCAGATGTTTTTCCTCAAAGTAATAAATCTTTTTTATTTATAAGATAAAGTACTCTTTATCTTTATCTTTATGGATAAGTACTCGGTTATGATGACCAGAATGAAATTAGTAAAAAAGAGTTTACTAGTGAGAAATGGGAAAGGACTTGACAAAGGCTATAGACACAGAAAAGGAGGTCACGATGGCTGATCTATTTCTATGAGTGACTGAACCAGGTGGGTGTCTGTGGTAAAGCAACCCTGCGATACCTCTTCCGGATGCACTCTTGGGTTCAAATGGCAAAAATCTCTTTTATCTCAAGACTGAAAGACATTTGTAAAAAACCCATAATGGAACACATAGCATTTTGCTTGGTATTATTGCTATATGTCTCTCTCTTCCCATAACAGGTTAAGAGATACTTTTATCATTTTTTAAATTTATTTTTTATTGAAGTATAGTTGATTTATAATGTTGTGTTAATTTCTGATGTACAGCAAAGTGATTCAGTTATACATATATATGAATTCTTTTTTATATTCTTTTCCATGATGCTTTATCACAGGATATTGAATATAGTTCCCTGTGCTATACAGCAGGACCCTGTTGTTTATCCATCCTATGTATAACAGTTTGCATCTACTAACCCCAAACTCCCAGTCTATCCATCTCCACCCCTCTCCCCCTTGGCAACCACAAGTCTGTTCTCTACATCTGTGAGTCTGTTTCTGTTTTGTAGATACGTTCATTTGTGTTGTATTTTAGATTCCACATATAAGTGATATCACATGGTATGTGTCTTTCCGGGAGCTATTTTTAATTAAGGAAATATTTTTAAAACACACACACATACAATCACAAACACACACCTACAGAAACATAGCAGGAGCCTATGGATCTACCATGCAGAATTAAGAATAAATGCTAATATTTTTGCCATATTTGCTTCAGACCTTTATAAAATAAACACGGCCGAGTTAAGGCCCCCTCTGTCTCCCTCCCTGTCCCCATTTATCTTCCTCATTGAAGAAGCGAACCACTCACTTTGGGAGATTATTATTTCCTGTCAGATGTGTATACTTTACACACACGTATGTATTCATAAAAACAGCACACAGTACCGCTTGGTTTTATGTAAATTTGAAATTAGATATGCATATCCTTCTGCAACTTATTTTTATTCAACGTTGTGATTCTGCGACTTATCCATTTTCATACAGGTAACTCTAAGCAAGGACATTTTCCCTGCTGCGAGTTTCATTGGTTTGAACACATCACAGTTTACTAATCCATTCCACTCCGGATGGACACCTGGGTTTGTTTCCGCTTTACGAGTATTACAGATGATGCCCAAGGGACATCCTTGGGCACTTCTCTAAAATACAAGACAAAAACAGAACTGCTGAGTCATAGATGTGTGCACATCTGCTGCTTTCATTCCAACCAGTAAGAGACGATATGTCTTTATTCCACATGCCATGAATACTTGTCATTAACCAATTTGAATTTTTTTTTCGCCATCTGATGGGGGTTGAAAGGGTTATCCCACTGTTGCTTTTATTTGCATTGCCATTATCACCAGCAGGCTGAAACATTTCTTCAAATGTTTTCTGACCATTTGGGTTTCTTCTTTGAAGATTTGTCTCTTCATATCTTTATCCATTTTATTTAAAGCTTTTTCCCCCTCCTATCACTAATACCATCTTTATTCATAATATGTTTTTGCCTTAAAAATTTTGTCTGATGATCCTTCCTTAGTCCCTCCCTCCCTCCCTCCCTCCCTTTCTTCCTTCTTGTCTCTTTCTTTTGCTGTCTCTTTAGAATTTGCCCAGAATGCCCTTTTAAAAAATCCCTTGTTTACAAAGTTCCCACATAATCATATATCACACATGTATCTTTTAAACAGCAAAAAGCTGGATTAAAAGAATCTGAGAGTCTTTGTATTACAGTAGCTCAGTTTAGTCTGTTTTCATTTATCACGATTACTAATATATTTGGATATTTTTTCCACCATTCTAACTTTCTCCCCCCCTTTCCTTCTACTTTCCTTCCTTTTATTACATGGATCCAGCTTACAAAATAAAAAAAAAAAAACTTCTTTGCTCCTCTATTGGGATTTAGAATATATACATTCTATTTTTACTCTTAAAATAATTATCAAGTTATGAACTTGCATACTTAAAAATCTAAAGTTAATCAATAGCTTTTCCGTGAGAAACTGAAAAGATGTAGAGTACTTTATCTTTGGTCTACTGCTTCCCATCTTGCATCTGATTCCTCTTTAGGATTTAAATTTCAACTTGTTTTCAGATCACCCCTGAAGTCAGTCTATCTCTTTCTCACAGCTACAGCCCATGTCTGTTTAGAGTTACAAACATATTTCTCTCATCACCATTGCTTTTTGCACTCCACTCCGTACTACTGGGTTCAACTGGGTTCTTGGTTTGTTTTAACTCAAATGATCATCGGTCTCCAAGAAACATTTTATTCTCCCCATGATACCAGCAGCAACAACAAAAGCTAACATTTGTACCGTGCTTTATAATTTAAGAACTTCCATACAGCTGGTCCCTACATCTCTGCAAAGTAGGAATTTGTGTTAATTCCCAGTTTTACATATGATAAGCCTGGATTTAAGCTATCGGGGTACCCACTCATATACATATTTATAATTCTTTCAGCAGTGGTCAGTTGATGAATGTTCAAATCTTTCAGTCTTGATATGTCTGAAAATGTCTTTATTTCTCCTTTATTCTTGAATGATAGTTTTAACACGTTATAGATTTCTAGTGTGACAGGTAATTTCCCTCAGTACTTTGAAGATAATAGTCCATTACACCTGGGACTTCACTACTGCTTTTGGGAAATTTCTTGTTAGTCTAATTGTCATTCTTTTACAGGTAGTGAATTTGCATCTTCTCTTTGGTAGCTTAAAAAATTTTTCCTCTGTTTATTTTTGATGTCTGCAGTTTCAGTATGAAGGACGGAGGTGCAGACTGATTTTTATTTCTTTTGCTCAGGACTCAATGTCCTTATTTGACTTGAAGATGCAGGTATTTCTTAAGTTCTGAAATGGTCTTAGATATTGTTTCTTCAAACATCATCCCCACCCCATTCCTGCTATTTTTCCTTTTTGAACGCCTGTTAGCAGTGTGTTGGACCATCTCATTGTCTTCCACATTTACCTCCCTTTTATATTTTCTTTTTATCTGTCTGTACTGCATTCTAGATAGTTTTCTCAGATCTATTTTCTAATAATTTTTTTTTTCCTTTTCTGTGGCTAATCTGTTTAATGCCTCCAGTGTTTTCATTTGGATGATTTTAGTGCCTGGGTGCCTAGAAATGCTCTATTTGGTTCTTTCTCAAACTCTTCTGTTATCTTCCATGACAGACTTCTTACTTTATGGTTACTACATCCCCTTCCTCTAAATTATACCTTACCTATTCTATCTCTAAATACTTTTAACATGTTTATAGTTTCTTTCAAATGTTTTAAATTCATTTCGGGGGGATGCTCATATGCCCATCTAACATGCATTATTTTGGTATATATGGTTTTCTAGGTGAATCCCAGGGGCGCTGTCTTGTGGAAGGGACTCTACAGGAAGTTTCAGCATTTATAACTATCGGGGTACAAGCATTTCACTGGTTCTGCCAGTTTTGATGCTAATTTCTCAGCTTAAATGCTTTTTGCGAGACTGCGTTGTTTAAATTTTAGACTCCACACTTGATGTGGTGCAGGCTTGTATTTCTTATTTCTTTCAGCTTCCTTGCTATGTCCCTGGACTGGCTGGCTTGCTGGGTTTTACTGTCCTTGTTAGTAGACAGTGAAATCTTTGCAGAGCCTGGTTTTTTGCAGGGGACTCCATTTCGTGCCCTGGTCTTGCTGGAGTCTACATTCTTGCAGTCCTGTTCCTATTTGTGTTCTAATGCATGTCCCTAAGCCATCTTTCTACATCCAATAGTCTGTGGGCCACGTGTAGCTTTAACTCCAAGTTAAACCACTCTAGCTGTGAATTCCCTGTTCTTAGACCTGTTTTTTTTTCTTTTCTTTTGAACTTGGTTATATAATTAAGACTTTTTTTAATGCAAAATTTCTTTGTGTTCAGAGGGGGGAAAAGGCTCAGTTCACTACCACCATTCTGACTGCAAACTATAAGCCTCTTAAAGGCAGGATCCATGTCTGACTGATCTTTGTGAATGTCAAATAGAGTCTGATAGGCAAGTGCCATGTGTCAGTATTTGCTCAAAAGTGTTTCATGAATGAATGAGAGAGAAGAAAAGCCAAAAGGAAAGAGGACGAGTGAAAACAACAAAATGAACTGCAGACACACAGATGTGCAAATGAGGATGATGATTAGAGAAAGGGAATACTGAAAACTTACAGAAAGTAAGATCAAATGGCTAATGAAACAGATACCGGTATTTGTGAAGTTCTCAAAAAGTTTTTCATACTACCAAATGTAAACCCAATAACTAGTGGGAAGCAGCCACATAGCACAGGGAGATCAGCTCGGTGCTTTGGGACCACCTAGAGGGGTGGGATAGGGAGGGTGGGAGGGAGGGAGACGCAAGAGGGAAGAGATATTGGGAGATATGTATATGTATAGCTGATTCACTTTGTTATAAAGCAGAAACTAACACACCACTGTAAAGCAATCATACTCCAATAAAGATATTAAAAAAGGTTTTTTAAATAAAAATTTTAAAAAAGGGAGAGATTTCAATTGTAAAATTGGTGAAGTGGCTTGCAAATCTGGACACCCGTGGAATATAACACAACACGCATTTGAAGCTGTGCGGTTTAGGAAGTGCACTCCTAAGCATTTGACCCCTTCAGCTCCCTTGTGCTGGAGGCAGAACAGGCATCCTTGGCTTTGCCACAGCAGGGCATAGAGATGCACAGCCCATTGGCCCCTCAGCGTGCTGGCTTTGGGAGCCTAGCATCGTGTCACTTCTGAGATCCAGGCTTATCATGTGTGAAGCGGGGAATTAACACGAATTCCTACTTTGCAGAGATGTAGGGATCAGCTGTACGGGAGTTCTTAAATTATAAAGCACGGTACAAATGTTAGCATTTGTTGTTGTTGCTGATATCATGGGGAGGATAAAATGCTTCTTGGAGACCAATGATCATTTTGGTTAAAACAAACCAAGAAATAATCAAATTCTTCTTTTTGTCTGTTTTTTGTTTTTTAAATAATTTCTTAGAACCTACTCATGATTGAGTTTTTTGTTTGTTTGTTTTTGCAGTATGCGGGCCTCTCACTCTTGTGGCCTCTCCCATTGCGGAGCACAGGCTCCGGACGCGCAGGCTCAGCGGCCATGGCTCACGGGCCCAGCTGCTCCGCGGCATGTGGAATCTTCCCGGACCAGGGCACGAACCCGTGTCCCCTGCATCGGCAGGCGGACTCTCAACCACTGTGCCACCAGGGAAGCCCAATTGTGTTTTAATAAATTGCCGTTAGGCACACTGAAACCTTTGGAGGAAAGGTAGTGCATTTTAATTAATTAATTAATTAATTAATTAGCTGCGATGGGTCTTCATTGCTGCGCGCTGGCTTTCTCTAGTTGCGGCGAGCAGGGGCTACTCTTAGTTGCAGTGTGCGGGCTTCTCATTGTGGTGGCTTCTGTTTGTTGAGGAGCACTGGCTCTAGGCACACGGGCTTCAGTAGTTGTAGCACACGGACTCAGTAGCTGTGGCTCGCAGGCTCTAGAGTGCAGGCTCAGTAGTTTTGGCACATGAGCATAGCTGCTCTGTGGCATGTGGGATCTTCCCGGACCAGGGATCAAACCAGTGTCCCGTGTTGGCAGGCGGATTCTTAACCACTGCGCCACCAGGGAAGTCCCTAATCAAATTCTTAAAATGACTTTTCAGGAAAATAAGACTGTGTTCTTGCTGTTATTTCTATATGCAGGATGGTAAATAAATCAGGAGAGAAACTGGAGAGGATGCAGATTTTCAGCAAGGCAGACGTGACTTGCCCAGAGTAGAACATGAGAACGAAATGCCTCTGTGTCAAACTGTTTCTGTTATCAGATGTGTTAGCAAAACATCCACACACAGATTAAAGGTTACTAAAGAGAGACCTCAGGTTCCACTTGAAAAGATTATAAGGTTAATGTGTAACAACACACCTAAAAATAAAAAGCACTTTTTTTTCACTTCAGTAGGAACAGCATCTCTTTAACTCTTTCTTGAGGTATTATTACCTGAATAACCTCTATGGTTTTCAGAGCTATTACTTATGGAGTGCCTACCATGCCCAAAGTTAAATTTCCTCTTGCTAGTTCTCATAATGCCTTGTGCAGAATCATTCTCATGTTCATGACAAGAAAATAATTTAGGTATATGATGTAGCCATGGACTGAAACCCAGGTTTTTTACTTCAAAACTCATGCCTTTTCCTCTCTCCAGGCTGCTGGCTCAATCATTTATAGCTCTTTCCTCCAGAGTATCTCTTTACAGCTATAAAGAGATATTTGGAACCTCAGATGTTTTGCTATTACATTCACTCATTTGTTTATTTTTTGCTCACCATTATGCAGTGAGAAGTTGTGTTTTTCAAATTCCACTGCTGCTTCCACTGCATGAAACTGAGGTCTCTAAATGAAGAGTACTGTGTCCTCAATATAGCTTAAAATTTCAAGAAAATAGGCCCTCTTAAAAACACATTTTACTTCACATCATTTTTGCACAATTAGATTAAATGCACAGGAATGTATATCCAAAGAAGTTGAAATAAGGACAATCTTGTTGGCATGATACTGTGATTAATTCTGCAACATTACTTCATAGAAATACTCTTTGCTACATGGTTTTATTCATTTAATAATCTTACCTCATTTTGAGTAAAAAAAAATGTAAAAATACCTTGGTATTCCCAAGATTACCTTGGGAAAGAGATGAAATTTGTATAATGCTTCTAGAAAGTAAAAGTAAACACAAAATTCACTCTTAACAGTGGGCTAATATGAAGGCAGTAGGATTTTTTTTTTTTTTTTTTTTTTGCGGTATGCGGGCCTCTCACTGCTGTGGCCTCTCCCGTTGCGGAGCACAGGCTCTGGACGCGCAGGCTCAGCGGCCATGGCTCACGGGCCTAGCTGCTCCGCAGCATGTGGGATCTTCCCAGACCGGGGCACGAACCCGTGTCCCCTGCATCGGCAGGCGGACTCTCAACCACTGCGCCAGCAGGGAAGCCCTAGTAGGAGATTTTTGAGATAGGAAATATCCCTGTATTAAAGCAAACATCAGACCTGAAAAACTGACAGTCATCAGTCTCTACTTCTGTGGACATGTCATCGATTTATAAACATAATCTCATTTGCAGGAACAGCATAAACTCCACTTTTAAATAAATAAACACAACAACAAAATGGTCATAGAGATCCAATTCCAAAGACCTTGGGTTAAAATCCATGAAAACGACAGTTCTAAAATATTTCCAAAGACATTCTTCAAAAAAAAGAAAAAAGAATGAAAGAAACATTTCAATAGTTTTGTCATTTTCTTAAGCTAGCAAACCAATTTTATTCATAGCTACAACTTCAGCTGGTCCTCTCTTAGGACGTATTACACTAAACTGCAATCATATGATCATTCGGAAATAGTTTTAAAATATTAAATTAAAATAATCTAATGTCTCTAAACCTGATTCACCTGGAGTAAAAGTGAATAATCAAAGAATTAGAAAATACTTTTTTCCCTGGTTTTTGAGAGAATTCAGGGTTGGAATTTATTCCTCATAATAAGAGTGAGAATTAGAAAAAGGCCCATTAAAATCAGAGTGGGAAGGGCATTCACAATTTAAATGATTTGTATGCTAGTTGCCTGCTTTTGACTTAGTAGCTAAACAATCTGAACAACTTGTGTATCTACAGGACCCATAGGCTCTTGCCATTATTATATGTTAACAGTGTTGCCCTATTTCACATTATGAGAATAGTCCACTGAACCTATTGGCCAATGGCTCTCAGAAGGAACACTCCTGTTTCAGTTTTCAAGTACTGGCTTACCAAAACACTACTAAAAATGTATTTGAAAGTCTTAGTTATTCAGTTTTCTGGAGGTCCATATTGGAGGTAGCTGACTTAGGAAATTATTGCCTCAAACTAAATACATTCCTAGAATCATATTCATGTTCTACTCTGATAGAAATAGACACTTGATAAGCCCAAACCACAACAAACTCCAGGTTATGGGCACCATAGGACTCAGGAGCTCTAAGCATTAGCCTGAACACCTACAGGGACACCTCATGCTGTGGCTGTCTACAAGGAGAATGCAAGCTAACTTCAACTTAAAGAATCTCTGCAAGAATTGAAAGCAGGCTCTTGAAGAGATATTTATACACTCATGTTCATCATAGCACTATTAAAAATATCCAGAAGGTGGAAGCAATCCAATGTTCATTGATAGATGAACAATAAAGTGTGGCATATACCTACGATGGAATATTATTTAGCCTTAAAAAGGAAGGATATTCTAACACATGCTACAACATGGATGAACCTTGATGACGTTACGCAAAGTGAAATAAGGCAGTCACAGAAAGACAAATACTGTATGAGTCCATTTATCTGAGATACCTAGAGTCATCAAATTCATAAAGACAGGAAGTAGAATGGTTGTTACCAGGGGTTGGGAGTAGGAGGGAATGGGCACTTGTTTACATAAGAATGTGAATGTATTTAACATTATTGCACTATACACTTTAAAATGGTTAAGATGATAAATTGTATGTTATAAGTATTTTATTGCAATTAAAAAATTTTAAATCAAAAAACAGAAAATATTTCCAAATTATATGACAAATAAAGGGTTAATGTCCAAAATATATAAACAGCTCATATAACTCAATATCAAAAAAACAAACAACTCAATTAAAAAATGGGCAGAAGACCTGAATAGACATTTTTCCAAAGGAGGCCATCAGGCCATCATGGCTATAAAGGTACATGAAAAGATGCTCAACGTTGTTAATCATCAGAGAAATGCCAATGAAAACCACAATGTGTTATCACCTCACAGCTGTCAGAATGGCCATCATCAAAAAGACCATGAATAGGGCTTCCCTGGTGGCGCAGTGGTTGAGAGTCCGCCTGCCAATGCAGGGGACACAGGTTCATGCCCCAGTCCAGGAAGATCCCACATGCTGCAGAGCGGCTGGGCCCGTGAGCCATGGTCGCTGAGCCTGCGCATCTGCAGCCTGTGCTCCACAATGGGAGAGGCCACAACAGGGAGAGGCCCGCGTACCGCAAAAAAAAAAAAAAAAAAAGACCACAAATAACAAATGTTGGTGAGGATATGGAGAAATGGGAACCCTGGTACACTGTTGGTGGTAATGTAAATTGGTGCAACCACTGTGGAAAAAAGTATGGAGGTTTCTCAAAAAAGCTAAAACTAGAACTACCACATGACCTGGCAATTCCACTCCAGGGTATATATCTGAAGAAAATGAAAACACTAATTTGAAAATATATATGAACCCCAATGCTCACAGAAGCACTATTTACAATAGTCAAGATATGGAAGCAACCTAAGTGTTCATCAACAGAAGAATGGATAAAGAAGATGTGATACACACACACACACACACACACACACAATGGAATACTACTCAGCCATAAAAAAGAATGAAGTTTTGACATATGCAACAACATGGATGGACTTGGAGGGTATTATGCTTAGTGAAATACATCAGAGAAAGACAAAATACTATATGATATCACTTATATGTGGAATCTAAAAAATAAAACACACTAGTGAATATAACAAAAAAGAAACAGACTCACAGGGAACAAACTAGTGGTTACCAGTGGGGAGAGGGAAGGGGGGAGGGGCAAGATAGGAGTAGGGAAGTAATAGGAACAAACTACTATGTATAAAATTGGTAAAAGATACAAGAATGTATTGTACAACAGGGAATATAGCCAATATTTTATAATAATTATAAATGGAGTATAACCTTTAAAAATTGTGAATCACTGTGCTGTATGCCTGAAACTTATAGAACATTGTAATCAACTATACCTCAGTAAAAAAGGAATCTTTGCAACCCATAATCCTACCTGCTATACTTTGATAGAGATTAGAAACTAAGATTTGTGTTTAATTATGTAACTTCTCTTTGGGTTTAGGCTTTTCATTCATTCTTCTTCTTTTATAATATATAAATTATCTTCTTCCTCCTCTGTTTTTACTACTTGCCTTTTGCCTTTTTTGTGTTTTGATGCATTTTTAGTCTTACTGTGTCAGTGTTTTTATTGCAAGCTGTACTAAATGCTTTTTGAAAGCAGGAAGAGTGAAAATTATTTAATAAACCATTTTTTTTTTTTTTTTTTTTTTCTTTTTGCGGTATGCGGGCCTCTCACTGTTGTGGCCTCCCCCGTTGCGGAGCACAGGCTCCGGATGCGCAGGCCCAGCGGCCATGGCTCACGGGCCCAGCCGCTCCGCGGCATATGGGATCCTCCCAGACCGGGGCACGAACCCGTATCCCCTGCATCGGCAGGCGGACTCTCAACCACTGTGCCACCAGGGAGGCCCTAAACCATATATTTTTAAACATCAGTCAGAAACAGCTCCTTAAAGGCCTGTCTTCTGTAGTTTTGGTATCCTAAGGGGGAAGGGAAAACAGAACTACCTTTATCACTCCTTTCTCTTTCCAAGAACTCACATTTAATAGATGAAATCCTTTCACACTGGCTGATTTTATAAATGCCAAAGCACAAGAGGTTCCTAACCCTTCTACCTATGGGAGCCTATGGAAGGTACAGTGACATTTAAAAACTTAAGCTCCTTTAGCAATACTGCACCAAACTGTACCTTTGTCACCCAAACACCTTTTAGGTGTGTAAGACATCACTTTACTTAGTAAGGAACTAGAAAAATAAACCTTTGAAATATTTCACTTTATCCCTTGAATCCAAGGGCTATCCTATTGCTTAATCAAATAACAGGCAACTCTCATCACCTGGAAAGTCTGGGTCCTTCTTCTGGATACTAAGGCGCATATCTTTCTATGACTGATTCTTACACAGTGCATAGGTCCAAAGTTACATGAGTGCTAAATAAATACCTGATAGCTATAGAGAACAGGGAAATCCAACAAATTTCACAGACTTTGCTCTTCAAATATAGATATAAACAAAGAGAATCAGTGCTCATTCAGGGCTGAACTCCTTGAAATCTCTGGAATCTCAAGAAGAAGCCTCTTAATAAACCTGTTTGCTAATATGTTATTACTTCCATCAATTGCCCCAGATGTAGGGGTGTGTGTGTGTGTGTGTGTGTGTGTGTGTGTGTTATACAATGCTGGAATGCGTGCAGCAACAGTGTCAATCTCACAACAGAGAATTAAATAATTTGAGTGGTGTGGTGCACACAGATAATCACAGCAGATCTGCAGGACCAGACCTAACATATGATACTGCAAGCTACATTTTTATGTATGAATAAATCTAACATCTTGTTACATGGTCAGTGTAACAGATGGTCCCTGTCTGAAGCTTGTTATTTTCCTAAAAACAGCATGCAGAAACAGTCCTTTTTTTTCAAATCTTAATTAGAATAAAAATGACCTCAATTTGAGCATTCAAATTATGCCAGTTTATGGTTTTTATTTTTTATTTTTCATAGTCTTACTAGATTTTTCCTGAACGGACAAACAAGATATATCTGTAGGAGGACCATTTTGCTAGTTGCAGTTTAGATGTCTGTTCATTTTTGTAGTATTTACATCATTTATTAACAGGCAGAGCAGAACTCAGCTGCTTAAGAATCACTGCAGAATGTTGTTTGTGGTTTGCTTTACTGGACAGATGAGCCAGAGGGAGTGGTATCCCAATGATCTTCATAACATTCATGTATTCTCTATTAATTTTACATCGGCAAGTCCAGTAATAGTTAAAAGCTAGTTCAGTGTTTTGTTTGTTACCTTAATTGATGTTCCAGAAGGGATATGTTTCATAGAACTGCCGTGGACTTAAGCATCACAATTTCTGCTGACTTTAATGGATGTTACACAGACCAAAAGAATATGTGACAATTGAAAAATCTAGAAGCAGCCTGGTTAAACAGCAACCATAATTTACCACGGATGGTCCTAGAAATCTAGAAATTTTTTATCTTCACCATACATTTTATCTATAGTTTTTGATAAAACAGTCCTTTGTACCTTACTTTTTAAAATACTCATAGAGTCAGCACAGTTTCTTTTGGGTACAGGACACATGTTTTTGGTAGAGTAAAGAAACATGCAGCCATAACCCACTGTAAAAAGTTCAGATTTTAGAGCAAGTTAAATTGGGGGTATCTGTGATAAATCACATGACAAAAATGTTTTGGCTTGACCAAAGGTTTAATCTTTGTATTCACTGCACTGTGAATTTCCACAGGCCAGTTAAGATATAATGCATTTTAAAAAGTCCTACTAAATAGCAGAGGGAACTATAACCAATCTCTTGGGATAAGCCATACTGGAAAAGGATATAAAAAAGAATGTATATATGTATAACTGAGTCACTTTGCTGTACAGCAGAAATTAACACAACATTGTAACTCAACTATACTTCAATAAAATATAAAAATAAATGATAAAAAGTGATTTCTAAGCAACTTTTCATGACACTACCCAATGTGTCATGGGGGACACACCTGTTTCTGAGATGTGTGACTAAATACCTCACACTAGAATAAAGTAAGGAACCCAGCCAACTGCAGAATGTTTACCAGAATAATGGCTCACCGTCTATTATCTATACCACGCGTGGGAGCCTTCTGCACGTGCAAACAGGTGAACACTACTGGTACTGCGTGCCTACTGACAGCAGCCACTCTAGAAGGGGAACAGAGCCTGGCCTGATTATCCCCTGGACATGTCAAGACCTAGTGAACCAAATGTTTTGATTCTTGGCTTTGGTAAGGAAGCTTATAGATGTCCTTGACAAAGGAACAGGCTCTAGTTCTTGACTGGATAAACTGACTTACTTACTCCAAGTAAAAACTAGGAAGTCAAACCTCGCTGAAAATAGTATTCTAGGATTTGAATCCAAGCAGCTTGGTCTCAGAGCCTGGACTCAACTGTTATATTCAGGTTAAAACGCCCAACAGCATGCTCGGAACCTTATGAGACTTAATCCGTGCTAACCATGTTTACCAGGGGGGAAACAGGGGAGGGATAAACTGGGAGACTGGGATTGACATATACACACTACTATGTATAAAATAGATAGCTAATAAGGACCTACTGTATAGCACAGGGAACTCTACTCAGTACTCTGTAATGACCTACATGGGAAAAGAATCTAAAAAAGAGTGAAGATATATGATTCACTTTGCTGTAAAGCAGAAACTAACACCACAACATTGTCAATCAACTATACTCCAACAAAATTTTTTTTTAAAAAGTCATCACTAGAATCTCTCTACACACAGACAGGATACAAAAGAACAATATTCTCTTGTGAAAAATTTTTTTAAATTATCAAGCCTTATTTTCGTAGGGTGTAGACTTTAATAGCAAATTTCTGTAAATTTAACAGTATGCAGACTGCAGATGGCTCAACAGAAGACAGAAAACCTACCGTGAGCTACTGCTTCAAACAGAGGCATTTTGGGTATATATCAATACTTAAAGACATTGCTCAATTTCAATAAATTAATGAATTTATTAATGAATTAATGAACTAAATGACCATAGTTTCCTTGTTAAAAGGACTCATAAAAAGGTCAAATTCCTACTTGATAACTACTGAATTTCAAGAATATGAACAAAGTAAATTGCTGAATTTAGAAGTGTGGCTAGACTACTGTTTGGATAAAGGGTGATAGCAAATCACCTTTTCCTAGTATGATAAAAGCTTTGTATTCAACTGCAAGTTGTGGAGTCATTTTCTTCCTGAGGCAAAAGTCACATTCTTCTAGCAACCAGAACCTGCCATAGGTTATAAAGAAGGACACTCACTCTGATGAAGCCCGGATGTGCAGCTGTGCTTCCAAGGCAACAGCTGAGCGGCTCACTCATGCAGAGGTGGCCTTAGCAGTGTGTGTGTGCTAGGATGGGGATGCAGATGTGGAAGGTGGGAAGCATCTGGCTTCTTCTACCTTGAGAGTCTTGCTTTGGAAGAAGAAAACAGCTAAACCTCCAGCGACTGTTATTATAGACCCTCTTCAATTCATTAATCAAACGGGGACCAAGAAAACATTTTCAGGTGCCATAATTCTGGGTGAAAGGTAGTTTCTGCTGTTTGACTCATTGTAAAAGCTGATAAATCCATCTACCTAAATTTATTTATTTATAAATTAACTTATTTTTAAATTGAAGTATAGTGGATTTACAATGTTATTTTCATGTGTACAGCAAAGTGATTCAGTTATACACATACATATATCTATTCTTTTTCAGATTCTTTTCCCATATAGGTTATTACAGAGTACTGAGTAGAGTTCCCTGTGCTGCACAGTAGAGGTCCTTGTTGATTATCGTTTTTACATATAGTAGTGTGTACTGTTGCTCCCAAATTCCTAATTTATCCCTCTTCCCTCACCTTTCCCCACCTTTCCCGTTTGGTAACCATTAATTTGCTTTCTATGTCTGTCTCTTTCTGTTCCGTAAATAAGTTCATTTGTATCACTTTTTCAGATTCCACAGACAAGCAATATCATATGGTATTTGTCTTTCTCTGTCTGGCTGACTTCACTTACTATGATAATCTCTAGGTCTATCCATGTTGCTGCAAATGGCATCATTTATCTGCCTAAATAAAAAAATAAAGATGATGTTCGACTCGATTAATTTATCAGAGATTAGCCACGTGCCCTTTCTTATTACTGATTCCGAACATCTGTCACAAAGCAGATGTTGTTCAGGACACTGTGAACACCTACATCATTCATGATGGGGTGGGCTCAGTATCACCCCCCCAGGCCACCACACCAGTAGCATAAATGTCAACACCGGGACACACTACACACGCACACGGAATGACATGAACACAATGCTTATTCAAAGGGTAGCCTCAACAGTTCTCTTTTTTTTTAATCTGCTTGTAGAAAACTGCTAGTCAAGCCTGCTGATGAGCACAGCTGACATTTTCTAACCTTCTCTTCTACTCAGAAATTCTGTGAACTTCTGAACTTCCTCTAATCGGAACGAAGTGGCCATGGAGTCTCTTTAAGGACAAGCAAACGATTCTTTGGGTTTCTGTGTTCATCGCCTAGAGGCAAAGAGAGTTAAGGCTCACATTTCACGAGTGTTAGTTCCTTGGGGTCTCTGGAGCAGGCAGGACCCCGGTCCCCAGCCAGGCACCGGCTCTGGCACCTTTAAGAGAGAGGTAGGTGCCACAAAAGCCCCCTCACTTGTGTGCTCAACACCAAGAACTGGGGGTGCAGTTGCAGGTGTGGGCAGCCAGCTGGAGTCAATGTTCTCTGCCACAAGGACAGAGACCAGCAGTCGGGAAAAATAGAAAATACAATAAAAATTAGAAAAGTGAAGTCATCCCTTCAAGTAACATCTGGAACAGGAATTTCAACGATTTCAAGAGCAAAACTGATGGAGCCTGTGAGAAACAGTTTTCCATGTAGGGTGACCACCCCAAAGAGAAGAGCAGCAGGGTCACAGTAAAGTAAAGAAGCAAGCTTGTGTCGTCAGTTTCCTTCCCCTGGAAAAGCGTAGAAAAGCCTTAATGCACTTAATTTCAGTGTAAGACATTCGGAGGTAATGCTTTTATTCAATAAATGCGATATTTGGTGATAAGGTCTCAGTCTACATGAGAGACAGTGATGGGAGAAAAGAGGAAGTGGGGGGGGGAGAAAGCCAGAGATTGGGGAGGAAGGGGAGGGGCCAAGCAGAAGTGGAGGGAGGGATGGGATGAGATGAGATGAGATGGGATGAGATGAGATGAGATGGGATGGGATGAGATGAGATGGGATGGGATGAGATGGGATGGGATGAGATGGGATGGGATGAGATGGGATGAGATGAGATGGGATGAGATGAGATGGGATGGGATGAGATGGGATGAGATGAGATGAGATGGGATGGGATGGGATGAGATGAGATGGGATGGGATGAGATGGGATGGGATGAGATGAGATGAGATGGGATGAGATGAGATGGGATGGGATGAGATGGGATGGGATGAGATGGGATGAGATGGGATGGGATGAGATGGGATGAGATGGGATGGGATGGGATGGGATGAGATGGGATGAGATGGGATGAGATGGGATGGGATGAGATGAGATGGGATGGGATGAGATGGGATGGGATGAGATGGGATGAGATGAGATGGGATGGAATGAGATGGGATGGGATGGGATGGGATGGGATGGGATGGGATGAGATGGCATGGGATGAGATGAGATGGGATGGGATGGGATGAGATGGCATGGGATGAGATGGGATGGGATGAGATGAGATGAGATGAGATGGGATGGGATGGGATGGGATGGGATGGGATGGGATGGGATGAGATGGGATGAGATGAGATGGGATGGGATAGGATGAGATGAGATGGGATGGGATGGGATGGGATGAGATGGGATGAGATGAGATGGGATGGGATGGGATGAGATGGGATGGGATGGGATGGGATGGGATGGGATGAGATGGGATGGGATGGGATGGGATGGGCTGGGATGAGATGGGATGGGATAGGATGGGATGGGATGGGCTGGGCTGGGCTGGGCTGAGATGGGATGGGATGGGATGGGATGGGATGGGATGGGATGGGATGGGATGGGATGAGATGAGATGGGATGGGATAGGATGAGATGGGATGGGATGGGATGGGATGAGATGGCATGGGATGAGACGGCATGGGATGAGATGGCATGGGATGAGATGGCATGGGATGAGATGGGATGGGATAAGATGGGATGGGATGAGATGGCACAGAATGGGATGGGATGGCATGGTATGGTATGGTATGGGAGGGGATGGGATGGGATGGGATGAGATGGGATGGGATGGGATGGGATGGGATGGGATGGGATGGGATGGGATGGGATGGGATGGGATGAGATGGGATGGGATGGCATGAGATGGGATGGGATGGGATGGGATGGGATGGGATGGGATGAGATGAGATGGGATGGGATAGGATGAGATGGGATGGGATGGGATGGGATGAGATGGCATGGAATGAGACGGCATGGGATGAGATGGCATGGGATGAGATGGCATGGGATGAGATGGGATGGGATAAGATGGGATGGGATGAGATGGCACAGAATGGGATGGGATGGCATGGTATGGTATGGTATGGGAGGGGATGGGATGGGATGGGATGAGATGGGCTGGGCTGGGCTGGGCTGGGCTGGGATGGGATGTGATGGGAGAGAGATGAAAAGGATGGTCATAGGGGGAAGGAGGAGAGGGAAGACAGAAACCGCCAGAAGGAAAGGCAGAAATAAAGAGCCCCCTCCACTCTGTAGGGTGAGCCCACAGTGCTTCAGGTCCTGTGGTTCCATCACTTCAACTCTGCACTCAGAGACTGATCACCTTTCCTGCTCTGGATGGTTTCTCATGTCTGGACTGCACACACCACCTCTTTACCCTGTCTGATCCGATTCTAACCCTCCTTTAGAGGCTGGCACAGCCTTCAAAGCTAGATGGTTCTGCCAGCAGCTTTCCTTGAGGAGTTGTTTTGTCCTTACACTCCTGGAGCACCCATCTTAGGAAAAACTCCTTTGTCATTTATTATTCCCACTTCATCTCTCAAAATGCTATTCATGTGTCTCTGTCTTTTTATCCCCAAAACAAATAAATTTTTGTTGAAGTAGAGTTGTTTTACAACATTGTGTTAGCTTCAGGTGTACAGCAAAGTGATTCAGTTATACACATATACCTATTCTTTTTCAGGTTCTTTTCCACTATAGGTTATTACCAGATATTGAATATAGTTCCCTGTGCTATACAGTAGGACACTGTTGATCTATTTTATATATAGTCATGTGTATCTGTTAATCCCAAACTCAATTTATCCCTCTCCCCTTCTCCTTTGATAACCATAAGTTTGTTTTCTATGTCTGTGAGTCTATTTTTGTTTTGTAAATAAGTTCATTTGTATTCATTTTTTCATATTCCACGTATAAGTGACATCATATGATATTTGTCTTTCTCTGTCTGACTGACTTCACTTAGTATGATAATCTCTAGGTCCATCCATGTTGCTGCAAATGACAAGATTTCATTCTTTTTTATGGCTGAGTTCCACATCTTCTTTATCCATTCATCTGTCAATGGACATTTAGGTTGTTTCCACGTCTTGGCTATTGTAATTGTGCTGCTATGAACATAGGGGTGCATGTATCTTTTCAAATCATGTTTTTGTCTGGACATATGCCGAGGAGTGCGATTGCAGGATCATATGGTAGCTCTAGTTTTAGTTGTTTTTTAAAGGTAAATTATTTTTAATTTTATTAATTGTTACAAATTGATACATTGTTTTGAAAAATAGAGAGAATTTGGCACATAGCAAATAGCTCAAACATAAGTGAAGAAAATATTAGACCAAGATAGATTTGAACTCTTTTAAAAAGGTCTTCCAAAACTGTTTATCTCTTTTTACTTATTTCAAACAATGAACATTAAGTATTTCATTGAGCATCTATTAGTATGCCTGGCATAATGCTAAATACTTTAAGAAAAAATATAAGAAGCATATCACATTGTCCTTGTCTTTAGTAGTTTATAATCTAGCTATTTGTGATTATAAAGACACATTTAAAAAATTCTGGGACCTAACACCTTTAAGTAAAATCATCTTTGAAAGTAATCACTCTGGAAGGATATATGATTATTTCAAAAAATCCTAAAACATTTTTGCATCTTCTCTTTTGGGATTGCCTTTGGAGTCATTATACAAATAATTTAAGAAAGACAGACTCATTACTTTTAATTTTTTTTGTGGGGGGGCGTACACGGGCCTCTCACTGTTGTGGCCTCTCCCGTTGTGGAGCACAGGCTCCGGACACGCAGGCTCAGTGGCCATGGCTCACGGGCCCAGCCGCTCCACGGCATGTGGGGTCCTCCGGGACCGGGGCACGAACCCGTGTCCCCTGCATCGGCAGGCGGACTCTCAACCACTGCACCACCAGGGAAGCCCCAGACTCATTACTTTAATTTTACTTTAGAATGCTGCTCTATCCTCCTTCTGTACCTAGTTTAGACACCTGAATTAATCACTGGGTTTGTTGCTCACTGACTTCTGGTTATTCTAAAATCTCAAATTCACTCTAAAGACAAGTTTCACTATTCTTGATGCCCTACAAAAGCACGTCCTGCAGCATTACCGGACAGTAAGTACCTGGAGGACGAGAAGCCTTTCTCATCAGCTTTGCATCTCCCCCCAGCATCCTGCTCGGAGCTTAAGCACAGCAGGAATGCAATCCGCATCCTATGTTGAACTGACAGCACATTAGCTGTGCAGCAGCTGGAGACATCAGGGTGGGCTGCGGATAGAGGCGAGGGAGGGTTCCAGATGGGGCTTGAGGGGGATTTCTTTCCATTCTGCTATTTCAGTGTTTTCTTTCATTACTCCTTAGGCATCTGGCTTTGACACTGAGGACAGAAAGGTTGCCCCAAGTCGGCAGCAGATTCTCCCAACACTCTCATCTAGCCCTGGCTCTAATCCAGGGTTTGGTGTGTGTGCTGAGACCACTTCCCCAGCTGCCATGTTTGTCAGAAGCCAGAGGCAAAAATCCCCCTTCCGGGGCCAGCTCCCCTGCAATCGCCCTGATGTGGTAGGACTCAAATCCACAGCACCCGCCTTATGTACCTGATCCCCAGCTTGTAGGCCTCTCTGGCGTATTTTTGAATATCCCATCTGGTTGCAACTCTGGGCTCCAGTGTGAAGGGATATTCGAGGAGATCCACAAACCCTCTTTTGCCTCAGTTGGACATGTGGAACCCCAGGGACTGCACCATCAAGTGTGCTTTCAGCTCTGTAGCCCGTAGGCCTTCCTTCATGAGTCTCATTGTCTTCAGGCTGGTCCAGGGCCCAAATCGGCAGTTCACGCCAACGACTGAAGCCCCTGCCTTCACCAGCTTCCAGCACATTCTCCAGGTGTTATACCATGCCTGTCTCTCTCTGGGCCTATGCACACGGTGGCTGCCGCGGGTTTTCCGGATTCTTTGAAGACTTCCACAGCCCACACAGCTTCTTCAGCGTGTTCAAAGTACTCTGCAATCCAGAAGTCCACATTTTTCCTGGCAAAAACCTCTAGCTGTAGTCAAAAAAGTTTTTAAATTCTAGCTTCATCCTTGTGGTGTTTGTACAACGATGTCTGGCAGATCCCCCCTGCGACCAAAGCATCACCTCTGTCGGCTGCTTCTCTGGTAAGGTCACGGGCAGCGGTGTTTACAGCTTCCCACTGGCTTTCCACATTGTCCTCACTGGCAGAAAAGGTGAAAGTCCGCGTGACATTCGATCCCGTTCTCAAGAATTCCACGTGAAGCTGACGAACTGCATTTGGATGTTCTACTACGGATTCTGGAGTCCAGAGCCCGGCCTTCATGTAGCCCCTATTCTCCAGAGTTATGCGAAAGCCGCCGTCTCCAAGCACACCCTCCCTGCTATCCAGAGGCTCTAAAATGCCCTTCTTGGCTCCGGGGCCATCGCGCTGCGGCTGTTGTGGGCGCTGGGCGGTAGGGAGCACACGGGGCCAGGAGCCCACCCCTCCTATTTTTAGTCTTTTCAGGAACCTCTATTCTGTTCTCTAGGGTGGCTGCTCCGATTTACATCCCCACCAACAGTGTAGGAGGGCTCCCTATTCTCCACATGTGTCTACATCTCAATTCACCAACCACACGATGGAATTCTGGAGAACGGAAACTGTGACTGTCACTGTGGTTCCCTTACAATGGCCACCACAGAGCCTTGCACACTGCAGACATTCTCAATACTTCCTCCCGACTAGCAAAACACCAGTCGTTCATTTTTTTGGCTAAATGATAAGAGTAAAGAGATTTACTTTTCACTTTAGGGGAAGTGACCCGGATAGTCTTTGTAATATTGTTCTCCTCCTTTTTCTTTTCTTTTGGATGCACCTCACGGCTTGTGGGATCTTAGTTCCATAACCAGGGATTGAACCTGCGTCCCCTGCAGTGGGAGCGTGGTGTCCTAACCACTGGACCACCAGGGAAGTCCCTCCCCCTCCTTCTTAATCGACCTCATGCTAACCACAAGTTCTCACAGCTGTAAGTTATGTGACTGGTAAAGCAGAACTACAGAATCATAAACTGTAAGAGGCTGGAAGGGACCTCTGAGACCCTTCCTTCTCCACTACTTTGTAGACGAGAGGAGACACGTGATGCAATGAAAACAGCAGGAGCTTTCAGGGAAGACCTGGGCTCACATGTGAGGTTCACTTCTCCACTGCTATGTGATCGTGGATAATCCACTGAACTGCTGTCTGCCTGAGGCAGCTGCATCATTTATAAAACAGTGATCATCGTACCTGTCTTAAAATATGATTGTCTATAAACGAGCGGTTCATATAAAAGCATCAAGTAGAGCTAATGGCACATGGCAGGCCCTGTAAGTATCCGGCTACTAGACGGAGAGCCCTTTAAGCACAGAGACGATGTTCTACTGAGCTTTGATTCTCCGGTGTGGGAAATGTAGATAATTAAATGAGGAAACAGAGATCTGGACCATGAGTGAAGCTTCCTGAAAGCCAAGCAGAATCAGAGTCTGGGTTGGGTTTTAAACATCATCTAGACCAGTGGTTCTCCAAATGTGGTCTGAGGATGTGGGGGTGTCCCCAGGACCCTTTCCAGGATTCCGAGAGGTTCTTTCTCCAACTAAACATCTGCGTGATGCTGAATCTTTTTCATACACTTTGGCCAAACAACCAGTCATAACTGGCTGGATGTAAGAAGCAGATAAGAGAGTGCAACTGTCTTCATTTAAGTCAGATTGAAGGAATTGCAAAAAAGGCAAAACAATGCCACTCTTCTAATTTTTTTTTGTTTTGAAAAAAAAAGTTATTTTCCATAAAATGTTTATACTATTATGTTTTTGTCTTGCTATTTATATAATATGTAATAGGTTAATTTTATTTTAAAATGAATCAATAAATCAATATTTTAAAAAATTTGTTTTAATTTCTGATATGAGTAAATACCAATAGCCATAACTTACATAAACGAAAGCTCTTTGGGATCCTTGATGATTTTAAGAGCATAAAGGGGGTCCTGAGAACAAAAAGTTTGTGAACTGGTGATCTCATCCAATTCCCTCATTCTGCAGAAGGGAGACAAGGGTCTAGTGAAGTTAACTCATTCACTTGACAACACTGAAGGACTTATCAGCAAGGTTAGGGACTGAGCCCCTGGTCTTCAACAGTGGAGCTCTTAAATACTGTTGTGATATCAGAGAGGAAGGAAACACATTTGGAGGACTAAGTCACACTCTGAACCAAAGTTCCAGTTTTTCTAAGAATATTTTATTTTCCATTTGTGTTCTTTATACATTGGGCATATTCTCACCCATTTTAGAGAGTAACTCTTATGAAAGATGATACATGATTGGTCAGTAAAGTTTCCAAATACATACAGTCTCTGAAACCACCCAATGAAACCAATATTAGCGTCAAAGGTCCACTATGCCTAACTGCCTGAAAAATCAAGTTCCATGGTCAAGGTATAAGCCTTGATGTAGTTGAAAAATTCTGAGTTTTGGACTGAGAGACACTGGGGCTCAAAACGTTGAGCCTCTGTCACCTCATCTTTGAAAGAGGGGTAATAAATTCCCATGTCACAGAGCTGTGAAGATGAAATAGGATAATGTGTGGGAGATGGCGTATAGCATGATGCCTTTCACCAGCTTTCAGCATCAGCCCATAATCCTTCAAATAACCCCTGTAAACTACTTGATTATTAATTACTTTTGCACTCTAGTATCCATGTAAAAGGCGTGTTATGGACTGAATGTTCATCTCCTCCCACCCCCATATGTTGATGCTCTAACCCCCAATGTGATGGTATCAGTAGGTGGGGCTTTGCGGAGGCATTTAGGGTCATGAGGGTGGAGCCCCCATGACAGGATTAGTGCCCTTCCAAGAAGCAGGAGAGACATTAGAGCTGACCCTCTCCACCAAGTGAGGCTAGTGAGAAGGCAGCTTTCTCTCTGCAAGCCAGGAAGAAAGCCTTCAGCAGAACCTGACCATGCTGGCATCCTGATCTTGGGCTTCTAGCCTCTAGCACTATGAGAAATAAGGGTCTGCTGTTTAAACCACCCCATCTATGGGGTTTTGTTACAGCAGCCTGAGGTGCCTAAGACAGAGAGGGACACCACGACTGTAGCAGAACGGGAGTTAGGAGTTTATAAACTACTCATTCCATTGATTCTATTGAGGCAGTGTCTATTTCAAGGTGGATGGGCACAGAAGATGGGTTCAGCTAAACAAAGCTTGCAACACCCATCACTGTGTACGTTGACTGGGGCGATATTCCTGCTACAGTGCTAATGACCCAGATACACAGATGAGTTTTAAATAAGGAGGTGGAGGGTCTCCACATATGACCTTCTTTTTTTGGTTTCTCTCCCTTCTCCACTTGTTTCTTTCAGAAAAGTATCAATCTCAGAACTCAAGAAAAATTAAATAACCACTTCAGAGCCTGCCCAAAACACAATCTTATTAAATTAGCTTAGGGTTTCATTGGTGGAAGTGATGGATATAAAACCAAAATCATCTCTCGTGTGTGATACAATAAAAATGGATAACCATGTGACCTAGTTTGGGTTCTAGAAGTATCTAAAGACACAAGTTCAGAAAATACTTTATATATCAAGACACAGCAGGTGCATTCTCCTCCTTCAATCCAGAGGGGCACTGCCAAAGCTACCATCTCTGGAGCTTCCCTGGTGGTGCAGTGGTTAAGAATCCACCTGCCAATGCAGGGGACACGGGTTTGAGCCCTGGTCTGGGAAGATCCCACATGCCGCGGAGCAACTAAGCCCATGCGCCACAACTACTGAGCCTGCACTCTACAACCCACAAGCCACAACTACTGAGCCTGCGAGTCACAGCTACTGAAGCCCACGTGCCTAGAGCCTGTGCTCCGCAACAAGAGAAGCCACTGCAATGAGAAACCCACACACCGCAATGAAGAGTAGCCCCTGCTCGCCACAACTAGAGAAAGCCCATGCACAGCAACAAAGACCCAACACAGCCAAAAAAAAAAAAGCTACCATCTTTGTGTCTTATGACCTGTGTCAAGGGGGGAAGCCTGGAGCCCTCCTTAGTGTGTTAGTTGGTTAATCCATTCCTTGCCACCTGCCCCATCTTGCAATATAATCACTGCATCAAAACTAATTTTTCTCTATCAGTTTTTTCAATAAAGAAATATACTCCAGTGAGTTTATTTTGTATTGAAGAGTATTTTTACCTGAAGAGACCAAAGTCCTTGAGCACATTAACTGAACTAAAGAACAACATGCTAATATTAGCCACACTAAACCTTTTAAACATAACATATGATCTTAAACTGGTTTTGACTTTTACTCGAAATGAAAAATAGCTCCCTCTAGTTAGCCAGAGTAACGCTGGGACATATTTCTTGCATCACCACTACTCTGTGATTCCAATATAGTTATAAATAGCTTAAACAGTTCATTCCATTTGCAGTCTCCTATTTGTTTTGCTTTAATTTCATACTATACTGGCAATTACCCAGCTTCATTAACTAATTAGGAAATTTCTCAAGTACACTACAAGAAATTCCACACAAGAAATATTAACCTATAGCAGTGTTCTTGAAGTCAACCTTGAAAGGGAAATCCTTTTCATCAAGTTTACATGCCAAGCCCTAAAAGCACTGTAGGGTCAACCCACACCAAAAATCTTGTTTCTGACCCTTGCACTGGAAAGAAGACTCATTACCAACCCCCAAAATCATCACTGAGTGCCAATTATGTAGAAAGCATTTTGCAAGACATTAAGGAAAAATTTTAAAATACTTCCTGAATTCTAGGAGTTTACAGTATATCTGGAGTAAAAATGTATGTGTAAAAATACACACACACACACACACACACAGTAAAACATAGAAAGTACCAAAGGACTGATATAGAAAAAATTGACACAGATAAAAACAGTTTTGGGGGAACAAGTCACTATTGACTTTGATGGTAAGAGAAGTGATTGGAGAGGAAGCATCCTTTGGGTTGGGCTTGGGGGAGAGAAAGGAAAATGTTAGGAGCAAAGGCACAGCAGTGGAAAGACAGGACAAAGGGAAGAGGAAGGTTAATTTGGTTGGCATAGAGTTTTTGCAGGGAAATAATGTTGAAAATAGCATTTTAAAATTAATTAGCTCTATTTTATATACAGTAGTGTGTATATGTCAATCCCAATCTCCTAATTTATCCCTCCCCTTTCTCTCCCTGTTAAGGGTAACTAATTAGAATCTACTGTATAGCACAGGGAACCCTACTCAGTACTCTGTAATGGCCTATATGGGAAAAGAACCTAAGAAAGAGTGGACATATGTTTTTGTAGAACTGATTCACTTTGCTGTACCCCTGAAACTAAGTACTTAGTTAGGTACTAAGTACTAAGTACTTAGTTCATCAAGTACTTACTAATGCCAGACAGTATCCTAGGTGCTGGCCATGCAAAGCTGTACCACACAGGCCAGCTTCCTCCCCTCCCTGAGCCTACGTTATGGGGTCAGGGGACCTGCTACAGAGAAAATAAACATGTGATATGATGGGAGGGACTGGGCAAGGTGGTCAGGGAGGGTATAGACCCTAGGTCTGGTGGTCGGGCAAAATCTGTCCGAATAGGAATACTCTGAGCTGAGACAAGGTGAGAATGCACCATCCTCCTTCACAGAGCAAACAGCAAGTGTGAAGGGCCTGAGTCAGGAATGACCTTCGATCCTTTAAAGCACCGAAAGGTCATCAGTGGGGCTAACCAAGGGAGCTAGCAAGTCCTCTGAGAGAATTCCTTCACACTGCCCCTTACTATTTTCAATGCCACTTTTTTGTGGTCCTATATGAGGATGATGGGATATCACCTGAGTCATATTCTCTGGGGATACGGCAGGTGGGATTTCTTCATGATGCTGCCTTCACTTTTCCCATGACACCCCCTACCTGCCACTAGAGCGGGAGCCCCATGTTTTGTTCACCATTGAATTCCTGGTGCCTAGAACAGTGCTTGGTGTATTTAAGTTGCTCAAGAAATATCTGTCGAATGAACACACTGAGTGAACATCACTTATCTCCTCCTCCCCAGAGTGGTCCAAAATGAGAGGCGTGGATGGGGAAAAACAAGACAGGACAAGAAGTGAGTGAGAGCATCTACCTGCGATTCTAGCTTTAAATTAAGACTGCTCTCCTTAGCGTACTCATTTTTCTCAGGGAAGGGAGGTCCCTGGCCCTTGCACGCTCCTCTCAGGAACTTCTCTTTTTTTAATTGGAGTAGGGTTGATTTATAATGGCGTGTTAGTTTCTGCTGTACAGCAAAGGGATTCAGTTATACATATATTTCTATTTTTTTCATATTCTTTTCCATTACAGTTTCATATTCTTATCCATTATGGGATATTGAATATAATTCCCTGTGATGAACTTTTCTTGATGTGAGCAGCTTGCCCATTCCTTCAAGAACTTCCCTCCCCGGGCTTCCCTGGTGGCGCAGTGGTTGAGAGTCCGCCTGCCGATGCAGGGGACACAGGTTCGTGCCCTGGTCTGGGAAGATCCCACATGCTGCGGAGCAGCTAGGCCCGTGAGCCATGGCCGCTGAGCCTGCGGGTCCGGAGCCTGTGCTCCGCAATGGGAGAGGCCACAGCAGTGAGAGGCCTGCGTACCGCAAAAAAAAAAAAAAAAAGGTAAAAAAAAAAGAACTTCCCTCCCCTCACCTCCTCTGCTGACATATCTGGAAGTAACTTTTAACTCCAAACTCTACTTCTCACCATCATGCTAGGTCGATAAAGGGGAAGAAATATTGTTGAAAAAAGAAGAAAAAGGGGGACTTCCCTGGTGGTCCAGTGGTAAAGAATCCACCTTTCAAAGCAGGGGACGTGGGTTTGATCTCTGGTTGGGGAACTAAGATCCCACATGCTGTGGGGCAACTAAGCCCACACGCCTCAACTAGAGAGCCTGCGTGCCACAACTAAGACCCGACACAGCCAAAAATAATTTAAAAAAAAAAACAAACAAGATAATCTTTAGGAAAAAAAAAGAAGCAAAAGAAACGCCTCCTGTTTTGGGACTGTACCTACATTTTCTCTGCCCTCATGTATAACTAATTATTTCTTGTTTGTCACTTACAAAACCTCCTCAGACCCCACTGCACCCTCTCCTGCAGTTCCCTCTGCCTGGCCTCCTTCGGGTGGCAAGATGTCCTTTATACCTAGTTTTGTGCAAAAGAAAGATAGTTCCATTCTGCGATGCTCCTGTCCCTTGCAGACAAGGAATGACCGTTCTCTATTTGTGACATTGTTTTTCTTTATTCAGGAGTCTCAAACTCAACCATCTACAGGGGCCGGGCATGGATGACGAAGGGCACAAGGGCAGGGGCTGTGGGAAGTGTGATGAGACAGGCAGCTCGTGCACCGTCTAAAGGGGGGGCTCTCAGTCCTGCCCAGCAAGCCAAGTGTTCAGCCTCTTCTGCTAAACACCTTGGTCCTCCAGCTGCTGGTACAGGGCCTGGGGTGTTGGAGGGTCCAGTGGAGACAGAAAGAGGACTTCTTTTCTTTTCTAGTTTGACTCCCTTAAATTGACCCAGAAGTAAACAACAAAGCAAAACAATGGAAACCTCAGAAGGCTGCTGATTTTTCAGTGGCAGGAAAAGAGGTGTAGGGGTATGTGTGTATGTGTGTGAGAGAGAGAGACAGACAGACAGACACAGAAAAAAAGAGAGAGGAGAGGAGGAAGGAAAGAGAGGGGGCGGGAGGTGGGGGGAAGGAAGTGAGACAGTCGGCAGGGGAGAGGGAAAGGGAGGCGGTCAGAGACTAGAAACACAGCAACTACACAGTTCAGTGTCCCCGTGAGCGGAGGGAAGTAAGAAATCCCATCTGAAAGCAGCAGCAAGGGAACAGAGGAGGGAAAGAGCGGCTGGGGACAGATGGGGGAAAGCAGATGGAGCCGGTGCAGGGGATGCTGAACCAGGCTCATCCCACCCTCTGGCTCTCTCATCAGCACCTCTGCCCCTCGTCCTAACCCTGCTGGAGACAAGGGTCCAGCCACAGAAGTCATCTCCTGTGGCTCAGGAATATCAACCAGCCCCCTCGGGAGGCGAGGGCGGGGCGTGCCAACCCCTGGGTCCCTGTGGGGACACTCTGATCCCTGCCTGAGCAAAAGGGACATGGCCTGGAACACACAGCATGAGTGAGCGAAGACTACTGGAACTTTAGGACCTTAGGTGCAGAGGGACCTTAAGGAGACTGTCCTGTTGGCAGACTGGCCTTGGGGAGAGCCACTCACTAAGGACGGCTGGGCTATGGCGGCACAGTGGTCCCCAGTGGGGACACAACAGGGACATCGCTCCACGGAAACATGGCCTGAAATGACTGATAACTAAGTCCTATGGTTTTCTACTGGTGCTGCCAGCACTGAGCAAAGAGGGTAGTGTGGGCTGAGCTCACCTCCCCTCACTAAGGAGCTGGGCAAACACTGCCCTCCCAGGAGTCGCACTCAGCACTCACCCAAGGGACTCAGAAAGTGGCACTATGACTTCAACTCTCTCTGTCACCAACAGTCTCTGAACTGAAATAATCAAAGGTTCAGAACTGCAAAGACAGTGAAAGATCATCGAAAATACATTTTTTAATTGGGCTCTGACTTGGAACAATATAAACATGCTTTTAAATATACTTTTAATTCTATATTACTCAGCCATTAAAAAGAATGAAATAATGTAATATGCAGCAACACAGATGGACCTAGAAATGATCATACTAAGTGAAGTAAGTCGGACAGAGAAAGACAAATACCATATGATATCATTTATATGTGAAATCTAAAATACAACACAAATGAACCTTTCTACGAGGCAGAAACAGACTCACAGACATAGAGAACAGACTGGTGGTTGCCAAGGGGGAGGTTGGATGGGGAAGGGAAGGATTGGGAGTTTGGGATTAGCAGACGCAAACTATTATACATAGGATGGATAAACCACAAGGTCCTACTGTAGAGCACAGGGCACTATATTCAATATCCTGTGATAAACTATAATGGAAAAGAATATGAAAAAGAATATACATATATATATTATGCATAACTGAGTCACTGCTGTACAGCAGAAATTAACACAACATTGTAAATCAACTATACTTCAATAAAATTAATAATATGTATATGCTTTTAATTCTAAAATATTGGCTGACACTTAAAAGAGCGTAATACTGAACCTTCATTACAGAAATTAAAAAAAATTTGAAGAAATTTCATTTCAGGCTTAAATGGGAGTTTGAATACGTATATTGAAATTGATAAGACATTTGAATACTTGCAGTGATCTGGAGCCATATATGATAAGCTGTTTCAAGGTGAAATTGAATAATGAATCATTTAATACATATTTGAAAAGTTTTAAGTTTATAATAAGAAAAGTTCTATTCTAATTTAAAGTATTAACTCATATCTTCACCCCAATGTTTAATAAAAAAAAACTTAGAAAGAATGTTTTCCTTAATTATTCTCTACTTCGCATCTTTCCTCCAACTCTAATGAAGCCAGTACACAGGAAAAGATCTGAAGGATAAGATCTTTGGGAACTTTCAGATCCATTTCACAGCTGAAGGCAAACACACATGATCAACTATTCAAGTTTTCTTCACCATTTTAAATATAGCAACGTCTCTGTTGGTGAAAACGCTTCCCCACATCACACTTCTTGATCATAAGCTTCACCCTCATAACTAGCGATGATAACCTAGAAAACCCCTTCTAGACTGATTAATAGGTTGTTTGGTTCATTTGCTCAGTAATTCATTTATTCACCAAATATTTATGGAGTACCTGCTATGCCCTGGACACAATGCCACGGGCTGGAAATTAAAAAATGATTAAGGCAGAGTGTGATTTCAAGGAGGAGGTGCCAGTCAAACAAGGGAAGGATACAGATGCTTAAAAAGATCTGCCAATGCAGGTGAGAGGGGGTCCAAGACAGTTGAGGGTGGGTGGGAAAACAAGGGAGGGTCTCACCAATGCATTCTATCCTCAGCTGAACAGCATGCATTACTCCCTTGCACAAAATGCCAGACAGTTTCCTTCCCTTTGGCAAAGGGTCTGAGGTACAGGCACCGGCTGAGGGACATAGGGGTACAGGTTCAGAAGACACACTCTTATCAGATATAGGATATGTATATTTCTCCCATTCTGTGGGTTGTCATTTCACTCTCTTGATAGTGTCCTTTGATGTACTTTTAATTTAAAAGTTTACTTTAAAAGTTTAATTTAAAAGTCATTTCATCAAGAGAGTGAAATGACAACCCACAGAATGGGAGAAATATACATATCCTATATCTGATAAGAGTTTACCATCCAGGATACGTAAAGAACTCCTACAACTCAGGAACAAAAGACAAACAACCTAATTAAAAATGGGCAAAGGACTTGAATGGACATTTCTCCAAAGAAGATATACAAATGGCCAAAAAGTCTACGAAAAGCGGCACAACATCAGTAGTCATTAGGGAAGTGTACATCACAACCACACTGACAGTCCTTCACACCTGCTATGAGATAAGTCAGGCAGAGAAAGACAAATACTGTATGATATCACTTATACGTGGAATCCAACAGAGCCAAGCTTGAGAAGACAGAGAATAGAATGGTGGCTGCCGGGGGATGGGGGAAGAGGAGGGGTGCTGCTTCAGGGGACAAAGTTGCAACCAGTAGACAAGTAAGTCCTGGAGATCTAATGCACCGTACAGAGACTATAGACGGCAATACCATATTATAATAAACAAACTGGCCAAAAGACAAGATCTTAGTTATTCCCACTCAGAAAAGGAAATGATAATTATGTAATGCAACAGAGGTGCTAACCACTGCTGCAACGGCAATCCTATTGCATATCAATGTGTCAAATAACACGTAGTATACCTTAAAGTTACAGTGTTATACGACAAATATATTTCAAGAAGAACAAACCAAAGAAGCCCCCAGGACTTCACACCCACTAGTATAGCTATTTAAAAAAGCAAAAAAACAAACCCCAAAACCCAGAAAATGAGTGGTAGCAAGGATGTGGTGAACTTGGAACTCTTGCTGCTCTTTTTAATTTGTACACTGAGGGTGGGAATGTAAAATTGTGCAACTGCTGAGGAAAACAGTTCGGTGGTTCCTCAAAAGTTACATGTAGATTACCCATATGCCCCAGCAATTCCACTGCTAGGTGTATACCCAAAAGCAATGAAATCAGGACTCAAACAGATACTCATATGCAAATGTTTATAGCAGCGTTAACCGTGATAGCCAAAGGCAGGAACGACCCACGTATCCGTGAATGGATCAACAAAATGTGATCAGTTCTCTTTATTTGGTAAAAATAGGTACAGTAATTATATTCTATAAAGTTGTAGTGGACACTGATCATAACATTTTCATCAGTTGATCTGCACATAATCTTGTTTTATGTGTATTTCTGTTTAAAGACACCTTATTAACATATATTCTTGAGTCATTAACTTTGAACTCACAGCCAGCAGCACTGTCACTCATGCCTGAAAGAAGCTTGTGTAACACCTGTATTTTTTCCCTAAGGCACATCAAAGCCTTCTTGCACTTAGGAACACTAGACAGCACTCTGGCATTCTGCTTGTGGGTCATTTTAAACAGTGAAATCACCAGCAAAAAGCACAACAATGCAAAAAACATGGCACTAAATAGACCATGGAAGAGACACTTGTTTACACTATGAGAGCTGAAACAAGAAGGCAGAGTCTCAGCTGAAATGTACATGCTGTGTACCTCAAATTTACGGCCTGTCCTGCAAATACTGACTTTGAGGTTACAAATAAATGTGCCAGAAGGTCAGTGCACGACTACAGACTCTGCAAACAACGAGGTCAATTCTACCCATACGTACAATGGAATATTATTCAGCCATGAAATGAAATTCTGATACATGCTACAATAAAGATGAACCTTGAAAACATTATGCTAAGTGAAATAAGTCAGACAAAAAATGGACACATATTATATGGTTCCATTTATATGAAATATCTAGAATAGGCAAATTCATAGACCAGAGGTTATCAGGGCTTTGGGGGAGAGGAGGATGTCGAGTTACTGCTTAACTGGTCCGGAGTTTCTGTTTGGGATGATGAAGAAGGTACTGGAGATGGACAGTGATGACGGTGGCGCAACAGCGTCGGTGCAATTAATCTACTGATTGTGCACTAAAAATGGTTAAAGTGGAAAATTTTATATTATATGTATTTTATTACAAAGAATCAACAGATTCACTGAATAAGGTTAAATGAATCTTCTATTAAAACAAAATCTAAAGGAGACACTCCGGATGGCACCAACAGAGATTCGTAGTTACCCACATGTCCTCTTAAAACAAAGAACCTCCTTACTATGCTTTCTTTTTTTTTTTTTTTTTTTTTTGGCCACACTGAGCAGCTTGCAGGATCTCTCAGTTCCCTGACCAGGGGTCGAACCCAGGCCCCCGGCAGTGGAAGTGCAGAGTCCTAACCACTGGATGTACCGCCAGGGAATCCAAATATGTTTTCCTTTTGGTTTATAGACCATTTTTAAAAACAGTCTTACTATTTAATAATATCAGCCGATTACTCAGGAAAACAAGTAAATTAAAATGTGCCTGTCAGTTGTTTGGCCTCACTTCATGCTTCTGAAGCATGAAGAAAATTTATGCACTAGTAGAATTATTTGTTCTGACTAATTGCCCAAAGAACGGTCACCCCAAGAACCAACAACTGATGCTCCTAGTTTATCCTGGACTAAAACTGCCTCCGAGGTCCCCTGTATTTGGGTGAAGGGATACTCTCAGGGCAACTACCACTGGTACAATTTAGGTATTTTGGCACTACATGTCCACTTTGAATCTTTCACGTACCTTTTCTCTCTCTTATCACGAATTTATTTTTCATCTGCTTCCTTCCCTATTGAAAAACCCCTATTTTCATATCTTGAGAGACAGCCATCTGTTAGATTATGGCCGTGGTTACTATCATCATTCAAATGTTCCTTTTTAATTTATCTATTTCTTGACCCAACAATTACAAAGAAGCATGGCTGGATATAAACATGCGCGAAATGTGCTAATGTAGAATGCAAACAATATTAAAATGTAAACTTCACATAGGGAGGAATTCACGGCCAAAGAAAAATCTAGTACTATTCTTCCAATCTTTTTAAAATGCATCATAAACCTAAAAATGTTTCACTACAGAATAACAGTTTGGCTTCTCTTATGATCACAAAGAAGGGTAATTATGATTGTCATGAAAACACACTGAGCAGATGTATACTATTAACAAAAGAATCATTATATGACTGTGCTCAAAAACTGGCACTTTATACATTCACATTTCCTAGAAATTAGACAGTCTTCCCAACTGGAGTAGATACCAAAAGAGATTGTTTTCTATTAATTGTGGCTTTGTACCAATCAAGTTTTGGGAGCCAATTGGATCATCATTCTTTGGGACAATTCCCACATACTATCATGTGAGATGTCTATACACTGATCTATATATACTCAGACATGTGCATTATAATTTCGTAAAAAAGTAATTTTTAAGTTCTCAAATGATAGCTTTTTAACTCTTAAAAAAAGTATCAGTGGATTCTTTCACAAAGGTACATCTGTTTAGAAATCATAAAAAAGCACAGCAAATAACTCTTGGGTTTATTTTATGAAGGCTAATTAATAGGTACTTACTCGTTAAAGACTAGGTCTGGTGCGAAATAGAGAAATTGGCTGTTTGTATGTTTGTACGATCTCCAGCTCAAGGCAAATGATGACAGACACATCCAAGAATACTGGATGAGGGTAATTTGGTCCTCGAGAGGCAGGTTTTTAAATCCTGAAGAAGAGAACAATTCATCACAGAAATACACTTAGCATTTAAGTACATTCCAGGTAGAAGCTTCGTAAGTCAACCCCAAACTGCCCCCTTACTCTCACTGACTCACATCAATTCCACAGTTATTTACGGAGCACCTATCATGGACCTGGTCCTGTTCAACATTTCATGCTAAATTCACCTTAAATTGTCAATGAGGGTAAACTGCCAGGGCTAAAAAAACTAAGATGTTCTGGGCGTTTCACTGTGGACGGTGGTCTACAACCCTTAGTTAGACTGAAAGAATTTGTATTCACCTGGACCACTTGCTTCACCCTACTCACAATGAATAACTTCAAAATAAAAGATAATCTAATGACGTCAACTCTTGCATATCTGCAATACTGGTGGAAGATTTTACTTTACATGAGTTTGCAGTGATTGAAAAAGTCTTATTCCTTGCTTCCCCTAGGCTGGGATAATGCCAGACTTCAACAGACTTCTGAGGCAGAATAAGCATCCTTGACGCTGTCCTGCCTTACCCACAGTCTTCCTTTCTGGACCTCAGGCCTTTCTTTTGTTTCTTTTCTCACCCTCTGTACTCCCAGGGGCACCAGGGTATTCTTCTGTTTGTATATAGTTTCACCTGGGCAACCTCCCCTTCAAAGAGTCAGTCATCAGAGCTTTCCCCAGTCTTTTGTCTTACGGCTGCTGGCTGACCACAGGGCATCTATGACACCGCTTTGGATGAATGAACTGGGACATTGTGATCACAATTCTGAGCAATGCTTCTGTACATTAATAGCGGCCTTATTAATAAAATGCTACAGCATAAAACTGACTAAAGTAGGAATTTCAAGGACAAATTAAAAGGTTATGGAGGTAAGATATTTTCAGAGAGACTCTTTCAGAGGCCCCTGCAGCTTACCTGGGAGGTCTTTTTTTTTATTAATTTTTATTGGAGTATCGTTGATTTATAATGTTGTGTTGGTTTCTGCTGTATAGCAAGGTGAATCAGTTATACCTATACATATATCCACTCTTTTTTATTTTTTTTATTTTTATTTTTTTTTCTTCGGTACGCGGGCCTCTCACTGCTGTGGCCTCTCCTGTTGCAGAGCACAGCCTCCGGACGCACAGGCTCAGCAGCCATGGCTCACGGGCCCAGCCGCTCCGTGGCATGTGGGATCTTCCCGGACCGGGGCACGAACCCGTGTCCCCTGCATCGGCAGGCGGACTCTCAAGCACTGCGCCACCAGGGAGGCCCTCCACTCTTTTTTAGATTCTTTTCCCATATAGGCCATTACAGAGTATTGAGTAGAGTTCCCTGTGTTATACAGCAGGTCCTTATTAGTTATCTATTTTATATATAGTAGTGTATATATATCTTGATTTACCTGGTCTAGGGCTTAGAGTAGCCCTGGCTACGAGCTGCTAATAATGGGCTCAATTCTTGCTTTGACAACTAGAATGTGTTTTGCCTTATTAATATTACTAGAATGAAACTTTCCATTTCAATCCTCAACATAAGAAATGGGTATGTTCTATTAACAGAACCCTTAACTCTAACTGCTCAAGAGAAATGATCACATTCACCAGATTTTTCTTCTACACACTTAATTCATTTGACATCGAGTAAAAAACTGGGTGTCGGGATCGAACAGAAAGCAAACTCAATCGCACTGCTGCATACGGTACGCTCTGTGGCCCTGACGTGCCTAGTTCAGGACGCAGACCCTGAAACGCGAGGCCATCCTACCTGGAATTACCTTCGCCCACTTCACGACTTGGATCATCTGTTTGCCTGCTAAGCGGTTTAGGGTGGAGAGCAGATTTTCGGCTGTATCTGGTTTGGAGTTGTCATAGCCTGCATATACAATCTCGGGTTCGATGGTTTCAAGGACCATGGAAGGGGAAGGTGTGAGCGCTCGGGAAATTGTGGAGAGTTGAGGAACCAGTGCTGAGTTGACGGAGGGCTCTTGTGCGGGAGCGATGTACGTAGTTCCTTCCTCTGGGCTCTGTGGGGGTGGAGGTGGAGGCTGCTGTGACTGTTCCTCGTGAATCCCTTTTAACTTCCCCAACTTCTTGGACTTTCGAGCTGTAAAAAAAAAAAAAGTATATATATATATATATATATATATATATATATATATATATATATATAACAGGGCAAATTAAGATTATGTTTGGCATAAATACCATCTAAAGCACACCACTTTTGTATGTTATATACAAATATTGTTAAGAGTAAATCTTAAGAGTTTGCATTACAAGAAAAAAAATTCTATTTCTTTCATTTTGTATCCATATGAGATGCCAAACGTTCACTAATCTGATTGGGATAATCATTTCATATCGCATGTAAGTCAAATCATTATGCTGTACACTTTAATACAGTGCTGTAGGTCGATGATTATCTCAGGAAAACTGGAATTAAATAAATAAATCAGTAAGTGGCACCACACCAAAAAAAAAGGAATTAAAAAAAGATTATGTTTGGCATACCTTACATGAGGTAAATTGCAAGCAAATATTGACTTATATTGATTAAAGCGTACTTTTCCTCTAAGGATGTCTTGTTATACCAGTAGGAACAGCCCCTATTCAATATTTTTCTGATACCAGACACTGTCCTAAATGCTTTTTATAAATTACCACTTTAACAATTTTATGACTAGGTACTATTATGATTCTCATTTTATAAAGAGGAAGCAGACCAGAAGGGTCAAGAAATCTGTCCAAGACTACACAGCTAGTATATGTAAAATAGAGTTAAGAGCTCAGAGGAAGGATAAATTATTTCAGGTGCTAATAAGTTACATATGCCTCAACTAAATCTTATATAAGCCAATAATTCCCACCTATTACCCACCAAAGAGTTGGCAACAAGGGCTAGACTCGCCTGATCGAGCTTATTATCTTAGTGCTGTCTCTGCTCCCTCTAATCAGCTTTCTCTGGCCCTTTACTTATTCCTCTTTGGTGCTTCTCTACCACTTACTCTTCCTGCTGTGGTCCATGTGCAACCACTTGCTTACTCAGAGTAGTTATTTTGTGCAGATGCTGTTAGACCGACTGATGTCCCCGGCTATACTGTGAACTGCTGAGGCATAAAGATTGGGTGTTCCTCTTCTTTTACAGCCCCCACGGCACCTTGGTAAATGCTATGCCTACACAAAGTGACTTACAGATTTCCACTGAATGAATGGGAGCTAATCAACCCCAAAGAAAGGCAACAGAAGGGAAGAAATGAAATATCTGGATGATCCCAAATTGGGGCACTAACAGGAATTAATGTACAAATGTACAGGAATTAATGCTATTAAAAAATTCAGGTGTGAGTTATACCATTACACAATCCTTAAAAATCTCTCCTACTCTATATTTTTAGTATAAATAAACAATTCACAGGTCATATAGCCTATAACTAAAAGATATCACAATACGGTACAGGAATACCACTTTAGAATTTTAGTAGAATGTATTACAAGTGACCATATTCTGATTTACCCAGAACAGTCCTGGTTTATGCTTGTTTCCCAGCATGCTTATTAGTAAGTGCCCTGTTTACTCCTAAAAGTACCACATTTTGGACAATAAATAGTGCGTTCATCATAAAACCAAAGAATCAGTATTAACTTTAATAGCAACTGTTTTTAACCAAACTTTATTGAAGTATAGTTGATTTACAATGTTGTATTAATTTCTGCTGTATAGCAGTGACTCAGTTATACATATATATATATTTTTTTCAGATTCTTTTCCATTATGGTTTATCACAGGATATTGAATATAATTCCCTATGCTATACAGTAGGACCTTGTTGTTTATCCATCCTATATATTAGTCTGCATCTGCTAATCCCAAACTCCCAATCCATCCCTTCCCCATCCCCCCTCCCCCTCGGCAACCACAAGTCTGTTCTCTATGTCTGTGAGTCTGTTTCTGTTTCATAGACAGGTTCATTTGTGTTGCATTTTAGATTCTACATATAAGTGATATCATATGGTATTTGTCTTTCTCTTTCTGACTTACGTTGTTTCGTATGATCATCTCTAGGTCCATCCATGTTGCTGCAAATGGCATTATTTCATTTGTTTTTATGGCTGAGTAATATTCCATTGTATATATGTACCACATCTTTATCTATTCATCTATCGATGGACATTTAAGTTGTTTCTATGTCTTGGCTATTGTGAATAGTGTAACAGTAACTGCTTTTCATTCACATCTCTCTTGAGGGTTCTTACAATAGATATGGGGAAAGAAAGACTGGGGAGGTGGGAGAGAGAATTGGGAGGTAGATGTGAGGATTGGGGGATGGATGGCAGGTGGGTGGGGTTAATGGGGAGATGGATAGATAATGGGGAAGATGGGTGAATGAATGAATGGATAAAGGATAGAGAAAGCTCAGATGTGCCAAACTGAGCTTAGAGCTATGGTAATAATTTACTTTGCAATTGTAAGATTTTCCATTTTATTGAGAAATTTATTTTAAAATTCTTGAAGTACCAGACACCTTCAACTTAGCTCTAACATGTGTGAGAAACTTACAGGATACGAATTTAACACAGAGTAGGGCTATGCCACACCAATTAATTTGATTTTCAAAATAACCATTCATGCTTGTAAGTATGGCCGTTAATATTACATTTACCACTTGCATCACAGAAACACTGATTCAGATAAAAGACAAGCCACTATCCAACAACAGACATACCTGCCACACATTCATAAAATACTGGAATTGGGCTAAAGAGATGAATAAGATATAATTCCTATCTTTAAGAAGTTTGAAATTAGCAAAACAATTAAAAATTTTCAATTATTTCAGATCATTTCATTTCTCATGGACTGTCTCCTTCAATGAAAGAGGCAGAAAAACCTGAGTTTTATAACTGTCTGAATGAAAAGCAGATGTATCCTATTCATGTAGTATGCTAATGGGGAGTGGCTGACGAAGTACTGCTCAGCAGTGCTGGGCATACAGTAGGGGACCAAGATGCTTCTGATGAATGAGTGAACGAACCAAAGAAAAAAATAATCACTAAATGCCTGAAAAACTAGGCAAAACAGAGAAGGAGAAGAAAAGAATCAAACATGCAGATAATCCCCAATGCTGGTCAATGGATGACTGTATCTATAAGAGTTTGAGAAGATCCTCGATAGCACAGATTAGTCATTTGGGGAATCAGATACTTGGCACTAACTGCCTCTGTGTCACATAAACTTATCTCTAAGCCTCAACTGATTCATCCGAAAAATGAGAATGACAGTGTTTCCCTCTCCTATCTCACAGAGGGCTCAACAGGTAAGAAACTAAAAACAATGTTGAAAATTATTATTAACATCTGAAATAGTGCTTCAATGCTACTTCCATTCTTTCACATAATTTTGCAGATATTAAAATTATTCCAGTTCATTAAAATGTCCTTATCCTCTATTAGACTACATCTGATGATAACCATCATTTGATTGATGAGAAATAGACAAGGGTGATATTCTCAAATTTTATTAAAAATGATATTTGCTTGCAAGTTAATTATAAAATTCATACTTGTTTTAGGCCTTTGATCTGTAATGCTGTGTCTATTCTCATGGCTGATTTAAGGCCAATGCTATGAAATATCATGAAGAAGAATGCTTAATATTTTCTCTAGCATTGATACACAAGGCTGTGGCCTGTAGCACAACCGATTGAGCAGATTATCAATATTATGTTTAGCATTTCAGTTACATTTAATTTTATGTTGTAATTTTATGAATATATGAGGGACACTTGGAATTGAGTATTTATTTAGAGTTCCTTAAATAGTTCAAGAAAATAAATATTTTCAGTGTGCAGATTCTTCAGCCAAGTGTATTCATCCTGCATCTTTTTGTAAAAGAGTACAGTTACATAACAATCATATTACCCAAAGTAGCCCTTCTAAAATGCTTGAAAATTTTATACTCTTTCTAACACGCACCGCCTTCTAAAATTAAAGCCCCTGAAAGTTGCTAATGTCTTATGTGCTCCTATAACATCACTTTCCATGACCCTTATGGGTACTCAATAAATGTTTGTTGACACTTCATTTTCAAACTGTAATACATTTTAACAAACTACTACATATGTGAATTATTAATTTACTTCTGTGTAGGAAATGTAGGCAAGTTTGACATTTTAGGATCAAATTTCTGAATTGTTATTATTCCTTTTCAAAATTTCTACTGTGTAATGCTCCACCTGCAGAGTTATTACTCTGAAAATGCCACAACTAAAATAATACTAAGCTCACTTTATGGAGCACTTATGTGCCAAGCACAGTTCAAAACCATTTCTAGTGGTCTTAAGCCTTCCGATGCTCACCATGACCCTACGACTAGGCAATGTTATTTCCATTTTACAGATGCACAGAGACAGGAAGTACTTCTTCAAGGTTGCAGGGCTGGTAAACACCAGGGCTAGTTTTTGAACTGGGCCATGGCTCAGAGCCCACACTCTTAACCTCTGTGTTATGCCGTCTCTCTTTTAATCCTTTTCTCTTTATCTAATTTGTTTTTTAATACTTTAAGATTAGCACCAGCTTCAAATCCAAGTGTATAATTAAGATGTGTGCTAATTACACAGGAAAATCTCTGGCCAAAGATACTTAATGAGCATGTTTCCATTATCCAAAGCATCCGTGAACATAAATTAGGGGTCTTATCACTACCTACCACCTTAGTAAATTAACATGGAGTTAATGGCCTTTGGGCTTGGGAACTCATGTTCCCATGTGGCCCAGACACAATTCATTTCTCACCCCAGCCACAGTTGCAGGGTGTGTGTGTGTGTATGTGTGTGTGGTGTGTATTAATATGACTGTGAATGTCTCCCAGCCCCACGTGAGCCTAGAGGAATTTCACTTGTTCTACCTGGATGTTATAGTAACAGTATATGCTTAGCAGCTGCCCCCAGGTGCCAAGTCCTTAATTACTAGCAGCATCTTAGCAGCCACTTTCTCCTGGCACTGCCGGGGGACAGACGCTATAGATTCCCCATGAACTGTTCCCCCAGGAGCTGTGCAATGGGAAGGCCCTGCTTCCTATCCAGAATGATAAGCTGGACAGCAAGCAGGAAGCGTCTGGGGGGACTCTATAAAAATTGTGAAAAGGGCCTCCCTGGTGGCGCAGTGGTTGAGAGTCCGCCTGCCGATGCAGGGGATACGGGTTCGTGCCCCGGTCTGGGAGGATCCCATATGCCGCGGAGCGGCTGGGCCCGTGAGCCATGGCCGCTGGGCCTGCGCGTCCGGAGCCTGTGCTCCGCAACGGGGGAGGCCACAACAGTGAGAGGCCCGCATACCGCAAAAAAAAAAAAAAAAAAAAAAAAAAAAAAATTGTGAAAAATTCCCAATGGGGTCTCAGGATTCAAAAAGGCCCTGAAACATGGCCCAACTTGCTTTTTGGTTTGCTCTGTCCCCTGAGGCCGACTTGGTCTGCTACATACCCTGTGGACAAACTGCCAGTGTGGCAGAATGACGGCCGGCTAGGAATGACACACACCGCTTCTGCATCCCCCAGTAAAATGATGAGATGCATGGGATTCTCCTGGTACTTTCTCAAGTGTGTTCAAATTACACATTCTTTAAACTTGGAGATGGGTCATTGGGACAACGCCTTTTTTTTTTTTTTTTTCCATCTGGAGTAGAATAAAAGACTGATGGGGGGCTTCCCTGGTGGCGCAGTGGTTGAGAGTCCGCCTGCCGATGCAGGGGGCGCGGGTTTGTGCCCCGGTCCGGGAAGATCCCACATGCCGCGGAGCGGCTGGGCCCATGAGCCGGGGCCGCTGGGCCTGCGCGTCCGGAGGAGCCTGTGCTCCGCAGCTGGAGAGGCCACAACGTGAGAGGCCTGCGTACCGCAAAGAAAAAAAACAAAAAAACAAAAAAACAACCCACAGGACAATAACAGCATCCACCCCATCCTCTTTCTTTCACAGACCATGTCTCTTGCCACTCTCCTCCTAATCATGCTCTCCTATTTTCCTCATCCCCTTTATCTGCACGACTTCTCCCCTTCTCCTGCCAGAGGAGGAAGACACCAAGAGTTAGCGGAACAACCAAGTATTTCTGTGTCATGAGATCAAAGGAAGAAATGCCACCTTCCTACAGATTTAACTGGTTTTGCAGCAAAACTTCTCTCATTTTTACTAATAGGAAAAAGAACATCTACGGTTCTCAAAGCCATACACACTAATAGAAGTGGGGTGAGGGTCAGGGGCACATTGCTTTATGAATAAATAATTAGCCTCTCAATTGATAATAAGTGGCATTGCAACTGTTTAATAAATCTCCTTGAGTGGTTATAGAACTTGAATACTGGGTGTCTTTAAAAGTATCCCTAAACATTCTCACGTTAATATACATAATTTAACAAATGAACAGGCATTATTGATTTTATTAGTATAAAAACCACGCTAAGGCAAACTCAGACCCAACCTTGGACCACTTTAAGACATTCCACATGACACACACACACACACACATATACCCACACACATGCACGTAACTGTGTGAGGTGATGGGCATGTTAATTAGCATGATTGTGGTAATCATTACATAGGCATATTGATATCACAATACCACATTGTTCATATTAAATATGTATCATTTTTTGTCAATCATAACCTCAATAAATCTGGGGGGAAAAAGACATTCCAGGTTAGTGGATCTCTACAGATTACATTTTTTTTTTTTTTTTTTTTTTTTGCGGTACGTGGGCCTCTCACTGTTGTGGCCTCTCCCGTTGAGGAGCACAGGCTCTGGACACACAGGCTCAGCGGCCATGGCTCACAGGCCCAGCCGCTCCGCGGCATGTGGGATCCTCCCGGAACGGGGCATGAACCCGTGTCCCCTGCATCGGCAGGCGGACTCTCAACCACTGTGCCACCAGGGAAGCCCCAGATTACATTTTAATGTGTGTATAGAGATAACCATAGATATCTCTATAGCTATAACAAACATAATTTTGTTGCTATTGTTATAGAATACACTTGAATACATTAATCTACTACTTAGCAAGTAACTAATATTCACCCATTGTGTAGAAAGTGCCCTGGTTTTGTGAGCAGTGCAATGCTGATTAAGATGATCTGAGCCCAGACAAGAGCTTACAACCTCGCGGAAGTTAGATCAATACATAAGAAAGCAATTAGGGTTATAAAACAGGCTATGACAAGTTTGGGGTCAGTGTTCCTGACTCTGTATGTGGTGAGTGAACAATGGAAGGGAGACGTTGGTTTATCTTTCTATGAGCGCCTCCACCTTCCTGTATCCCTCCGTGTTAATTCCCACTGTGCCCTGGTTTGCTTTTGGTGTGATTCAAACGACACTGAGGGCCCACGTGGAGCGGTCACTTCCCTGTGTGGGCATCCACCCAATGTTAAGCACCACTGACCCGCCCACCACCCTACCCCGAGACGAGAGTCCCTCAGACTAGAAGCTAAATCTGAACAGAGACTCAAGGGAATCTGAGGGAGATAGAATAGGGGTCTACTGATTCTGCAGAGACAGTGACAAGGTTCTGGAAGACACCCCCCAGTGACATATTCTGATACCTTCCCTGCTGGAGACAGGGATTCAGAAAGGGGCAAAGCCAGCAGCTGCCTAAGAGCTACTTCTTGGGCTAGATGGCTGATTAACATGATTGTTTTTATGGCATTTATATTTTTCTATAATTAGATTCTCTTTTTCTCCTCTAATACTTAGCAACATTTTCTCCTCCCTTTTTTTCTTTTACTGCCAGTCAGACTCAGGAATGTCTGTACATGGGAGGATGTGTCAGGGGGAGGGTTCCATCTCTGGCCAGAGTTTTAAAGGTCAGGCAGTATGTCTTCGAGGTCTGGCCAGGCTGGGACTGCGTTAAACTAAGTAAGAAACTCAGAAGAAGAGGAAACAATGTCTTGAGAAATGGCCTCTTGGTTATAGCCTCTGGGTAATGGAGAAAGTTTCCAGTGCTTTCTTCTGTTGAAACCTTTGCTGGTTTAAACAAGAGAGAATGCCACTGGACTGAGTGGCAGTGGGCTGAGCCACTGTAATTCCAGAACTCCTTTGGACATCACTTCTAAAGAACCGTGGGCAGTGGTGGGGCAAGGGCGGCAGCCAGCACCCCATGGCCAGGTGGGGTGGACAGTGGGTTTACTACACGGAACACCCCCTACCCGGGCCTTGCCACTGTTGGGCTGATATACACCTCCAGGGAGTATCAGAAGGGAGCAACAAAATGACGAATGCTCCATCCCCAAAGCTTTGGACCAAAAATGTTTATGGGGGAAAAAAAATAAGTGAAAAATGACAGGGACTGAGTTATTCTAGAGTAGAAAGTGAGGGATATGAGAAACCAAATAGCAATTTCAAAAACTTGACAAGCCTTTGCCAAATCACACTGAGCATCTATTTTCTATTTCTACTGAGATCAAGATAAGATCTAAAGGGTTTAAAGGGCAGAAGCAGGGATTTAGATGAGACATTAGGAGAATTTCCTGCAAGTTTTCTGGAATGTGTTATGGAGAGAGCCTGGAATGCATGACCGTCAAGAACATGTAATATTCTTTTCTAAAATCTCTAAAGTAATAGGTAGGCAGGTTCCCTGCTTGCCTGAGTGCAATTCTGCCGTGCAGAAGGATGATGAAATGAGTTATCGAGACCCAGTAGCCCTACAAGGGAAGGAAATACGACCTCCGATGTACATTCCAGCCTTCCATGTGTCTCAGTGGAACTTCTCTGGCTCATATTTGTCTCAAAAACAGGAATAAATCCCTTACACTTGTAAGTGTGGTAAGAGATAATTTTAGAAATATTTTTCCAAAATATACTCCAAGGGCAAATACTGTGATCACTGAATGCAGGCTTGGGAGAACATCCACTGCCATGGAAGAAACTCCTAAAGTTCTATATGCTCCCTTTTACCCTACCCCCAGCGTTCACATGCCTTTTTTTTTTTTTTTTTTTTTTTCAGTTTTACCACTTAAGGTACAGAACTCAGGTCTGTACTGAAAATGGGCTCGGTGGTTTCTCCTAATCCTGAGATTACCTAAGTTTCTTTTAAGTGGGGAAAACAGTTCACAGTAAAGGCTATCATTAATTGAGAATCTGTATGTCCAGCATGATAGCATCTTTTTAAAATGTTATCCTACTTAGGTCCTCATAAGTGCCCTGTGGGTAGGTACTATTGTTAGCACCACTGTATACAGGGGTAAAGTGGTTTGTATGGGGTCACAAGGATGGTCTGCAGTTAGGAGAAAGTGAGTTTCTGTCAGGGCATAGAAAAGAGAACAGAGAAACCCCATCACAGATGCACAGTGCATCACATCAGGAGGTCAAAGGGGTAGGAAAAGGACCCAGAGCCCTACTGACTTTTCTAGATTATCAGCGAGGTTGCCATTGGATCACCTCTACTAACAAGATCAGCAGCCTTTTTTTTTTTTTTTTTTGCGGTACGCGGGCCTCTCACTGTTGTGGCCTCCCCTGCTGTGGAGCACAGGCTCTGGACACACAGGCTCAGCGGCCATGGCTCACGGGCCCAGCCGCTCCGCGGCATGTGGGATCCTCCCGGACTGGGTCACGAACCCGTGTCCCCTGCATCGGCAGGCGGACTCTCAGCCACTGCGCCACCAGGGAAGCCCAAGCAGCCTTTTTTAATGGGAGACACAGAACAACCGGTACCAATACACTGGATGCTTTCTCTCCTAATTCCCTGGTCAGGACAGTCAACCCCTGTGTACTCCGGGGCTGTTGCTGTAGCAGATGAGACAGTCTTTTTGCTTTTGCTCCTTGTTTTGACACCTTAACTCTGATGGCAGGAGAAATCCAAGGAGGCAGAAATCAAACCAGTCTGTACTAAAAAACAGGACTTATTGGGGGAAGAACTTACTCTTTCTGATTAAAAATCTAGTTCTTATGTTCAAGAATATTGAAATGGTTAGTAGAGATGGATTAATCAATGTATGAACCCAAATGTCATCTTTTATAAGTATTAGTTCAGCTAAACTTCATGTATGATCTTATTTTATTTCTGCATCATCAATAAAGCAGAATTCTTAGGTAAAAAAATAAGGTTCTTAAGCTCCATTGCAACTGATAGCTGAGTTCTGAGTTTGAATAAATATATTTTTAAAATCAAGTGAGCATTCTTTAGAAAATACAGATAATATATTTGCTTTTGTAGATTCGTATTCTTTGGGAATAATGATGCTGTGCTCAAGATTGATGTGTGTGTGAATGTAAAACAAAACACAAGCAAATAAGCAAAAAGAAGACAGAAAATCTCCTTCTAGTTTTACAATCTACCTAAAATAAGAAAAAGAGCACTATGATAGCTGTGGCTGTCCAGCAAAAGGTCCTTCTCTCAGTTAAAAAGTTAATTCTTTAATAGCTGCAAGAGCTGCCTTCTTGGCATATGTCTGAGCACAGAACTTATTACATGAAGTATGATCTCACTGGGTATGCAAGGTAAATAGTCTCATTAAGAATATTTTATGAAGAAACATGACTGTTCTGACAAGGTCAAGTGGTGAATAAGGTATGATAAAGAGGCAAAAGGCAGTGACCTGGAAATAGATTATGGCACCCAGCTTAATTTACTGTGTCTTCCCCAGTCCTGGCGTGATTCTCCATAGGCTCAGGCCAAAAAGAGCTGGTCAGATGCTAGAGCACACGCTGGGCAGAAAACCCAGAAGAATGGTCCTGAGCAGACCTCCTCACACTGGCAAGTCAGCTAAGCAGGATCTACCTTAAGAAATATTATGTATAGAAAGATAAGAGTTTACCCAACAGATGTATGATGAGGGTATTTACACTGGGTAATGCCATTTTCCTTTACAAAAATTTCAACCGAAGACTTCTTTCACAAGCTCTCAAAGAACATACAAAATGTAACGCATTCCTGTTTGTCTGCACATTATTTTTTACATATGTTTCAATTATCCTCTTAGCATTTGTTGCTACTACACTGCAATGGTTTCCTCAGCTTGGTCCCTTTAACTGTAGCCTTACAATTGACCTTACAATTTGGAAGTGTCTGAGAATTCTAAAGCAACCAAGGAATTTGCCTAAATTCAATTTCAGAAATTTTTAAATGATTAGTATTCGTGTATATAAGACATAAAAACCATGCAGTGAAATGAAAAAATATACAGATATAGAAGTTTTATCTCCAGTACCAATTTTCTTCAAATTATTTCATCTCCCTTAGCTCAACATTCTTCCTATAAAATAATTACTTAGAGCCACAGTATAATTATTCTTTCAAAAGCTTTTATTTAACAGCATTTTCTATATACAATCACCTTAATTTTAATCAAATTTTAAGTAATGCTTTACTTTATTTAGCTGAAAAGTAAACCAACGAGGTTTTAGTTGAGACTACCAATGTTGAGATTATAACTGAATGATTAAAAATGATTAAAACTGCTTCGGAAGAAAAAGAACTGGTGAAGCAGAAAACCAGATGTAAAATAATAATCCCATGAATGGATACAAAGACATTTTTCACAATTTTTCACAACTGGTATAACACAGAAAATATTCCGTATTTCTAAATACTATCACTCTAGTATTAAGAACATTTTACTAATGCAAGACAAAGCTGGTCAGCAGGGCTTCCCTGGTGGTGCAGTGGTTGAGAGTCCGCCTGCCGATGTAGGGGACACGGGTTCGTGCCCCGGTCTGGGAAGATACCACATACCGCGGAGCAGCTGGGCCCGTGAGCCATGGCTGCTGAGCCTGCATGCCCAGAGCCCGTGCTCCACAATGGGAGAGGCCACAACAGTGAGAGGCCCGCATACCAGAAAAAAAAAAAAAAAAAAAAAAAGCTGGCCAGCAGAATTTGAAAAAAAGCCTCATGTTAGAAGCTAATGCTAATATAAAAAAGCATGAATAGAATGAGGACATATTAATGAGTTAACAGGCTCCCACTTAAGTTGGGGGCAAAAATTAAATAGGCCTGAGGAAAAAGAAAACAAATGTCAATGTTGATAGCTTTTATGCATTTTCAATAAATATTACTCCACATTTTATTCCACTGACATCATCAGAATGCGTTGAAATTAAGAATTAATAGTAGCCAATGGACTTGAAAAAAATTATTTTTCTAGGCTGGGATCGCTGCAGGATACAGGCTGAGCCAAACTAAATGGCCTTTTTTGAATAAGTGATTCTCTTGCATTCACTTCTCTTGTTTTCATTCCAGCCTCTCTTTGCACACAGGGTTCGTGCTGGAACATCTTGAGGCCCTTTGATGATGTCTGGTGTTGGCAGGTACAGGTCCCTGCTGGAGAGGAGGCCTCTCAGCTGCCTGGTGGCGAGCGGAGCCATGCCAGGGTAGGGCCGACGCCCAGGTCTGACCTCTCAGCTCTGTTGAGAAGACAAATTGCTCTTTTTTCCTTTGGTATTCTGCCACAGTGTAAATTCCAAAGCTTTTGGTGACTCTCTCAAACCTAGCTCAGCACAGCAGGCTGAACAAAATCATCTTTAAAAGAATATGCTTTCCATTTAGGTTGCAAAGGATGCTTCAAATTTATAGCACTTAGCTGCATTAAAAAAAAAAAAAGTCCAAGGAAGAATTTAAGAAAGTTGTGAAGACGATGCTAACTCATTAAAAAGAAACTTTTAGAAGAAAGAAACGTTAAATGTCCTTTTATTTTCAGTGATTCCTTATCGTCTGTATTTGTCTTTCACATATGAGACTGAACCACAGACCTGGATGGAAACGAGTTGGCCCTTCTCCATCAAAGCGGGAAGATGAGCTGTCTTCTGGAGAGGATTTAAGTAGTTCAAGAAGGATAGATAACTGGGCCATTTCTGCAAGTTTTTATTTGGGGTCGCAATTCACATTTAAGTCATTTAAGTCACTATTTTTAAAGTAACGCCACATTTACAATAAAGAGATTAAACAAAAACAGTTATTTATTTCTTCTCACATATGGTTCTCCATTGTCCTATTAAAATTCTGCTTCTGTTCCAAAGATAGGTTTCCCTTCATTTAAAACTAAGTCTGCTAGCATGTTGTGATGTCAGCGCTCCTATACGTAGCTCTGAAGAACAGACACTGCCATTGATGATGGATTTCACTGATGGCTTTGCTAGCATTAGAAAAGCCTTGTCTGGGGTCACAGGGTGGCCCACGGCTGTCATCCCAGAGCAGATGCCTTGACCAGGAGTCAGTTCTTCACTGCTGACTTGGGTGAAGGCCAATCTCATGCTATGATTTTCAAATGGATGATGTGGTCCTAAGTCACATACCAGGTAAAACACAATTTTTAACCCCCATAATAATTTTTAACTTCTGTAATTGAAGGGGATGACACAAGCCTCTAAGCTTCCTTTGAGAATTTCTACCCTTTAATGGCATTTTCTTTGGGTCCCCAGTTAGAATTAGAAATTCTCTTAGATTCAAATAGTTTCCCTTTATAGATATGACCACAGAGAATAAAGATCAAGAGACCACACCCAATATAATGAAACACTCTATATTCATTTGTTTCATTTCTGGATTCTTGTGCTTAGAACTTATTTAAGCTTTCTACTGTATGGCACACAGTAGGTGTTATGTAAGTGCTTACTGACCAAAGGGAAAGAGTACAACTAAATGAATGAATGTTTTGCCGACCTTCTATAACTGGTTCCATTTCTTTTTTCTTTTTTTCTTTTTTTTTTTTTTTTTTTTGTGGTATGCGGGCCTCTCACTGTTGTGGACTCTCCCTTTGCGGAGCACAGGCTCCGGACACGCAGGCTCAGCGGCCATGGCTCACGGGCCCAGCTGCTCCGCAGCATGTGGGATCTTACCAGACCGGGGCACGAAACCATGTCCCCTGCATCGGCAGGCGGACTCTCAACCACTGCGCCACCAGGGAAGCCCTGGTTCCATTTCTTAATGTGATGACTACAGCCACCATTCTCTAACAAAGCCTTTAAGGGAAACACAGAGGATGTTAAGTTTCACCTCCAACCCCAGTGAGCTAGGCTAGTTTCCTAGAGGAAACAATTCCAGCCGAGGGTCAACCGAGCCTTAGGCAGATGACAGAGGCAGGTCAGGCATCCTCCAAAAAGCAGCACCCCAAGTACAGCAGTGGGGGGCAGGTAGCCTGCCACTTCTAACCTTGAGAGAGTCTAAAGAGAGATGAACAGGGAGAAGCCAAAAAGAAGGGTTTTTCCTCTTCAGCTTCGTGGAAGAACCACACTCTGGAAACAGAATCCAGAAAAGGGTCACTCTGCATCCCTAATCTTAGGGCCCAATTAGTATCTCTGAATCAGGTACGTCAGCATGGGTTTCTTTTTATGACTGGAATTACGGGAAATGTACTTGCCCTTGACCCTGACCCATCCTTGGGGGATGGGCGGGGATGCAGAGAAAAGCTGTGATCTTCTCCTGCCTCAAATGACCATCATCAATTCAGCATTCTGATACCCAACTTGTGAACGCCCTAACAGAACTTCCTAGAATCGGAAGGGGCATCACAAAACAGCAAGTTTGATCTCATTTTAAACAGAGGGAGATAAAGTTCCAGAGGGTGAACCGGCTTGCTCAAGATTCCAGACAGTAGAGGTGGGAGACTCTCAGCTCCATCATTTCAAGTTCAGTGGCCTGTTTAGCAGTGCCAGCACCAGAGCTTTCATAGAGGAAGACCTTAAAGAAACATGTGAAAACACATGTACTCAATGCGACAGTTATTCATGTTTATTTTATAGTAGGTTGGAAGGCATTTGATGAAAATTATGAGGCCATCTGATAGCCACTTCAATATCTGTTTAGTGTGGCATAAACACATGCTATCAACATGGAATTCCAGTTTTCTCTCAAAAATAGTTTCTTCAGGATTATCATGAGAAGCAACCAAAGTTGGATAACAAAGTTTTCCAGGACTCGTGATGATAAGCTGGTTAGTATACTGACAATATATGACTGTAAGTGGTCTTATCTGTGTAGACAGACATTTACGTTTTGGTAATGACATACCAGAGAATAGTCCTTGATAAATGACCCAATCATTGCCATGTATCATCCCAGTTATAAATTTCAAGAAGACATTTGAATACCTGACTATCAAAGTCCTGTGATTTGAATTCAATCCATTACAACACGTAGAATATCAGAAATGAATTGAAGCCTCTGAAGGCAGGTACCTACAGGGGCATAAACATGCAGTTTTCCTAAGTACCAGTCAGTATTTAGAGGAATAGCTCTTACAGACCCTACAACTGCCCTCACCATTTTGCTTTCATGGAACAAGCACATAGCATAAACTAGTATCTCCTGGGAGTCAATCTTTTGTAACATTTTGTATTCATCAGTGTGGTCAAGAAATCACTTACATGGATTATTTTCAACATTTTCAGCTGTAATAGTCCATGCCCTTTTTTTTTTTTTTTGACTAGTTCATATGCTTAAAAAAACAAATTTTTAATCTTTTACTTTCAGGGAACCACTATCAACCAACGTCTTATGGGGAAGACATATGGTATATGACAAAAAATGGGGAAGAGACTAGAAATTTAGGGAAAAAACTCTAAGATATAAGATATACTATCCAGCTACTTGGATAACTCGTAAGGACCACATACGATTATATATACTCTCAACTCTTTGTCCATAATACATTTAAATTTACTTATTTCCCAAAGTATAAATCATTACTAAAAGCTATATCTATCTTAAGGGATTAATAAAAGCAACAGGATATAATTGAGATGTTCAGCTAATAAAGGACTGAAAAAATGAAGAAAAGCACAGGGCCAGAGATTATGAAAATGAAGATTACCTCACTGCTTCTCTAACTGTGGTCCAAGGATGGTCTTCCTTAGAATCACCTGGGAGCTTTTTCAAGATGCAGAATCTTGGGCCATCCCAGATCTGCATGTCAGCATATCTACAAGTGGAGGCTGGGACTCTTCATTTTTAAAAATTCCCATGTGACTATTTTTCTGCGTTTGGAAAATGAGAACTACCAACCTAAAGGTTCTGAATAAGATTATGGAATGAGGGAAAAACAGAGAGAATCTGGAAGAAAGGTTCTTTAAAATAAAGATAGGAAGGCAGGAAGGGAGGGAGGGAGGGAGGGAGGGATAAACCGGGATAAAAACATGGCCTATACCAGGGTTTCTCAACCTCTTCACTATTGATACTTTAGGCCAGATAATTCTTTGTTGTTGGGTTCTGTCCTGTGAAAATGTAGAATATTTAGCAGCAGCCCAGGCCGTCTAATCCCTAGATGCCAGTAGCATCCTCCTACAAGTTGTGAAAACCAAAAATATTTTCAGACTTTGCCAAATATCCCCCCCAACCCCGGGGAGTATAATTGCCCCTGGTTGAAAACCACTGGTCTACACTAAGGAAACTGATAAAAACAAGAACAGGAAGCTAGGAAGATAATTAAATCCCTAGACTACATATTGATAAAAAACAGTCAAATGAGAGCTGAGATGAGAAGCATGCTAATCCATTATGCTCCACAAGTTAGTTTCCTTGTTAGCAGAAGTCATAAACTGGAAAGTGAACTAAGGATAATTTCAAAACTTCATTTTCATCTTTCACAACTTGGCATATTTCACACAAAAATTTGTATTTCTGATATCATGAAAAGAAATCTTAAAATCTCGCCATAGCTGTCTGTTTTCCCCCATGGCAAAAATGGCTGGAGCTGAGATCATGCCATCTCCTTTGGGTGGAGCACTGAAGTTTTCCCCTTATGCTTTATAGATAGGTAAATTCCACACAAAATTCCTGATATAGGTCATTGGGGTTGTAAAAGATAAGAGCGTATCCATATAGTTAAGATTTACATTTAGTTTCGTAGAAATCCAAATTTTATTATCACTGCCACACTTTTTAACTACAAATGTAATTTATGGGGGAGATTGGTTCAAGATGGCTGAGTAAAAGGACGAGTGCTCATTCCCTCTTGTGAGAGCACCAGAATCACAACTAACTGCTGAGCAATCATTGACAGGAAGACACTGGAACTCATCAAAAAAGATACCCCCCATCCAAAAACAAAGGGGAAGCTGCAATGAGATGGTAGGAGGGGCACAATCACAAAATCAAATCCCATAAATGCTGGGTGGGTGACTCACAAGCTGGAGAACACTTATACCACAGAAGTCCACCCACTGGAGTGAAAGTTCTGAGCCCCATGTCAGGCTTCCCTATCTGGGGGTCTGGCAATGGGAGGAGGAATTCCCAGAGAATCACACTTCTAAGGCTGGTGGGATTTGATTGCAGGACTTTGACAGGGCTGGGGGAAACGGAGACTCCACTCTTGGAGGGCACACAAAAAGCAGTGTGTGCATCAGGACCCAGGGGGAAGAAGCAGTGATACCACAGAAGACTGAACCAGACCTACCTGCTAGTGTTGGAGGGTCCCTGCAGAGGCAGGGGATGGCTGTGTCTCACTGCGGGGACAAGGACACTGGCAGCAGAAATTGTGGGAAGTACTCCTTGGCACCAGAACTCCCAGAGTCCACCATTAGCCCCACCAAAGAGCCTGTAGCCTCCAGTGCTGGATCGCCTCAGGCCACACAACCAACAGGGAGGGAGCCCAGCCCCACCCATCAGCAGACAAGAAGATTAAAGTTTTGCTGAGCTCTGCCCACCAGAGCAACAGCCAGCTCTACCCACCACCAGTCGCTCTCATCAGGAAGCTAGCACAAGCCTCTTAGATAGCCTTATCCACCAGAAGGCAGACAGCAGAAGCAAGAACTACAATCTTGCAGCCTGTGGAAGGAAAACCACATTCATAGAAAGATACACAAAATGAAAAGGCAGATGGTTATGTACCAGATCAGGGAACAAGAAAAAACCCTAGAAAAACAATTAAATGAAGTAGAGATAGGCAACCTTCTAGAAAAAGAATTCAGAATAATGATAGTGAAGATGATCCAGGACCTTGGAAAAAGAATGGAGGCAAAGATCAAGAAGATGCAAGAAATGTTTAACAAAGACCTAGAGAATTAAAGAACAAACACATAGAAGAATTAAAGAACAAACAAACAGAGATGAACAATACAATAACTGAAATGGAAAATATACTAGAAGGAATCAATAGCAGAAGAACTGAGGCAGAAGAACAGATAAGCGACCTGGAACACAGAATGGTGGAATTCACTGCCGTGGAACAGAATGAAGAAAAAAGAATGAAAAGAAATGAAGACAGACCAAGAGACCTGTGGGACAACATTAAACTCACCAACATTCGCATTATATGGGTTCCAGTAGGAGAAGAGAGAAAGAAAGGACCCGACAAAATATCTGAAGAGATTATAGTCGAAAACTTCCCTAACATGGGAAAGGAAATAGCCACCCAAGTCCAGGAAGCACAGAGAGTCCCAGGCAGGATAAACCCAAGGAGAAACATGCTAAGACACATAGTAAGCAAACTGACAAAAATTAAAGACAAAGAAAAATTATTAAAAGCAACAAGGGAAAAACAACAAATAACATACAAGGGAACTCCCATAAGGTTAACAGCCGATTTCTTAACAGAAACTCTACAAGCCAGAAGGGAGTGGTACGATATATTTAAAGTGATGAAAGGGAAGGTCCTACAACCAGGATTACTCTACTCAGCAAGGAGATCATTCAAATTCAACGGAGAAATCAAAAGCTTTACAGACAAGCAAAAGCTAAGAGAATTCAGCACCACCAAACCAGCTCTATAACAAATGCTAAAGGAACTTCTCTAAGTGGGAAACACAAGAAAAGAAAAGGACCTACAAAAATAAACTCAAAACAATTAAGTAAATGGTAATAGGGACATACACACTGATAATTACCTTAAATGTGAATGGATTAAATGCTCCAACCAAAAGACACAGGCTCGCTGAATGGATACAAAAACGAGACCCATAAATATGCTGTCTACAAGAGACTCACGTCGGACCTAGGAACACATACAGACTGAAAGTGAGAGGATGGAAAAAGATATTCCATGCAAATGGAAATCAAAAGAAAGCTGGAGTAGCAATACTCATATCAGATAAAATAGACTTTAAAATAAAGAATGTTACAAGAGACAAGGAAGGACACTACATAATGATCAAGGGATCAATCCAAGAAGAAGATATAACAATTATAAATATATATGTACCAAACATAGGAGCACCACAATATATAAGGCATATGCTCACAGCTATAAAAGAGGAAGTCAACAGTAACACAATAATAGTGGGGGACTTTAAGACCTCACTTACACCAATGGACAGCTCATCCAGACAGAAAATTAATAAGGAAACACAAGCTTTAAATGACACAATAGAGAAGATAGATTCAATTGATGTTTATAGGACACTCCATCTGAAAACAACAGATTACACTTTCTTCTCAAGTGCACATGTAATATTCTCCAGGATAGATCACACCTTGGGACACAAATCAAGCCTTAGGAAATTTAAGAATACTGAAATCATATGAAGCATCTTTTCTGACCACATCGCTATGAGATTAGAATTCAATTAATGGAAAAAAACATAAAAATCACAAACACATGGAGGCTAAACAATACGTTACTAAATAACCAAGAGATCACTGAGGAAATCAAGAGGAAATCAAAAAATACCTAGAGACAAATGACAACGAAAACATGACGATCCAAAACTTAGGGGATGCAGCAAAGGAGTTCTAAGAGGGAAGTTTATAGCAATACCATGCTACCTCAAGAAAAATTGCAAATAAACAATCTAAACTTACACCTAAAAGGAACTAGAGAAGGAAGAACAAGCAAAACCCAAAGTTAGTAGAAGGAAAGAAATCATAAAAATCAGAGCAGAAATAAATGAAATAGAAACAAACAAACCAATAGCAAAGATCAATAAAACTAAAAGCTGGTTCTTTGAGAAGATAAACAACATTAATAAAGCTTTAGCCAGACTCATCAAGAAAAGGAGGGAGAGGACTCAAATCAATAAAATTAGAAATGAAAAAGGAGAAGTAACAACTGACACTGCAGAAATACAAAGGATCATGAGAGATTACTACAAGCAACTCTATGCCGATAAAATGGACAACCTGGAAGAAATGGACAAATTCTTAGAAAGGTATAAGCTTCCAAGAATGAACCAGGAAGAAACAGAAAAGATGGACAGACCAATCACAAGTAATGACATTGAAACTGTGATTAAAAATCTTCAAAACAAACAAAAGTCCAGGACCAGATGGCTTCACAGGTGAATTCTATCAAACATTCAGAGAAGAGCTAACACCCTTCCTTCTCAAAATCTTCCAAAAAATTGCAGAGGAAGGAACACTCCCAAACTCATTCTACAAGGCCAACTTCACCCTGATAAAAAACCAGACGAAGATGCTACAAAAAAAGAAAATTACAGACCAATATTACCAATACTGATGAATACAGATGCAAAAATCCTCAACAAAATACTAGCAAACAGAATCCAACAACATATTAAAAAGATCATACACCATGATCAAGTGGGATTTATCCCAGGGATGCAAGGATTCTTCAATATACGCAAATCAATCAATGTGAGACACCATATTAACAAATTGAAGGATAAAAACCATATGATCATCTCAATAGATGCAGAAAAAGCTTTTGACAAAATTCAACACCGATTTATGATAAAAACTCTCCAGAACGTGGGCACAGAGGCAACCTACCCCAACATAATAAAGGCCATATATGACAAACCCAGAGCAAACATCATTCTCAGTGGTGAAAAACTGAAAGCATTTCCTCTAAGATCAGGAACAAGACAAGGATGTCCACTCTCACCAGTATTATGCACATAGTTTTGGAAGTGCTAGCCACAGCAATCAGAGAAGAAAAAGAAATGAAAGGAATACAAATTGGAAAGGAAGTAAAACTGTCACTGTTTGCAGATGACATGGTACTATACACAGATAATCCTAAACATGAGACCAGAAAACTACTAGAGCTAATTGATGAATTTGGTAAAGTTGCAGGATACAAAATTAATGCACAGAAATCTCTTGCATTCCTATACAATAACAATGAAATATCAGAAAGAGAAATTAAGGAAACAATCCCAGTCACCACTGCAACAAAAAGAATAAAATACCTAGGAATAAACCTACTTAAGGAGGTAAAAGACCTGTACTCAGAAAACTATAAGACACTGATGAAAGAAATCAAAGATGACACAAACAGATGGAGAGATATACCATGTTCTTGGATTGGAAGAAACAATATCATGAAAATGACTAAACTAACCAACGCAATCTACAGATTCAATGCAATGTCTATCAAATTACCAATGGCACTTTTTACAGAACTAGAACAAAAAATCTTAAAATTTGTATGGAGACACAAAAGACCCCAGATAGCTAAAGCAATTTGAGGGAAAAAAGCAGAGCTGGAGGAATCAGACACCCTGACTTCAGACTGTACTACAAAGCTACAGTAATCAAGACAATATGGTACTGGCACAAAAACAGAAATGTAGATCAATGGAACAGGATAGAAAGCCCAGAGATAAACCCATGCACCTATGGTCAGCTAATCTATCAACAAAGGAGGCAAGGATATACAATGGAGAAAAGACAGTCTCTTCAATAAGCGGTGCTGGGAAAACTGGACAGCTACATATAAAAGAATGAAATTAGAACACTCCCTAACACCATACACAAAAATAAACTCAACATGTATAAAAGACCTAAATGTAAGACCGTACACTATAAAACTCTTAGAGGAAAACAGAGGAAGAATACTTTTTGAAATAAATCACAGCAAGATCTTTTTTGACCCACCTCCCAGGGTAATGGAAATTAGAACAAAAATAAACAAATGGGACCTAATGAAACTTAAAAGCTTTTGCACAGCAAAGGAAACTATAAACAAGATGAAAAGACAACCCTCAGAATGGGAGAAAATATTTGCAAATGAGTTAGGACAAAGGATTAATCTCCAAAATATATAAACAGTTCATGCAGGTCAATATTAAAAAAAACAAACAACCTAATCCAAAAATGGGCAGAAGACCTAAATATACATTTCTCCAAAGAAGACATATAGATGGCCAAGAAGCACATGAAAAGCTGCTCAACATCACTAATTATTTATTAGAGAAATGCAAATCCAAACTACAATGAGGTATCACCTCACACCGGTTAGAATGGCCATCATCAGAAAATCTAGAAGCAACAAATGCTGGAGAGGGTGTGGAGAAAAGGGAACCCTCTTGCACTGTTGGTAGGAATGTAAATTGATACAGCCACTATGGAGAACATTATGGAGCTTCCTTAAAAATCTAAAAACAGAATTACCACATGACCCAGCAATCCCACTACTGGGCATATACCCAGAGAAAACAATAATTCAAAAAGACACATGCGGGCTTCCCTGGTGGCGCAGTGGTTGAGAGTCCACCTGCTGATGCAGGGGATATGGGTTCGTGCCCCAGTCCGGGAAGATCCCATATGCCGCAGAGCGGCTGGGCCCGTGAGCCATGGCCGCTGAGCCTGCGCATCCAGAGCCTGTGCTCCGCAAAGGGAGAGGCCACAACAGTGAGAGGCCTGCGTACTGCAAACAAAAACAAACAAACAAAACAAAACAAAAAAGACACATGCACCCCAGTGTTCACTGTAGCACTATTTACAATAGCCAGGTCATGGAAGCAACCTAAATGCCCATCGACGAATGGATAAAGAAGATGTGGTACATATATACAATGGAATACTACTCAGCCATAAAAAGGAGTGAAACTGGGTCATTTGCAGAGACGTGGATGGACCTAGAGAATGTCATACAGAGTGAAGTAAGCCAGAAAGAGAAAAACAAATATCGTATATTAATGCATGTATGTGGAGTCTAGAAAAATGGTACAGATGAACCAGTTTGCAAGGCAGAAATAAAGACACAGATGCAGAGACCAAACCTATGGACACCAAGGGGGGGAAAGGGGGGGCAGGATGAATTGGGAGAGTGGGATTGACAATATATACACTAATATGTACAAAATAGATAACTAATAAGAACCTGCTGCATAAAAAATTAAAATTAATTTTTCAAAAAAAGTCATGATCATGGAGTCACAGAGCAACATTAAGTTCTGAAAAATGCTCATGAATAAAAAAATGTAATTTACAAGCAATGCAGGCACAGCATGCTAGAGAGGTTCCCGCAGCCTGGTGTAATCACAACCACGGGTTTACAATGCACAAGCCATGGCCAAGTGTCCTACCACACCCAAAGGGTGTGTCCACTGACTGACACATATGTTATTACACTCATAAAAGAACATGAGTAACAGCTGACCGATTTTGATATTCTTATATTAAATTCAAGCTGGGCTTTCTCCAAAAGGTTTCCTTACTAACCATCCATTAAAAAGAATATTTGTCCCTGGGATGAAACGCACCCCCCCTGCCCAAAATAATCTTCCTTCAGCTGTGTGGCTGGCACTGTTCCCCATGGTCAAATTCCTGCTGACACCACCTGGAGGGAAAAAGGTCCACACCCCCAAGTTTACAGCCTGTTTCTCATCTTCGGAAGTTGCACCTTTTCCCCTATACCAGGAATGGAAGCCTTGCGTCCAGTCAACTTTAGTGCAGAATTAATCATGACTAGTCTAAAGGGATTTCCAGGTATGACCTGCATAGAGTGACTTCAATCATGAGTGTAGTTTCACACCGTTCAGTTATATAGGAACTCAGCTTTCTCATGAATGAAGGTCTTCTAAATCCTCCCTGGTAGCATTGTCTTTTTTTTAGCTGATAGGCTTCTTTATTTCCCAGAAATGGGGCTTCAAGACTGTCTTTGTGCTTATGGCCATGAACACAGCATTGCTTATTTCCACTTCACTCAACAGGCCACTTGAACATGGATGGAGAGTTTCTGTCAATTGTGGTGAAGACAGGTTCTTCTCCCTTCTGAAATCAGCACTTCTCACTGACTTTGACTTTTACGCGGATTCCACTGATTTAGTTAATAATCTTTGGAATTTACTCCACTAAAGCTCCTCAATCAAAACTTCATCTTAACCTACTCTTCTTGGGTTTGCCTCACTCCTTTGTTTTCTATTCTTTCCATTCCCTGTTATCCTTGTCTTTTTTTTTTTTTTTACACTTATTTTGGAGGCTGTTCCTCCAGTTTCATTCCTCCAGTCCTTTTACTCTAGGTCAACTCATCCTAGCTTCTCTTGACTTTGAATTTAACGCATCGCTACAAACTATCTGATCAGGGCTAGAACTCCCACCTTAACAGCAACAACAGCTGTCCCCAAATGTTATCCCCCCCCCATGTTTGCAACAAAAATTGTGGTTAAATAAGCATAATCAAGAAAACACTTAAAAATTCTCATCAAGGAAAGAAGAGATAAGCAAAACTTTTTCTTATCATTTAAGAAGTTGCCAAATTATGCTATACAAGTCAATATGAGATCAGGACTTACATGATCCTTGGAAACCACACCTTTCTGGTGCAGGGTTGAAAAATAATACTTGTACTAGAACATTCTTAAAATACCATCCTTGGAATCTTTGTTACAGTTATGGGATTGGTTTTAAAATGAAGTCCATTGTGACTTTAATAACTATATAACCAAACTTAGAGTCTTTTGCTAAATTCAGCTTAGTAATGTATGAACAAGGTTTGACTTCCTATTCATTCATTTATTCCATAAGCATTTATTAAGCATCTATGTGCTAAGTGCTCTGGATATGAAGGCAAAAGGATAAAACTCTGTTCCTGAGAAAGTCAAAGACTATTTGGCAAGAAAAACTTATAAACAAGTAAGTACAATAAAATCTGTGAAATGCTACAATAGAGGCTTTGGAAGCACAGAGGAGGTACTAATGAACTTGACCTAAGGAAGTCATAAAAAAGCTTTACAGGAGAAGAAGTCTTAATAAATTATATACATACAGAACATCTCAGAACTGTGTAAAAGACTGATCTGTGAAGGGTACAATTTATGTAGAGTTGGAGGTGATGAATTTTTTGAGGTTGGTCTGAAATGGGTAATAGGGATTTATTAGCATAGGGGAGGGATATGTGGGCCATTTAAAAACTGTGTGGACAAAGGCACAACCAGAATGTTGTGAAGAAGTAATCAGAATGAATTTTCCAAAAGGAAGGGAAGTGTCAAGGAGTAAGGAGAGATGGGGATGAGGTAGGTGAGCATGTCGAGGAACAAAATCAGGAAGGCATCCAAAACTTCCAGAGCGGTAGGCATCTATCCAGAAAAGACAAAAACTCTAATTCAAAAAGATACATGCACCCCAATGTTCGTATCACTACTATGTACAATAGCCAAGACATGGAAGCAACCTAAGTGTCTATCAACAGATGAATGGATAAAGACGTGGTATATATACACAATGGAATATTACTGTCATAAAAAGAATGAAATAATGCCATTTGCAGCAACATGGGTGGACCCACAGATTATCATACTCAGTGATAAGTATGTCAGATAGAGAAAGGCAAATATTATATGATATCACTTATATGTGGAATCTAACAAATAATATGAACAAATGTATATGCAAAACAGAAACAGACTCACAGACATAGAAAACAAACTTCTGGTTACCAAAGGGAAAAGGGCAGAGGGAGGAATAAATTAGGAGTATAGGATTAACAGGTACACGCTACTATATATAAAACAGACAGCAAGGATTTACTGTATAGCACAGGGAACTATATTCAGTATCGTATAATAACCTGTAATGGGAAAGAATCTGAAAAAAAATATGTATAACTGAATCACTTCCCTATACACCTGAAACTAACCCAATATTGTAAATCAACTATACTTCAATAAAAATAAAAAATTCCAGGGTTTTGTTGGACACAGACTATTACATAGGTGATGGGCAAAATAATGGTCTCCTGAGGATGTTCACCTCCTAATCCCCAGAACCTGTGAATGCGTTACCTTACAGGGCAAAAGGGACTCTGAAGGCTTAACTAAATTTAGGATTTTAAGATAAAGTAATTATCCTGAACTGTTCACGTGGTCCCAATATAATCACAAGGGTCCTTGTAAGTGAAAGATGGAGGCATGATAGGCAGAGAAGAGGATGTGACAACAGAAGCAAAGTCAGAATGCATTTAATCTGGCTTTGAAGATGGAAGGGGGCTAGGAGCCAAGAGATGCAGGCAGCCTCCAGAAGCTGGAAAAGGAAAGGAAATGAATCTCTCCTTGAGCCTCCACCAAGGAACACTGCCTGCCTACACATTGATTTTAACTCAGTGAGATCCATGTTGGACTTCTGACACCCAGAAGTGTAAGATAATAAATGTGTGTTGTTTTAAGCTTGTGTTGCTTTGTTATAGCAGCAAGAGGAAACTCATACACATAGGTACATAGGTGCCTCCTTCTTAGCCTTCCTATGTCTGGTGCAAATGAGAGGCCTTTGCTGTGCCTGAAGAAGGGAGCCTTGTCACTCAAACCACCAAGGGGGACTTGGCAGAAACTGTCCCATAGCAGTGAACCAAAAGGAAGAGTCAGGGGTGGAGAAGTCGCTGACCATGCGGAGGGCACAGCTGGGCAGGTGGCAGGACCAATCACACAGGATGATGTCCAGAAGTGGCTCAGAACCCTACAAGGGGCTGGGGAGCAGGCAGAGGCAGAAAGGGGTGTGTGTGGGGTTGAGAGCAAACCAGCATTGTGTCCATTGCTTTAGGATGAGTCACAGGATCCCGTTTATTTTGAATTTCAAATAGCCCTAGGAGAGGCTTCAGATTTTGTTTTTCAAAGAAAATAAATCAAACATTTTGAGAAAGACTGACCTACTGGCTATGAAAGCCTGTTTGGGAACAGGGCAGTTAGTGAGCCTTAGAGTAAATAAATCAAGTAAAGCTAAGCTTTTTTAACTTTTATTTTGAATCTGTTTTCAACTCCAGAGTATTTTAATAAAATCTTTTATATCATATTTAAAGCCTGATAAGAACTTTTCTTTAACCATAAGACAGCTGGAAAGCCAACAATAGTGTCACCGCTAATATTATCTGAAAACGTTTACTGATGTGGCCCAAACCGACTCTACTGAGTAAAGATGGAGAAGTGGGTCAAGAGGTTATTTACTGGGAAGAACAAACATTGTGCACCGAACAGACTCGCTTGAGGGCTTGGAAGATGCCAGGCACACAGAGGTTTCCTTCTAACTCACATAAGCACGAGAGGAGACCACCATGGTGGGGCCTGGGAACTGCGAATGTGGGCACAAGATGCAACCCCAGCTCCCTTCTCTCTGCTCCTGACTCTCTCCAGAGGGTACAAATGTCTACACACGTCCAGCGTGTGTCCAGGGGGCACATGAGCAGAAGTGAGGTGACACTGAGGGTGGCATTTCTAAATTTGCTTCTTCTCTTGTAACAAATCACAAACCTCACCAAGGTCCCCTCTTTTCCCTCTCCATTTCCTTCTTAGGATTATTCCCACCTTCTCTCTCTTATCCTCCTCTTGTCTCCCCAGTACAGAACGTCAGGGTCACTGTTTCAGGACCTGTCCTCTCTGGGGATAAGGAACCTACCTTCACCTTTGAGTTCTGAACACTCTGCCCCAGAGATGTGTAGCATTTAAATGTACAGCTTATTCAATATACTTGAAAGTTTTAGTAAGGCACAAAACTAGTACGGTCAATGGACTAAAAGCTAACATGGCCCTTTATAAGGCTATGTTAAGGCTGGCAAGAAAAATGCAAATACATTAACTTAAAATATTTTTAGGGGACGTCACCTGGTGAAGAAATATTTACCAGATGGTGATTACTGATTCACTTGAGAAAAATAAAAATAACATTAAATAGAGAAAAAAAAAAAAACTAAAGGGCTTTAAAAAAAACAAATGAAAGGTTTTTCTTATCCTAAGAAAAATGCTGCCAATGTTATAGCAAGCCCTGGAACAGTGGTTCTCTGCTCTGATGAAGTGATGTACAATGTCTAGAGTTTTATAAAATCAAGATGCTGCCCGTGCTCCATCCAGATTTACAACATGAGAGTCTCTAGGTGCACGGCATGGGTGAGTGTGTTTAAAACAAACACTTGAAGTGCTGGAGAGGGTGTGGAGAAAAGGGAACCCTCCTGCACTGTTGGTGGGAACGTAAATTGATACAGCCACTATGGAAAACAGTATGGAGGTTCCTCAAAAAATTAAACATAGAGTTGCCATATGATCCAGCAATCCCACTCCTGGGCATATATCTGGACAAAACTATAATTCAAAAAATACATTTACCTCTATGTTCATAGCAGCACTATTTATAATAGCCAGGACATGGAAGCAACCTAAGTGTCCATCAACAGATGAGTGGATAAAGAAAATGTGGTGTGTGTATGTGCATATACACACACACACACACATATATACGTATACATATATATACACATACACACACATACTTACATACAATGAAAGAAATGGCCATAAAAGAATAAAATGCCATTTTTAGCAATATGGATGGACCTAGAGATTATCATACTAAGTGAAATAAGTCAGAAAAAAGAAAGACAAATACCATATGATATCACTTATACGTGGAATCTAAAATATGGCACAATGGACATATATACTCTACCAAATGTAAAATAGATAGCTAGTGGGAAGCAGCCACATGGCACAGGGAGATCAGCTCAGTGCTTTGTGACCACCTAGAGGGGTGGGATAGGGAGGGTGGGAGGGAGGGAGATGCAAGAGGGAGGGGATATGGGAACATATGTATATGTATAACTGATTCACTTTGTTATAAAGCAGAAACTAACACACCGTTGTAAAGCAATTATACTCCAATAAAGATGTTAAAAATAAATAAATAAATAAAAAGAAAAAATAAATAAAATTTTAAAATATGGCACAAATGAACTTATCCATGAAACATAAACAGACTCACAGACATAGAGAACAGACTTGTGGTTACCAAGGCGGGGTGGGGTGGGGTGGGGGAGGGATGGATTGGGAGCTTGGGATTAGCAGATGTAAACTATTATACATAGGATGGATAAACAACAAGGTCCTACTGTATAGCACAGGGGACTATATTCAATATCCTGTGATAAACCATAATGGAAAAGAACATGAAAAATAATGTATACATAACTGAATCACTTTGCTGTACACCAGAAACTCACACAACACTGTAAATCAACTCTACTTCAATGAAAAACATTTTTTAAATAAAAATAGAACAAAGACTTGACAGATGAGTTGGAGAGGCAGCAAGAACTGAGAACAATCGCCCCACTGGACTGCTGATTACACAGTCCTCCCCATTCCCGTCATTCATCATTCTTACGTGGTGTAACCTTCAGAACTTGGCTTAAAATTTCTAATCTGACTCAACTTTACCTAAAAATATGAGTATTTCAGAATGGAAAAGTGTTTTTGCTCTATGGGATTTAAGATTTTGCTTTAAAAAAAAAGTAAAAACGGACCTAATTAACATATGCAAATGTTTCTAAGTAATTAACATGAAATGCCTGTCATTTATATGGCAAATGAAGATGTAACTGTCTGAATTTTCACTGGTGAATTAGTCTAATTTTAGGATGAAGAACAGCTTGGTTTGAAGATTGATAGATTAAGAAAACTGTATGTTGAAAGAAATCTTCGATTATTTAAAAATTGTTTAAATTGTTCGTAAGGGTGTCTCTCAGTTTCTCTGGTGATGCTGAAGTGAGTTCTGAAGAGTTTCCAGGGGAGACAGCAACGTGCTGGGGCAGGTCACAAACTGAAGGGAGATGTCAGCAGGTCGGCTGCTAGCAAGTGGCCCCGCGAATCCCAGACTGTCTTCACAGACATTTCTTAGTATCTGTTACAAGAGCTACAAGAGAGACAGACAAGGCATGCATTCTGAAGGGACCAACCAGAGCTGCCTCAGTCGTCCTCAGGCTAGAAACGACTTAAAAGTCTCTAAGGTGGCCAGAAAACTTTAAAGTTGTATTCAATTTTTTGGTGAGAATAGGAAGGGCTGATTTTCATAGTCCGAGTTCAGAGTGCCAACATCAAATGAAGAATGCTGTTGACTGATGGATGCTGACATCTGAGTGGAGGTGGTCAGCAGGCAGGGATGAGTGTGGCTCTTCTGAAGGATTTCATGATGCAGAGCTGCTCCTTTCCAGACTATGTCCCAAGCAAGTGTCAGTACGTGCCATAGGACCATTTGATGGGATTGATGCACAAAGAACACAACCGGGATGAACACCCCCCATATATGGAGGGACGGAGTTAGAGAATGGCATCCTGACATGCCACCATCTTGTGCGAGAGACACAAGTCAGGAAGTTGACACTGCTCTAAAGCAAGGAGAAAGCTCTAGGGATGTGTCCCATTGTCAACACTGAGGTTACACTTAAGTACATCGTTGTAAATTTCGAATGCTTATCTGGCCCGTAATAAATGTCTTCTTTCTTAGAGATTAGCCCTTTGAAAACAAGGCCAGTGTCTGGCTTCTCCTGGCTACAGTGGCAACATTGTGGGGAACACTTGGAATTTAGAAGGAGTGCAATGGATATTTGCTGAATGAAGAATCAATGGATGGATTCATCAGAGATGCACTTTTTAAATACTGTGATCCTCCCCTCTACAAACCAGATTAATCTAAATACAGAAAATAATTATACGGTAACAGAGTAACTGCTTAGCGTCATCACTGTTTAAACATATTTTACGTTATTATGCTCTCAAAACAAATACCGCACAAAACAAAACACTTGGAGGAATACAGAACAATTACATCTTGGAGTTTCTTGTTTTCATGACCTAACTCAGCAACTGGCTTTACATTGTTGTTGACAGATCTTCTTTTTAAAATAATGAAGCAGCACATTCGGAAGAAACCGTTTTTACTGGCTCTGCTAGTTCAGCTTTGAAGAGCCTCTTCGTCAAAATGTAAATCATTATTTTTTAGTCAGCAAATGTCTTGACTCTTCTTCCATCTTCATTCTCCCAATGTATTACAGAGAACTTTTACTTTCCTTTATTAATCACTGTAATGAGTATGCATTTTATAACATGATAAATCAATAAAAATATTTTAAAAATCTGTTAGAAGTGGGTTAGCTGTTAAAAGGTATGTTCTCTGTCCCAGAAAAATCATCATCAATGATACTAAATATCATACTTATTTATTCCTGAAGACTGAAGGTCTGTTTTATTTTTTTTTAATTTATTTGATTGGAATATAGATGATTTACAATGTGGTGTTAATCTCTACTGTACAGCAAAGCTATTCAGCTATACATATATATACTTTCTTTTTCATTTTCTTTTCCATTATGGTTTATCACAGGATATGAAGGGCTGTTTTCTAATAGACAGTTGAATGGCTTTCTGTACCTTTCAGAGGTGAGAACAGAGACTTTACTGTTACATAAAGAGGTCCCTCCCCCCTTTTTATAATCACCCTATTTTACTATGAAGCAGGGAGAAGAGGATATTTATCAGAGAGCCAACCAGCAGCAGATCACTAGTCTGTAGATTTTTCAAATGAAAGAAAAAAGACTAAGTTATATTCCTTAGTGTGCATACCTGTTAACTGAAAGTAACTGAAATCAATGATTATAACTGAGAAATCAGAGTCTGAGGTAGATGATACCTACAGATAGGCAGGGACTTTACGTAGAGTGATGGATCAGCTCTTTCTAAGATGACTGAGTGCAGAAAACCTATGAGGCTTGGTTTTAAGTGGTTTGTTCTTCCTTCCATACTATCTCCACATACCTCACCCCTACTCTTCCAGGAGCCCAGAGTGCACCCGTAATCCTAGTGTCTGGCATTTAGGGAGAGAGAACGATTCAGGTTTAGAGAGGTGTTCTATAAGAGAATGTCCACCTTACGCATTAACAGATGGTTTAAAACAAAAAACAATTAAGATTTGCTTTTTTAATGCTTTTTGTGTTTTGTTCTGGTTTGTGTGTTTTCAAAGTAGCCATCTCAAAAACTCTTGAACTCCAAAATAAAGCCTTAGCAGTTCTGTTCCAAGAGGCATGGAAAGCTATTATTTTGTTTTGTCCATCAGCTTTTTAAAAATGGATACTTTTTTACTTCTAAATATATAGATAACTTAGAATGTGTGAATAAAAATCAGGCTGTTGGAAAAATTGTTATGATTTAAGAGATGCTCCACAATTAAGAGATGACTGTAATGGTTACAAGTTTGTATTGCATCTACTACACTCTGATCACTATCTACACTTACAGCTCCTTTCTGAAAAATGGGGTCACAAAAGGCTTCTTGTCACAGGTTGTCATGCTTTGTACCACAGGGACCTATAATTGGCCATGTCAGCCTGAGTAAGGTAGGGGCAGCAGAGGCAAAGCCAGCTGTTTGTCTATGTCTCAGCCCAATCAGAAGCTCTGTTTTGGACAGTGACCAGCCAATTGGCCGGGACCTTCTTTGGGGAAGTTTGAATATAAGACACTCAGGGGACAATGCTGACAGAGAGAGAGAAGGCAGTAAGTAGAAACAAGTGCAGTGGGAAAAAAACAAACAAACAAACAAACCCAAAAGCAACAAGGTAGGGAGGAGAGAGCTTGGTAGAAAGAAGCTGACAAAAAGAGAAAAATATCAAAAAGTCCTAGAAATTAAAAACTTACTGTGTCTTAAATGACATCTAGTATTTCCCAAAGACAAAATGTGAAACTAGCAATATTTTTATAATAAAACCCCATCATCTGCGGTAACCCAAAAGAGTATAACAACAATATAAAGCGCCATGAACAAAATGAAAACAAAACAAAATCCCCAAGATTTTACCAGAGAGTTAGAAAAAGAATCGTGTATTACAGAAAATATCGGTGAGTGTGTGGAACTGCAGGGCTGCTGTAGACCAGTCTAAAGAGACCTGTATATCTGAGACGCTTCTTAGGAAGGACAGTTCTGACTCAGGCCTATTGAGACCACAAATGCAAGATCTCAAAGGTGGAAATGTTAAGCTCCAGGCCCACTGGCCCCTTAAGTATGACTGGGATGATGACCTACCAGGACAGACTGCAAATGCAAAAGGAAATGGAAGCGAAAATGGGCATCTGTATACCCAGCAGAAGGTTTCCAACATCCCTGGGTTTTGTATTTAAAAAGACCCAAGATAAGCAGCCTACTTGGGTAAGCTCACTGAGGCTCAAGTGCGGCCTATGGATATGTATATTCTTGGGAGGGAAGAACTTTTGCATCCAACGCCTGTATTGCTTCTGTTCTAAGACGTTATCAGTCACGAAATAAGACACCAATTTTTCCCCCCTTTTTCTTAGCTTGGATGTTTTTCCTTTTTTTAAATTTTTATTTTATATTGGAATATAGTTGCTTTACAATGTTGTATTAGTTTCAGGTGTGCAGCAAAGTGATTTAGTTATACATAAATCTATTCTTTCTCAGATTCCAATTTAACTAGAGTTTTGAAGGAAACTAATACAAATTAAACGTACATATTGGTTGCAAATTATAATCACAACAGTCAAAAATCTGAAAGGAAAGAAATTCCTTAGAGTTGAAGAAATATAGTAAATCTTGAAATGCTGCCTGCTTCAGGGCCGACCCCAAAGTCTCCTTCTGAACAAATTGTATTACTATGACAATGAATATGGCTTAACTTATACATGAAGATTCAAAAACCATACTTTCACTGATTTATAGAAATGTGTTATTTTCCCCTCCACTTTCCTGCTCAGAAGTCCCGCTGAAATTCTTATTGTCTACAAGCAAGAGGAATGGAAAGGGGAAAAAAAACCCTAAGAAATGGTATTTCTTCCTAAAACTTGGTACACCTGGACTTTCTAAACTTCTACAGACTACTGCATATCATGCCTCAGGAGACCCTTAAAGATATAAAAATTGTTTTTCTTATTGGATTTCAGATATTACACCTCCTCTCTCACTGGCACTGATCCTGTAATTTCTCTCCCCAGACCTGTGCTGCATGTGAATTTTACAGGTGCCCGACCATACAAGCTAGTTGGAGCAAGTTGCTGGCAGGGAAAGCCAATTCTCCTCAAGTAAAAAGATCTCTCTCTGGCCTCTCCAGGTCGGTCATACTTCTGTCATTCTTTGGTCTCTGGGTCTTTTGTTTTTCACTTAACTTCTCCATTTCAGTTTTTAAAGCATTTCCCAGCAGGAGACTTATTGATGTCTCTAGGTCTTTTTTTTTTTTCCCCTTCTCTCTCCTTTTTTCCTCCTTCCTGTTTGGCTTTCTGTATATATCTAATTCTTTACCTCTTCTGCTCAGTAGCACGATTAATCTTGTTTCCCTTCTTTTTAGTTCAAAATTGTGAATGCTATTTTCTTTAAATTTGATTACAGAACATGTTCATTAGGATTGATAAACTAGGAAAGAGGGAAGAAAAACCTTATCCGTCACCTTCACAAACACAAATGTTTTTGGTATTCTTCCATTTCCTCCTAGTCTTCTGACTCATGCAAATCTTTTCCTATAGAGCTGTAATCATGGAATAAGGAACCTAAAGCGCTTTGCATACTCATTTTTCTTTATTACTTTTGTGCAGAAAGTATTCTATGTTGTTATGAATGTTCCTAGCCGTAATTTTATTGGCTGATTAATATTGCATTATGTGGATGAATTTTAACTTAAATATTTTTCTTGTTTTGGTTCTATTCTTATCAGGAATATAAGAAAATCCATTTCTTTGAATGGTTCCCAGCATTAATCTCCTGTCTCCCTACCTTTTTCACCTAGTTGCCTGCCTTCCAGTCTGCAAAAAAGCAACCATGTGAGGTCTGCTGTTGCGACTGCTTCCTGTGTCTGAGATTCTTTTCTCTTTTCATAGGACACGTTCCATTCCAGGAGGAAAAGGTGGACCCGAGATGGCCACCCTTTAAAGGCTCACCTGAGTAAAAGTGATGGCTGGGATTAGGGAACACTGCAGATAGTCATGGAAGTCAACTGAAACCAGAGTTAGGACTATCCTATGGTTTGTGAAATTTCCATTTTTAAAGCCACAGGAAGCAAGATTTGAATATTTTAGAATCTTCATTAAAGGAACGTGAAAGTAGACTTCAGCATATAAGATGAAAAATGAATCAGCGGGGTGGCTTGGAAAAGAGGAAAGACAACTGTATTAGAATCTTTAAGTTGCATTTCTCAAGTCTCTGATGATATCATCTTGGCTTCCAAGTTCCTCATCTGTGAGTGGGAGGAGTGGGAGAGAAAAACCTCTAAGATCCTATGTTCGATGGCCAGAGTACAGTCGAGCTAGAAACACCCCAAAGGACTCATTCTTTTTTTTTTGCGGTACGCGGGCCTCTCACTGTTGTGGCCTCTCCCGTTGCGGAGCACAGGCTCCGGACGCACAGGCTCAGCGGCCATGGCTCACGGGCCCGGCCGCTCCGCGACATGTGGGATCCTCCCAGACCGGGGCATGAACCCGTGTCCCCTGCATCAGCTGGTGGACTCTCAACCACTGCACCACCAGGGAAGCCCAGGACTCATTCTTGATATGAGGGCCACATAGCCTTGACGCTGTGCTTTGTATTTTAGGAGCAGCTCTAAAAGACACACATAGATCATCCTCTTCAGATCACTGGCAGTAAAAGCAAAGTGATGAATTCCTTTGGAGGAGGCTATGAAAAGCAGTAAATTCTCATGTAAATAAAACCACACCTCTTTGAGATCTATTATTAGGGGCTATAGCAGAGTGGTGGGCCCAGCCTGGGGCCAAAGAACTGTTACTTTCCTTTTAATTTCTCTGTTGACATTCTCACATCTTCTGCTCTATTTTACTTTGCATGCACCCTAAAGCTCAGCAGGATTTTAAAGAAAAGGGACAGCACCTGTAGGAAGAGGAAGGGAGTGGATCCAGAGAAAAGGCAAGAGGCACATTTTATGGCTTTGGTTTCTGATAAACATAAACCTCCTCATTCTTCTTCCTTCCACTTTCTAAGGGAGAGGCTAGTTTCGGGACATGGTTAGGATTACGTGGTAACCAGCTGACAGGATAGGAAAAAAAAATATTCTAACGTATTCTGATTTCCTGATGTCTTTACAAGGCAGATGACTAATTTTGCTCCCAGAGTCATGACCATGCACTAACAGAAAATATCTTTGAAGTACGGGGTTGCATCTGTTGTATCCCCCAAGAAAGGTAGCAGGATAGAAGGGCGAAGAAAAAGAGACAACAGACCTGCTTTGCTAGGAAAACAGGGGTGAGGTTGGAACATGTATAAAAAGGTTTTAATTGAATTCACATGTTTCATTTAAAAAACTGCTTCACATTAAAAGGTTAAACTTCATATTATCTCTTTTAATATAATAAAATTGCTTGCATTTCTTTTTGCCCAAACTGAAACGGAAAATGAGCCTTCAAAATAAATTATAAAAGAAAAATGGCAATGTATGTTACCGCAACTGGATACTTAGTAAAAGTTAATTACTTAATCCAGGAACCAGAAGTAGTTAAAGTATAACTTGAACCTGAAGAAAACGCTACTTTTAAAAATATTAATTTCTACTCTGCCCATGTTTTTTAACATCTTTATTGGAGTATAATTGCTTTACAATGGTGTGTTAGTTTCTGCTTTATAACAAAGTGAATCAGTTATACATATACATCTGTCCCCATATCTCTTCTCTCTTGCGTCTCCCTCCCTCCCACCCTCCCTATCCCACCCCTCTAGGTGGTCACAGAGCACTGAGCTGATCTCCCTGTGCTCTGCGGCTGCTTCCCACTAGCTATCTATTTTACATTTGGTAGTGTATATATGTCCATGCCGCTCTCTCACTTTGTCACAGCTTACCCTTTCCCCTCCCCGTATCCTCAAGTCCATTCTCTAGTAGGTCTGCATCTTTATTCCTGTCCTGCCCCTAGGTTCTTCATGACCATTTTTTCCCCCTAGATTCCATATATATGTGTTAGCATACGGTATTTGTTTTTCTCTTTCTGACTTACTTCACTCTGTATGACAGATTCTAGGTCCCTCTGTATGACAGATTCTAGGTCCATCCACCTCACTACAAATAACTCAATTTCGTTTCTTTTTATGGCTGAGTAATATTCCATTGTATTTATGTGCCACATCTTCTTTAACCATTCATCTGTCGATGGACACTTAGGTTGTTTCCATGTCCTGGCTATTGTAAACAGAGCTGCAATGAACATTTTGGTACATGCTTTTTTTTGAATTATGGTTTTCTCAGGGTATATGCCCAGTAGGGGGATTGCTGGGTTTTATTGGTAGTTCTACTTTTAGTTTTTTAAGGAACCTCCATACTGTTCTCCATAGTGGCTGTATCAATTTACATTCCCACCAACAATGCAAGAGGGTTCCCTTTTCTCCACACCCTCTCCAGCATTTATTGTTTGTAGATTTTTTGATGATGGCCATTCTGACTGGTGTGCCTACCTGCCCATTTTTGACTCACAGCTTTCCATGACCTCAAGATTCAAGGTAAGCTTTTTCTCTAGTAAAATGTTTTACCGAAATCCATAAAACCTATCCTGCATACCCAGATATCAGCAACAAAGTATGTGGATTCTGTATCATGTACTACTGTGCCAAGCCTCACTTACAGACCATCACAGACACAAGAAAGAAACCTGGTGCCACAGCTGCCATTAATAGATAATCTGGGCTATTTTTAAAATGTCAGTCTATAAACAGTGGACCCATTTCATACAGAAGAGTGATGCTGGGCGTGTTCTTTGGTTCCAGGAACAGAGATCTCAGTTCTGGCTCTGCCACTCCCTGGCGCTGTGGCCTTGGGCCAGTTCTTTAACCTCTCTGGGCCTCCATGAACTCACGTTTAAAATGGACAGGTTAACAGTATGTATCACGTGGTGTTATGTGATGTTTAAAAGACATGACACATATATAGAGGGCTTAGCTGAATTCTCAGAACACAGAACCCTTAAAAATGCCAGTTAATCATGCATTCACTCAACAAACAACTAGTGAACACCTACTTTATGCCAGGCACTGTTCTAGTCACCGGAGATAAAGCAACAAACAAAAGAGACCAAAATTCCTCCCCTGATGGAATGTATATTCCAGCAGAAAATATCTCACAGTTAAATAGCGCTTACAGTTATTTACTCTTATTGCTAAACCAGTGGGTCTCAATGCCACCCAGGGCATACTTAGTAACGTTTAGAAACATTGTTTTTTAACTTTATTTAATTTATTTATTTTTGGCTGTGTCGGGTCTTCACTGCTGCATGGGCTTTCTCTAGTTGCAGTGAGCGGGGGCTACTCTTTGGTGTGGTGTCTGGGCGTCTCATTGTGGTGGGTTCTCTTGTTGCGGAGCATGGGCTCTAGGTGCGTGGACTTCAGTAGTTGTGGCATGTGGGCTCAGTAGTTGTGGCTCATGGGCTCTAGAGCACAGGCTCAGTATTGTGGTGCATGGGCTTAGTTGCTCCGCGGCATGTGGGATCTTCCCGGCCCAGGGCTTGAACCTGTGTCCCCTGCACTGGCAGGTGGACTCTTAACCACTGTGCCACCAGGGAAGCCTAGAAACATTTTTGGTTGTCACACTGGGGGCCAAGGGACAGCTACTGGCATCTAATAGGTAGAGACAAGGGATGCTGATAAACATCCTACAACACACAGGACGGCCCCACAGCAAAGACCTATCTGGCCCCAAATGTCAACAGTGCAGAGGTTGAGAAACTCTGTTCTGAAGGTTATGTATGGACTCAGTTAATCCTTAACACAACCCTATGAGGTAGGAACTATAAGTATGGCTACTTCATTAGTATTTTATAGTAACCGATAGTAATGATATTTTATAAAGTGTGATCATATAGTATTTATAGTAATATTTACATAGTATATGTAAATATATAAGATTTATAAAGCTATACAAAAATTGCACAGAGATACTTTAAAATATACCTCAGCAGTGTGTGTGTTTAAATTCAGATGGTAGATTTTACAAAACTGATTCAGAGTTCTTTTTATGACCAACGGCTATACCACTGTGCCATTTGGATTTTAAATTGTTCATCTCACCCGATCCTCGCTCACATGCTTCAGAAGGTGCTCTTTTGTGCCACATCTGCGCTGATTTGCACGTTAGAACAAGGAAGCAGTGTGGCACATCAGAAACTCCAGACCCGGGGTCCAGAGAACCAGATCTAGCTTCAGCGTCTCACTGGCTGTGGCATCTTGGGGCAAAAGCAGCTTAACTTTTCTGGGCAACTGAGGTTCACCATCACCAACATGTGGGGCAATCATGTCCCTCAGGTCATGTGTGCTACGGAATCTGCAGTGAGAGTTTCCACCACCCACCACACCACCACCGTGTACTGAGACAGGTACTGACTTTTTTTCACTGTACCCTGATGCATTTACTCTTCTCCAGAGCCTAGGAGGGGAGGTAGGCACAAGTTGAAGGAAACAGGGGCATGGAAAGGTGGTAACCTGCCTCTGAGGTTACAAGTTCAGGAAGTGGCGGAACAAGGGTTCTCACCCAGGCAGTGTGGCTCCAGAGCCCACCCTCTGGACCAGCATGGGCTGCTCTGGCTGAGTTCAAGGCACCCAGGATGCTCTCATAGGAGCAGTTCCACGTGGCCACAGCTCATCCTCCTCTTGATTCCCAAGAGCTGCTCTGTTCTGCACGCAGCCATGTTCCTCCCTAGTCCCGACTAGTCAGGCAGTTGGTGCTTTTATCAAAGCAAAGAGTGAAATCTCTTTGTGTTTCTTTTTTGAATTACTCTATTTCTTTTAAATAGGTAACTTGTGTACACAATACACACATTAATCCAATATGAAGTTCAAAGGCGCAGAAGAATATACAGTGACAATTAATTTTCCTTCCTATCCTTGTCTCCCAGCTACCCAGTCCTTTCTACTGAGACCACCACCATGACTAGTTTCTTGCATATCGTTCCAGAAATGCTCTATACAATATATATTCTTTTCTGAAAGCAGATATACAACTTGTGGTATACGAAACGTACTATTTTGCAACCTGATTTTTTTCACTAAACAATATTTTGGAAATCAGTCTGTATAGAGCTCCCTTTATCCTTATTAGTGTCTGAAGAGTATTCTATAATTTATTTCATCAGTTCTGAACAGATAAATATTTAATGTGTGTCTGATATTTAACAAGGCTACAGTGAACATCTTATGCATATATCATTTCTTACATTGCCAGAATATACTTAGGATAAATTCCTAAAAGAGGAATTGGTGAGTCAAAGGCCTTGTGCCTTTTAACATTTTATTGAAATAGCTGAAATGCTCTCCATAGAGGTTATATCAATTTCTACTTCCACCTAAAATGCAGGAGATCAACACTGGGTTTCACTTTTATTTCTATACTCATCAAACAATGTATCATAAAAATGTTTTATCTTTGCCATTTGCAAGAAATTATATCTCATATTTTAAATTTGCATTTCTCTTACTAGGATTAGATTGATACTCTTTTCATGTGTTTCAAGAGCCAACTGTATTTCTTTTATTATTCTTTTCCCTATGAATATTTTGTTCACATTTCTATTCTTTTCATTCTCATCTTTCTAATGAGTTGGTTTCTTTTTCTTATGGAATTAGAGAAGCACTTTATGTGAGAAATAAACCCTTTGTCTATAAGCTGCAAGTATTTTCCCCCAGTTTTTTATTATTTGCCTTTGCAGTAATATTTGATTTGTAAGTAGTATTGATTTCCTCCAATCTTTTCTCTTACAGCTTCTGGGTTTATTTAATACTCAAAAAGTATGAAATACTCCACTTGCAGAATATAAAAATATCCATGTTTTCCTTTAGTACTTCTGTGTTATGTTTCGAAGTTTAGATCATTGAAAGAGCAGAATTTAGTTTGGAGGATCATAAGAGTTTGGATTCAACTTTCTTGTTTTCCAGATGGCTTCGCAGTTGTCACAATAATTTCTATTGAATAACCTATCCCTTCCCCACTGATTTGAAATGCCAACTTTGTTATAGACAAAATTCTCATATTATTTGAATCTATTTCTTGACTTTCTGTTGATCTGACAATCGATAAACAAATACACAGACCATTTTAATTACTGTAGCTGTGTCATATGCTTTAATGTGTGGCAGAGCTAGTTGTCCTCAGTATTTATCTTTTCCAGAATTTTTCTGGCTGTTCTTTAGGAACTTAGAATCACCAAGTGGTATTTCTGTTGGGCTTGTGTTATATTCATAAAATAACTCAGAGAAAACTGATACCTTCAAGACGTTGAATCTTCCCACCCAGGGACATTGTATACTTTTGTGTTTGGTTCAAGTCTTTACCTGCTCCACTCTTTTGGTGAGCTCCTGTAACATTTTTAAAGTTTTGTTTTTTGGGTTTTTTTTGCTTTTTTTTTTTTCATATATGTCTTCCTTTATTACATTTACTCCTAGAGTCAGGAATATATTCCTATCTGGTTAATGTTATCACTTATAGGTCTTATTTCTAAACAGACACAGTAATAAAAACTGTTAGCTATAGTTTTATATAAAATATCATTCATTTTTGCTTTGGTTATGCACCCAGTTCTTGACACCTTAGCAAACTCAAGAGTTGAAAACTTCACTAGGACCACAGCCACATAGCAGACTTGTTTTCAACTCCTTCTTCTAAGAAATATTTTTCTCCTAAAATGTTTTAGCATAAATGTAGAACTTACTAGATTTTTAGAAATCTTTGCTACATGTTAGCTTCATCTTCAATTTTGGGAGTATAGAGCCTAGCGGTGTTATATCCATCTTAACAACTCTTACTGAACTAAAACCACAAAACTTACCTCCTAAATTCATTCCAGCTTGAAGACACTTCTGAAGTCTGCAGGCAGGACAATTCTTCCGTCGAATCTTATCAATTATGCAATCATTTCTTCCAGCACATAAATAGTTGTGTTGCCCTGAATAAAATAATAAAGAATAGTTGTTACAATAAAGCCTATTATATTAATATAAAGTACTAATATGTACAATCAGGTAATGAAACATCCTCTATCCTGCCTTGAAATCTCTTCTTCAAAAAAGTAGAAGGGAAACATGATTTGCGAATAATATAGCTACAGAAATGGTCAGTTTAACAGAGCTGAGACTTTAGGTTACAGATGATAAGCTTAATGTTTATTTCCAATAGGTTCCCACAGAAGTAAAGCTGCACTCCTCACTGTTTGAATTTCTTGGCATGCACCCTTTCAGGAGATGGTGCACATTTCATTCAGCCATCACCCAGCACCAATCTAAACAAAGGCCCCGCTGCAGGGTTTTTTTTTTTTTTTAATTTATTTTATTGAAGTATAGTTGATTTGCAATGTTGTGTTCATTTCAGTTGTACAGCAAAGTGATTCAGGTATACATACATATACATTCCTTTTCATATTCTTTTCCATGATGGTGTATCCCAGGATATTCAATAGAGTTCCCTGTGCTGTACAGTAGGACCTTGTTGTTTATCCATCCTCTATATAATAGATTGCATCTGCTCACCCCAACCTCCCAACTGCTGTAGCTGTTTAAGCTCCTCTGCCTATCCACATTTACACATGTCATTTCAACCGGAAGACTTGCAAATTACACAACTAGAAATGCAGAATGATTTCATTTTGCAAGCCAAACTGGCACCAAAATAAGTCAGATGCGGAATATGCTTGGGGAGAGGCATCTACTGGCAAAATGCAAAACTGTACCCTAGCTCTATTATTCATTTATGTATTCCAATAAATATAAAATATTTACTGAACCTCCACTAGGGATCAGGCAGTATTAGACACACTGCGGAAACAGCAGTGAATAAGACAGACCAAAGTTCCTGTTCTCGTGACCCTACCATGAGGGGGAGACAGTCAACAGACAAGGTAAGTAGGTAAAACGTACAAGTGCTGGACAGTACTAGACGCTCGGGAGAAAAACGAAGGGAAGGGCACAGGACATGGTGGAGGTGAGGAGGGTGTTGATATCTTAGGAAGAAGGCAGGGGAAGCCTCGCTGGAAGGCGACTTTACAATCAAGCTCTGAAGAAAAGGAAGGCGCTAACTATGTGGACATCTTGGGGAGAAAACAGAGTAGAGCAGAGGGAAAAGCAAGTGAGGGAGGGCAGGGGTGGGGAGGAAACCTGGCACGTTTAAGGAACAGCCAAGGATGAAAGGTGGAAAGAACGAGTGAACAGTGAGAGGAGAGGAGGAGAAAGAGCCAGCGTGCCTCAGATCATGTAAGGCCTCATAGACCATGTTCAAGACTTTGAGTAGATGGGAGACCATGGGCCTAGAGGGCTTTTAGCTGAAAAGCCACTTGATGTGACTTAAGTTTCACAGGAAGGCTCTGGCCACTGTATAGAAAACTGACTGCAGTGGACCGAGGACAGAAGCAGGGGGACTGGGGTAGCAGGCTGTCCCTAGAATCCAGGGGAAGATGACGGTGGGTTGGTGATGAAAAGCGGTCAGGTTCTAGAGGCATTCTGAAGGTAGAGCTGCTAGAATTTGCTGACAGATCTGAGAAAAAGGGGAGCTAAAGAGGCATTAAGATGCTTGGGTGGAACAATTAGAAAAATGGAACTGCTGTAAATTAAAATGAGGAAGACAGTAGGAGCACATGGCTTACGGGGAATTACCCTGGCTCAGTATCGGACATGCTAACTTTGAGACACTTGAGGTGTATCTAAAGGGAAGTGCCTGCGGGTTGGTTAGACACACAGGTCTGGAGTTCGGGAGAGGTCTGTGCTGGAGATGTAATCAGCTTGTGGTCATTATTTTAAGCCGTGAGACTGGATGGGATCATGGAAACTGGAAAGGGAAGAGGTCTGAGGACTGAGTCATGGGGTCATTGAAAACATGCAGAAGAGCAGAGGGTGTCTCACTGATGACTGTAAAACAGGGAACAGGCTCTAGAGCCCTCCCTTCAGCCTAGTACCATCACACTCCCTTCGTTGAGAATTACTAAGTAAATTACAGCAAATACTCAATAAAAATAATGTGTACTGCCCAATGGTATTAAAATAATTTAATCTATAGCTCATTCTCAGTAACATTATGGTAAATATTAGTAATGATGATCACAATAAAACAACAGTAATAGAACAGGGAAATCTATCAAAGTGAAGAAATGAAACTCCACCATTATAATAATCTAATGACTTCTTAAAAAATGGAAGGCTCTTAGTGAATATAAGTAGGTGTAGGTAATTACACAAAGGCAATCGATACCCACGGTAAAGACTATAACCGATTAATATAACATTTCATGTTGCTGAACAACATCTTAAGAAGTTACCGCTTTAAAAATAAAACTTCAAGGCCCTATTATAGCACTATTTTATTTAAGCCTTACAACAACCTATGACACAGGTAAGGTGATTATTATTGCTATTCTTCACAAGAAGAAACTCATGTTAGAACTGGTAAAGTAACTTCCCCAAAGGGTGGAATTGGAAGCAGAATTCAGTAAGTCTGACAATGTTGCTGGGTCTTAAGGCCAGAGGCTTGTGTAAACATCAATTTGTAATATAATTTACTGGTGGTCCCACAGGATGCTGAAACTGCTTTTTGGAAACAACAAGCAAAGGAACATTCTTTGAATAAGGCATACTCTATCACCCAGTATTTGCATTGGCAACCAGCATTATGTGTCTTCTATCATGGTGTGCAATTAAATACAAAACCAAAGATTTCATCTATAATTCACACTGAATTGAATAAAATTTAACGTCTAAAGAAATAACTCAATGTAACTTTAATTGGTTTCAATTCAACAATTATTTATTGGGAACCACAAAACATTTGCATCACGGGTTGGGGTGGTCTATGGTTCTTTCCATTTCTGGTAATCTACAATAAAATGTGACAGCCTCTTAGTTGTAGGCATACAAGAATGTATAAGAAATGGTCACTGTCTAATGCACACACTAGAAAACTTTCTTTTCTGGGTGTTCAAAAACAGACTTCTAAAAGCTGGGATTGTTTTATGAGGATTTCTCTTTAGTGAGCACCTTTTAAAAATTCAAGTTACTATAACAGCTGCAAAAAATGTCCTTCTAGGTACAATATATGAAATAGTATACCTGGTTTCTATCAGCCAGCGTGGTTGCAGCCACTGATTCATCTTCCACAAGCAGGATGGAGAGTTTAAGGGACAGCTGTGGGCATGTGTTACTAGTTTTCAGACAATTATCTGTCACTTATATTTTTAATTGTGTAAACATGAAAGACTTGAACTGCACCTACACAAACAGGTAATGTGTGTCCCATCCCTTAATCTATGTTGAAAAACAAACCACCACCAAAAAACCGCAGTGAAAACAAGAGAATGCATTTAGAAGACTTTAAAAACTTTTGATCATGTCCTTTTTTAAATACTGTGCTCTCCTAGTGTAAAAATAGCTAATTCAGAATAAGTCATACCCCAGGCTTTTGAGGGTAAGTAATTTTCTACTATAACATTAATAACTATGTTAATAGGGCAGACAACCAGAATGCTGGGGACCAGACGGTGGAGGCTCTGAATGACAAGCTGGTGATGAGACTCTTGCTTATGGGATGTGAAGTCCAGGGCTGTATTTTAGAAACATTAATCTGAAGGTCATGTCCTAGGTAGGTAGAATGGAAGTAGGGAACACTACTAACAATCTACTTGGAAGTTCTCAGAGACGGCCTCTTTGCAAGTTAATAGTTATATATTAGTCAGAACATATAGCCACCAGAATAATCCTGTGGGTAAAAAAAAAAAATATCGGTGGTAAAGAAAACAAAGATTTATTTCTCATTCCACTTATATGTCCATTTGGGGAAGACTACCAGTTCCAGTAGTGGCAGAATAGCTTGAATCAGATAAGCCTCCTACAAAAAACAATTATAAACTGTCCACAAAAGGGGGGAACATATTTGAAGGCACTGGGGAGAAACCAAAAGAAAGGAGAGGCTGGAGGAAAACTGACTCTTGAAACAAGAGAACCACCCTAGACATGATTCATGTTTGAAGGGCTCTTTTTCCTGCGGGCCTCAGACTCTTACGCCCTTCAGTGGAGGCTGGATGGAAATCCTGCAACATCTTCAGTCCTACTGGCCTGAGAAGACAGAGAACAGACTGTGGGACTTTTAGAACAGCTAAAAACTGAAGAAGGATAGATATTCTGGAAAGTAGGGGTGGAGATATTAACTCCCCTCAAATTTTTGGCTGACCTGTGAACTGAGCATGAGACTCTGAAGAGTGAGACTCCAGGGGTGAAACAATTTAAGGCTTGAAAGACGCTGAGCAGGTATTACAGCTATTACTAATCACAGGGAGACAGAGTTTGAATCCCACTAAATCAGAAGGACTCAATCAATACCTCTGGCTTTCCACTGAAATTGTAGAAGGTCCCTGTCTTTGGAGCAAATACTGTATCCCAGGATTAAGGCATTCACCTTAGGGTTAAAGGCACAACCAAAACAGACCTACCCTAAAAAAGCATACAGCAAAGGCCCCATAAGTTCAAAGTGATTTGTCAGTCATTTAATTGACTATAGAACAAAACTCAATATTCTTCAGAAATATATAACAGAATGTGGAGTCTCCAGGATGTCTAGAATACAATAATAATTACTAGGAAAATGCAAACCAGTCAATAGAAAAAGTCACTAGCAACAGACTCACAAATGACCCAGAGGTTGAAATTACCAGATAAAGATTTTTAAATAGATATGTTAGACTATACAAGAAAATATGAATAAAAGAGTTAAAGAAATGGAGACTCTCAGAAGAGATTTGGAAACGATAAAAAACAAACACAAATGGAAATCAAAGAACTACAAAATAATATCTAAGATATTTTTGGTTGAAATTAACAATATATTGGACACTAACAAAAAAATCAGTGAAATTAAAGAAACAGAGATATAAAAACTAAAGCACAAAGAGAAAACATTAAAAGATAAAAGGAGGGCTTCCCTGGTGGCACAGTGGTTGAGAATCTGCCTGCCAATGCAGGGGACACGGGTTCAAGCCCTGGTTTGGGAAGATCCCACATGCCGTGGAGCAGCTAGGCCCGTGAGCCACAATAACTGAGCCTGCGCGTCTGAAGCCTGTGCTCCGCAATGAGAGGCCACGATAGTGAGGCCCATGCACTGCGATGAAGAGTGGCCCCCGCTTGCCCCAACTAGAGAAAGCCCTCGCACAGAAAAGAAGACCCAACACAGCCATAAATAAATTAAATAAATAAATAAATAAATAAAATTTTAAAAAAAAGATAAAAGGAAAAGGCATCAGGGGCCTATGGGACAACATTAAGTAATTTAACGTATGTGTAGCTGGAGTCCCAGAAGGAGAGAGATAATAGGTCAGAAAAATATATATAAAAATTTCCAAATTTGAGTTAAACAACATCCTACAAATTTAGAAAGCTTAGCAAATGCCCCAAGAGATAAATACAAAGAAAATCACTATGGCACAACACAGTTAAATTGCTGGAAAAAAAAATATAAAGATTCTTAAAAGCATCCAGAACACCAATGACAAAATTATATCGCATTAAGGGGAACAAGGATGAGAGTAATAAGTGAGGCCAGAAGACAAAATATAATATATTTAAACTCAGAATAACCAATGGAAACATTTCTCAAAGTGAAGGTAAAATAAAGACATTTTTGGATAAACTAAAGCTAAAAGAATTTGTTGCTAGTAGAATCACATTATAAGAAATAAAAAAGGAAGTCCTTTATGCTGAAGGAAAATGATACCAGAGAGAAATATGGATGTACATGAAAGAAAAGAACTAGAAATGATGAACAGAGAGTAAAATTTTAAAGAAATTTTCTTTATTTTCTTAAATTCTTCAGAAGTCAAATTACTATTTAAAGCAAAATAAAAAATGTATTATGGGATTTATAAAAAAATAAAATGTATATAAGTAAAATACCTAAAAACATAGCACAAAGGATAGGAAGAGATATAAATGGAATTTTACTGCTATAAATTTCTTACATTACACTTGAAATGGTATAAATTATTCAGGGTAGACTATGGTAAGTTAAGAGTACATTCTGTAAACCCTCAAGCAATGGTTCTCAAAGTATGGTCCCTTGCCGAGCAGCATCAGCATCACCTAAGAATTTAACAGAAATTTAAATCCACAGGCTTAATTCCAGACCTACTAACTCAGAAACTTTGGAGCAGGGCCTAGAAATCTGTGTTTTATATAACCCTTCAGGTGATTCTGTTGCACAATAATGTTTGAGAAATACTACCATGAAGCAACCACTAGAATAATAACACTAAGTGTAGCTCAAGGGACAATAAAGATATAAAATAGCATAGTAAAAAAATATTCAACCTAGAAAGGAGAGAAAAGGGAAAATGGGGGAACAAATAAAAGAGGAAACAAAAAGAAAACAAACATCAAGATAAGAGATATAAATTCAAGTACAGCAATATTTACACTAAATATAAATGGTCTAAACACTCCAGTTAAAAGTCAAAGATGGCAGACTGGATTTCAAAAAGGCAAGACCCAAGTGTCTGTTATGATGCATTTTAAATATAAAGGCACAGACAGGGTGGAGGTTAAAGATGGAAAAATATATGCAATAAAAAAATGTAAGCATAAGAAAGATGATGTGGCTACATTAAAGCCAGATAAAGTAGACTTCAAGAGAAAAACTATCACAAAAGATAAAGACTATCACTTCATAATTATTAAATTAGGATATAACAGCCCTAAATATCAGTGCACCTAATAGTAGAGCTTCAAAATTCATTAACTAAAAATTAGTCAGAACTAAGGGGAAAAATGCAAATCCAAAATCATAGTTGGAGACTTAAAAACCCCTCTCTCAGCAACTGATAGAACAATCACTATCTAGAAAATTAGTGAGGATATAGAAGATTTTAACAATATTAGCAAAAACCTTGACCTAATTAACATTTAGGTCACACAACTGCACAATACACATGTTCTTTTCAGGTGCACATGAAATATTCACTGAGACAGACTGTATCCTGAGCTATAATACAAATCTAAAATTCTAAATAAAAGAATTGAAATAATGTACAATATGTTTTCTGACCACAAAGGAACTAAATGAGAAATTAATAACATAATGATATCTAAAAAAGCCCCGTATTTGAAAATTAAGCAACATACTTGAAAAATTTTATGGGTCAGTGAAGAAATCAACAAGGGAAATTACTGAAGGTTTCAAACTGAATGATAATGAAAACTCAACATATCAAAATTTGTTGGATATATCTAAAGCAGTACTTTTAGAAGTTTTAGCTTTATCTACTTCAATTAGAAAAGAAGAAAGGTTTAAAATTGATGATCAAAGATTCTACCTTAAGAAGCTAGAAAAAATAAAAACTAAACCCAAAGCAAATGGAAGGAGTGAAATAAGAGTGAATGAAATAAAATGAAAAAAGCAACAGAGAAAAATCAACAAAGCTAAAAGTTGGGTTTTGGTACATATTAATGAGGCAACGGCAGAGAGTCTGGGAATGCCATTCCACGTGTTGTCACCCTGAGCCCCAGTCTGATGGGGCAGCCACCATAGTGAGTATTGTGAGTCTCACGGCAGAGCAGCTATAGAATCTGACTTAGGAAATCTTCCGCTCCAGCCCAGAGTGGGCAACTCATTCTTCATTGTTCAGATATAGTCCAGTGACCCACACCCAACTGCAAGGGAAGATGGAATTGTCATCTTACCTTGTGCCCAGAAGACAAAGAGCTGGAAGTATATGGGGAACCTCACTGAAGACTACCTCCATGAAGGGGAAATGAGAACACAAAATTCAGCCCCCATAGTACTTCCTCTCAGAAGTATTAAAATATTTACATTATTGCTTTTTTAGGGACAAATTAATTTTAATGAATGAAGTTGAGGCCGCTTTCCATAAATAGCTAAATTTTTCAAAACATTATTGAGAAGCTACCAGTACCTAATACATTTTTTTTAAGAAAAAAAAATCTATGGGCTATTTTAATAAAGAATGTAATCCAGTGACCATTCCACCCTTAAGTCCCCAAACCCACAACCTACTTTCTCAGTGTCAGTACACTAATATGCATACATACTCAAGAATCTGTACAAAAAATTAGAAACTAAATAATTTAAAACCTTATTGGGTACATGCAAATATCCCACAATTTTCAAATTGATTGTATTTCCTCATCAAAATATACAGAAAGTTCTGTCTAGTTAGCTGGTAGCAAGCACTGTGATAGATACTCCAAAGAAGAAAATGCACAATTCCACAACATGGAGAGAAATAAAAGCTTAAAATAAATGGGATATGACTTAAAGATTCCAAAATATTCCTTTGAAATAAAACTTTTGTACAAAACGGCTGAGCATCCATCTGTAGGCACTAAGGCACTCCACTAGAAACACTATGGAGAATTAGTCTACGAGCTAATTGAGAAAGTGGAGATATGGTACAAACAGCATCCTGCTTGACACAGAGCTGCTACTATATGTATGAAACTCAGGACTTACATGTTCATACAGAATGTTGTCTACAGACACAAACCTGCAGTAATGAATGTTCACACAAGACCTACTGGCTCCTAAGTAACGGGTTCACTAAAGACCCATACACGCAAATCATTTCTGCCCCATCTCCAGCACCACACCTTTTAGATCCCCGCCTCTACCCACACACCAATTAAGAAAAAGAGCTCTGAGGATTTGCAAAGAAGCAGCAGAAAGGCAGAAACAGCTTCAACCAAGGTCAGAATCCCAGGCAGGATGTTTGTACCTTCTTGGTGTCCTAAAGTACTAAATACTTCTCCCCTGTAAGGTCCGAATCACCCTTCATGTAAGTTGGTTAGGCTGCCTTAAATCAAAACTCTTACAGAGTCACTCAGATGTAAAAGCATCTTGTTTAAGAATGAAAATCTGTCCAGCAGGGCTCAGGGAACTCTAGTCACTCATCCATCTGTGTATACTAGTTCAACGCATCTCCTGCCTGAGGTAGTGGTTGCTTTTTGGAGAAAAGGAAGTCTTTCTAGAAAATAGAAAGCTGCCGAGGTTAAAGTAAACTTGGATGGGGCACCAGGAGGATTAGTTAGTACATGTATAAGATTAATGTACAGGGAAACCATGAGTACTCAGATCAAAAGGGAAATGCCTATAGACTTAAAAAAACCAAAGCCAAAACCAACCAAAGTTGAGCTCAAAAATAAAAAAACAAATCAAAAGTATCATTTTTTCCAACTATGATATTGCTTTTAACTGTCAAATACTTCAGTGTTTAAAGTTAGTTTCATTCTTTAAAAAGTTACGGAACCCAATACAAATTATCTTTTAAAACTGTCAATTACTTTGAAATCAAGAACCAACTTTTTTGTTATACTCAGGCTGGTCCCAAATGAGAAAATACAGATTGGGTGACATATGGATCTTGCCTCAAAGCATCAATAATGCTAGAATGGAAAAGGTGGAAACATGGAAGGCGGTAGGGAGAAGACCGTAAGAAGGGCACGATTTTGTAACCAGATACACCTGGGCTCCAATCCTACCTCAGTCAACAGGGAACTATGAGATTCTCAGCCAAGTTGCTTAATGGTTCTGAGCCTCAGCTTTCTGATCTATGAAATGGACACAGTAATGCCTACTTTATATAATATATATAAACAAGAAGCACAGATGTAAGATGCTGGCAAGTTATAACTCCCCTGCATTATTGTTCCTCATCTCCCCTGTCTGTTTTCTGTTACACCTTAATATCCAAACTCTTAAAAGTCGGTAGGCACACATGTTCAGTGGCAGAAGGAAAGGTGAACCCGGGAGACTGAATTCCATTCTGTCAGATGGGGGTAGCAGATACTTAGGGGCAAGCAGATTGAGGACCAAAGACCCTTGCAAAGAAGCAAAAGAGGTTCTGGGATTAATTGACTGATTTTATTGAAGTAGACTCGATTTACAATGTTGTGTTAGTTTCAGGTGTACAGCAAAGCGATTCATTTATACATACATATATAAAACTATTTTTTTCAGATTCTTTTCCGTTATAGGTTATTACAATATTGTACTGTGCTATACAGTAGGTCCTTGTTGGTTATCTATTTTATATATAGTCGTGTGTATATGTTAATCCCAAACTCCTAATTTATTCCTCCCCCCACCCCTTTCCCCTTTGGTAACCATAAGTTGGTTTTATGTCTGTGATTTAAAATGAGTTCCCAGACCATGATTTAATTCCATTCAGCAAAGATGTCTAAAGCAAGATATAAAGAGGCAGAATACGGTCCATTCCTTCTAAGACCTTAATGTGCTGAAGGCTGGGGAAATTTAAATGATTTAGAGAAATCACATGGGACTCTTGTGAGTTTAAAGGCGGAAGTGATTGTATCTGAATGGGGAGATGCACAAGGCCTGAGGGAGGAAGCATCTGACGTAAGCCTTGAAGAGTGCTGTGGATTTGAAACATGGAGAGGACAGGCATACAGGCACCCTAAGTCAAGGACGGGCACAGGGAAAGGCAGAGACACAGTTCCATGTGCAGTGAGCAACTGGTCTGGTGGGTGGAAGCCCAGGAAGGCAGGGGTGCAGAGAAGGAGCAAGCAGCTTCTACGCACTCTGGTGACCAGAGGATGTGCAGGGGCTGCCAGTGCCACGTGGGCTCCTGAGCCCTCTCTTCCCTTCTGGTTTCAGACCCACACAGGCATGTACCTATGGAACGCCCCACCTGCACGCCTGACACTTCAAACCAAGCTTAGCATCCCCACCACACACACAGCCTCCTCTATTCCTCGTCCTTAAAGCTACAACCAGGAGTCACAACTAGAAGCCCCTGGTCTTCCCTGATTTACACCCCAACCCCAGACATCCTCTATATCAACTGATCACAAGATCCTGATGATCTTTCCCAAAGTTTCTCTTGAATCCTCTCCATGGTCACCAGTACCTTCTACCCTTATTTCAGGCTCTCTTGGTTAAACTTCTAAATTTGGAAGTTTGAACTCTTGCTTACTATTCGTATGACCTCAGACAAGTGACTCAACCTTTCTGTCCATCAGTTTTCTCCTTTGTTAAATGGGAATTACCCAGATGCCTATCATGAGTGCCTATCATGAATTACCTCATGAGTTCCCCCTGGAGATTAATACATCACACAGGGCACTGGAACAGTCGCTGGCCTCCAGTAAGGATCCAATGAATGGTAGTTGTTATCACTGTAGTATTGCTACTGTCACATGTGACTGCTGTTATCACACATCACTGCATATTATCTTATCTCAATGGACTTGTAATGAGTCTACCTGCCTCTACTATTTCCCCATTTCTAAATCAAAGGAGTCTTAAACTTCAAAAGCTTTCTAAAAAAAATTAACTCTCACACAGACCTCAACTTGTGAAAACAGGAAAAGAAGAGCTACTCTGGTTGAAACAAATGTAAGAGAGCTTCCCGGGGCTGCCCTCCACTTTGTACCCATCAGTGGTCCAGGAGGTACCCACTGGACCCCTAGGGCTCCTCTGAGCCCCCATCTTCCATACAGCCTGCACAGTGATCCTTCTGAATCATAAATCTGATTAGCACATGCTTCTGATGAGAGGCCTTCTAGGGCCCTTCACTACTTAAACTCTCAAGTTCAAACTCTTACCCACCTTATTCAAAGTGACACCGGGCCTCTGGACACAAGGAGGGGAGATGGGAAGGTGGGCAGAGCTCAGCGATGCTCTTAGCAAAACTTACTGCCATTTCAGGAAAAGTAAGCAAAGCTTGGATCAGAGGCATTTGATACAGTAGCCCTGGATCGTTACTTTCACTGGTGATTTTACTCTTGGTGTTTTATTATTATTATTGGGATGAAAGACACTATATTTTGAGGCATATCTTAACAAATGGAAAAACTCAGAAGATGGGTCGCTCTGTATATCTGTATCCCTGTTCACATGTACAGACATGTAGGTTGGTCCTGAATCACGAACACCATCTTTAGAGACATCCTAAGGCTGCAGACGGGTCGTGCAGCCTGCAGGCAGGCCCCTGCCTGGCTGACCCACGTGGGTGTTCAGCCCTACTTTGGGGCAGCACCTGTGGCACGTGTTCCCCCATCAGCTCTTTTTCTGACCTCAGAAAGGAGTCCTATTCCTGCTCTTCTCTGACTCCCCTGATCTCATATCCAGCGCTGTCTGTGGATACGCACACTCTTTCAAGTCCCCGGCAATGTTCTGTGCCTCTAACTACATCACCTGGAAATACTCTATCTCCTTTTCTTCCACGTGGGAGCTAAGGTAAGGATGACTCACAATCCAAGATCGCCCCCTTTTATCAAGTAAAATACTAAAGTTCTCAGGTCAGATTAGATATGGAAAGGACCAGGTTCTAGAAGCCCCAAAACCATCATAAACACCTACAAATACCTTTTAGAATCTACAAGACAGAGGCACGGAAAAAGAGGTGGTTGAACTTGATCCTATGAGCAGGCACTTCACCCGGCAGGAAATTTAAGTGATTTTAGACTGAACAGAACGCCCCAAATTCCATGTGTTGAAAAAAGTGACTTCTCATCACACCAAATATTGACATTTGGCCCTACCCAGCACCCCAGATCCCTTCCCATGCCCCCACAGAAGCTGTGCCTGGAGCCTCAGATCAGGTACCCCAGAGGGGACCACTTCCGTCCCCGCCCCCAGCCTGATGTCTCCTTCCAGGCGTCGGCAGCTGCACGGATGCCACACGTCAGGCCCCTCTCCATCTCCTTTACTCACTGCCTTGACTAGTAAGTCTGAGAAGAAGATCTGACTTGCTTGCCTCAGCACCATTCTCCTCCTCATGGGGGAGGGCTCCCTCAGGGAGCAGGTGCAGCGTCCAGTGGTGGGGGCCTGCCCTGATCCAGCACTGCCTGTCCTCGTATCTAATTTTTTTTTTTTTGTAGGCAGGTTAGAAAGTAATTTTGCTCCATTTATTTATGCTCGTTCAGTCCCCCAAACCTTTCGCACAATGTTATTGGATAAAAACTGCAGGAATATCACACAAATTATAAACTCAAGGTGTATAAATGTTTTTTTGGGGTTTTGGGGGGTTTTTTTTGTTCTTTTTTGGCAGCGTTGGGTCTTCGCCACTGCATGCGAGCCCCCTCCAGTTGTGGGGAGCGGGGGCCACTCTCCACCGCAGTGCGCGGGCCTCTCACCACGGTGGCCCCCCCCCCCACCCCGCTGCGGAGCACAGGCTCTAGGCACGCAGGCTTCAGTAGTTGTGGCACGCAGGCTCAGTAGTTGTGGCTCGCAGGCTCCAGA